>NC_136057.1:1718926229-1719526229 GCF_964261635.1 Lissotriton helveticus
GCATGAAAGAGCGCTCACCACACAGCCGGAGTGTTTTCTATTCTCAAGGTGAGAGGCTGAGTTGGAGGGCGGTCGGCTTGGGATAGTAAAACTGTATCAGGTGTTTGTTGATTCCTGCCCCTGCACTTCCAGCCTCGCAGTCCTCCGTTGGCTCGGCTTGGAGACATCGTTAAAGTAACGTGTTCTCTCCATGTGTGTCACAGACTGTCAGCTGGCAGCAATGCCTTCGCTTCCATCGGGTGCGGGGTGGTCTGGGTTATGCCAATGAACCCTAAACGCTACCGGAAGACCACTTAAGGAAGGCTCCCCTCTGCCTGTCATTGGTCTCACGCTATTATGTCCAAAGCTTCTTTTCCCAGTTAGAAAAAGATGAGGGGACGCGGCTGGGCTTCACGGAATTCTTCTATGGTGTACGACATGACGCGTTTCGGCGGTAGCCTCATCAGATGCCTCCGTTGTTGTACTCCCAAGATTGTCTTTACTTGTTTTATTCGTTATATATACATTTCTTTTCACGAAATTCCGCTGGCGCTTAAGGTTCATGTACACACAACCGTGTTATTGGCGAAGCGTTTTGACAGGAACGGTCTTTTTCACAAGCCAATGTTACATCTTAAATATCCACCATTTAAAGTGTATTTACATGACATTGAAAACGGATCACAGCGACCTGGTTCCTGTGTAAACATTGAAAACAGACTTGCATCCATTTTTACATGATTAAACAGGTAAAAGAAAAGACTTTCGGCATTTTGAAAGAATAAAAATTATTATTGGTGCCGTTCCACTACATTAGATTTGTACAAGTGCAAATTTATAAAAACATTCTTTGTGGTGTCTTGTTATTAACTGAAACATCCTTTTGCAAACAGATTCCATCTATTATTAAAAAAAATTGCAATACTCGCAGAAGAACACTCGTATCTTCACATTTTGCTGAACCAAGATAAAGCTCATTTGCCTGGCTTAGTGAGGGGTAAGTGGCCTAAGTGAAAGGAAGATTATTGTCCATCTCTACCAGAACCACCTACAGGAAACACCAGGGTCCTATACACATTGTGATATAGATCAATCTTACTGCCCATGCAAACAAAACGATCTACGTGCATCCCACATTGTCTACCCTATATTAAAAAAAATAACCCTAAAAAACATAAAAAGCAAAGCAATGCACCAGATGAAAAGCAAACACAACAGTTAGGTGGCATGACTGCGGAAAAAATCAAATATAAATGAAGGAGTGAGTGATAGTAAAACAACAAGTATATGAAGGATAAACAGCTCTTAAATACGTTCTGCAACCCTTTTATCTCATGTATTGTTGTTTTATTGACAATAGATTTATTTGGTAATTTATAAATTAAGTAATACCAATTTTTATATTATAGTTAAGGTGAAAGGGTGTGTAATGTTACTTCTGCTACTCATGGTATTTTTGCAAGGCCCTGTACTAAAAAGTGTGAGTTCACTGCTAGTAAGTTTCTGGAAACAACAATAGCCTCAGAACACTTAACCCACCCATGGTAAACAGCGTAAATTGTTAGACTAGATATAGGTACTACCAAACTAGGTAAAAATAGGAGCAGAGAAAAACATTAAAATAGGGATTGCCCAAGGGTACATAATTTAGCAAAATGGGGAGGCCTACATTTCGGGGTGTAGTTTGCCCACCTCACTGCACTGCTCCACATTTCGAAGGCTCCTGTGAAGGTTATTTTACAGTTCGTGGTACCAAATTGAATCAATGACAAAAGCTATTTCTGTTTGAGAAAAGGGAATAAGGACAGAAGATTCAGATTTGAACAGGAAATCTCTCAGTGGTTACTCGTTAAATCTGTGGTTGACACTGTTGTTTATTGTTCATCTCTGATGGCCTAAGACACACCTTCATTCCAATGGAATATCAGTTATTTGTTTTGTACTGCCACATCTTCATGTGGGACAGAACATCGGTCAAGCACTTGATGAAGCTGGACCATGTCTCAGTCTGATGAACCATACATATTCTCCCATTTAAGGTATGGATCCATATGTATAGCCTAAAGCTCCTTATTTATTCTAGGCACTCGTGAATGCTAAATTCCCTATTCCCCGTT
This sequence comes from Lissotriton helveticus, assembly GCF_964261635.1. Lineage (NCBI taxonomy): Eukaryota > Metazoa > Chordata > Amphibia > Caudata > Salamandridae > Lissotriton > Lissotriton helveticus. The sequence goes on from NC_136057.1 coordinate 1,718,928,326, forward strand.
ATTTTCATATAAATGCACCTTAATTTACAAATGATCTCATTAAATTGATTACAATGAAAAAGGCATAAGTATTTTCTTACAGAATATTGTACAGTAGCAATTGTACAGTCAGTGATACCCCTCATCAGATCCAAAGAGTTTTCTGGATGTTTGAGTAAGCAACTTTGTAGCATTGTGGTATAGCTGGCAGAGTGATAGTTTGTGTTAGACTGAATGCAGCATGTTTGGTGTCAAAAGTGAAGTTGAAGGTGTGCTCCAACTGAATTGCAGTACGTCTGTAGAAGCATTTATGCTTGAACGTGAATGTAAGCATGAAATCATGTAAAGAAATGGGCCAATAGTTGTGTGGTCTGTAATGGTTCAACATTCACCCTCCACTGGGAACCAAAGAGAGCTTGACTCTCTCAGGGTAGCAGAGCAGGGCAGTCAAGGCCTTCTCGGGTTGGGGTGATGTTGTGTAGGAATCACCATTTGATGGCACACAGTAAAAGACTCAATAAATGATTGTCCAGTCTGTGCTTTAAAAAAAAAAAAAGGGAAAATGCATTCATCACACACACACTACTCAATAAATTACAAATATACATAAGGCTAGTGGAAATACCCTTGATGACATTGTGTAATAACTTCTGACCCCCTAAGGGGTCATTAATACACATTAGATAAGTCTCTAGACTTGTCAAAGGTTCAAGATAAACAAACCACGTCAAAACATAATTTCAGGAGTAAATGCAATATTTGATAATAACAATGTGTAACTGCACTTATTAATGTTAATAAAGCATATGCACTTTGATACATAGTCAATGTCAGTATTATTATTTGCACTTATTAATGTTAATAAAGCATATGCACTTTGAAACATAGTCAATGTCAGCATTATTATTCCAATAAAGCATTAACAAAATGAGCTTCTCATGGGTCTGTATGCTCTTTACTATTCTTTCAACCATTGGCAATGCAGTTACCAAACACAGCTTCCTGAGAACATCACACTTTGATTATACAACATGTAACCATAGACTTGTCGTTTGTGGGCGTTGTGCAACATGTACCTTTCTTTAGATCTAAATAACTGCAGCCTTAGACTTTCCACCCAGAAGGAGCTGAATTCCCAGCTGTAGAACACATACTTCAACATGGAGAGTGTTTATAAATTAGCGACAGTCCTGTGTTGGTCCTCCTTTTCGGGTCCCTGCAAACTTAGTGTCAGTACTTTCTTTAAATCCTTTGGAGGGAGAATGTGTCACTCCTGCAGCTTTCCCAAACACTTTGTGTATGGTTGATGGTTGCCCTGCTGTCCTGGCTCCACCATGAGGAGAGCAAATGTACCAAATTGAAGAGCCCTGCAGGGCATTATGGGGTATTCCTCCGGAGCAGTGAATATTTGATGTGTGGCTGTCCTGCTGAACCAGGGAGAGACGCTGCCATTCTTTTTCTTTGTATTTCTTTTTGTTTCTAGTCACGTGGTCTCGTGCTGCGCACCTTTTTCTTTCAGTTTGGATTTGCCCAGTTCCATCCAGGCACCACCATACCTCCAGACCTTAGGGGCAGCTGAGGGAGCCCATTCATTGCTGCACACCTGGTCGCACACAGGCTGCATGTCCAATGCTGCCTTCAGCAGCTGGCTGCTCCTCTCCCCTGTCCGCTCCTGCTAGCAGTACAGTGGATTTTGTGCACCCACCGATTCCTGCTGGCTGTGGTTGAAGTGGGTGGGATCAAAGGGGCAAGACGTGCTGATACTTTTTTAATTTGAGGAAAACACTTCCCCTACTTTCTGTTAAAAGACAACTGTCCCGGGGTGGTTCATTATGAGAGCTGAAATGCTTCATCTGAAGTGTCAGGCAGGGAGTTCCCTGTGCTGATAAACTGAGGGAGGGCCAGACAGCTAAACACGCCTTTTTATGCGGGTGCCTGCTTACATGAAAGAAATGTATATGTGCGCAACTAGTAAATGTGCACATGTAAAGGGTGCTTGGAAGCCAGTATTGGCTTTAATTAATGGAATCACTTGACACTTCCTCATGACACAGATTTAGTATTTTTAGTGGTTTTGGAGAGGAGTTACCAGCTGAGCTGTAAAGGGTGTGCTTTTTGAGGCCTGTAACACTGGTCTCTGCACTCCAGGGGCCTGTGTTTTGCCCCCAACTATATTTCACTGATCTGACCAGGATTCAATTCCGTGGCTCTCTGGTTAAAGACACACAGGCACATGCATCAAAGCTTTTGGCGATCCCAAATAGTTTGATTCGCAAAAATCGGCCATTTGCGATCGCAAAAATAGCTTTTGTGATGCATCAAGGGTCAAGGCCCTCGCAATTTGAGAATTCATAATTAATTGCAAACTCTCAAATTGCGATTGCATTTAAGGAATTGCAAATTGAGATTCCTTAAATGCAATGCATTAAAGTAAAATAATTAGCGATTTCGCTAATAGGGGGTGCAAATTACCATGAAGTTGAACTTCGTGGTAATTTGCAAAAACTTTGAAAAATAAACAAAAGTGCATTTTTCAAAGTTCCATTTTACACACACACATGCCCCTGGGGCATGTGTGTGTGCTCAAGATGTACTCATATGCAGATTTAAGGGGTGCAACAGGGTGTCCTTTTGACACCCTGGGACCCTTGAAATTGCCTTCTCAATTTGCGATTCTTTAATTGGGAATCGCAAATTGAGAATGTCTACCCATTCATTCCTATGGGCCTCTAGGCCCATAGGAATGAATAGGGAGGTATTCCTTAATTGTGACTCGCAATTTGCAAGTCGCAATTAAGGAATGTTTAGAAAGCGCTATTTTTTTAAGCGATTTCTACATGCATAGGCTTTTGCGATTCCTTAATTGCGATTTTTTAAAAACCGCAATTAAGAAATCGCAAATGCCAACATTGATGCATGTGCCTGACAGACGTCTAATAGAGGTTTCGGAGGCGTTTTCCCGGTCCCCAGTCACCCAGTACCACAGCCGTAATAGCCCAGCTACCGGAGCACAGCTACCGGAGGCGTTTTCCCGGCCCCCAGCCGCCCGGTACCACAGCCGTGACAGCGCAGCAACCATACCGCAACCGCACCCATTACCGCAGTTTGGAACCCGTGGTTTTCCGACGCCAGCACCAGCACCCGTGCCGGTTTCCTGAGCGGTGAGCTCTGGCGACCGACCGGAGCAGAGTCTTCAGAGCAGTTCAGCAGCAGACCTTCCACGCTGTGAGTCTGGCATTCAGCGTCTGGGTGTCCTGAGCGGCAGCTACAGCTGCCATTGCACTCTCCAAGTTGGGCGAGTCAGGAGAGCCGGGAGCGCCGGGGGAGAGCCCGGGGAGCACGGGGAGTCGCGGGAGCTCTGCCCCCCGCCAGTGCCCGAGGTCGGCATCGCCCGCTGCAGCCATCGGCTGAGCCACGGAGGTCCCAGCAGGCTTCTCCAGTCTCCAGTCACCAGGCCGCCAGCATAAAAGCCCAACCCCCAACTCCCCACAGGTGAGAGCGCTCTGGGAGAATCAGGGCATTCCATCTACTATCAATTGTGGAGCACACTCTTCCGGAAGCACAGAGGGCGCTAGTGAGACAGTGACAGTGAGCAGCAGGAGGAGGAGAGCGGTGGCGTGCGGCGTGCGGTGTGCGGCAAGCAGGAACACCACTGCTGCCGGGATCCAAGAACCGATCTGAACGCCGAGCCGGATTTCGGACTCGCCGCCGCCCCCCAGCCGCCGTTACAGCCCACAGCCCGCAGCCCGGAGCCCACAGCAGCCCGGCGGCGAGGAGAACGTGGAGATAGCGGGATGCGGAAGGCAGGGATGCAGTAAGCGGTAAGCGGAAACCTGCACCTTCACCTCCACTGTACCGCAGTGTGCACTGCACCCCACCGCCACAATTCATCGCTATCACCGCGCTAATTGCCACATTCCCTCGCCCCCCACCGGCGAGTGACAGCCAGCAGACGCCGTGGGTGCAAACAGCAGCCAAACAACAAGCGTCAGCGCCAAGCAACTGGACGCTATTGAAGCAGCAAGTAAGCGGCGAGCAGTTCAGCCGCTTACCAACTTAAAGCGGTCAAGGAAACAAAAATCGGCGCGAGGCTCCTTCTTGTAAGCCGGCGGACCCCACAGAAAAGCGGGAGGCAAGACGCAAGAGGCACTGCCAAGAAAAGCAACGCAGCCCCCCCCCACCGCCTGTACCCTCTCGCCCTCCTCCCCGGGCTGAGCCGCTGAGCGGACTTTGCCCAGGTTCTCGCCTGGGACCTGGGACCAGGGTGTAGGGGGATAGCTGGGAGAATCAGGGGGGAGCGCAGCTGAGGGTCAGGACCGCCCCCAGAGGCCAGGCACAGGACGGACTCGACGGACTCACAACTCCTCACAACTCCTCCTAACTCCCCCACAGGGCCAGGAGGCCAGGGGACAAGCGCCCCCCGCATTGACGGGGTCAGGAGTGCGGCGGGAGCGCAGCACCGAGCATCCAGCAGCACCAATCAGCCCAGAGCCCAGAGCCAGAGTCAGAGTCCCAAACATCAAACGCCAAAATTACAACTTGCAACTTGTATTTGTCCACCAGTACAAGCACCGGATCTGTAGCAGTATCAGGGGGGCTAGAGCTCCTTATCCAGCTCCTTATCCAGCAGGAGATTCCAGGAGACTCCCACAGACTCCATCCACCACGTGGGTTTCATCAATCGAGTCGCAGTAACCCAGGAGCCGGCAAGCCACCTAAGTCAACCCTAAAATGAGGACCAGAAATTCTACTCTAACCCAACCCCAGGAGAAGCCCCGGCCACACAGCTCTGCCAAGAGACAGAAGGCGAAGCTATTTTACCCTCCAGTATTAGAGCTAGGGGGACCTTACCAAGGCCCAGGGCCCTGGGACGAGGAACACGCAGGAGCAGCGGGAGCAACTGGAGCAACCCCAACTTTTCCGGGACAGCACATCGTTCTTACCGTGGAACTGCCGGCTCCCTCCCTCCCAGCCCACCCCCGACTGACATCATGGGGAAGCCTCCTAGCTCCCCGATCCCAAATGCGCACAAGCCCAGGCTCAGCATTAAAGAACGCTCAAACTGTTCCGCTGGGAACAGAGACATAAGAAGTTTTTTGAACCCCAAAACATCCTCCACCCCCGCCTGCCCCAGGACTTCGGACAGTTTGTTCACTAACAAAGTAACGGAGGAAGAAGAGTTGAACTCAATACTTGCAAGCCCTCGGGCAAACATGATACCCCTCTCACCAACAATACTTACCCTCCAGAGCGGCATGCCCTCTAAACCTTCGACACTGGACATGGTGGCACTTGGGCCCACCCAACCAAACATCATAGCCCAGACTTTTCCCCCTCCAGCGGACTGCCAGCGGAGCAGCCCTCCTGCAGTCAAAGCGAATATATATGTCCCTTCAGACAGTACCCACGTCGACAAGAGAGGAGGCACAATTCCCCCCATCATACCGATGCACACAGACTTGTCCAATGACTCTCCCGCCATTAAGGAAGGTGTAACCCGTCAATTATTCGACAGGACCCCAAATCACCTACTGAACTTACCAAGATCGGGCCTTCCAGAAAATGATAAAACGGCCCTATCCCCGCCCTCGGATAGCGGCCTTGCAAACACTAACCATCTATCATTAATCAGTGAAGCCCTTGTCTCAATGACAGGAGCAGCGATAATGCACGCAGACAAGCTCGATGTGCAGATTAACATTCTACAAATAGTGGCAAATCTGATTTCGGGGATAGACTCAAAACTGGACAACTTGAACGCCCTGATACGCAAAGCGCAGGACAGCACACAATTCAAGCCAGAGTCATGCAGCTGCAGTCCGATCCTGCACAGCTTAGAAAAACTCCCAAATATTATGACCACACTAATAGAGGACCTCATGGGTGAGGTAAATAAAAAAACTGTTTAAAGAGCATGCCTTCAATTACACAGGGTCTCGCCCAGGCACACCCCACGGATAACAGCCCAGTAATCCCCTGCCCAAGTAGCTCAGAAAAGCCAGCCCTCCTGGCCTCGTCTTCTGCTGGCGGCACAAGAACAACCCTGACTAAGGCTGAAAGTCAGGTCCACCACCAAACCCTTAAGCCATCCAGTCCAGAGTTACAAAACTTGTCAAGGAAAAACAAGAAAACACTAAGAAAACTCAACAAGGAGAAGAAAAATAATGCATATGCCACCAGCGTTATTCACAATTGGTTAGGACCTGATAAGCAGCCTCCTGACAACACCATCACAGACGAAACATCTAACCTGGCAGCCCCCATGCATACAGCAGAAGTTATAGGACCATCGACTGGAAACTCACACACATTTACCCCAGCCCAGGATCCAAGCTTGCTAGCTCCGCCCGCGGCTTCTCAATCCGACACAGCGCCAATAACACAAAAATATGCGCATGAATCGCAGGCAACCAGCCACGATGAAGCCACGCAACACACGCAGGAGCCCCGTCAAACAAGCTTTGAGAACTCAGTGCAAACCAAGTTTACAATGAGCGAAGCATCAGCCTCCAATAACTCAAAAACTATCAATGTCGCCATCGGAGATTCTCAGAGCGCCCCCCACGGACCAACATCCTTTAAGCTGGAGCAAGCCGTCAATAGGCAATGGAATAAGAACTGCTCCCCCAACCCAATGCCCACGGAGGCACCTCAACCGACAACAGGACCAAACCAGCATACAAACTCTAACCAGCCCGCTTTGATATTGATACCTCCAATTGAAACCCATGGTAAAATTTGGCTTAACGAGGCTAGTGCAAGTCAAGCACATGAAAAGGAGCGGAAAATACTGTTATACCCAGAATACACCTCGCAAGGAAAATGGGACATCCTCAACCGAAGTAACCTCCTAACACTCTGCGCAAACCTCCCGGGATTGGAAGGTATAAAAACCAAAGACATCGAAACAATCTCTTTCCTGCCCCCGGACGTGGAAGAAAAAAATGAAACAACAGAATTAACTTTCATCAGTCCAGTCCTGGCGGAGGCACTGAGGAGCCAACAACCCCTACTAGAAAGCTGGGGTATAAAGATAAAGGCAAAATAGACCCAAAAATATCCCTCAATTTTAAAAAAATCGATCCTACACCCTAAGCCGGACAATCAGTTACAGGGCGTGGTTGACTCTACACTCACAAACGCTCCTTCCATCCATCGGCTAAAAATCGAGTCCGTCCTACAGGGGTGCAAAGGTAGCATAAACAACAGCTCAACCAACGGAACCCCAATTAAGATCACAACCAACCTCAGTCAAGGAAAACGATGGTGCATAACTAGGGGTCATTCAAGTAACGACTGGTCCTAGCTGTCATCTGCACTAAATTCCAGTTCCTAATACAGTTTGCCTCGCAAACTTAGCCCGAACACCTCAACATACTGTCAGCAAGCGAGAAAAAACTCTAAAGAAAAAAGAGAAATTCACAGAGAGTCTAAAAATATTAACGTGGAACGTCTCAGGCCTCAAAAAGCTGCTACTAAGCCCAACTGCGGTGAAATTCTTGGAGGAAGCAGACATTATATGCACACAGGAAACCTGGCTGACTCAACCACTCTCGCTAAGAGGATATGCAGAATACAGTAAAGCGGCTAAAAAGACCAACATATTTGGAAGACCTTCAGGGGGGAACTGCGTCTACATAAAACACGCTTTGAACATAGAATTCCTGGAATTGCATAATCAACCAGACACCCTACAGGCGGGCATCCTGAAATTCCCCCACTCCATCAACGGAATTCCACCAATACTACTAATCAACATCTACCATAACTCGCAGGAGAACACATCTAATTCGCTCACACTCGCAAATCAATTAGAATCCTTACTGCTAGGCCATCCATCATTAGACTGCATTATCCTCGGTGACTTTAACATCCATAACATAGGGGTTTCTACTGAGCAAAATCAACATCGCGGGGGGACCGAAGCACTGAATGAACTCTTAAAATCTTACAAATTGGCGACGGCCCACACATTGCTCTTAAAGAATACCCCGGGAGCCTTGATCAGTCACACGTACAACAACCAAACGACGATCGATTACATCATCTTAAGCGATAAACTGCAAGACAAAATGACAAACTTCACGGTTCACCAACGCAATGACAGTGATCACGCAGCCCTAACAATTACCATGAACTTATTAGTGCAATCACGATATAAGCCCACATGCGTGGGGGCATCGGACGGCCAAGAATTAATAAAGCTGCCCAGAAGAATAAAATGGGGACAGGTAGCCACAGCAACCTTTAACAACTGGGCAAACATGTGGGCAGGCTGGCCCCCGCGCAAACACAACCAGGAGACAATAGCTACATGGGATGGAATCACCTCGACCCTAGCGGCAGAACTTAGGGGAGGTGGGGACAAATCAAGGGCAATTCACTGGTACCCTCCGACGGCCTTCGGATTCAACGCAGAAATTAAAATCAGTGCAAAGGTTTTAAACAAAAAACGAAAAGCCTACAGTAAAAACCGCACAACCAAAAACAAAATCCAACTGCAAGAGGTCGCAAAGAGCCACTCCAGAAAAGTGTGGGCTGCTAAGCGTAATCACTGCGAGGCTCAGTGGCGGAAAATTTTCAATCTGTTGAGCCCTGGGAAATCACAAGAGTTCTGGAGTTACATTAGTCATCTTGGTCGAGGCACAAACCATAGAGAAAACTCCCTTGAGGCATCTGTCTGGGTCTGTCATGTAAAAGCGCTTTACAAGGAAGAAGGACTAACTACCCAGCCACACAACACGACCCCACAAAAAGTGAACCCGGCCTTAATTACTAATACAACACCCCCTCCCGGAAAAGCTCTAGTGTCCAAAATACTAAAAAAAATCAGAGCAAACGGCGCACCGGGCCCCAACGGTCTACCAGGCCACTTGTTTAAATCAAACATCGAATTCTGGTCCGAAAACTTGACCTACCTATTCTCTGACTGCTGGCTGTCGGGGGCTGTGCCTGACTCATGGCGAGGCTCGCTCCTGCACCCAATTCATAAGAAAGGGACCAATTCAGACCCAACAAACTATCGCATGATCGCCCTGTTGGACATCGAGGGTAAAGCCTACGCAAGCGCCATCTTGAAAGACCTCACAGGCTGGGCAAGCGAAGAAAACCTCCTGCCATTCTGTCAAACTGGCTTCAGACCAGGGTCCTCGACTGTAGACAACATCACAGCACTCTCTTACCTAGTCAATCAAGCACGGCGGCGCAAAAGTCTCCCTTTGTTCGCCTGCTTCATCGACTATTCTGCTGCGTTCGACGGAGTAGACCGCACCATCTTATGGAGAAAGCTGGTCCATTGGAACATCGATCCCTCCCTGTTAAGAGCGATACAATCTCTGCACCAAAACACCTGGGTAAGAATCAAACTTTCAAACGCTTCTGCAACTGACAAGATAGACACGAATCGCGGTTTAAAACAAGGGTGCGTGTTGGCGTCCCTACTGTTCAATCTATATACAGCAGATATGGAGACAGCCCTGCTGGGGGCTGCCCTAGCAACGGCAAAGATCGGGGCAACCAAAATACATTTCATACAGTACGCGGATGATCTCGTAATTCTGGATCATACAAAAATAGGACTCCAAAAGGCACTCACCGCCCTGGCAATATATAACAACATAAACAGGCTGGTAGCAAATCCGACTAAATCAAAAATAGTCATTTTTGGGCATTACCCCCCAAAAAAAGAGCAAAATGGAGCCTCGGCCATTTAACTTTGGACAGTATCCAGAAATACATATACTTAGGGGTCTCCTTCCATGAATCGGGGTTGTGCGGTACCCATTTAAAGAAAATACAGGTTAAAGGTAAGTCCATCACCTTTGCCCTATGTAAACTACAAGCCCTCATACACAGCCCATCAGCAACGGCCATCCAAAGAGTCCTCAAGGCCAAGTTAATGCCGGCCCTTAATTACGCACAACAGGCGTACCCAGGTAAACTGAATAAGGAGCTGGAAAAAATTCATTGTGGGGCATACAAGAGACTGTACCATCTACCGAAATGTACAAGAAACACTCTAATCCGCCTGGAATTCTCCCTTAATCAACAAACTCTGGAAGAGATGGCAGCCCTAAGTAAATATTATTACCTCACAACAGCGGCACGCGATAACACACTGAAGGCCGTCCTGAAACACATTTTCATTGAACCAGGGAACCCCTGGTCAGCTACCATCGAAGCAGCCATGACGCAATTGAATCTGGCGATCGAGTCGTGGAACCCAGACCTTGTCAACTACACGACCATCAAACGCGCGATAAAAAAGCAAGTGCGCGCATGCTCTCGGGACATGGACTTGGAGTCCCTCACGAAAAGAGCCTTCCATGAGTCCCTATGCTTGCCACATACCGCGCCAAATCCTCGAAACCATCTCATGCAGGCCGTGGGCCTCCCGGCTCTCCACAAGATTCTTGCCTACAGACTGCACCCCCTGCCGCTCAAAGAACTATATCATCCGGAAAATGCAGGCACAGGAGCTTGGGATTGCAGACTCTGCAATTATAAACGAGAGTCATTGGCCCACTTACTATTTTGCTGCCCTGCCCTACGTGCACCCCGCACCCTCTACCTTAGGCCCATTCTTAGGGCAGCCGGAACACGCACAGCTAAGGAAGCAATCCATCATCTATACACCTTGAGCATAGTAAAACAGATGGCCTCATTCGGAAAATTAATACATCAGACTCGGCTCGAGCTGATAGCTGCCAAGGCCACGCAGGAATAGAGACTTCGTCGCGGGACACCTGGTGGCCCTCACAGGTCCCCGACCGCGTGTGTCCTTATGAACTTTGGGAACTTCTTACAAACGCTTGTCTACAGAAATTTTGTGGTTTTAACTTTTGTAATTTTATACCTTGATCTTAATGTAATGGTTTTAAGTAACCACACAATAAAGTTATTCATTCATTCATTAATAGAGGTTTCATAAAGTAGGATAGTGCATTTTCCAACTTAACTTGCATTTATTTTACATTTATGCTGTGTGTTATTTTATATGTAGTTACCTGAAGGTGAAAAACTGAAAAAAGTTACAGAATATTTTGTTTTTCACTCACTCTTTTGACCTCACCCCCATGCTTACTCGCCCCTCCCCCATTGAGTGCAGCATCACATTTCCCTTACTTTTTAAAATGCACTTCGACCGCTGCCCCCTGGACATGGACATGGGCATGGGGAGTGGGGCAGGCTCACTATGGATGGGGGGAGTGGAACAGCACTACTCTCCTCCTCTCTTCACTGTGGGCCTTGGGAAGGAATTCCAGACCCCGCCCTCTTCTCTCCTCTCCGGGGGAAGTGCAATGGCACACCCCTGTTCTTCTCTGCCATCTTGGACCCAGGGTTCGGGTCCCGGGTCCTCATCCATAAACTGGCCTGGGGGTTGAAGTCCCCAGGCCCTCAGAACGTTGGGAAGGGGGCCTATGAAAGTCCCTGTCTGGTGGGTAAATACATTTAAGATGCTCCGGACAGCAACCCCTGGCCCACCATAGGGATAATATTTGGAACTGGCAGGGGAGCTCCACGCACTCTGTCCGGGGCAAGGTCAAAGGCTGCCACCCTTCAACATGCCATAAGTTTGGCCCCATGGACCGATTTGTGTGATCTTGGGCTCATTTTACCCCTAGTGGTGAGCCATAGCCACCTGGGGCCCTTTCTTCAGGCCTCCTGCCTCTAAGATGGTGAACTCTGCTGGAAGCCGGTTCTACTGGATCTCTGCACCAGCTTTTGTCATTTGTTTTCTCTAGTGTTCCTCTCCTCCTTGGTGCAGAAGCCCAGCCATTCCCCCAACATGTCTTCAGGTAGTGTAAGGGCACCAGCTTCCTTGGCCCTGGGGAGCGCCCCACAGGAAGAGGTGTGGCGCCGCGGCCAGGGCGACTGACTCCGGAATCTGGGGATCACGGTTCGATCCCCAGCACCGGCGGGAGATTAGCCCAGCACCATGTGACTCTGGGCAATAGCTTGCTTAATCTTCCTGACGGCCCCCAGCGCCTAGAGACCCTTACGGGTGATTGTGCGCTTTACAAATGTGGATTTACTTTACTTACTTTACTTTACCCACTGGTTCCGGAGTCAACTGCAGTTAGAGTCCTTATGGGCATCAGCGCGTTCATCCTTCCAGTTGCCCATGGCTGCCCCTCCAGTCCCAGTGTCCAGCCAAAAAATACAACCAAGAGAGCTCTACCCCTTGCACAAGTCCTTTTAAGTGGGGCAAAAGGTTACAGACGCTAGGCACCTCTAGCCTATCCTGGTGTGCCACATAATCTCTCTGCCTCTGCCCCAACCCTCCTGACCAGCCTGCTGGGATTTTCAAAAGTGTATCACCCAGGAGTCACAAGCCAAATATTAGCTGGGGGCCTCAGCTATTCCCCTCACTGTCATCACTATCAGGGCCTTTCCCATCAAATCTTAAAAAAGACCCCCCCATCTTTTTTTGACTGCAGAGGTCTGGACTCCCTTCTTTGTTCAGTGGGCCTGGGCTGGCCCATGCCTGATTCAGTGTGACAGCTGATTGATTGATGCAGATCCTAAATCCCCACCCTTTTCCTCCTCAGGAGCTGACTGTAGCACTGTTAATTGAGCCGTTTGTGTGGGTGGCCTTTGAACCTGCTGCTGCTGGTGAGAAATGCAATTATCTTGACACATCACAGTTACAAAATGCCTGGGTTCTGATCCTGAGCTGAGTCAGATGAATATGACAATCCTGGATGACCCATAAGCTGAGAGATATATTTTTTGAACTTGCAGAATTGATTTCCCCCGCACTGGTTAAACCCCTGTTCGATGGGTCAGTGGTCTTTGTAGACCACAGGGCAGTGAAACTGGGCTCAAAGCAATCTTCCCCATAGGTGTATAAGAGATTGTCACTGCAGACAAGACAGTAAACTACACTGACTTTCCCTATAAGTGTACGCTACCATTATGAGGCAAACCCCAGTTCAATATCCAATCCTGCAGAGTCTCCTCTGCACCAGGCTACCAGCGTGCAGTTATCGAGCTGGGCACAACAGAAGTCTCACATGCTCAGCCCTCACACGTGTGCACACATTTTCATGTGTAACCAGCCAAGTGCCCGTTACCCATGCTGCATTGCAGTGGCCTTATCTTAAAAGGTGGACACTGGCGGTAAACATGCTTAATCTATTTACAAAGAGTGTACCGTGAGTGTTTCACGGGTTATGAAGCTCACCCACAGTAAAAAATTGGTCTAATACGAAGTGGTCAAAAAGTAAATTCATCTTGGTGAAATTGATGGACGGAACCTATTTCCTTACAAATAGGATCTCAGGTTTCTTATACTTCATGTTACATCTTGTCACTAGCACCTGATGGACCATTTCCTAGAGAGCAGCTAGTTCTTTTTTTGCTTTTTTGTGTTCTAGACAGTTGTTGATTGTCCTTATTTGTTCCAGGAGGGAGTGTCAGAGGCTGAGTTTTTCTGAAATTGAACAAGCAATGAAGTTACATCCTTTCTTCAATACATTCAACACTTGTGGATCTTAAATATTCCATTGTTGAAGTTCAGAGACCACTAGGGGTGACAGACCAGCTTACAAATGAATTTGTTTGCGTACTCATGGAGATTGAGAGGGTAATTGGAATTAAATCAAAGCACACATTAGGCACTTGGTAGCTCAGACATATCATTTGATTGCCAAGGGATTTGTTGCAGGTTGGTGCAAGCAACCTTGGCTGTGGTGCACAGACACCCTTCTTTGCCACACACAGAGAAACAAAATTAGAAGGGAACATTGCTCAGGTCCATAAACTGCTAAATTTGGGAGCACGTAAATGTAGTTCTTACAACAACACTTACATTGAAAGCCTTAACACATTTCTAAGAGGGTGTCGTTTTTCACACTAAGTAAGAAACTGGTGCTACATAATCTTGGACAATCCCATAGTAAACTGTGATGCAGTTTTCTAGGTAAGCCTTCTTGTGCAGTATTGTAGTACTAGATCTAACCTACGTCTGTTATTGCTAAAGTGCTCCCTAAAACTCCATTTGGGGGCAGAGCACTGAAGTGAATGAACTGTGAACTTGCTCCTCTCTAAATTTATAGATTAAAATGCAATTCCAGTTTGGCTTGACTTTTTCTCTCTTTCCAAACAGCATTGCTTGTTGATTTGAACATGAATATTGCCCAAGGCACAGAAGCAAGACTAATTTGTATTATGTTGGATTCTGTTTACAGCGGCATAGTGGGAAAAAACATGGACTGGAATGTGGCCCAAAGGAGCTGCCAATTGTTTAGACTCATTCAGGCATTCCAGCATTATCTTTTTTTTCCCTCTCTAAATTTTCGGTTTTAACTCTGTGTCACCTCTTTGTGGGATAGAATGTGACAACAGGGTATATGAGCTCTGTCCTAACTGTTATTCATATACTAATCCCAGGGCCACTGAGAAAACGCAGCAGGGGATGAACAAATTATGTGCCAGGTTTGACTATATTATGGAGCAGGAAAAAGCAAATTATGCAGCATAACACCACACCATTTGAGGCACTATTGCTTAATTATGATATCATTGTTATACATCTTATACATATTAACATTGTAAGGGCAAAGGCTTCATCTCATTAATATCAGTTTTTATAATTCTTCATTTGACTTGTTTCTGTAAATTTTACACATGGTATGCTAGACTATTTTTAATCCAGTTTTTTTAGAAAATACTGTTGTAGTATTGGCCAATGCAGACCTGTTTTTAGATTTTTTTTTACTTTTAAGCAATGAGGAAGCTATTTTTCACATAGGGTCGTTTTTTAAAATGCGCTGTACCAGCTCATAGGTCAATGTCCTCCTAAACATGTTGCTGCTTCTATCTTGCACGGTATTTTACATACTTCATGTGTTCCACATTTTACTAATTGTTTTATTGTTTGTTCTGTACTGTGAATTGCTTTTATTGCAAGCAAGATGGCCACGGGGGCAGAGGTCTGAGAGAGAGCTCCAGGGGTACGGGATCCCGACTCCTTGCAAATCCCAGTGCCCCCGCGACCCCGAAGACAACTGTGACACACAGGTACTCAGGCGCCAAGAAGGTGACCTGGAATTGCGCCGTGGATCGGCGATCCTGCACCTCCCTGCCACCGGAGCTGAAACTGATGGCTCAGTGAGGAGCGGTCGACTGGGGGTCTCCACACCTGATGGACAGGAATAACCCCCCTTGGACCAGCAAGAGTCACAACAAGCCCCATGTAAGAGCTGTCGCCAGGCAACCACAGGAACCAACTACAAACCGAGAGAGGGCACCAAACAAAAATCATCCGAGGGAGTGAGGAGCCCCTCCCCTCGACAGAGAGTCCTTTGATGCACACCTCCAAACCTGGACAACAACCGGGACAATAACTCTGGACAGTACCCTTGAAATGAAAATGAGGGTCCACTCTCCGGTTTATCGAAATAATCACTGCAGTTGCAATTACTGCCTGTCCCCAAGATGACGGCTCCAGTACTGCTTTACCAAATGATCCATACGTACTTCCGGGGACCCTACCATAGACACGCTGCAAAGGGTGAGTACCCTTAAAATGAAAGTACCCTTGAAATGAAAATAAGGGTCCACTCTCCGGTTGATCAAAATAATTACTGCAGTCGCAATTACTGCCTGTCCCGAAGATGGCGGCTCCAGTACCACTTTACCCAATGATCCACAAGTACTACGCAAGACCCTACCACGGACACGCAGCAACAGGAAACGCGGGTCAGCTGCAGTAAAGAGAGACGGGACCCACATAAAAGGGACATAACTACAAACCAAAAGAAAGCACTGAGGATCATAAACCATCTGAGAGAAAGCGCCTGACCCTCAGATGGTGGCTCCAAGGGAGCGAGGAGTCCCCTTCTCTCGACAGAAACATCCACAGGACACACCCCTCCTGACCTGGTGATTAATCTGGACAAGAAATCCAGTGAGTACCCATGAAACAAAAGAAGGGTCTACTCACCGGTTTAACAAAACAACTACTGCAGACGCAATTACTGCCTGTCCCTAAGATGGCGGCACCAGTACCGCAGTAAGAGTTGGTCCATACTTAATCCCTGGGACACCACCACAGACACGCTGCAACGAAAAACGTAGGTCAGCCAAAGTAATGAGAGATGCGACCACACAAAAGGGATGCAGCTGCAAACCAAGAGTTGACACTGAGGGCTACAAACTATGCGAGGGAACACACCTGAACCTAAGATGGCGGCTCCAGGAACGCATTATCATCCAATCACCGGAAAGTTCCTCCAGATGACACACACTTACTCCCTAGATCAATCTCCACAGAACCGCTGCATTGTAGGTCAGCATCAACACTGGCAATTTGATACCTGTCCCATAGAGGAACCAGCATATTACCACCGAGGTGTCACACCTGCCAGTTCGCTAACTGCAACAAAGATGGCCGCGCCGCTTTGCGCATGAGCGAGGGAGTCAGGCAGAAGTTAAAAGCCCGACTTTCCTAAACACCGACGCTTCGCGTTCTAGTGTTCGTGCAACCTATTCGTCGCGTCACTTCCGCTCTAAGCCCGTTTCACATCTGTTCCTGATTGTGTGCAATGCGTGCTGGTGCTCCTTTCAACCAGCAAGCCACCAGTTCCTCCAGTAATCTGAGCCCATCGGTGTTTTCTCGGATATTGAGGGGGCTTCTATTTTGTTTCTGCCGATCTTTTCCTTTTACAGATAGCGCTTCCGCTCTGGACTATTTGAGTGGACTTAGCGCAACTGTGTTCCTTGTTTTTCCCCTCAGATCCCTCCTTTGCTTCCTTCGAGAGGCTCCCGTTCCGCCCGTCAGCCAGACTTGGTTCCTGTTGGCCGGCCGGACTTGGGTAGGGCAGACATGGAGTCTTTCTGGGCCATTGTGGGACTAGTAGTCCGCCTGAGTTCACCCAGTGATTATATCCCCCCGAGCCATTAGTCAGTATTATTCTTTTGCGGCATCACCGGACCAGTCTTTGGTACGTCAGAATTGGCAGGGGTTGCAGCTGTGGATGTACTGAAGATCTGGTACAGGCGCCTGGCGCTATTTATATGTTATTGTTTATCGTGTTACTGCCCGCATGTGTTAATAAGGGGTTTCTTTGTGACACAGATATCATCACCAGATCAACACCTTTTTACAGCTTCAACACTTACCTGACATTACACCTCTCACTAGGGTAAGTCCTGTATTAGTGGATATCTTTCTCATAGAGTAGGAACACACCTCTATGTTTCATTGTTTGTCTCTTTCCATTTAGGTTAACCCATAGCAACTAGTGATGAGAGTTTAACTGTGGCAGCCAATAAGAGAAGAGTATGGTGTTCAAGAGAGGAGTTTTTACATTTATCCGTAGGTAAATCAGACAGGAGAGGTGAAGCACAGGAAAACAGAGACTGGTGGGGTTTTCTTCACTTGTACATTGTTCATTGTCCTCTTTCTTTACAGTGCCTGTGTCCGACTTGCTGAAACTTCTGGTCCAAAGGTGTCTTCTCCCCTCCTTCCCTTGTTTTGTTCCCTCCTTTCCCTCTTTTCATCTTCGCGTGCTATGGTCTGAGCGCGGTGGTGTTGAGGGGGAGAGGTTGGGCCTATCATCAGTTCCTGGCACTCCTGTGGAAATAGCTTGTGGATCCTTACACGAGGCCAATATCTCGCACCACTGATCTGAAGATGGAGCACATCCATCCTAGTCAGAAAGGAGGCCCACATACAACCACACCTAAGCCACCAATGAAGGAAAGGGGGCCTGACACTCCTAGGTCCCTAATTCCACCCTCTAATACTCTCAGCCTAGGAGGTCCTCTTAGAAATAACACCCTTACCTAATCTGAGAGGCAATACTCCTACCCAGCTGTCCTGCACCTGAGGGTCAGAGTGGTAGTTACTACTCCGCTAAACCCAAATATCTCAAGTCGGAGACTCAAATACGGAGCTTGTACTCTCAGAAAGAGAAAGAGTTCATCTCCTTCTGTTACTAAGCCACTGGGAGGAATACCTACAGCTAACTCCTCCAGCCCTATCATATTAAATTCTAAGCCTGGGCAAAGCACTAGGCTACACTCGCGTAGTTTGCGAAGTTTGCGCTACTTCGCACTACGTGAATTGGACATAGCAGAGTGCAAAAATGCGTAGCGTAGTGTAGCAGTAATTTTTTGCTTGCTTGCGGTTCTCAATGTCACTGTGTAAGATGCAGTTTGCACTGATTGCACAGTGTGGAAAGCATCCGGCACTGTGCAATCATCGCGAACAACGAACTACGCAGTTCGCGTAGCGCTATGCGTATCTCGCGAAGTGCACTTTGCGTAGCTACGCGTAGTGCTACTTCACGAACCACGCCCAGGGTTACTAAATTCTATAGACTGAGTAGAGCTCGGGATAACCAGCGACCCTTCTAACTGAGAGTATATGGCACCTATCACCTCAACCTCCCTCTGCCCGTCTTCCCCAAATTGCATGAAACCTCATGGCCCTAACTCCTTCTCCATCATCTTCCCTCAACCTCTCACTAAAGTGAAAAGAAACTTCAAACACAGACTGATCAGACAACGCCCAGAAACTATTCGCTGACATATATACAACTGCTCCTCCAAAGGCCAGTTGAAATTAGATCTCATTTTCCATACTAACAGCCCGCGAAATGGACCACCATCTTTAGAATGTACCTTCACATATCCAAAACAACTACCACTCCCTTCAGCTGCAAACTGACAATCTCAATCCCAAACCGCCCAACGTGCCATGGCAACACCTACACCAACGCACAGTCATGATAGAAGCCAACAATGGCAACCTAGATGCATTTTACTCTCTCTTCCCCTCACTGTGAAAAGCCCTCACTCACTCACGCTACTTCCACCCGAGCACCTCCCTATCCCCAGATAGATTGAACCCCCTGGAAATCTCACATCATAATCCCAAGACATATGCCCAAAACTTCAGCATCTGCCCCCGAACACTGATCTCTCCTCCCCCACCCCTCCACCCCTTGATGCGCATAATATCCACCTCCCCCATAACTAATCAGAGTCATGTCTCAGAGGAGACTCTCCAACCCCACGCTGACCGACTCCTCCCCCCACCTCCCCTAATTACTATTCCCAACAAACAACTAGGGAAACTGATCGTCTGTCAAGGACCCAGAACTCCTTCCCTTTAACAGCCCGCATTAGGCAGCCACCTGAATCACAACGTGCTTATTCACACCTCTTGTCCATGGCTACCCACAAGGACAACAGAAACAACACTAATGCCAAATGTCAATCCCCCAATGACAAGCTCTCTCATTCCTGGAACTACCTTGCTCAGGACAGCCCGAACCCAGACTCCCACAACCCCTCCTCCTCGGAGACGACTCAGAGACTTGCTATGCTTGAAAGCCAGCTAGAAATAGTCATTCTGGGCCTTAACAAAATCCTAATGAAACTCTCCGCTCCCCCAACGACTATCCAACGCCCACACTCTACACCCACATTCACCAACACTAAACACTCAATTCCCCCTAAGGCTCAATGGCTCAGCTGGAACACGACACACCTCATGAACCAGCTACGGAGACCCAAAAGAACAAGAGCCGCAGTGTCCATGGAAGAGGCGATCGATCTTGCCATGTCTTACTACAAAGTCTCTATTGTCACCCCAAGCTCCAAGATCCAGGTAATCACTGATTTTGGAAGAGACCGCTACCCTCCTGGGACATCAAGACCCCAAGCCTTTCTCACCAATATCCCCAGGGCCCCGTGAGAAAAGAAACTCAATAACATTGGTATGATCAATTGCATGCTTATAAATTGCAGACCGGCCAGCAAACATACAACAGAGCTGGCAGAAACCATCCTTATACATGACATAGACATCGCGTTCATCACTGAAACATGGCTGAATGAGTTCTCTTCCCCAGCCTTCGACATGCTCATGCCCCTGGGCTTCTCAATCATCAATAAAGACAGGAAAAAACAGTGAGGAGGGGCCATCGCTGTCACACACAAGAACAACATCTCCATAACGGAAATCGACTCCCTCAAATACAACACGTTTGAATACATAACAGCCACCATTAAGACGAAGGATAACAAATCACTATACTGCCATCTCCTCTACCACCTACCTGGCAACACCACCTGATCCGGAGAACACCTTACAGACTTGATAACTCACTGCTCACTCAAAGACTCAAATAACATTATACTAGGTGACCTCAATCTACACTGTAACGAGGAAAACAACCTGTTGATCCAAACCCTGACCGAACTTCTACACAACAACAACCTCACCCAACACTGCACAGAGCAAACTCATAACAGAGGCTCAATCCTAGATGCCATCATTACTCAAGGAGATGCATCACCATAAAACACACTCTACCTGTTGACTGGTCAGACTACCATATCATTCTATTCTACATCAACCAAACGAGCCTCCGCCTTCCTAATACTCAGGAACCGCCACACTGGGCAAGGAATCTAAGACGGATTACACTTGATGACCTGGAAGAAAGGTTAAGTTCACTCCTTCCACACACGACCTGCCCACAACAGAACTCACTGCACACTTCAACACAACAATGACCTCTATTCTGGACCAACTGGCTCCCCAGAAACAAAAAAGAGCAAGGAACATTCCATTTAGATCCTGGTTCAACACTGACTTAAACCCCAAAAGAAGACAACTAAGAGCTGCAGAAAGACTCTGGCATAACAACCCGTCCACAATCCTCTTTGATCGACTCAAGTCAGAATGGAAGAATTATAAAAAACATATCAAAAAAGTTAAAACCTACTTCTTCTGTGATGCCCTTGACAATGCCAAAAATAGACCAAAAGATCTCTTCAATCTCATCAGACAACAAACATCAAAGCCCCCTGCATCCTCAATGCAGCCCTCCAAAGACCTTTGTAATAACTTTGTCAATTTCTTTAATGACTAAATCGCCAACATTGAGCTCTCCCTGGATGATCACAGCAGTCCCCCCAACAAAATCTCGCTCACAAGCACAGACGATACCACACCCAAGCACCCACCAAACAGCTGGAAATCCTTCAACCCCATCTCTGAACCAGTGATCATCAAAATCATCTCCAGCTCCAAACCATCAGCACACTTCTCGGACCCGATCCCTGCCCAACTGGCCAAAAGCTCAAACTCACCCTAGCCCCGCTCTGTCCCAAGATCATTATAGCTCCCTGAAAACCGGAGTCATGCCTGATTGTCTCAAAATCGGACAAGTCACGCCACTACTAAAAAAAACTGGTTCTGACACAAACGATCTGCATAACTTCAGACCCTACTCCAGCTTCCCATTCCTAGCTAAAATCCTGGAAAAATGTGTTCTCCTGCAACCAACCCCTAGAACCCCACCAATCAGGTTTCTGAAAAGGATGCAGCACAGAGACAGCGATCCTGATTGTAATAGATGATGGCCACAAATCACTCGATACCGACCGGTGCTGTCTACTTATACTCCTGGATCTATCAGCAGACTTCGACACGGTTGACCACAAACTACTCACTAAGGTACTCCAAGAAAGAGTCAGAGCAGAAGAGGGGGTCTTACAGTCGTTCACCTCCTTCCTGCAGAACCGCACCTAACAAATAAAAATCAAAAACGCCACATCTGACCTACTACCCATCAGCAGGGGTGTCCCCCAATGATCAGTTCTCTCCCCACAACTCTTCAACATCTACATGGAACCCCTCACAACCTTACTCAAAAAAGCCAACATCCCCTTCCACCTCTATGCGGATGATACACAGATCAATCTAGAGACCTCCTCCATTGATGACATCCAGAGACTAGGGGCCAGATGTAGGTATCCAAATATCGGTCGGTAACGGCTGAAAATACCGATTTTCGACCATTACCGACCGGTATTTGGATACTGAGATGTAGGGCTGTAATTTTACCGACTCTGTATTTTGTAGGTGGCACTGTAAATAGACCCACAGGGCTTTAAGGGTTCGTTATTTACCACCAACTATTAGTTGGTGGTAAATAACGAATACCTGTGTATATGCAAATCTGTGCATGTACACCTGTGCCATGTGACAGACATACATGCCCTTAGGGAATGTATGTGTGCCACATGGCACACAAGCACTAATCAGGGGTGCAACAGGGTGTCAAAGTGACACCCTGCCACCCTTGACCATTTCACAATTTTACCGATTCGGTAATTGACATTCATTAGGAATGAATGGCAATTACCGAATCGGTAAATACCGATTCACTAATTACCGAATCTTACCGATTCGGTAGAAAATACCGAATTATTACCTACATCTAATTTACCGATTCTAAAATACAAAATCGGTAAAATTCGGTATTTTAGAATCAGTAATGACACTCTAAGAGAAGTCCAACACTGGTTAACCCTCAATCACCTGTAACTCAACTACGATAAAACAGAAATCTTCCTAATTTCTAACAAAGAATAGAACCCCCTAATCACCAAATGGCTAAAAGCTATTGATGCTCTCAACTGCAATCTCACCCTGGCCGACTCCGTAAAATAGCTGGGAATCACTCTGGACCCAAAATTAGACATGGACATACACATCAAGCACAACGCAAAGAGCGCCTTCCTAAACCTAAAACTACTCAAAAAAATATAACCCTACATCGCACCAAACGATCTCAAACTAGCTACCCAAACTCTAGTGGTGTCCAGACTAGACCACGGCAATGCCACGCTCACAGGAACAGCAAAATCTCACCTAGCTCTGCTCAAACCAACTCTTATTGCAGCAGCCAGAATGGTCAGCGCAGTGAAGAAATATGAACACATCTCGCCTGCCCTCAGAGAACTAAAATGGCTCCCAATCGAAATGCGTGGCAATTTCAGAACTGCCTGCCTCACGCACAAAGGCCTGCACACTGGGAAACCTACATACCTGGCCTCCAAACTCAAGAAGGCCAACCAGTCAAGAAATCTTAGGAGTACTAACACTCTACTCCTCATTCCCCCAAAAATGCACACACAAAAAACCCTATCTCGGTCCTTCTCAGGAAATGCGCCCAGAATCTGGAACTCCATCCCAGTCCTTATCAGGACTAACCCCTCCTTTCTAAAATTCAAAAGGCAGCTCAAAGACCTCTACCTCAACTGTTCTCTTCCAAATGGATAGCCGCCTCCCCATCGCTGTATCTTGCCCACTACAGCTCACTGCCACTTCATAACTAAGACTTCCACCCCGCCCACCCCTGACTCGTTCCTTGGTCTCCCCTTCCCCGAAAGGACTTCGTCTCGACTCAATGTATATATTACTATTATACTGTTGATCTCTCTGAGAATGGACCTCGTCACGAGTCATTGTATATACTACTGTTATATTGTGTGATTTCTTTGCTATTAACTCTGTAAAGCGCTCAGATACTTTTGATTCGTCACAAATCAATGCTTGTATTACTGCTTTATTGTGTAAATTCTTTGCTACTAATGTTGGGAAGCGCTCCAATACCTTCGGGTCGGGCCAGCGCTACACAAAACTCTTAAATAAATAAATACATTTTATGGACGCTATGATTCCCTAGCTACAAATAGTTTGGCTCTCTGTTTAGTGGAAGCATGTTGTCTACTTAATACAGTGTCATTTATGCGTTATGTTGTGTGCCTGGCGCAAACCTTAGCCAATCTCTGAGTATTTTACAAAGGAGTATTTGTGACCTGTACTGTTTATATTTTACTTATGCACTATTACTCACCACATCTACCCTCACCTTGACTCACCCTCCTTCCCCCCCACCTTGGGCACTATGACATGTTGATCTATGCATTTATGCTATGTGCGCTAATTTCTAATGCAGTACTTTGTGATTAAATAACAAATGTACTCCCTATTTTAGTTTATTGTCTCTATTTCTTTCAATTATCTATTATAACTACCTGCATCTATCCTGGGACCTCTCTCTTTTGTACCTATAGCTACCCGGGTCCCAGCGACTTTTTCGGGTTACACCCATTTACTATAACGCATTACTATATTCTTATGATCGCAGTTTAAAAGTGAAATGGGTCTATAGGACTCACAAAGTCTAGGTTTTTGTTCTGGTTTTAGTAAAATTGCTATAGTGGCCTCATCCCATGAGGCCGGAGGGCTCAGACCTTCAATAAAACAGAAATTGAAAAGCTGAAGGAGGAAAGGAGCCAGTTCATCCCTTAGACTGATGTATACTTCGTTGGGGATTGAATCTGGGCCGGCTGCTTTTCCCCTTGTTGGGGAACTGATCGATTAAATTATCTCTTCTTTGGATATGGGGAGATTTAGTTGTTCTTTTTCATCTCTATGTAAGGAAGGAAGAACTATACCTGGCAGAAATTCCTCTATTCTAACTTCTTCAAGAGGGGTCTCATCCGTGTATAAACTCTTAAAGAATTGGATGAAGGCCTCTTCTATTTCTGAATCATCCGGGATGATGTTACCAATACTCAGACATCGGAGGTCCCTAATCCAGTTTCTTGTTTGGTCTACCTTGGTTTTCCACGCCAAGAGTTTACTGCAACCCTCACCATACTCATGATGTGATAATTGACTTTCATCCCATTTTTTTTTATTCGAATTTCTAAATAATCTGCTAGTTTATGTTTCGCAATATTTATTTCTCTAAGAAGGATAGCATTCCCCTGATCTTGTTTCAACTGTTCCTGCAACATCTGAATAGCCGCTTCCAATTTTTTGGATTCCTTTCACCTTTTTGGCCTGGAGGAACGATATAGCTGTTAAAGAACCTCTTAAGAAGGCCTTATATGTGTCCCAAATTATTTGGGGGGATGCTGAGTTTGCATTGTTTTCAAAGAATTCCATTTTTCCCCCTTCAACTTTTCAATTACTTCGCCATCTTGTAGTAATACACGGTTTATTGTCCATCTCCTCGGGGGACAGCTTACTCCCACTTCCTGTTCTAGTACAACTGCCGAGTGATCAGAAAGGTGTTCCGGGACATGTCTGACTGAATTAATATGTGGTTAAAGCGATATTAGTCAAAAAGAAATCAATTCTGGAGTGGTGTCTTCACTTTTTATTGTAAAAGGTGAACTTACTCCCGAGTGTCTTGTGTAGCCTAGACTTCTCTCTCCATATATCCACTAGCCCGATGTTTGACATTAATTGTCTCAGGGCCGTTCTCATTTTTTGAGTGTTGGAGCCTGCTATGATTGATGTAAAATCTTGCTTTGGGTGGAGGACCATATTGAAATCTCCCCCAATTATGATCTTATCGTTCACATTTACTAGGAGGTGAAGTAACGTATATAGGGTGGCTGGATGGCTGGATCGTCTATGTTTGGCCTATAATAACTTACAAAAGATGTCCACATATCATTTATCTTAACTCTGGTGATGACCCACCTCCCCCGAGGGTCAACCCAGCATTCCCCTAACATTGCCTGGGCCGATTTTTGTATTAAAATCGAGACTCCTTTTACTGTGCAAGATTGTGTTGTGCAAGTACAATGTTCAATCCACTTTTGCTGTTTTACGACCCCCTCCCACTCCTCTTTAAGTAGGTGTGATTCTTGAACCAGAATAACATTACACTCCGGCAACTTTAAATATTCTAGTATTCTTTTTCTTCTAGATGGAACCCTTAACCCATTGACATTCCAAGACATGGTTCGGATTTCTTTTATTTTGCCCTTATTCATGGGGACCGGCCTAGGGCATACTGAAGACCCTGTCATCATTTATAGTTTAACAACCAGCCTCCAATGCTTACATACCACCCTTGACAATAAAATAATATATGAGGACATTTTTTTTTGTTTTTTCCAACTTGCTCCCCCACCCTGTGCATATTATTTTTGATTTTTCCATTTTATGTGAAACCTGCCCACCCTCCCCTGGGGAACCCTCCCTTACTTCTAGTAGAGGTAAGATTGTGTACCTCTAGTTTATTTTTTTGCCACTTTCTTTGGACTGGCACTAACACATAAACACCTAAATCTGCTCATTTGGCTGTGCTCTTAATTTATTTTCTAAATTAATGCATTTGCCTCTTCTGGATCCCTAAAGTCAAACATTTTATTGTTGCACATGAAATGAAATGAAATGAAATGAAAAATTGCACTTATATAGCGCATAACTACCCGGAGGCCTTGCAGCGCTTTTAACTGATTACTGTGGCGAGCTCAAGGTGATTCAACACGCTTTTGCGAACAGATGGGTTTTCAAGGCCTTTCGGAAGGACATCCGGTTACTATTCTCTCGAAGTGATAACGGGAGAGAATTCCAGAGCCTAGCCGTAGTATGGGAAAAGGAGCGACCGCCCCAACGGGCTTTGTTAATTTTAGTTGTGGTTGCTAGGTGTAATGCGCTAGAGCGCAAGTCTCTAGACGGGACGTAGGGCACTACTATGGGATGCAGGATAGCAGGGCCAGTACGGTGGAAGGATTTCTGGAGAATGCACATGGCCTTAAACTGCGCTCTGGACGCTACTGGGAGCGAGTGGAGTTCTTTTAGAGCTTTCTTGGCTGATTGCCAGCGAGGAATATTATACAGTAGTTGGGCAGCACAGTTTTGCGTGACTTGAAGCCTGTTGGTCACTCCTGCCGGGACTCCTATGTATAGGGCATTTCCATAATCCAGGCGGGAGAGTATCAGGGCCTGAACCGTGACCCTCCTCGCCTGGAATGGAAGCAAAGGAAGCACTTTGCGAAGCATTTTCATTAGCCCAACACATGTAGAGGCGTTTTTTGTGGCTTGGACCGAAAAGTCAAGCGCTTTATCAAGCCAGATTCCAAGGCTCTTTATCTGAGGTTTGGAAGGGGGAGGAGGGCCGAGACATGTGGGCCAGATAGATGTTAGGGCGGACGGGGAAGGGTTGCCCAGCAGCATGATCTCCGTCTTCTCCCCGTTAAGTTTAAGATACGAAGATTGCATCCACTTAGCGACAGCCTCTAGACAGGTGCCTACGGTGTTAGACGACCCATCAGAGTGGTCCAGAGAGACCACCAGTTGGGTATCGTCTGCGTAGGTGACAATACGCACACCAAAGGGAAGGACTATCTTTTCTAGAGGTTGCATATAACCATTAAAAAGGGTGGGGCTTAGGGAGGAGCCCTGGTGAACCCCACAAGTAAGTGGATGTTTGGGGGAGACTGTCTCGCCTTCAAACACCTGGAAGAATCGCTCATCCAGGAAGGAGGTCAGCCATTCCAGGGCCTCGCCCGACACGCCCAAACCATCCAGTCGATGTAATAGTGTGGCATGGCTGACAGTGTCGAACTTGGCACTGAGATCGAGTAATATGATGGCCGCTTTTTCAGCCTGGTCCAGCACAGCTCTGGCTTCTTCCATCACCGCTAACAAAGCAGTTTCAATTCCATGCTGTGGACGGAACCCCGTCTGAGACGCGCGGAGCAGATTGTTGGACTCTAGATAATCTACTAAGATGTTATTGACGTGCCTCTCCAGTAGTTTGCTCATCCAGGGAAGCAAGGAAATTGGGCAATAGTTGGCCAAGTTGTTCTGGTCCAATATGTGCTTTTTCAATAAAGCTTTAACCATCGCGCACTTCCAAGGGGCTGGGACGGAGTTGGAAGTGATGGAGGCATTAAGGACATCCAAGATGACCGGACGGATGGCGTCAATGACCTTCATGAGAGTCTGCGGGGGTGCTGGATCATTAGGAGATCCCAAGGTGATTTTGGGAATCAATTTATCTAATGTGATAGAATCAAGAAGTGGAAATCTGTCCAACAGACAGGGGACGGGAGAGTCGGAATCTATTGTGGTAGTGAGTTCTGTGTCATCATTACCTGTACTGAAAGAGGAATAGATGACCTGAATCTTCTGGGAGAAAAAAGTAGCTAGATTGTTACAACGGGTTTGTGCGCCGAAGGCTGACAGATGCTCCTGAGAGGGAGAGATGAAAGATTTAACTATTTTGAAGATTTCTTTAGGGGCGTTCACAGCCAGAATAATTTTCGATTCATAAAACTGGGCCTGTGCAGATTTTATTTCATTTTTATAAAGCTTTATTGCGGCTCTGTACTCTGCCTTCTTCAGTTGAGAACGGTCCTGCCTCCAGGCTCTCTCAAGTTTGCGGCAGGATTGTTTCATCGTTCTAAGGGCGGGAGAATACCAAGGAGCGACTTTGGGTCTTGTTATGGATTTCAGGGAACTCCTCTGGAGAACTTGATCAAGGGTACTGGAGATCCAATTGTCAAAATTGACCGTGGCAACATTAGGATTGGTCACCTTCTGAGGTGGGTGCTTGGTAAGAGCCCCTTCCCATTCAGGGAGCGGGAGCGAGGCCCATTTTCTTCCCCAGTGTTTATTGTGATTTTGCGAGGTGGGGGGAGCTTATGGACCAAGTGAAAGGTATTAAAAAATGATCTTAGAGAGAGGTAGGAAAGCGTAGGTTTTCTGTAGCACCCAAGTTTCTAAGTTCCTGCATCGATTTCCCTAACTCCCACTGTTTGTCCTGAGTTTTGTGGGAGATATCTGACCTTATGTGCAATGACCAGTCTGCTCTCTTGTACATCCCTGCTTTTAATCCCGCTGCCAGGATTTTTTCTTTGAGAACATAGGTTTTAAAGTTCACTAAGATCCTTCTTGGAGTTTTTTTCCCTGTTTTTTTAAAGTATGGGTCCCGATGGACTCTTTGTATGTCATCATCAAGGATTTGCTTCTCAACTTCAGGGTGTAATTCTGCAAGCAGGTTAAGTACAAAGGTTCTAATGTCCCCGCACTCCATATCTTGAGGAATATTCATGAGCCTGATGTTATTTTTCTGTGCGTTATTTTCCAAACTCTCCAACTTTTCCAGCAGAATTTTGTCACCTTTCTTTATTATTTGAATATCCTGTGTATTTTCATCTACTTGCTTTTTAAGTTCCTCTACGGTTGACTCCACTACCCCTACTCTTTCAGATATCTCATTAATTTTAGCCTCTAGAGTCTCGCAAGCCGTTTGTATTTTCATTTGGTTACTCTCTGAAATAGCATGTTTCTCTCTTACTTCTTTTAAGAGAGTCGTTAGCAAGTCCTCTGTGGTGGGGTTCGCACCCAAACAGCTTGTTGATATTGGCACCCCCCTTGGTTCCAACTCATCTGCTACAATTAAATTACCTTGTGAGAGATTTGGTTGTGTACTACCAGAGCTGTTGACCAGAGTCGCTTTTTCAGTAGATTGAGACTCCATATTATCTTTTTTTTCTAGGTGGGGAAAGTGTACAACCACTTTTGCTAGCTCCATCATCAGTCAAAAGAATCGGGGGATCATATCTGTTCTTTAGACCTATAGGCTCTATGGAATCCATTGATGTATTATATATAGGCAATGTATCTTGGACTTTAAAATATGATCTAAGTGACGGAGTAACACGGGAACTACCTGAGCTTGCCTTCAACTGGTTCTTCTGTTTTTTGCCAGTAGGAGTCTTTCCCGGGGAGCCTTTTTATTCTGAAACGTGGCCGAGTTTTGAGTAGGTTTTAATATCTTGATTTGTGATGTTCTAGTTACTTTGGATGTTGACACCAAGGGGCAGATTTATGAAGGCCTTGCGCCGCCGGTGCGTCATTTTTAACATGGGAAAAACTGACGCACCGGCGGCGCAAGGCCTTCATAAATCTGCCCCCAAGTCTCTGTTGTCCTTCTCGGGAGGTGATTGAGAATGGCCCAGATATCCCTACTTCTGAGGGTTTATCTATTATTTGGTTTGCTGATCCCTGCTCCTGTCTTTCCTCCTAAGCTCCACCTTGCTCCACATTCAATTTTGGCCCCCAGTCTCGCCCCTTCCTCCTTACTGGGGTCATCTGTGGAATCCAAGCATTAAGAACTATTTTTTTTAGGTCTAACAGATCGTTTCCCACCCCCTCCGACCTTTGACCTTCTACGCTTTTGATATATTTTGTTATATTTTCTTTATTTGTTTCACGGGGTGGATAGTTTAATACACTTTTTGTAAGTATTTCTCCTGAGCTACAAGCCCAACGTAGGAAAGTATATGCAGTCACCCGACTACCATCCCTCCTGAATCCTATCCCGGTGGCAACCCGTCTTCCGCAGGAGATTCTTTCTGCCGCTTCCAGCCAGCGCCCTCCCCCCCTCAGAGTCCTTTCCCCACTATTTGAGTACCTGGCAGGTTCGTTCAGTTCGCATGAAAAGTTTCTGCTGTCGAGGTTCAGATTTAACATCTTCATCACCTTTTAATTAGACCCAAGTCAGATATTTTTAGCAAATGTGCAGCTCCCTGTGGCTGCGACGGGAAGTCTCCACAGGATATGCTGCATTTTATGTTTTTATGTAGGTTTTATGAATACCCCCGCCGTCGCTATCTGGTTGACCTTTTAAGAAAACTTGCTTTTAATCAAATCAGACCAGCTCTGTTTTATTTACCGTTACTATACCCGGAATGTGTTCTCCAAATAATATCGTTCTTAAAACTAGCTGTCAGAATGAGAACCTGTCTGGATCAATGATTACTGTAAATCTTTTTTAACGGTATAAACTACTACAGCCCTTTTGATAATTACGCTCTTTTGTACCTCATTAAGCACTGTTTGCACTTTATAAATATAAAGCCTGTATGTATATTAATATAGGGACAAAAAGAATTATGTAATATTCAATGATTGTATATATGGCAATAATGTGTGTAATGTGTTTTTAAATTGTTGTATATATGTGTACTTTTATGGTTTGAAATATAACCGAAATAAAGTCTCTTTTGAATTTGAATTTGAGTGCTGCGGTGCTGAGCCTAAAAAAAAATCCAGCACCACACCTACCTCTCCAGGTGTACATGAGATTCAAGAGAGCTCCTAAGAAACCCAAGCTTTTTAAATTTAGGGGCTATCCGACTCAGTCCAGCAATGAAGTTGGCAAGCTTGACATATTCAGCAATTTTTGATTTCCCAAATAGTTAATAGTTAAAGTGTGCTCTGGCTTGGATAATATGTTTTCCCTTAACCTTATATAAAATAGGCAAACATACAGCCAGTTGATCGGGGTATGACAAAGCGGTGTCCAATAGAAGAAGGGAGGTGCGAATACAGTTCTCAACCAGCCTCCCAACATAACACTTCTTGCGCCCGAAAGCAATCCTAAATGAAAAAGCAAGGAGAAAAACAAAGAAAAAATAAAAATAATAAATAAAGCGAAGCCTACCCGACCCTCTCCTTCCAGCAGTTCTACACCGTTGATACTGCTCCCCAATCTAACAAGCGAGGCCTCGGCACCTATCTGGGGGATGCAGCCCTATCCACTCTCCCTCCCGTTGTGACGCGTCCGATCCGCTAGCGAGACACACCCTCGCCGCGTCCGCTCGCACCCGCTCCGAACACCAAGTGCCGGGTGCGGGACACCACAAAGCACAGTCTACAGCCCCCACCGAGGCATCACAATCGGCCCAAGAACCGCACACGTCGACCAGAGACCTTCAGAGGCCAAAACTGTCAAAAAGGTGAGCACAGCCATTCATTTTCGCATTTTGTGTGCCTCAAGAAAGAGAGCCTCCGACCGCTGCTACCCAACGGCTGTCATTTTCCCCTTCCCAATCTCGAAATCTATTGCATTACTTATTGGGGCTGATTTGGGAGAGGTACAGAGAAGTGGCCTTCAGTCTCTCACTGCTTAACAATAACTATGATCAAGAATACAGCTCTGGTGTTCCCAGAGAAGGTATGCTGTGAGATCAATCTATCCATCGATATATATGCTCACTATTTTTTGCTTCTGCTAAATTTTAGTATAGCGCTTAGATCTAGCGATAGGATGTTAGGATGCTCGGAAGTTGCTAACCATGTTAGAAACATGCATCTTGTTTTATCTAGTCATGTTATGCAATGCTGAATTTATTTTCAATATGTAAGATTGCCATTCATATATTACGCAATAGGCTTGGGTTTTAGAAATAAACATTATAAAGTGCTATACCATGTTTTATAGTGCTATTTAGTCTGTGTTATTCATTTACAAAAGAAATATTGAGTTTTACTGTAACCCTGAACTTATCTAGTGTGAATAATTGTTACTGAAAAGTACTACCTACACAATAGCACTCAATGGGTTGTGTATGGGTTGCAGTTCAACTGGATTTCTAATTTGTGTTGGTGTATTGAACTACGTTCTTTACTAGGGGATTAGAAATCCAACTGCTGCGGCTCTGGGAGGGGTACTCCCAGATTGTGAAGCAGCCATTTACTACTCTGCATTAGCCCAGGGAGCAGATTTATGGGCCTCCAGGAGAAGTGTCATGCTAAGTACATCTTCTGCTGCAGACAACAGCTTAGTGAGTGTAGCAGATGGTTCTTCACTCAGCACCTTGAAGGCCATTGTGTGTAACAGCTTGTGATTTCATCCAATAAGTGAAATGCAGGAGATACACCAAAAAAACCTTAAAGTTTATTTTTCTCCATATCCCTGTAAAGATATCCCTGTTGTTGTGCTTTTACAGACAAGCAGGAAGGAGTATGAAGCAACAAAGTGCATGGGTGTGGGGTAATTGAAGAGTGAAAAATCACCTGAGGGAGAGATTTAGTAAGTAAGTATAGAAAACACATACACTCTCATGGAGTGCTGAATGAAAAAGAAAAAAGTAGTTCCTTAAATGTACGTAATGGAAGGACACAAGTTGGCCAATCAAAAGGATCATAAAATGCTATCATCCAGAGGAGGAACAAACACAAGAAGAGTAAGGCAAGTCATTGAATAGGAAACAAAAAAATAAAGCTAACCAATGGTAATAAATGGACTGTAAGCACCCTGGAAGATCACAATTGCTCTTTCACAACCAAACAGATTGGGCTGTCTGGTAGGCTTGGCCTAAAAACACAGGCTTCTACTGTGTCCTACCCAAGTAAAAGGTCCAGGGGAGATGATACATTAACTTCAGCACTTGGGAGAAGAATTTGTGATGCTCCGTATGGTCCTTCATCAAAGCCATGAAATCACTGCTGCTCCCTATCATGGCTGCCATTAAAACATACAAAATTGAGGTTCAAGCCCTTTGTCATCCAAGAACCTCAGCAATTGGACATATCTTTCTCTTTCTTTTAGCTCTCCTGCAAAAAGAAATTTGGCTAGAAATTTGCTCCACTCTGAAGTTGGATAAATGGGTGAAAATTTAACCTGAAATGGTCAAACCTCTTTTGATTTTGGAGTTGTTTGGTAAATTACTGCCTGCTGTTCACTTTTGTTTTGCCAGCTGTATGTTGATGTGAATATGGCGAAAAAGACAGATTCACACTGTGATTCTCATTTGTGTACTGAAGACAAAATATTGTCCAGCCCTACATATAGCTCTTCCTCAAGTGTGTCCAATGGAAGAGCCTCCCATGAAAGTCCTGCCCAGGACAAGACAAAGGACATCAGATGAGACAAGATGTATATATTGTGTGACTGAGAACTTCTATCTCTCAACAACAATCCTGCCATTGATACTTTTGTAGTTTTAGTGGCCAGGAAAAGATATAGCACCATCTCATCTAACAACTTCCATGTCCCTGGAGACAGAGCATATACCTGGACTCTGTAACAAGAAGTGTTTGCCAAGCAGGCCACTTCTATGCATGCAGTAAGTCTGAAAGTACTTTACGAGCTCACTGCTTTTATCCTTAGGGATTCCATGTACCAGTTCACAAATCTGCTACCAGGAGATGTACAAGATGTTTTCAAGGAAGTTTTAAGAGAAGACATGCTCACCTAGGACTTGGTTGTCATCAGTGGGGTATGGGATGCAGCCTAGATACCTGTTCATGACAACTATGATGGACTAATTCTAAGGGACTCATTCTGTCTTCATATGAATTGCTGAACTCCTCAGACACAGCCCTTTATGCAGAAGTTATACATCAGAGAGTCTTCTCTCTTTTGTTCCAACACAGATAAAGATATTTAAAAAAGCAAAGACCATTCGTCTTATTTAGGATTTGCCAGAGTGACAGCTCCAATATAAATAGGCTGGGACAGCCGCGGGCCGTGGAGGGAGTTACGGTGGGGCAGGGAGGCGGGGAGGGGGAGGGGCAGGGTGGAGGGACCTAAAAACTGGCATATGGATAATTGCAGGTAAGTACACAATTTAATTAATAAACCGAAATTCGTAGCGCGCACAGCATCGCATTTTGCAGTGGGGCAGTCCGCCTCCCTGCCCCACTGTAACTCCCTCCACGGCCCGCGGCTGGGCTGGGATCCTGCCGAACCAACCTTCTGGTGCTTCCACTCCATTTAGAGGTGAGGGAACTGTCTGGTTGCTGTGAATTGAAACTCTACTCGCAATTGGAAACCTTTATTTGTCATTCGTTCCACCATAGGGGTGCCTGATAATAAACATTAGACAGGCCATTCAATTTATGGTGGTTCTTCTGGCACTCATGTTTCTTGCCAAGACTACCATATGATGAACGGCAGATTTGGGCAGGAAAAGGCATAAATGTCACCAGGGTCAGCAGTCCTTTTTCCGTAGGGTTGCCTGCTAATGAACCTCAGAAGGGCTACATTAAAAAGGCTTATCTACTGACCAGGGCACCATTCAATGTATGGCAGACACGGCCAGGAAAACCATTAATAATCTCAAACTCCCTGCACATCAGCAACATTACTTCTTTGAGTAGGAAACTGCCAAGTGTCCATGTCGACGGTATCACTTCTGGAAAAAATGGTCTGTGTATCTGTGGATGATGTAGGTGTTTTTTTTTCATTCTTTTGGTGCTTTTGGGGTTTTTGTAGAGCATGTGATTACCAATAATGCTGTCCTGGCGTTGAGATTAGTGTAAAGATTAGGGGCCTTATTTATGAAGACCTTGCGCCGCCGGTGCGTCACTTTTAACATGGGAAAAAGTGACGCACCTGTGGCACAAGGCCTTCATAAATAAGGCCCTAGGAATCCCTTCCTGCACAAAAACAATGCAGACACCCTTGCATCACGACGCAAGGGTTCCTGCGTTGGCTTTGGCAGCAAATTGTGCGCCAGGACAGGAATGCGCCGTATCTTGTAGATATGGTGCATTCCTGCCCTTTACTTTTGATGCACATCAGCGCAGCAGGAAGGCTTGCTGCACTGCTGTGCACCAAAATATTGTAAATGAGGCCCTGAGCTCAACATCGGTTTGTGAGCCTGGGGGCAATCCTTGCTCAATATAAAGGTTATCCAAATGCTTAGAGATACATTGTGGCCTATGCCAGTTACAGTCTGTCTGACACCAAAGGTAGTGAGACAGAATAACAAGGGAAAAAATTCGAACTACCATAATATCGAGTAAAAAATATTGTGGAATGGAAGTATTAAGTGCAAGAATATCACAGTAAAGTATATCAATTTGAAGGTAAGTAATATCAATTTTAAAAACTATAGAAGTCATTAATATCTTTTGTAAAATTAGATTTGTTTAAAATATGATTTTTTAATTATGGTTTTATTTTTTACCATATATTTTAAATATATCTGACACTATATTTTGTAACCCTGGGCGTAGTTTGCATAGGCATAGCGTAGCTGATGGCACTGTACACTTGTCTACACTATGAAATAATTGCAAATGGCATCTTGCACAGTGCCAGGTATTCTAAAATAACTATAGCTATCTTTATATTTTAAAGAGCATATAGTACTTTCACGAAAGTGAAACTGAAAAATTAGCAAGCAGTTAGAGAGGTGATGATTTTGGGATCCTCCCTAACCTAGAGAGAGAACCAAGCAGATGCCTTGAAAACAAAAAGCACATCTTGTTGAAAGATTCGGAGGTGGTTCCATCCTCTTAGGACCACCCCAAGCACAGTTATTGACAAAAAACAATCCCAACCAAAGGCCCTGCAAAGCATTATGGGATGAGATTAGCAGTGGGCAGTGAATAATAAAGTATCCAATATCAAAATATTATTTTGCCAATAACTGTGCTTGGGGTGGTCCTAAGAGGATGAGACCACCACCGAAGTTCAACAAGATGTGCTTTTTTGTTTATGCTCTTTGTGTTCAAGGTTTCTGCTTGGTCCTCTCCCTAGGTTAGGGGGGACCCCAAAATCATCACCTCTCTCATTGCTTAATGTTTTCATTGAAAAAGTTCACTTTTGTGAATTGCTTATATGCTTTTTTAGCATGTAAAATTCCTTTATCAAAGCATCTGAGGATGTTGATTTAGCTGCTATGCTATTTTGTACTGTGCTACGTGCAATTTGCGGTATGCTCTGTTAGCGTTGCGTAGTACTATGCCCAGGGTTAATATTTTGGTTTACTTATTGTCTATGTTTCTTACTATATTAATTACATTTTTAGTAGTTAAGAAATGTAATTAAATTACATTTTGTGCTTTTTAGTTCTGCATCGTAGTGTAGTGTACGTTTATAGGGGTATAGGGTGGGAAGTAATTTAATTATAATAAATGAATGATTATCTTTGAATTAATATTATTTATTTAATTCATATTTAGGGCCCCATTAGGATGTCGGGCAGATTGCCACAACCATGCGGGCGGTGGCGATCTGCCCAACATCCTTCCCCGCCCGCCACCCATTTCACCCCCGCCATAATACTATGGCGGGGTGGACAGCGGCGGACGGAAAGACCGTCCGCCACTTTTCCACCCGGTCGATGAGTCGAGAGGGTGAGTGCTGGGTGAGAGGCAGATGACAACGTCTATGGAAAGATGAGGGTCGTTGTTGAAGAAGGCAGAGTATTTGTGTTGCAAAGTTAATAAACTTGTCAATGGCAAGAGAAAACATTTTTGTAATCTTATCTAATCATGTCAAATGAGCGTGTATCTAACTTAGGAGTAGGGATACAACTAGGGATACTACTTAGTAGTGAGTAGCTGATATAAATCCGAAGTGGCTATCATAGATATTAAGCTATAGCAATGACAGCATAAATAAATAATTGAAATGAATTTATATAGTGTGCATACTCCAAGGAGTGTCCCGGTGCTGGCCATGTGAGGAAACCTGCCGTCTGCCAAAAAGGTGATCATATTGCTCATTTTTCTAAAACAGCCACGATTGTATTTTTTTCCTAAAAACAGAAAGTTCTGAAATGGACCAGCGATCTCTAGGGAGTTTATTCCATGTGTTTGGACCATGGAAAGAGAATGATTTTCCATCTGTTCTTGCCCGTCGATTTTAGGAATCTTGGCTAAAAAGCTGTGGGAGGAACGCAGTTCTCTGAGGGGGGCATACGCACATATCCACTTCCTCAGGTAGACCACTCCTTTTCCATGGAGATATTTATATGCCAGGACCAAAATCTTGAAAAGAATCCTCTTTTTGCCAGAAAGCCCTTGCACTGCCATCAACTGGATAGTCATACGTGTTCTTGGAGCCAAGCTGAAAATTAATCTAACTGCTGCATTCTGTGGTACCTGTAAACGGCCGAGCAAGTGGTCTGGGAGGCCCAAGTAGAGAGCATTTCCATATTCGTGCCTCAGGTGTCTGCCATGTTGGCCATGCAGGCCACGCCCCACAGCATGAACATCACTGTAATCACATGCAATCTTTATGGAGATTTTAACTTCACAATACCAACACACTCGCTGTGTGGGTACTTGATCATGATTTTCTTAATACATTGTCTCTAAGGGAACTTATACATTCTTATCATTACACACACACATTTATTTGGGGTTGAGCTTCATTATCTTCACACTCTCTATGTGGGGATTTAATCACACACTATTTCAGTGGGGACCTGAACACAAGCATCTTCACACACTATCTCTGTGGGAACTTGAACATCACTATAACTCACAATCTCTCTGGGGGGACTTCAACATCATTATAGTAACACATTATCTTTGTGGGGACTTTCAAATCACTATAACATACCATCTCTGTGGGTGCTTGAGCCATCTTATAATTACATCCCTATTTGGACTTGATCATCATTAATTTCCACTCCCTTGGGATTTAATCTTATCTTTATACACTATTTAAGTGAAGACTTGAGAAAAATAGGCTTCTCACACTATCTCTGTGGTGCCTTGAACATCAGAAAGATAACATAGTATCTCTTTGCGGACTTGAACATCATTATAATAACACTATCTTTGTGGGGACTTGAACATCACTATAATAACACACTACATCTGTGGGGACATGAACATCACTATTATAGCATACCATCAATGAGGGAACTTTAACATTCCTATAATTACACATACCCTGTGTGTGGACTTGAACATCATTACTTTCATACTCTCTGTAATGAGTTTTAAGCTTTGACTTAACACACTATTGCAGTAGGAACTCAAAAACAATAATCTTCACTCACCATCTCTGTGGGGACTTGAACAACACTATAATAATACACTATCTATGTGGGGACTTGAATATCACTGCAATACCATACCATATATGTGGGCACATGAGGCTACCTGTAACTACACACAACCTCTGTTTGGACTTGAAAATCATTAGCTTCACACTTTCAATATAGGGATTTAAGCTTTGTCTTTACACTATATTTAAGTGGAGACTTGACTGCAATCAACTTCCCACACTGTCTAAGTGGGGACTTGAACATCACTATGATACCACAATATCTCTGTGGGGTCATGAGCATCACTATAATAATCTTCTAATCAGGTTCGGTAAGAGCAGAGCAGCGCGCACAATAGCAAGCTGAGGACGAGGCGAAACAGCCCGCTCCAATATCTCTACCGGCTGAAGGAA
The DNA here is from genome assembly GCF_964261635.1 of Lissotriton helveticus. Taxonomy (NCBI): domain Eukaryota; kingdom Metazoa; phylum Chordata; class Amphibia; order Caudata; family Salamandridae; genus Lissotriton; species Lissotriton helveticus. The sequence goes on from NC_136057.1 coordinate 1,718,966,869, forward strand.
GTGTGCATTAGCAATGCGCGAGGTACCATAAGACCTCCAAGACTTAGAAACAGGTCAATAACCTTTTCTTCTCACCTTTTACACTGTATGATATTTTTTGCACGTCAATTCACGGTCCTGAAGAATGCCCGTAAGTCCTAGTAGTAAGGCAATAGAGGCAGAAACATGTCGACCAATCTTTTAACCCCTTCGTCACTCAAAGTGCAACTGTAACTCCTAAACAAGTAAAATCGGATGCACTACTATTGAGTTTACCAGACCCGAAATCAGACCTATTAAAGTTTTGTTCTCCTGATTTCTGGTCTTTTTATCTCTGGCTCACTACTGCACCAACCTTGGGTAAAATCCTCCTGGTGGAGGCTGCATAACCTAAGTAGACCTGATGATTATGCACACACGTGAAATATAAGCGGAGAATCAAGATATACCGCTCTCAGACACCACCATACCCATCACGTGCATGAGGGTCTTAATATTGGGACAGAATTCCCCCCGCCAACCATCCTGCAGACCTAAGGTTGATCAGGACAAGTGATCCTTTCTCCCTTGATTACAAGACATCACTATAATAATACACCATTTATGTGGGGAGTTGAACATCAATATAATAACACAGTATCTTTGTGGGGACTTGAACATCACTATAATAACATACCATCCCTGCGGGCACTTGAACACTCCTCTAATTACACACAACCTCTGTGTGGACATGAACATCATTAGCTCCACACTCTTCATAATGGGATTTAGACTTTCAATTTACACACTGTTTCAGTGGGGACTTAAACACATATCACACAACAAGAAGCTACCCTGACTCAGTGTCTGATTCTCACAACAAATTGAGGCACATTTTACTGATGATTTAGGTGGTGCTGGACATCTTAAAAAAATGTATGGACTGGCCTCGCACATCACCAGGTGTCATATTTCATCATCGGCTGTCCTCGCCCTCTAAAAACCCCATTTGAGAAGTGACGGGCCTACACCAGGAGACAGGGAGGCACTTCTATAACTAAGTGGGGGCCTGTGCTGAAAAAGTGAGAGAGTGATGTTTAAAAATCACCATTATTTTAATATCTGCACTATTAAAATAATAGTGGAGACTAGGGGGTCTAGTATCCCATCTCCATCTGCACAGATGGCGATGGGGTACTAGACCCCCTAGTCCCCACCAGTATTTTTAATATCTAGCATATTCTGCACTATTAAAATTTCATGCAGGACCGTGCATTAGTTATAGAAGTGCCTCCCTGTCTTCAGGTGTAGGCCCATCCTTTATCAAACAGGGTTTTTAACCCCTTCGATGCTGATGACGAGCTCAGCTCGTCATCAGCTACGGCGCTCAGCTCGTCATGTAACGCGGATTTTTTAAAAACCCAGCACACAGCGGGAAAACCGCTAGCAAGGGGTTAAAGGACGAGAACAACCGATGATGAAGCATGACACCTGGTGGCGTGTGAGGCCAGTCCATAAATTTTTTTGAGATGTCCAGCACCACCTAAATCATCGGCAAAATGTACCTCAATTTATTGTGAGAATCAGACACTGAGTCAGGGTAGCTTCTTGTTGTGTGATATATGTTGGCTGGAGGCCACCTTACCCTGTCTACCCCGCAGCCTCCTGTTCCCTCCCCTTTTGAACAAAAGGGTTTTTGTGTATAATTGGTGCTTAAACACAGTCATCTTCACACACTATCGATGTGGGGACTTGAACATTACTATAATAACACACTATCTTTGTGGGGACTTGAATAGCACTATAATAACACACTATCTTTGTGGGGACTTGAACATCGCTATAAGAACACACTATCTCTGTGGGGATTTGAACATCACTATAATAAAACACAAAGGGGGTCATTATGATTGCGGAATTCCCGCATCCTCCGGGCCGGCGGAAGCCACCGCCGGCCCGGAGGATGCGGGAAAACCGCAGCGGAGCCTCCACAGACCCACCACCAAATTAGGATGGCTGGTGGGTCTGATAATCTGTCCGCAGCTTTTCCGCCGCGGTCGGGAGGCGGCCACGGCGGAAAAGCACTAACATGTCTGGTGGTGTCTATCAGACACCGCCAGGCATATTAGGATGTCTGCAATTCTAAGCTTTTCCACGGCGTCTTTTCCGCCGTGAAAAAGCATACGGGCCTTCACTTCGGGGGCCCATTGCGGGCCCTCTGGGTGAAGGGGTGGTGGGGGTGCACATGGGGGGTACCTATGGTACCCCCCTGCATTTGCGTGCACAATGCAGCAGGCACCGCGCGGTGCCTGCCGCTTTGTGCACGCAAATGCTGTGCATGCATTTTTTACATTGGGGCGGGTGCAGCTTGAAGCTGCACCCGCCGCAATGTTAGAGATAGTGGATGTGACCGCCACCCTGGCGGTCACATCCTAATCAGATCGGAGGGAACGCCGCAGCCCATGCGGACGTTCCCTCCTCCTCAGGGGTCGCGGACGGACTCAAGTCCGTCCGCGATCCTAATCGACCCCTAACTTTGTGGGGTCTTGAACATCACTATAATAACATACCATCTCTGTGAGGACTTCAACACTCCTCTAATTACACACAAACTCTGTGTGGACATGAACGTCATTAGCTTTGCACTCTTTATAATGGAATTGAAGCTTTGCAAATGCATGGGAAAATATTTTTTAGGGGCAGGCAGTGGTCCCAGGGACCACTACCTGCCCTTAAAAAATTAAACGAAAACGTTTCATTTTTTTTCCTTTAAATGCATCCCGTTTTTCGTTAAGGAAAATGGGCTGCATTTAAAAAAAATGCGTTATTTAAAAGCAGTCCCAGACATGGAGGTCTGCTGAGCCCAGCAGGCCACCATACCTGGGAGGGCCAGCCATTCCCCAATGGGGTGGTAAATTGCGAGTTCCTCATTAATATTCATGAGGCTTGCATTTTGCGACCCCATTGGGAATCACATTCAGTATCTCAGACACTGTTGTACATTGTAAATTGCGACTCGCAATTGAGCGCAAATTGTGAGTCACAAGTTACAATGGTGGTTCTTCTGGCCCAATCTTTGTGGGGAGTTGAACATCACTATAATAACACACTATCACTGTGGGTATTTGAACATCTCTATAATAACATACCATCCATGTGGGGATTTCAACACTCCTCTAATTACACACAACCTCTGTGTGTACGTGAATGACACTCTTTATAATGGGATTTAAACTTTGAATTTACACACTATTTCAGTGGGGACCTCAACACACTATCTTTGTGGGGACTTGAAAAACACTATAGTAACACACTATCTTTGTGGGGATTTGAACATCACTATAATAACACACTATCTTTGTGGGGACTTGAAAAACACCATACTAACACACTATCTTTGTGTGGACTTGAACATCTAACACACTATCTTTGTGTGGACTTGAACATCACTATAATAACACAATATCTCTGTGGGGACTTGGACATCATATTCCTTGGTTCCATATTTTAATTTATTTCTGTATTAGTTCCCTTAGCTCCTAAGATTTTAAGCACTAAAAAATAGGTTAAATACATTTTTAATTATCTTTCTGTAATCATGATATTATACTTACTGACACATTAACATAATCTGTCTTTTGTATATACACCTAGTATATGTGCAGCAATTCATATATGAACAGATTATAATGTTGTTTGTATATAACGTTGTCAAATTAAACATTTAGCCATGTTTCTTTGACTGTATTCAATCACAAATGCTATTATCGAGTAGGTCCTCACAAGGATAGTAGCACATGTTCAGGTCCCCATAAGGATGGTTCTGTGCGCATGATTAAATAACAATATATTTGCAAATTTGAAGCAGGATCCTGTATCATGAACTTTTTCTTAATATTTTTCTGTTATTAGTATATTTTAAAAACATTGGGAAAGGTTAGTCCCCACAAGGCAGGTATCCACATATAGTCCCCACAAGGATGGTAACACGTGTATGTGTGTGTGAGTGTGTATGTGTGGGTGTGTGCGTGTGTGTGTGTGTGCTTACATTTTTAACTCCAGTAAGTTTTATTTGTTGTATTTCTTAAAATAAACATTAAAATATATTTTATTTTTATAAATCAATGTTAGTATTTAATAGATTTTTTATATTTGAAATTATATATATTTTAAAAGTTATATTTAATACACTATATTATTGTAAACAACATTTGTTAAACATATTTTGTAGTTAACTTTTTAGGTATAGGCAATCAATATTTTTGTATTCTATATTTTTTCCTCAATATTCTGTCAGTGAACCGACACTGAACGTGCCTATTTTTCAAAAGGAGAGCCCGGCTGTAGTGGGGCCTGCGAACATTTTCATGTGTTTCTGTGCAAACATTTTTTCACTATCATCACAGACCACCAAGGGTTAATCTCCATCTTTAGAAATACAAAAGGCAAAATGTCCCTTCACAATGAGAGGAGAGGTCTGAGACAGCAAGAGTAAGATTACACAATTCTACATAGGCCGGGTAAAGACCAGAACCCTGCTGCTTATTTTCATGAGTACCACTAAATCGTCAGAGTTTGACATCCAAGACAGCTGTAGAGTACATCAATTTTATTATGAAGCCAAATCAATTGAACAGATTTTTGCGGATGCAAATGCTTACCGGAACATGTATATTCTAATAGACATTGGTGCTCATTACGAAGGTGCTAAACCCGTCCCCGGCAGCCTGACGGTGGAGTGTTCACTGCCGTCGATTGATCAATCTCCACCCGCCAGATAAGGATGGTGGGCGGATTGCTAGCAGATGGGAAGTCCATCCGCCACGGGTCCGACACAGGCAATCGTTACGATTGCCTGTCGAACTCACCCCGCACCCACAAAATTGTGGTGGTGCCTAGTGGTGCCTAGTAGGCACCGTCCGCCAGATTAGGATGCTGCATCCCACCAGCCTGTGTATGGCGGTTCGAACGCCATTCACAGACTGGCAGGGAAGCACTTTGGGGGCTGGTAGCGGCCCACCCTTATGCAGGGGCACACCAGTTTGGCACTTGGGGGCCATGTAGTGCAGGGAAATGCAAAACTTGCATTTTTACCATTGCGGCGGGTGCTGAAACCAGCAGCACCCACCGCAATGGTAAACATGCACAATGGGACCGTCACAGTGGCGGTTGCATTGTAATTGCCCTTGTGGGACCACCGCCATATAGGTGGCTGGTCCCAATCCCTGTGAGGCTGGCGGACGGACTTATGTCCGTCCCATTATTCTGGCTCAGTCCTGGAAAAGAAATTATCCACACCTTGTTAATATTATTGAATTCTAGAAAAATTCAAAAATATACTGGATGAACTGTCTGTGACCAAAGAAAGTCTTGTATTGAGAGGCTCAAGATTTGTCCTACCTGATAGCCTGATACAACAGGTCATTGAACTAGCCCATGAAGGACATTGTGTTATTGTAGCTACCAAAAGTGCCTTAAGAGGCAGAGCGTGGTTCCTAGGCTTAGACAAGTGGGTTAAGAGGGAGCTTGAAGAGTGTCATCCTTGCAACTGCCTTTCTCCTAAAGTGACTCAACATACACTAGCCATGTCTGACCTTCCTACGAAGGCTTGGGATAGGTTTGGAGTTGGTGTATTTTTGACCCCTAGGTAAGAGACATAATCCCATTCATTGATGAATATTTACGTTTCCCTTTGGTAGAAGATGTTTCATCAACAACCCATGACATAGTCATTGAGTGGTTGAACAACATCTTTGCAACATGGGATATCCCCGCTATTCTGAAATCTGACAGCTGTTCAACACCAAAGAGTTCAGAGAGTTCTTAGTCAGAGTGAATACCAAGCATCAAAAGAGTACACCTCTGTGGCCCCATGCAAATGGTATTGTATGGGTACCCTCAAATGATTATTCAGCAAGCATCTCCTGAGGGGATTGAATTGAAGCATGCCCTGTGTCAAGACCTCCATGCTTATCGTTCAACTCCTCAATCAAATCAAATCAAAAAAGACTTTATTCGGTAGTTCAATTTGTGAGAATACCATAAAAGTTCATGTCATACATTTTATACATTTTTCACAAATTTAAAAATTTAGTTAAAAGTTTTAAAATACAATTATTATTGTACAATAAAAAGGCAACTTAAGTACAAAAGTCTCTCTTTATAGATTATAAAATATATCGTGCAGTTTTTACAGTATCTTCTTCAGTCCTGATTTCAAAGATTTAAGCGATGACGAGTACAAAATTTAAGAAATCGCACCATCGCTTTTGCTATTTTCTCATCTTCGAGATATTGAAGCGCCAAATATGCTGGACGGCATTGGCGCAGTCCCCAGGTTTTCAGTATGGGCAATAACCAGCGCTTTCGTGGTTCTATATAAAATTTACAGAATAAAATTGTATGTATGGTCGTTTGTAGTGAGACAGAATCGCATGGACATGGGGTTAAATTTGATGACCAGTCATTTTGAGTGGGAAAGGAGACCATTAAATGGAACATGTTAAGTCTGAAACGGGTCAGCAACATTTTTTCAAATTGGGTTAATCTGTACATCAGGTATGGTTCAATGGAGAACACAGTCTGTACCAGAAAACTCTGTTGGACAGATGGTTTCTGTACCTCTTTTAATAGGCGTATCTGTCGCAAGTGTGCTAAACATGCTTTTTTCAGCTCCGCCTTAGAGATCTCAGTTAATGTTAACGGCTGATGGAAAAACTTTTCATGCCCTAGGTCCTTTAGTAGAATTTAAACATATGTTAACCATTTAATCTTTCCACAGTGATCAAGAGTCAAGATGTCTTGTATGATTGATCTTGTTAAATGGCATTGTTCAGTTACCCAAATTCGACGCCACAACATAACAGGTTGGGTTTTTATGATGTCAGATATGTAGTCTAAGCCTAACTCTAAATGGCAGGCATATGTGGAGGAACTCTTTGGGACACCAAGTAGATAACGCAGAAATTTATTTTCTACTTTTTGTAATTCGTCCACATTCACAAAACCCCATATACCCGCCCCATACGTGGCGGTGCTGACGCATTTGGCATTATATATTTTCAAAAGTTCCAGTCATGGTTTCTGGCCTAGTTTTTGTGCAAACAATTTTAGCGCTGTGGTCGCTCTCAGAAAGGCCAATTTCCTGGCGTTAATCGCTGCCTTCCACTTAAATTTCTCGTCTATCACAATTCCCAAATATGGATATGTTGCAGTTCTGTCCAATACCTCTCCTTTTACAAACAATCTTCTGGTTTTTGCAGTGTTTTTCCCTGCATGCATCGTATATGGTTTTTTTACATTCAGGGCCAGGTTTAGTTTTAGCATAAAGGCACAGTATCTGTCTAATGCTTGCTGCAGCTCAACAGGAGTTCTTGCTAGTATAACCGCATCATCGGCATATAACAAAGCTGGTGTCTGCCGACGGCCAATTGAGGGGAGGTCTTTACTACCTTCCAGCATAGTGGCCTCTAGCCCATTTGTGTAAAGGGTGAATAGAAAGAGGGCCAGGACACACCCCTGCCTGTCCCCTTTTTCCACCCTAAAACTGTCCGTGAGTTCTCCCTTGATCCCGAATCTCACTCTTCCTGTTGTTCCGGTATACAGTTCCCGGAGGAAATCTACTATTGGGGGGTCAACACCCATTTTTAGAATGATTTTCCACAGCCTCGAGTGTACTACACAATCGAACGCTGCAGACAAATCGACGTATACCATGTGCAGCATGGACCCCTTGGCCTCCACATATTTCCCAGCGAATAAAGACAGATTTAGTGCTTGGTCTTCTGTTCCTAGCCCCTCTCAGAACCCATATTGTATATCCGAGATGATGTTCTGGCTGGTTGCCAACTCCTGGAGTCTGTCGAGAAGAATCCGGCCTGCCATCTTCCCTAGTGAGTCCAGAAGCGATATTGGTCTATAGCAAGATGGGCTGTTTCGGTCTCCTTTTTTAAATATGGGGACCAGTATTGAAGTCTTCCAAGATTCTATTAAGCCCTCTTCTATAGTAGCATTTAAAACGTTAGTCAATATCGGGGACCAGAGGTCTGCTTCATATTTAAAAATGTCCACTGGGACCCCGTCTGGACCAGGGGCTTTGCCCATTTTTGAGGTTTTTAATGCTTTTTGTACCTCAGTATGTGAGAACTGCAAAAGTATCGGGTAAGACACTTGTGTCAGAGAGTCTATACAGTCCTTATCCTGAATGTTACCTTTACTAGAAAACTTTAGAGAAGTAACTCACCCATTCGCGTTCGCTAATCGCAACGTCGATGAATGGTTGGTCATCTCTTCCTGTTAAAAAAGGGGATCTGACTACTTGCCAAAAGGTTGAGCTGTCTTTTAGTTCTGAGCTTTTACTAAGACGCTCCCATAGATCAGTTTTTACCTCCTGTTTTCTGGTTTTCAACGCTATTGCGTACGCCTTTCTAAGTCTAGTAACTTCCACTCTGTCTCGTTTTTCCCTACTTAAGGCTTCCTTTAAAATCGAGTACGCTTTTGTGCATGCCGGACTGAACCAGCCTTTTTTCTCCTGACTTTTTTGTTTATGTTCCCTAGTAAGTTCTTTTTTTATATTACTTGTGATGACATTGAAGCTATTTAAGACTTCTTTAGGGTTTGCCCTACAGTCAAGGCAAGTTGTTATGTCTGGCTGACTTTGCCTAACTATTTTTTCAGTTGCAGCTACTTTGTCAATATTTCCCCATTTTAGTGTGTAACCATTCAAGGATCCTAGTTTGAGCTCTTGTTGATCTAGGATGTTCATAGTGGCTTGTTTCTTTTGAGGGTTTGATTCGCGTAAGGCGATGGTATTTGGAAAATGATTGCTTAATGGATTTTTAATGACCTCAAATAGTTCAATTAGTGGGCCGTCAGAGGATGAAATTAATACATAATCTATCAGGCCCATTAAGCCTCTGCCATTAAAAGTTGACATAAAGGCTACTGGGGAGGTCTTTATCTCATTAGCGAAGCCTAGTTCGAGTTCAATCATGATCTCATTCATTGTTTCGCCTTCATTCGAGTGTAAAAAGTGTGTTATGCTGTTACCATTGTCATCATTTATTCCACACTTGTCAGTATCGTTACTCCTGCATAGGTGAAGGTTAAAATCTCCACCCCACACTATTGTGCACCACTTCCTAATATAATGTGTTCTTAGGTCTTGAAGGGCTTGGGAAATCTCAGAAAGAAGGATGATCAGGTCGGCTGAATTCAAGTTATTGTAAAAATGTACTATTGCATATACCTTATTTTTGGTACTCTTTAGGATGATTAGCTGGTAATTCTCTTCCAATTTTAGGGAAAGTATGTCTTCGCTAGGTAGAGTATTTGCAATATATGTGGCTAGACCACCACTATTTCGACCGGAAGAGGATTTTATCGCTGCAGAGAAAAAGGTCTTATAGCCCATTATGTGTATTGGGTCAATAGCCCAGGTTTCCTGAAGACAGATAATATTACTCAAGTTAACCTGGGTCTGAAAATTAGGGTTTGTCTGTTTCGAAGACAGGCCGGCAATATTCCAAAAAGTGAAGTGCACTTGGGAGCTAGTCTGGTTAGGGCTTAGAGGAGTTAATATACTTGTTGTATTGGTCGTTGGCTCAGAATTAGAAAGGACTGGTGATGAAGTAACCAAATCATCAGTCCTATGTTGCAGGGAAGCTGTCGGTGTGTCTTTCCCGGAAACAGGTATGGTCTTCTTTTCCGGTATTTCAAGGATTGGAGTTGTTGATGAATCCCCCATTTTTGGTAAATGGGTTTCTATTCCATCAAACTGTGGATGGAGGAGTCAAACATTGAAATCTTGACCGGACAATGTACTAAATCTATTATAAGTTGGGATATTGTAGGAATTAGCTGATGCTGCAGCAACTTGACGCCATCGAGTGTCTCTGTGCTCATGGTGTGGAAATGTAGTCAGGTAGGGATGAGTTGTCGTTGGTAAATGGATTTGATTTTGATGCCATTGTATTGGGCCGGACGGATAGGTAAATTTGGGGTTCTGATGAAAATAGGGAAAGTTAGTTTCAGATGCACAAAGCTGGTCTTGTAAAGGAGTGATAGGATTGGTTAGCATATTAGGGCCATTTGTAATCAAATGTCTAATAGCCCAGTGGGAGAAGAGTAGTATTAAATTCCCACATAGATGGAAGTGGGGCCCTAGCCAATGTTTTTTCGGCCCATTGTGGGTATTAAATTTGACCGTTATGCAATCCCACTCAAACTTTTTCCTCAAAGGACCTATCCATCCTACTCTTTGTGTCTGAGTAATTTCTCCTGAACATTCTATTGGGAAGTTGCAATTAGCTATCAACCAGTGTAAGATTTTATTTTTCAATGAGGAGGGGGTTTCATCCTGGTTATATTTTAGTTTTGGGACATTTACCAAAACTAATACATGAGCTCCACACTCAGGTGGGAGAGTGATACACCGAGTAATCTGCCTTGAGTTGTACGGCTGTTCATAGCGAGTCTGTTGCCTTTGAGAATCTGGCATCTTATTACTAGTTGGTTTAGGTGTTTTTCTTCCACTTTGAAATATTGTGTGTGTCTTCCCTGTTTGCGTGTTTGTGTTATGGACGTTCATGTCAGTGCTGGGAGTAGAGCTAATAGTTAGTGCAGTAGCGGTTCTATTGTTAGTGGAAATGATAGGTTTCTGTTTTGTGGCAGTATATGGAACTAGAATAACTTCTGATTGAGAATGTGTAGGTTTAATAACATTTGTTTTTGGGTCTTTAGTAATTTTTGGAGCAGTACTGGGCGCTTTTTTATTGTAGGCAGTTAGTTCTTCAAGCTGTTTTTCTATGCGGGCAAGCCTAGATTCAATTGGTGACATGAAGATGCTTAAAAGGTCTCCAAATCTTTCGACCAACTGGTCGTTAGCTATTGTTGTATCAGGCTTGTCCTTGGACACATAGGAGGTCCCCTGCGTATCTACACTTGGTGTCTCGAGGCGTTGATTTGTTCCAGTTGCATTTAAATGCTTAGTTGTGCCTTTCTTATGTCGGACTTTTGCTGCATTACATTTTCTACCTGCGTAAGAAGCAGCTTTTGTAGGTTGTTTGTTTTGTTTGCGTATAGCACCCTCTTGTCTTGTTCTTAAGTTGATCCCACTAATGCCCTCTTCTAACTCTGGTGTAGGTTCTATATTGAGATCTGGAGTTTTTTCTAGATCAATGCTCGATTCGGAGTCAGTTAAGGGATTAGATGCCGATAGATTAACCTCGTTGGGTAAAGTATGAAGGTCTGCCTGTATTTCGCGAGTACAACTTGTATGCAAATTTCTAGAGCTGACTGGAGTTTTTGCTAGTTTAATGCTCCCTAGAGAGGAGCGCTTGGCAATTTCCAAGTCGCGAGAGACCCTTCGTTCGAGGAGTGAGATGCTTAGGTCAATTGCATCGTTAGTCCTTGTTATGAAGCTGTCTATCGGACCGATCACCGAGGCTGCTCCTGCGGCTGTCTTACTTCTGCTGGCTCTTGTAGACATAATGTAATGAATGATGTTAAGTCAACCAAATAACAGAGGTATAGTACAATGCAAGAGTTAGGTTACGAGGCCTTACTTGTTGATGAATGGAAGATGTTAGAGGGGTGCACCCGACCTCCTCGTCCTCTGAGGGCCTCAGAGGACCCGCCCTTTGCCCGGGCTTCGCCCGGCGTCCCGCGAGACGGGTCCGATGATGTTTTTAAGCGCCTCCTGGCGCTCCCAGGTGACGCGGATCACCGCAAGGGCTTGTGGGTGGTGTAGTTCGCCCCTCGCCGGTCTCCTCTCGGCGGCCCCGCTCTAGGTGGAAAACGGGCAGCCGGGCAGCGGGAGGCGGGCGGGTCCGCGGCTAAAACAGGGGGTCGGCAAAGGATTCTTGGCCAGAGTTTTTCCCAACAGCAACAAGGGCAAAAGAAGTTCCCCCAGTCGATGGGGCCGATGACGTTTTTAAGCGCCTCCTGGCGCTCCCAGGTGACGCGGATCACCGCAAGGGCTTGTGGGTGGTGTAGTTCGCCCCTCGCCGGTCTCCTCTTGGCGGCCCCGCTCTAGGTGTAAAACGAGCAGCCGGGCAGCGGGAGACAGGCGGGCGGGTCCGCGGCTAAAACAGGGGGTCGGCAAAGGATTCTTGGCCAGAGTTTTTCCCAACAGCAACAAGGGCAAAAGAAGTTCCCCCACTCGATGGGGCCGATGACGTTTTTAAGCGCCTCCTGGCACTCCCAGGTGACGCGGATCACCGCAAGGGCTTGTGGGTGGTGTAGTTCGCCCCTCGCCGGTCTCCTCTCGGCGGCCCTGCTCTAGGTGGAAAACGAGCAGCCGGGTAGCGGGAGACAGGCGGGCGGGTCCGCGGCTAAAACAGGGGGTCGGCAAAGGATTCTTGGCCAGAGTTTTTCCCAACAGCAACAAGGGCAAAAGAAGTTCTCCTCACTCAACAACGGGTCAAATCCCTGGTTCCTTGCTCTTTGTGAGAGTCATTAGAACCAAACTGCCACAATGGACAGTAGAGCGATCCTTGAGTGCTGACAAGTTTTGTGTCAGCAACACTTCTCAAATGTGCAAGTTGAAGACATACCCTGATTGGCATCAGAGAGCCCAAGAGACAGTCTTCAATGAAAGTGACTTAGTCCTAGTTAGACAGAAGTGAAAGTAGAAAGCAGACTCTCCATTCGCTGTCGATCGTCAGACGGTTGTGATGTGCAAAAGATGCACGGTGACTGCACATTGTCCCAGACCGTCCATCTCGCAAGAATTGTCACAATTCAAACACCTACCCTTGCGATTGTCAGCTCCTACACCTACCACTGAGGCCATCCGACCTGATTGTCCAGATCAAGCATCAGAACTTGAACCATCGGGGCCCGAACAGAGTGCTTCTCAACCACTCCCTGTCACTCGATCTGGGCGACTAGTGTAAGAGCCTCAATGACTCATTGAAGAAATGTAATATAACTGTTGTTTGTACCTTTTAATTAACAAAGTGTAGTGTGTGTTGTGAGACTATGTGTGCTAGGACCTTTGCAGTTCTGGGCAGACTCAGTAGAAAAAAGTACGTAACTGGATGGGAGGTGTTAAGGTGTGGTTATTAAAGGCTATGACGCAATCAGAGGGTAGAGTGAGGTTTATTGCGGAGGAATAAAGATGTACGATTCAGAGCTCAGTGTTTGGCATATTGATTTGCATGCTCCCAGGCTGGGGAGGAACTACACTCTCTAGGCACCACGCCTTCTGGCAGAGTAATGTAAATTCAATATGGCATCTAAAATCGGGTGAATGGTTAAAACATAAAATCAGTATCACAGAAGAGCAAGCTTGTTCTGTGCATGCCAAGCACCTCGCGTAATACAAGGAAAATATAAGCCGCTTCTAGCGCAATCATGAGAATCCTTGGTGCAGCCTCTCTTCCCTATGTATGTAACATTTGTATGTGTTGGGACACAGCTGATCTAATTGACCCTGCTTTATATGTTGGGATGGTGCTGATTCTGGAAACCTTAAAGTAACGAAGTGTAATCCATGGCAGCACCACTGTTCTCTTTATTTACTGTTTAAAAAAAGAGGTTTGGAGTTGGTCTTTTCAGTCAAATATACTTAAATAGAGACTCATGTAAGTGTAATTGATATTGTTTAAAAAAAATAAAAACACTAAAAAGAAGGACAATGTTGTGTCATATCGGCATTTTTTTCAAATTCATCATACATTTATCCTTTGACAATATATATATATATATATATATATATATGTATATATATGTATATGTATATGTATATATATGTATATGTATATATATATATGTATATATATATATATATATATATATATATATATATATTACCTACTGGCAGTCGCCAGTAGGTAGTTATAGTTAGGATTGGCTACCATAGGAAATCCGCAACATTCTATTGGGAATAACTCTGGCGCCGGTTGAGGAATTTGTGTGTAATTTTCCAAAATTTTGGCCAGCTCCGCTCCGCTCCTTCCCTGGAAGTTTCCGGGGGATTCGTGAAGTGGGGGCTGAGAAAAAAGGGGGGTCCCAAAACATGTTTTCCCCATGTTAATTTCCATAGGACTGTCTGACAAGTCTACAGCCCGAACCGCTGAATGGAATTACGCCAAACTTGGCAGAATTGTAGGGGCTGGTACGCAGATGTGCCTTTGCTACATTTGGTGAAAATTGCTCCAGTGGTTTTTTTGAAAATTAACTTCAAAAACACATATATCTATAGGCGCGCTCCGAGCGCTCACTGGTACGCGTTTAGGAGTGCGCGAGCGGAAAGCTGATTCGCTGTTGGGTGTCTGTCAACATTCTAAACAGTCCGGAGAGTCCGCCATCTTGTGTCTCGGTAGAATCGAGACAAAAGAGGTGAAAAAGAACGGGGGAAATAATTAAAAGGGGGCAGAGTAGACACCCCCTGACCCCCTAGGTTTTCTGAGGGGGGCCTAGAAGGACCCTGAAGGGCAAAAAAAACGTTTTGTTTCTTTTGAAATTTTCGCGGGGTAAGCGCTGGGTGCGTTCCCAGGTATGCTCTCCGGTACGCGCATCCTGAGCGCACCCTGAGCGCACCACGGGGAAAAATAGTGCAAGAAAATTGTGAAAAAATAATTTAGAGTGCTTAGAGGTAGGGTAGCTCTGAAAAGAGCTGCTGTGATATGTGGGTGTTTTTGGTACCTACAAGTAGGTACCAATGGAGAGTCTTATATTCCAGAGGAAAACTCTATTCCCCTCATCCGTAAAATGCACACCATCTCTCCTATAGATGTCTTGCATGTTGTAACGCAAGTTGTTGTGGTAAATGGAACCCATAACATAGTCTCTGAGGAAAGCAGAAACAGATTTAATTACATGTTTCCTTGCTTTCTCAATCTGTGGACAAAATTGGTTGGACCAGTTCCATTTTTGCCTTTGGCATATATTAGAAAATACCAAGGCAGTTTTTGGAAAAAGTGACATCAATTGCCCAAAGATGTCCTTTAAAAGCATTTCCAGCCCTAACCCAGTCAAAGTGCCCAGGTCATTGCCACCACAGTGCACAATTATGAGGTCAGGGTGTGGTAAATGCATAAAGGATTTTACCAATGGTATCAATTGGTGACTTCTCAATCCTCTCTGTCCAATCCATACAATGTCCACATTTGGTAAATCAGGGTTGTAAATACTTCTGTTAGCTGCGTATTTTTGACTCCAGTGGACAAAGCTATGACCCACAAACCAGACTTTTGGCATCTTCAAGGTAGATGTGCTTGTATTCAGATGAGTTGTGGAAATGAAATGGCAGTTTGAAAGTAGGAGTTATGTAAAAAACTGGTTGAGATTCAGTGCACTTGAAAAACAAAAAATGATTGGTGCTTTCTAAAAATTCAGCACTGAAAATTAGGGTGCATGCTTTTTTTTTAAAGAAGTCATTTCAATGGTTGAGGAAAAGTCATTTCAAGAAACATTGCACATGATTAGCTGAAATATTGAGAGGTCAAACACCCTTGCTGCATTTTTTTGCAACATAGTATGATGAACTTCTGAACTGTGTGCTGGGTGAGCAGGGAGTTACCATGGTAACAGGGGAATGAGCAGTGGGGGGATGGGTGAATGTTATGTGACTTTCAAAGTGTTCAAAAGTACAACCAATTAAAATGAGCAGTTTCTTACTCCACTTCATTAACTCCTTCTCTTTCTTCCTCTGTCCTCTTTGTTCTACAGTCCCCTTCCCTCAATCTCTCTCTGTCACGCTCAGCTCCTTAGTCTCTCACTCCTCTTCTGTCACGCTCACTGCCTATAACTCAGCCATACACCTACACTCACCTTCTTTCAGACCTTCTCCTTTACTTTTCTTCCTCTCTCTTCCCATCCTTTGCTCTTTCACTGTTTTCCCTTCCCTTACTGTCCTTACTCCACTTCACTAATTCCTTGTCTTAGTCCCTCTGTCCTCTTACTTCTACACTCCTCTTACCTCATTCTCTCTCTGTTAGCCTCATTCTCTCTGACCCCTTAGTCTGTCACTCCAGCCAGCCCCATGTGAAAGGGCCTGCGTCAGTCTTACGCCTGCTGTGAGGCAGGCGCAAGATTTTGACGCAACGGTGTCTGAAAAGTGACGCAGTGAAATCTCAAAGATTTCACTGCGTCACTTCTACGACCCTTCCTTGCGTCAATACGCCCCCCTTTGCATACATTACACCTGGCGCAGGTATAATGTGGCCCAGGGGTTTACAAAGTGACGCATCTACCTAGATGCATCATTTTGTAAATAAGACTCAACAAGGTGCATTTTTTACACCACTGGTGAGTCACAAAAAGTGAAGCACCAGCGGCGTAAAAGGGACGCATGGTCTCATAAATGAGGCCCTCAGTCTTCTACTCTCACTTTTTCCTTCACTTTCTCTGTCTCTTCACTCCCTTACTCACCTTGTCTCACACTCACTTGTCTTTATCCAGTCTGTATCTCCACTCTTTCCTAAACATCACTGCTCTTTTCTTACCTTTCCACACCCCCGTTCCTCTACTACATTTTCTTCACTTATCCTCATTCCCCATGTTCACTCTCCTTCTCCTCACTCTCCTTCCCCACACTCACCTTCTTTCAGTCCCCCTACTTCACTTCCCTTCCCCTCTCGTCCCTTTCTTTGCTTTCTCACTCATTTTTCTCTCCTCTCTCACTGCACTCTTTTTAAGAATACAGCTCTTTTTTGAGAATTGGAGGTAGTTCTGAAAAGAACTTTCTTGTTTCTTCTTTTTTCTTTTTTTTCAACAAAAAAAAACAGGGAATGGCAAACTGCTCAACAGGCGCAAAAAAAAATAAACAAAATTAGGGCTGGGGACGGCAGCTGTGGTTCTCTAGTGCTCGAACAATGTTCAAAATACTTTGTTCCCCGTAACAAAGTAGAGCATCACAATGCTTGCATTCAATTGTGGCCTCATTAAAAACAGGCTGAATATTTGGGATCAGCTGCTCTGGTCGCCCCCTCACCGATGCAGTTGCTCCTCCAGTTGATGTAGAAGCACCATCCCCTGGAGCCTCTCGTGCCAGAGCCCTGACACTCTCCCGGGCATAATTCTGAGGGTGCCTCCTCTGGAGGTGCCGGATCATGGTCGAATTTCCAAATGAATATTTTCTGGTAGGGTCACCCCGTGACAGGACAGTGTGACAAATTCGACACTCCACCTTTGGAGTATTTACTTTTTTTTGTCTGCAGGTATGGAAAAAAAAATTCATATAAAATGCTCCTTAACTCTAGGCTGAGGAGCCTCTTCATCTATAAATCCATCTGAGTCCTCACTGCTGCTGGATGCTCTGGCAGCCATGATAATCCCAAAAAGATTAAGCAGGAAAAAGACAGGTCTTACAGTCACAAAAGTGAAAGAAGAAGTGAAGGAAATGGGTGGGGATTTCATTCTTTGTAAAAAAAACTGTTAGCAACCAATGAAAAGTGTTATTTTAAGGTCACATGACTTGACACGCTTACGCTACGCGCACCGGAGTGATGTCATTTGAGATGTCATCAGTGATGTCACTGACCATGTCATGAATGACGTAATATGTGACATCATCAGCAGTGGATTACGGGCGCGCAAGTTATAGTGAGTCCAACTAACTATAACGTGGGAATTTCAATGGTTTTGTATGAGTAAAATGTTCAGCTAACTATAACTGGTGAGAAACCTATGGTTTTTTCAGGGAATTTGAAAGGTTTTTTAAATGCTAATTCCTAACTATAACGAGTGTGAAACCTATGGTTTTTTCAGTGAATATATATATATATATATATATATATATATATATATATATATATATATATATATATATATATATATATATATATATATATATATTTGTATACCTATTCCTTGAAACTTCGCTCTTTGGTATTCCTGCTGCG
The DNA here is from genome assembly GCF_964261635.1 of Lissotriton helveticus. Taxonomy (NCBI): domain Eukaryota; kingdom Metazoa; phylum Chordata; class Amphibia; order Caudata; family Salamandridae; genus Lissotriton; species Lissotriton helveticus. Next base: position 1,718,984,676 of record NC_136057.1, read on the forward strand.
GAAGAACCAGTACGGACTCCTATTAACTGGTGCTTATGAGTTTTTTAAAAATTGCTCCGCCATGACGTGTTTCAGCCTGAACAGGCCTTGATCACATATCATATATATACGTATGTATGTTCTCAAATGATAAATGTATGTAGCTTCGATGTATTTGCGATATTCAACACAGGCTCATAAATCTTCTCTGTATCTTTTTAAGAAACTGGTCATAGTTGATAAATAAGTTGACAACAAAAAAGTTACTACCTGGAACCCAACTGGTCTGCTTTTACTGCAGTAAAAAGTAGTAGTCATGACATTTTCAAATGAATACTGATGCAAATTATCTATATCCATCAAGCACACCTGGAAAGAGGCAGGGCCGAAAGTCGGACTCAAAAGCTTGAGCATATGTAATTTATGGTCTACAGGGAATGAAATCAAGATTGTTGCTTGTAATCCTGCTCAATGAGCCACAGAAATAGACAAAGATGGAAAAGAGCTACAATAGTACACTTTGCAACAAATAAATACATACCCCAACCAGGTGTCCCAGAGTTACTGAAAGGCCAATAGAGAGTGACGGAGACCCAACACAGTCTCGTCTGCGGCTGTCCGTTGAGGCGAAAATGCAGAGAACAAGTTGGAAGGTGAGCAAGATCTCAATGCCAACACCTTGTCCTGGTGTTGTGTTGGTGCTCAACTGCAAAACATAAAGTTAAACTAAGTAAAAATAAACAGATGGGTATGAACTTGCATTGCATTTCAATTCCATATCTATACCTGTTCCTACTCACTTCCCTATACGACATTTCGCCTCTCCCATTATTTTCTATACTCTTCTGTCCTAGGGGCTGATTACGATGGCGGGTGGATCGCCCCCGCCGGGCAGGCGCTGGTCACCGCTGGCCCGGCGGGGGTGATCCGCCTGCCATCATTACTGCAAAGACCCCCACCACATTATGATGGCTGGGGGGTCCGCGGCGGACGGAAAGACTCGTCGACCGGAGGAAAAAGGGGTTTAATATGGTGGCGGTGTCTGGAAGACCCCGTCATCCATATTACGATGCAGGCCGTGATCAGCTTTTCCATGGCTGCATTGCCACCATGGAAAGGCTGGCGGTTCCTGCTGTAGAGTGCCCGTTGAGGACCCCCATGGTGTTGGGAGGGTGGTGGTGCACATGGGGGGTTCCTATGGTACCCCCCTGCTTTTACATGTACAATGTGGCAGGCACTGCGCGGTGCCTGTCACGTTGTGAATGTAAAAGCACAACATGATTATTTTACATTGCAGTGGGTGCTGCTTGCAGCACCGTCCGCAGCAATGTAGAATATATAGGATGCGCCCGTCACCCTGGCGGGCGCATCATAATTAATATGGTGGGACCGCCGCAACTATTGCGGGCGGTCCCTTAAGCAGCTGCGATGGCAGGCAGACTTTGTCCCCCGCCATCGTAATCGGCCCCTAAGTCTGTAAAGATTTGTCACACCTAAGCTATTCTACATTGTTTTCATAATTCGGCATAAGTGTTTGTCACAAAGCAATTTCCAATTCAGGCCCCATCGTAGTTTCTTCCTGCCTCCTTTTCTGTGGTCTGATTAGGAATGTGCCTAGGCAGCCAATCATTGTCCTACTACTCTGACAAGCTACAATACTTTTCCTTTTGTATCTCTGAACCACCACTAACTGCCTCCTCTTCTGGAGAACCTATAAAACCTGACCAACGGCCATAGGGTGATTATTAACCTCGGTTGAAGAGATTTGCCAGGCCCTTTCCTCAAATATATCATAAAAAAGAAGTAATCACAAATGACTGACATTTCATCCTGTATGAAATTTGTAGCACAATCCTGGTATCAAGTTCCATGGCCTTCAATTTTTTTTAGTGTAAACATTTATATTTTTAGTTTCATTGTACAATTCAAAACTTTTAAAGTAGCTATTGTGCCTATTTTCCAAGTATTTTTGTTGTAGTCCAGTGTAGAAATTTGCTCAGGCATTAGAGTTCAAGTTGTGTGGTAATTATCACACTCTGCTATTTTTCCCTGGCAGATTTTGGCAGTTTAAACCTGAAATGTAAATGGGGAGAAAGACGACAAAACTTGCAGTATTTGGTGTGTTAAATATCAATTCTGTATACACCTTATTTCTAAGTGAAATCCTCGGAACAGGATGTAATAACCACATGTGGCACTTACCTCATCCTAGAGAAGTAGTATTTACCAAGTGTATGAAGAACACTACCATTGTCTGACCTATTCATAATCAGTGTCTGATTGTAAGACAGACTCTGATGGTTTGAGATAATTCCAGAAAATAATGAATAAGTATAGGCCATCAATCGCTGCTAACACCCTTAATAAAGAAAGTGGTAATATTTCCCTATTCCACATTGAAGTGTTTGTGCATGGAATATTCTCAGAATTTGTCTCAATTGTCTCTCAAATGAACAAATATTAATATAGCATTCCCCCTTTTTCAGTTTTAACCTTTTTAACATTATAAAGTATTCATCGGTGCTCTGGTCCTTTCTAAAAATGGTATTGGCAAGCAACATACTTTTTCTAACAATTGATCACATCCAGCATGATTTCATCTTCAAATTTAAATGTACTGACTAGCTTGTTACAAGGGGATAACTTGTGGATTCCAAGAGATATTTTGAAACAATAGTTGTGTTATAACTATGCCTGGAAGGAGTTGGCAGAGTCCCGCTATGAGGAACTCCGCGAAGTGCAAAAAAAACCTCTGCTGCACTATGCGGAGCTCCGCAAGTAGCGGAGTGCGTTATATCAATGCCGTTCGCTGTGATTTTCAGTGCTAGGTGTTTGTCCGCACTGTGTAATCATCATGAACAGCACCATGACCATCGCAAGCGGACGCTGCTTCCTTTCTGCCGCTCGAGTACATTTTTACTCGAGCGGCAGCTTTATCAACGAGAACGGACAGTTTCTCAGCGCGAGTGGTCGCGAGCAATTCTGACCACTTGCAATGAGAAATATGTCCACCTGTGTTGAGGAATCTCGCCGGGAGGTTTATTTTCCACGCTCGCGTCTGCCAACTTGATGTTGATGATCGCAACGAGGAAAAATCTCACCGGAATCTGGATTTTCCTCACTTGCGCTCACCTACTTGACGTTGACACACACGAGCGAGAAAAAAACTCACCGCGAGCTCCGCGTAACGTGGAGTGCAGAAAACTCTGCAAACTCCGTGAGCGGAGCGAAGTTCACAGCCCAGACTTTAGGGCAGATTCCGATCTCAGTTGGAAGGGCACCGAATCGGGTTCGTCATTAGCGGATCGGATTCGGAGGCTGACTTTCCATCCGAGTCGTACACGGGTCCGGATGTCGAAGTACGATGCGAACAAGCGCGAAATCTCCGTCTGAATCGTTTCCGGGTCTAAACCCCTCTGTACGATTCAGTCATAAGCAAACCGTGGCATGCAATGGAGACGTTTCACGACTGAGCTAGTACGATGCTCGATTCGGACAGCCTGCTCGAGTCCGAGCATCCGGCTCACAATAGCTCTGGGAGTGGACTTCGGGGGTCCTCGTCGGATCCCCTGTTACGTGCAGCCTTACGACTCAGACACAGGGGAGACCCATGGGTCTCCTCAACACAGGCGTGTACAGTGTGGATGGCACCGACACGTACCCACTGTAGGGGGCGCACTTGTCCGCGACGTACCCATTCAGTCAATGGGAGCCCATATACCCATCGTACGACCGGCTCCCATTGACTTCTATAGGAGTCCGACCGAACCGAGTCAGACAGCATACGGCTGCATCGTACTCGCTCCGTCGGACTGCAAGAGTCAGAAACCATCCCGGTTCCGGCTCGGTCAGAGTGCTTTCCGACCCAGATCGGAATCGGCCCCTTAGTTATAACATGACTACAACAGCCACCCAAAGTTGTTCTCGAATTATTGTTAGTAAAGGTAAATGTTTATTGATTACTTTTGAAATCAACAAAACAAATAATAACAGTGAAGCTCAGCTATCAATATCCCCTAAAGGCACAAGATTCCATCCCACATTTCATTGAAATCCCACCACTTCCCCATCAACTTGTGTTTTCCAAACAGAAAAGGAGCTATCCTCCCCCAGCATATGTCCCCCTTGTAGGCCACCCCTTTTACTTCTTGCAGGATATATCCCTCCACTTTCGGGGGCCTTATCCATTTAAAGATTAAGAAGGGCTTTAAGCCAGGCTTCCTTGTTTCAGAACATAGTGGAATGAAAAGCAGGAAGTGATGTAAAAACCTCAGAAGAAGCTCTATCACAGACACACACCAGCATAATACTTGGTTTGTGCTTCATCTGTCCAACAAAGACGGTAACTGTTGCCAAACTGTAATATTGTGGATAGCTTTCTTACACCAGGTGATTGAATGAAGTCTAAGGGACAGATTTAGCAAAATATCACATTTTGGTCTAGCTGTGCTTCATTGCATCATAGGGAGAAGTCCGGCCATGTTTAACATTATGTGGTGCATTTGTGTACTCGCCTTGTGCTGGTGTACTATGCAGGTGGGATAGTTCCTGAGCAGGAAGGGACACCTTATTGCACAATAACAATTCTCTGAGGCATTTTCCTTTTTTTTGTTTTCTATAGGATGCAGCACACGTATAAAGAGGAATAATGAGGAGAAATAAACATATTTCTCCTCAATACGGTGCCCATGGGAAGGCATACCATTTTGATGCATTCCCAGGTCTTACAATCATGGTAAATCTGGGACTGTGCCAGAATCCATGGGTGAATGTGTGGGACCACCCACATCCTATCCTTGGAACGCTCCCCAAAGGGCAGAGTAACACAAAGCAGCAACTTGTGTTGTCTTGCGTTACTTCAGATTTACCAAGCCCCGCAGGGCCATGCAAGGTGGCCTTCCGTGGCTTGGTAAATCTCTTTCTAAATTTTGCATCACCCTGTTTCCCCTTGCATGGCACAAGGGCGACACAAAACTTTGATTAATTTGTCCCTAAATATCACTTTCTTGAGGCATCAAACTACCAATGCCACACCTGCACCCTCACTCTTTCTGTAAGTGAGGTGTAATCTCCCACCTGATCCCCTCCTGAATAGATCAGGCTTGCCCACCATAGCCCAGGCTTTTACCCCTGCATTTTCAGGCTCACAAACCTAACCAGCCCCCTCGTCAACAGCCTCCTTTTCTGTCACAAATACATCCTTATTGAACCCTACTACTGGATTAGCCCAGATCCACAGGAAAAAAGGTAGAGAGGTCATTGCCACTTGCTCACAAATTATAAAAAATGACACTTTCTGTCCATAGCATGGTGGTTTCTGTACCTCTTATTGCTCTCAACCATGTGTGCAAGAAGAAATAAACTTGGAGAAATGCATTTGTGCTGTTTCCTAGTCTTGTGAGAAGTTGGTGGGAGACATCTAACAAAATTGAACGAGAAGCCCTCTGGATGCTTCTTCCATTTTGGCCAGGTGCTATAAGCAGCACCTGTTTCTAAGTATTAGAAATTGTACTTCAGAGGGAAAGAAAACACAGCATATGTCACTCTAGTGGTCTGGCTCAAAAGCTGCCCCATTGCTATTGAAGATGGCAGGCTTGCTCGCGATTACAATCTGTAAATAAATGTTGCTGAAGGAGGGGGGGTCTGGAAAGGGATTTAATAACCAGGGCAGTGCCTCCATTATGGCAGAGTAGCATCGCCCCACTGCTGGAACCAGCAGACACATGTAAAATATAATAATAGGGCCATCCTCTGAGGGACAGTAGCAGGAGGAGTGGTGGCACAGGGCACTACAAGAGTGAATGCTGGTTTGGTCTTAGGACAGCAAACTGACATGCACACATGGATATCTCCAGGCTGTTTCTTGGAGATATCAGCAAGGCTCAGGTGCACAGTCCCTGCTGAAGCGTGAAACCAGTCTGCTCTGCCCAATCCTGGTGCTTCTCTCATGTTGGGCACATTCTGGATTCACACAGATGAGTCTAGCAGCCTGTGTGTGCATCGTCGGGAGCTGAAGAGACAGCGAGGCTATGGGCGGCAGGCTGCAGGTACATTTTATTTTTATTTTCTGTGTCTCCTGTGCAGCCCCACCACCACGTTTCCCTGCTAGCGACCGCCATGATAATAACCCTAATGGTGACACCTCTACATTTAAACTTCCCCCCGAAAACTCATAGTTCAATCCTGTTGTGTACATCAACACCATTTGCTAAATCTAAATATTGTGAAAATAATATAGTGTTCACATAAGTATTATAGGAAGGAAGCCTTCTCTTCAAATGCACGTTTAACATTTTTTCCTATGCAGGGAAAATATTTTTACCCATGTAGACATATTTTGCCCTATACTTCTGCCATAGCTGGTTCGATCCACTCCCCAAGTTGGAATTTGTAACACCGCTTCCCACTTCTTGCACTGGATTTATTACTGCATGGTAAAGAAATCTGCAGTAGTAAATCAATTTACAACTGCCAGGAATCCTTTTGTGAGATGCTGTCAGGCATAAATAGAGGTATATTAGACCTATATTTTCAGAAAAAAGCTTTATGAATCTGGCCAAGAATATCTATGCTGACCTATTGTAAACAAGTTCCAAGATCAACCAGTCTTGGAAAACATGCCTTCCTGTCTCACACCTTGCTCACCCAATAAGGCACTGTAAGCTCATTCCCTATACAAAATAACCTCTTTCTGTTATTCATTGTAAACCTCATTCATGTGGCCACAGTCAGTATTGGATTGGGCTCACCTTGCACGTAAGACAAACACACCTGTAGATAGTGTCAAACGCTGTTACAGGTTAACAGTAATCAGTCAGAATATCGAATTTTAAATATCGACATGGGAAAATATTGAGTCTAAAATATAGAATGGACATAATATCGAATTACAAGAATGTAGTGGTGCAGAATATCAAAATGCAGGTAAGAAATATCATTTTTAATTATATTGATGTTAGTAATATCGACAGTCATAATATAGTTGTTAAAAATATCGCATTTTTTATAGTGTTTTAAGTGTTAGTATATGTGTTAAAAGTATGTATTATTTTGTAATCTATGATTTAATTTTTTAACAATAATGAATTTTAATTAAATTAATTTTTCCGTAATAGAAATCTGTAGCGGGTTGTGGGATTATATTTTCTTGAAATATTTAAAAATAATTATTTGTATGTTAATTATTTTTTGCGCAATTTAATTCTGTAGGGGGTTGTGGGTTTATGGGGAAATAGGGTGGGAAATAATGTAATTGAAATTAATTAATTATTTTATTAAATAATAATTTTGTATTTAATAATTTATATTGTATTTTAAGTTGATACATTTATTATTAATTAATTATGAATTTATTAACAACCATTAATAATTAATTGGTAATTATGTTGATTGTTTTACTAATTAGTAATTAATTAGATATTAATTATTAATAATGAATTTGTAAATATGTTAATTGTGTACTTTTTGGGACTGGAGTGGGGTTTGTTAGGGGAGTAGGGTAGGAAGTTAATTAATTGATTAATTATTAATTGGTATTAATCAATTCATGATTAATTATTAATCAGTAATTATGTTAATGGTTTTTATTATCAATTATTAATTAATTATATATTAATTATTAATAATTAATTTATAAATATATTAATAATTAATTTATAAATATGTTAATTGTGTACTTTTTTTAGGAGTGTGGTGGGAGTTGATAGGGGAGTTGGGTAGGAAGTACTTTAGTTTTAATGTAACTTTTATTATTTTTTTATATTATATTTATTAAAAGTAATTTATAGAGTTAATTTTGTGAATTAATTTAGATTTGATGGTTATTAATTGTATTGTTAATTTTAATAAGTGCATTCATTTATGTTTAATTAAATAGGTTAATTTATTAATACTTTACAATATTGTAGGTGACATTTATAGGGGAAAATGGTGGGAGGTAAATTAATTTAGTAAAAATGTTTATTTGTTAATTAATGTTAATTATATTGCAGGAGTGGGTGTTATAAATTATTCCCCTATACTATCCAACACTTTCCTTACTGTTGCACTTGGTAGAGTGGGAATAGTCAATTTTACCCTTCCGCTATCTAACACTTTCCCTACTGTTGCACTCACTGGAGTGGGAATAGTAATTTTTACCCTTCCGCTATCCAACACTTTCCCTACTGTTGCACCCACTGGAGTGGGAATAGTAATTTTTACTCACCTGCTATCCAACACTTTCCCTACTGTTGCACTTGATGGAGTGAGAACAGTAATATTTACCCTCCCACTATCCTACAGTTTCACTACTGTAGTACTCCCTGGAGTGGGAATAGTCATTTTTATCCACCCGTTATCCAACACTTTCCCTACTGTTGCACTCGCTGGAGTGGGCATAGTCATTTTTACCCACCCACTATCCAACACTTTCCCTATTGTTGCACTCACTGGAGTGGGAATAGTAATTTTTACCCTCCCGCTATCCAACACTTTCCCTACTGTACCACTCGTTGGAGTGGAAATAGTTATCTTATCCCCTACACTATGTAATGTTTCCAGTAATGTTATATTTAATGTAGTGTAAAATATTATTTAGTAAAACATATTTATTTTAATGTTTTAACTCATTACATATAATATATGTTTATATTTATATTATAGGTGTATATATATATATATATATATATAATTATATATATATATAATTATATATAATATTATATATATATATATATATATATATATATATATAATTATATTTTAAATTATGTTTTTTATATTTTATAATTAAAAATATGAATTACTTTTAATATTGGTAAGGTAGTATATATAATAAGAATGCATGTTTCTTTTTGTACATTTTATTTATTATTTACTCATTTTAACGTTTTTTTATTATTTTTAAGTATGTTTTACTTAATTACATTGAATATTTATTTAATTTATATTACTTTTAAGACATTTTAAAAAGTCAATATTTTAGCAAACTATATTATTGAGAATGATATTTAGGATTCAATATTTTTGTACTTACCTGTTTGTAGATAGGAAGTCGATATTCTGTCATTCTCTATTTTTTCATCGATATTTTGGCAGATCGATATTTTGCTCCTTGATATTCTGTCAGTAATCCCAGATTAACAAAAGCTTGAAAGAAGACGACTCCCCACTTTAGGCCTACCTACATTGTGAAGTAAATTTGATTACTTTATTGCTCACACTTTCTCTAAATCCTGGTTGGATATGATCACCAGGGCCGGACTGGTCATTCCGGGCACCTGGCAATCCCCGGGTAGGCTGGATGGAGTGGGGGCCGGTTTTGTGACAGAGGGTCGATTCTGTTGTTGGGGCCGATTTGGACCGACCATGAGTCACGGTCGGTCTAAATCGGCCCCAACAACAGAACACAATGCTTACATTAAGCACAATCAGACTGTCTGTGAGCACGATTCATCCTTCTCATGCTGGCAGCAGAGTCCGACATTCCGATTTCAAATCAAATTATTTCATTATTTAAGGCAGGCTGATGCTAGGCTACTACTATCAGATCAGGCTGCAGGCCGTCGCCCCCGGCGCCACCCTACATTTATTACAAACCCCTACACGCACTACCTGAGCTGTCACCTGACCATGGCGATGTTGTTGTGTTGTAGACGCGCAGCGCGCAGATGTCACCGCCTCCGCCCGCCGCTGTTTTTTTAGTGTGGGGTGGTCTGCTGGCCTGGCTGCCTGGTGCTCATGTGGGAGAGGACAAAGTGCGCGTGACTCAGTTAGAGGGGAGGTCGAGGCAGGCACTCAGAGGCCAGAGACTAGAGGGAGACAGCCAGGGTCCAGGGACAGCCAGGAAAGAGAGCGGCAGTGCAGCACCACGTATTTTAATTTCCCTGTCTGCCACCTGCATGAGGTGGGTGGCGTGCGTCCTTTCCCCTGGTGAGCCGGTAGTAAGGCCGTAGGACCCAACTCCTCTCACAAGGTGGTTATCATTCTCACCAGGTCTACTGCAGTCTGGCAAGGAACGCTGGGAAAGGTAAAAGTATCTGGTTACCTGGTGTGGCCACAAATAGTGAACAACTTGTATCGCCTGAACTCCATATAATCGCAGGTTGTTGTGAGCAGAAAATTAGATAAAAATAAATGCAGTGTATAACAAAGACCATGTCTAAAATGTGTTTTCCTGTGTAAAGTCGTCTTGCAAACTATGAGGTAGTAACCAGTGTTTTTCTCGGATCAACTTTCCTGTACTGTTTTAATTGGAGGACATATGACTTTTGTTTGTACTTTCATCACAAGCACGTGAAAGGGGGTTTATTGGTGCAGTTGCTCTAAATAACGTGGTTTCAGGCCTGACTATCACACATGAACCACATGCACAAAGGATCCTTGGGTTGTGTGCCCTGCTGAGAATGCACATTGGTAGTACAGATGGAACGCAATGTCCATTCTAAAATACCAAATGCACATCCCTTCTTGGCGCAGGTGGGCATTAAAATGTGATTGCTCCCTCATTTGCATAGGTGCATGGCCCCTTACTTAAACAAGTTCCTCTACCAAGGAGAATGCTCTAGATTGCCGAGGTGTGCATACTGACAAAAATGCCATTGGTTCAAACTGGGTTTCTGCCACCCAGGGGGTTAATAATTAATTTGTACATCCGGAATGCCTGATGGGTAAAGAGTCTCGCAAAGACAAGTGTCCAAAGGAAGATGGGGTGTGCACACACTCAGACTCCGAGGGGTCAATTCCAATTCGGGAAAAAAAACGTCTGTACGATTTGTATCCGGAGCCTTCTCCGTACGAATCGTACCCGTCCGTCCGAGTCGCGAAGTACGATCCGTATTCCGTGAATCCGTCCGAATCGTCGCGATCCGTACGTATTGCAAGGCTGAAACCGTGAACCGTACGACTCGTACACATACCGTACGACTCGTACACATGCCGTACGACCCGACGAGTACAATCCGGACCGGGGTATGAGGACACTATTCGTACGGTCCACGTCAGGTAAGGGCGAGTCGTACGGAAAAGCACACAAACACATACACACCGTACGGTCCGTACACCCCATGATCGCAGGGGTACGCACCGTACCCCTGCCATCATGGGGTGTACGAGCCGTACCCCCATTGTACGATCGGTGTACGAGCCGTACCCCCATTGTACGATTGGTGTACGAGCCGTACCCCCATCGTACATGGGGTACGGCTCGTACACCGATCGTACAATGGCGGTACGGCTCATGCACCGATCGTACATGGGGTACGGCCCGTACACCGATCGTACATGGGGTACGGCTCGTACACTGATCGTACAATGGGGGTACGGCTCGTACACCCCATAATCGCAGGGGTACGATGCATACCCCTGCGATCATGGGGGGTACGCACCGTACCCGGGGGGCGGTTCCGTACCTGTTTCGGCACGAACTCTGCTTTTACGGCTGTTTTCAGCTCCCGTAGAAAAAGGGTCGTACTTGCTGGTTCGAAAAAACCAGCCGCGAACCGTACAGATGTCGCGTACAGCGGGTTCTGAGGGAGAATCGTACAGAGATTAGAGTCGTACGGTGTCTTGTACGACTCGTATGGAGTACGGCTCCTGGTATGAATCGTACTTCGTCGTACATACGGGGGACGTTGCAGGGTATGATTCGTAAGGGAAAAAGGTTCCGAACGGCTATTCGGAGCGGTTTTTCCCGAATCGGAATCGACCCCTGAGATGCAGTAGAAAGCTTTGTGGTGTAAGAAAGAAGTATGGGTGGGTGGGATCAATTGTAGGCAGCCTTTGTACCCAGCAACTTGCCATTTGGCAGACCGGGCAGTCTCCTAAGAAAAACAATGGACTCTGGCACCCACACTCCCCATCAAATTTAAAAGGCCGAAGTGATTGGCCACCCCTTGCAGTCAAAATAGCCCCAATGAGCCTAAGACACTCGTCCATCTCCTTTACTAATACATCTTAAAGGGCTAATCCACATCATGATGCTACCATTTTGGGTATTCAAACCTCAGACCCAATATTGCCAGATTTAGGGAGTCTGTTTCAGAAAAAATCCAAAGTCATCGTGAGTGTTTCCACAAGGTTTCAAATTTGCATCTTATAGGATTCTATGTGAGAACTAGCACCCGAGTCTTGGTGCCACGTCCATAGCTGCCAAGGTTTCAGATTGCTATGTGTGACATTTTCATAATTACAGCGTAATTATGAGTGACCTTGCAATGACAATGAGTGACGTTTTCTTGTGAGCAAAATCAAGCAATGAAGACGAGGAAAAAATATAAATAGCAGAAAAAATACCATGGGCCTCATTTATGAGAAATGACGCATCGCTGCATGAAAGCAGTGATGCATCACTTCTCAGTGAGCACTCCTTGCGACATGATTGATGCATCATATTTATAATATGACGCATCATGTCGCAAGGAGTTACAGATACGTCAGTATTTCGGACGTATCTGTAGGCGCAAAAGTGATGCATTGCTGGAGTGTGTCACAAAAGTGACGCAACTCCAGCAATGTGTACTTTCACATGGGCAAGTCCCATGTTGTTAGTGCCTGCATCAGTATTGCCCCTGCCATGAAGCACGCGTAAGATTTTGACACATTAGCGGCCAAGAAATGGCGTGGTGAAATCTTATAGATTTCACTGCGTCACTTCCATGACCCTTTCTTGCGTCAAAACGCCCCCCTTGCATACATTATACCTGGCGCAGGTATAATGTGGCGCAGGGATTTACAAAGTGACGCAACTACCTAGAGGCGTCACTTTGTAAATATGGCACAACAAGGCGCATTTTTTGCGCCACTGGTGCGTCACAAAAAGTGACGCACTGGCGGCGTAAAAGTGACACACCGCCTCATAAATGAGGCCCAATATGAGCAACATTTTCATAGTATAGCAAGTCAGTGCAACAGAAGGAGATCATTACTTGCTTCCGTGTCTTCACTATAAAATCAGAGTACTAAAATAAGGATAGACAGGGCCCATTACTGATGGCTCAGAGTTACTGTGACCATCAGTAATTCCAGGGGTGAGGGATTACTTTCGAATAAAGGGTAACATGGGAGAGTCCAAATCAGTAAGCCCTTAAGGCCTCTGTAGCAGTCCACTGCTGCATCAGCTGAAGCTATGCCCCTGCCCACAATGTCCTTTTACAACGCGATGATCCTTTGTTATCATGGTTGCCATCTTCATTTATTTTAAGGAAAAATTCAACACTAATGTACAAAAGAAAAACTGAGAAAAGTACTTGAATGAGAATAACATGCTTGAAAAAAATGGCACAAGCATCTTAATATGCATATTTAAGTGAATTAATTCACAAGCGTCTGAATATAGCAATTTAAGTGAATACATTCACAAGCGTCTGACTATGGCAATTTAAGTGAATTCATTCACAGAGCTTGGTCCTCTGAGCCCCGAATATTAATTTTAATATATAATGGTTATATAACGCTAGGTATGTAGGTTCACATTTATACAGTTATTGTTGATATAAATATATTTATTGGTGAACCAACTAGGACTATATTGTACCAACGAAAGGCATGGTTGTCTGTGATTACTTTTTTTGTATACCTGCCTGGGCAAACACAGATAAAAGATCTGACGTGAAAACTAGATATCAAAGAGTTGCTGCTGTGTTTAAGCAGTAGTTCATGAAATTGTGTTTTGATGTAGCTCCTATGAAGACCACTATAATGTCAGGCAGGATGAAGATGGATATACGGAAATCCGCTGCACTGGTTTGTCACTCATATTTTAAGTCAAAGTGTTTTAGTTGGCCTTGTAAGGCTCAGCCTTAGCCCAGTTTTTCTGAGACAGATTCAGGTCCTATACACGACCCCGACGGCGAAGGTGCGGGCGAATGGTCAGATCTCCCCTCCTTTTAGCATAACCAGGGGCACGAGACAGGGGTGCCCGCTCTCCCCCTTGCTGTTCGCGATTGCCACAGAGTCTCTTGCAGCAAAACTTCATCAACATCACACTGATAAAAGCATAGGGCTCCACACGAGGGGCATACTCGTCTCCATGTATGCGGACGACATGACGATATATCTGACTAACCCACGCGATAACTTCGATGTGCTAATGAGGGAATTTATAAGACATGCGGGCTTAACAGGCATCCAAATCAACTGGGAGAAGTCCACGATGCTACCGCTTACTGACGACACCTCACCCTTCACTTCGGAATTCCCGATACAATGGGCGAGTGGTGCAGTGCGTTACTTAGGAATATATATTGGCAGAAGGATGCAGGACTTGTGGGCAGCGAATTATGGCAGGGCAATAGACTGCCTGTAGGGCAAGGTCTCGAAGTGGAAAACTCTCCTACAATCATTAGCGGGGCACATCTCTATTGTAGAGATGGTGATTCTCCCCAAATTTCTCTATTTGTTTGTAAACATTCCTATGCCACTGAATGCATACTTTTTTAAACGATTACATACAAATATTATTGAGCTGGTATGGGCGGGTAAACAGTCCAGAGTCTCGTGGAAGATATTGACACTGCCTTTTTCACAGGGGGGCTTGGGAGCCCCGGACTTTGAATTATATGCTTACAGAGCGCAGGCGCAATTTCTACACTTTTGGCAACATCCTACGCCGTTCCAGCCACACGTTGCCGTAGAAATTGACAGAATAGCGCCACTCCCACTAAATACGGCTGTGTTCCAATCTTACAAACGACCACAGCAAGAAATAGACACTGTTGAGACTGTGCGATGGGCATGGAAAATTATTGCGAAGCGAGCTAATCCAGACGTATTATATGCCCCGTCTATGCCCCTGGGCGGCAATCCACTGCTTAAGCCCCTGCTAGACAAAGCCGTCACACTCAGGGAATAGGCACATAACCTAATCAAAGGGAGAGATCTATTCCCTGCTGGAAAGTTCCTGACAATACAGGACATGTGCAGCTCGCAGGACCCTACTGCCTCAGATATGCTGCTCTACTATCAGTTGAGAGCGGCATGTAAGTCCACATCTAAGGAGTTTCCAAGCAAGCCTCCTGGCCTGACTGCATTGGAAAACGTGCTGTCGAATCCATCGCCCCGAAAGCTTATCACACGTATCTATAGTATTACACAGCAGGAGTCTCCGCTTGTTACCACTAGCTCCAGGGTGGCATGGGAGGTGGAAGCTGCTCTGACCATAACGGAGGAGCAATGGACGTATTACTGTACACAGTTAGAATATCTCTCACCTAACTACCGTCTCAGGCTTATACATTTTAATTATCTACACAGACTGTACCGCACACTGGCGCAAATGCATAGGATGGGCTTACAGGAAGACGCTAGATGCTGGAGAAGTGGCTATCCTGATGCCACATTTACACACATGGCCTTGAGCTGTGTGGGGCTGGCATGCTATTGGACGGATATATTCACACACATACGCCAGATAATGGGAAGGCCAGTGACGGAGACATTACAGCTTGCCTTACTGGGTTACGTACAGGAAATTGAAAGGGAACTCCGTAGACTTGTGGCGATGCTGTTGCTAATGGCAAAACGGCAGGTAGCGATTCATTGGAGGAAACAGAGACCGCCCAGGATTGCGGACTGGATTAGAGAAGTCAAGTATTGTAGAGACCAGCTGGCGATCTTCTGGGAGATGATGCCTGATAGATCTAGACCGTCAGACATATGGGCACCATTCACAGAGTGGCTCCGTTCGGGTGGGATGAACTACCAGGCGGACTAGAGTATGCATGATTGACATGGTTTTTATTGAATAACAGAGCATATGGTAGACAGACTAAAAGGCACCAGATTTAGGTGGGTATGGAACTGGAAGATATGTTTAGAACTCACAGAGACATGGACGATTGACAGCAAGACAACCAGTCTGAGGCAGACTTTAGTACCCTTCAGGAGATATATGGTTCAGAGACTTGGGACGGCGGGTGGGGGGGGAGTTGGGAGGTTGAGTGTTGGTTTTGGATTTTGTCACGATCATGCACACTGCAATTACCTTTTGAATGTGTACTGTTATTGAAATAATTTCGCTGCCTGCCCCCGAGGTTATTGGCAATACAGCTGTGTGAAAAGTTTCTTGGATGTTGGCCGCCGGCCCCTGGGTTGTAGGCAAATGGCAGTGTATAATGTAATCTGTGCAATAAACTGTTAAAACCCCCCCCCCCCCAAAAAAAATGTTTTAGTTGGCACCTTAATCATTGCGCGAGTACATTCTCTTATATGACTACAAGCATTTTGTAAAATCCTTTAATACAATCATGGTATTATTTAAATACATGGTTGGAACGACTAGCACACATCAATTTGTCCAGCTCTCATTGGACAACTACTTTACAAATTCTATATTGCTTAGATATTGTTTATATTGTGGCTATGAGAATACATCTGACCTGAAACCACGTTATTTAGAACAACTGAACCAATAAATGCCCTTTCACGTGCTTGTGATGAAAGTACAAACAAAAGTCATATGTTCCCCAATTAAAACAGTACAGGGAAGTTGATACGAGAATAACACTGGTTACTTCCTCATAGGTTGCTCACAACAACCTGCGATTACACGTAGTTCAGGCGATACAAGTTATTCACTATTTGGGGCCTGACCAGGTAACCAGATACTTTTACCTTTCCCTGGGTTCCTTGCCCCACTGCAGTAGACCTGGTGAGAATGACAACAACCATGCGAGAGGAGTGGGGTCCGACGGCCTTACTACCGGCTCACCACGGGAAAGGACGCACGCCACTCATCCTCCTGCGGGTGGCAGACAGGGGAAATTAAATTACAGGGTGCCGCACTGCCGCTCTCTTTCCTGGCTGTCCCTGGACTCTGGTTGTCTCCCTCTAGTCTCTGGCCCCTGAATGCCTGTCTCGACCTTCCTTCAGACTGAGTAACGTGCACTTTGTCCACTCCCGATGCGCATGAGCACCAGGCAGCCAGGCCAGCAGATCACCCAACCCTAAAAAACAGCGGCGCACAGAGGCAGTGACATCTGCTCGCTGCGCGTCTACAACACAACAACATCATCATGGTCAGGTGACAGGTGACAGATCAGGTGGTGCGTGTAGGGGTGTGTAATAAATGTAGGGCGCGCCGGGGGGGGCGGCCTGCCGCCTGATCTCAAGGAAAGTGGGGGCCGCTCGGCCCCCACGCACACATGGCTGTGCCCGGCCCCTCCCCTTGCCCAGTCCTGATTGGGCACGCGTCCCGCCTTGCCCCGGAAGCAGTTTTGCGCTTCCGGGGCAAGGGGGTGGGACCGTGCCAGCTGTGGGGTTCAAGAGCCTGGGGAGCGCGGGAAGCGGCCTCTTTGTGCCTGCGCTCCCCAGGCTCGCTCCTTGCCCCTCGGTGGGCACACTAATTTTCCCCACCCTCCATCCCTTGGGTCCTGAATTCTGGTAAGGCCTTTTGTGGTAGGTATACGGTACAATGAGCTGCAATGTCATATGTATAAAGGTTTCCTCATTAGGCCTTTTTTCCCGCGTATACAGGCAATGTTGATGTTTATTTTCTGGTGCATTAACTATTTTTCCTTAGGCCTTTCTTCCCTCTTAGATTAAAAATGTCGTATTTATTGTGTGTGTCCGGCGGTAAGGTCATAATCGGTGAGCAGCAATTTAAGGTCCTTAGATGGGGGCGGCCCCATTCACGAAAGGGGTCGCCCAGGGGGAGGGGCCATTGGTCTCTCCCAGAACTTCAGGGGCAGGATATCCGCTTGCTTGGGTGCGGGGGAGGGGAGTCAACGCTTTCCTCAGGCTGGTAGCCACCCCACACATACACTACGCACTATGACGCTAAGGGCGCGAGTGTAAGGGCCCCCCTGTTATGGTTAAATGGAGTTCACCGAGCGCACGAGGGTAAACGGGCCCTTGTCGCGCATGCGCATCTCGGACGTGAGAGCGTAGCTAGGTAAAAGGATCTGACAGCGGTTAGCGACCTTGCCGTAAGACAGAAAATTATTAGTAAATGCACATTTAATATCAGGATGTTAGATTCGATTAGGAACACGCTGTATTAGAGATTTGTTAAGGTTAGCCCATCATACCTGTCAAAATGGATGTAAATCTAATGTTCTGAAGTTTGCATTTTAATAATTATGTAAATGTTAATTTTATCAAATTTTAAATTTTGTTTCATATTTTTAATAAATACGGCCGGGGAGTCTCGGGCTCGAGGCTCCCCGCCTTCCAAAGAAAATTCTGTGTTAGAAGTTTGAATATGTAACGGTGTTCTGCATGTTATGGCGGGGGGTGGCCGGCAGTCACAGACCATGTAGTTATAACCTAGCCTCAGCCTGCCTTAAATAATGAAATAATTTGATTTGAATTTGGCGTGTCGGACACTGCTGTCAGCATGAGAAGGATGAATCGTGCTCACAGACAGGCGGCCTGATTGTGCTTAATGTAAGCACCTTGTTCTGTTGGTGGGGCCGATTTGGACCGACCATGACTCACGGTCGGTCCAAATCGCCCCCAACAACAGAAAAGGCCCTCTGTCACAAAACCGTCCCCCACCCCCATCCAGCCTACCGGGGGATTGCCCGGTGCCCAAAATGACCAGTCCGGCCCTGTGCATGTATGTATGTGGGATTTGTGCAGCATGAGCATCAGGATGGTGGAGAAGTAAACATATTCCTTCAGGCCCTGAATTAGACATGTTTTAACGTGTAGGATTTCATTAAGGGGTGCCAGTGTGGAGCCTGGGAAGTCATGTAGCATGGTGTTATCACCACCCAGATGCAAGATGATGAGTGTTTGGGCAGCAGTTTTGAAGTTGCTTTCCAGAAAAAATAGTTTCACTTGCTTTAGAAGAGACAGCTGGTACCATCTTTTGGCAATGTGTTTCCTGAGAGTGAAGTTGGCGTCCAAGATACATCCAGGTGCTTGGCATTCAGTGGAAGTTTGGAATTGAAGCCATCCAAGTCCATTTAATTGATCCAGGTTTGTACTGATTTTTGTTCTTGGAAAATAACAGGAATTCTGTATTAGTTGTTTGAACTTTAGCTAAGCACTGGGCATCCAGGACTGGGTGATGTGTAGGCAGTTTTTGAGGCACTGGAAGTCTTAAGCAGAGGAGATTTTCATATAGAATTGTGTATCTTTGGCATGTTGGTAAATCTTGATGGTTTTATCTATCAGTAGAGCACCAAGTGGCTCCATATTGCTTTTGAAGATGGCAGGAGACAGTATGGAACCCTGGGGGTTTACGCAGGTGATAGAGATCTTTTTGGACCTAGAGGTGCCCATGTGAACAATCTAGTCTGTGTTGGAAAGTTTGGAGGTGAACCAGTGAAGAACTCTGCTGGTGAATCCTATTTTAGGCTTCAGCATGGCTATGAGGTTGACATGATTAACTATGTTGAAGGCAAATGAGAGGTCCAGCTATATCAGGAGTCAGGGTTCATCTTTATCTGTGGTCTGGAGGCCATTGTCTACAAGTTTGTAGGGTAGCGATGTCCGTGCTGCAGCGTGATCTCAATCAATCTTGGTAGTCATGCACAAGATGGTTAGCATTAATGTGAACCAAATGGGAATGGATAATCTGTATTTCCAATGATCTGAGTGCTCATGAACAAGTCACAAGGCCAGGTGTACTGTAAGTTCAACCTAATAGAAGCCTAAGAGTTATAAGAATGGCCCAGAAAAACAATTTTATATTTTACAATTCTACAGCATTAATTTGATTGGTGTAATGCACCTCTCACCATTTTATGTAAATGTTCCTATAAAAAGTAAACCATATTAGGTTGAGTCAAAAATGTGCTATACTGTGAACTTGCTTTACCTAACAATGATGGGCCTGGGTCAACACGTCCGTCGTCTCGTCTGGGTCCTGTACTCCAACCCTACAACTAGAGTACTCATCGATGGGGCCCTCTCTGATACCTTTCCAATCCACAGAGGTACAAGACAGGGCTATCCCCTTTCACCACTTCTATTCATGCTAGCGATGGAGCCCTTAGCGTGGCTCATCCAGGCCGATAATTTGATCCAGAGATGGACCTGGGGGAGTCACCACATGGACAAAATTGCCTTATATGCGGATGATGTCCCGCTCTTTCTGGCAGATCCGGCCTGCTCTGGCCCTAGATATCTTCGAGCCCTGCAGGCCTTTGAGAATGTTTCAGGTTTCCAACTCAACCCGGCAAAATCGACTCTTGTGCCCCTCCACCTCTCTAGGGAGTGCTTCAAGTGGCAGACAACCATTCCCATCAGAAGACAGTTGTTTAAATACCTGAGCATATGGGTCTCTCTCCTCCCTGAACTAGAATAGGCATTAAACACTACCCCACTTGTCAAGAAGGCCAAAGAAGGCCTCCGGCACTGACAGCCCTTACCGCTTAACCCACTTGGGAAGGTGACATTATTCAAGATGATGATCCTCCCCCGTTTCCTATACATTATACAAAATACCCCCTTCCATTTTCCACGAAGCTGGTTCAAAGAGATAGATACCATGGCCACTAGGTTTCTGAGGGGAGGGGCAAGAACACATATAGCCCACCCTTTACACTTTGCAATTTTACAAATACCTGCATCTGCAGCCCAACCTCAGTGCCCACATATCAACAGGCACCATGCTCCCTGAATTCAGTCCACTAGAGGCACAGGTCATGATAGGGAACCTGAAGAAGGGAGGAGTATTACGGATATATTGCGCTCTTACTAACAACGGACCTACAACCCTTGACCCGCTCAGGCACCGTTGGGAGGAATGGCTAGACCCTATGGAAGAGGAGGACTAGCGAGATGCCCTTATGGCCCCCAAGACCATCACCACTTCTGCCAGACTCTGCCTAATTCAATTATACTACCTTCATACCATCTATCTTACCCCAGAACACCTTCACTAGGCAGGCTTGCATACTTCTCCTGCATGCACCTGGTCGTCTGGCCATGTCCCCGACTTACAACGTACTGGGATAAAATAGAAACCGAACTCACACACGTCCAGGAATTCCATAACCCTCTACACCTCATCCTGGGAGTCATGGACGGCCTAGACAGGTCTCCGGGGGGATACATTATCATTGGGGATGCCCACCCATGGTGGCCAAACGTGACATTGCTGCGGCATGGACACAATCAAACCCCCCAAGAGTAGCTAAATGACGCAGGGGAGTAGACTGGTGAGCCGCCCAGGAGAAACCTTTGTTTGAGGCCAGGGGATGCCCAGCCAAGCATCAAAAGATATGGGGCAAATGGATCAACCAACTGGGCTGATGGGGTCTTTAATTCTGTCTCTTCCTTTCGATATGCTTTGTTTATATAATGTAGTCCTGAGTCGCTATGCATGTATGTAAATGACCACTGCTGGCATACCTGAAATGCCATTGGATACTGAACAAAAGTGCTGTATTATTATTATTTATGTTTCTACAAAAACCAATCAAGTTGACTATCAAAACAAAACGTTGTGCTTTACTTATAAGTCAATGTAGAATATGATGAAATAGATTTGCAACTTAAAATTGTACCTCCTATGCCTCTTCACCCCATATAAGCGTTACTCTAAAGCCTATCCATAATTTCAACTTTTTCCCTAATTTTAATCTTTCAAGCCTTACCATAACCCTAACCTCAGTCAACCTTAGCTTTTTGGCCTTTTATTTACTCTAACCACCACCCTACCCCAACCCCTACACGTAATATACCTCTTTCCCTGTTCCTTGACTATTATCCGTCAGCATTATATTAACCCTATCCTTTACCCTACTCCTAATAAATACCTTAGCCCTTAACCTTACACTTTTTTATTTAAAATAATGGGCAACACATTCTTATATGCAAAAGCATGTGTTTATTAAAATCATGATTTATTCAAAAATATCTTTAAAAGTATGACTATTTTGATGACTTTGCAGCCATGGCCCGGAACAAATTCCACCTCCGGCAAGCCCCCACACTGCTCCAGTTCAGGGAGGACCTCAAGGCCTAGCTCTTCGGATGACCCCAGCACTCAACGGAGTTTTCCCCCCTTTCCCCAGCGCCTTGAGACCCTCAGGTGTGAGTAGTTGCGCTTTACCAACCAACATTCATTGATAAATAAATTCTAAATATTTTTTATACTTTTTGAGTTTTGTACCAACTGACATGCACATCTCATTACTTTTTGCCAGGGTATTCAAATACATCAAAGCAGTTATAGACATCTTCATCAATACGTAGGGTCATATATTTAGTGTTCAAATGGACCTGAATGTCATATCATTTATCAGCACTTAGCCAATTGGTTTCCCCCCCAAAAAATATCTATAAGTTATGCATGTGGCTTTTCTACACATAAGTAGTAGGCTGCAAATCGTGAACTAAACAGCAAACAAACCGAACACCAACAACCAACAAGAAAAAAGTTACTATGCTGAGATTACTTCTTTCGAGTCAATCCCTGTTTTGTGGATTTACTGTTATTCCAGCATCCATATTTGAGAGGTGCATAGGTTGCATCCTTTACAATTAGCAGCTAGAACATGGGAATCAGTATCAGGTAACTAGCGTGGAGAGGAAAGGGGTGAGTTGCTTAGGACACTTAAGGGGCATGTCCAATCCGAGCCCCTCCTTGTCTCTGAAAGCATTTAGAATTGCTTCTTATGCTTTTGCCTCGTTGGAGGTCGCCTTGCTCTGTTTTGCATTAGGGTGCAATACCAAGCTTTTATAGTTGGCTTATTTTACCAGGTCATACTTCCATTGTGAAACCCAAGGGCCCCTTGTTAATTTCCAGCTCAATGTCAGCTGCTTTTTAGCTAATGCCATTGTCACATCGAATAATCTACATGGGGCATGCAGCCAGCACATTTAATTTATATGTATTAATCGTCCCCGGGGTCATATACCATCTATGGATAAATTAAATGAATGTTAAGTATACCACATTTATGACACAGTGTTTGTGTGCCAAAACCTTTTTACCCACTATATTTGTACTGCAAACCCCACCACATTTGCACCAAACAAATTAATTCCAGAAAGTCAGTTCATCGTCCTGAATGATGTACTGCCTGCCAAATAAAAAAAATTCCCCAGTCCAAGCATACATTTCTAGCATTCCCAGGGCCTGTTGTCACAGGAGTTCTTGTCAATGCATCGTATGTTTGACGGACGGCTCTGTCTAAATGATAAAGCCATTTGGCAAACTGTTTTTCTTATATTCTAAAGGGAAGTTCCAAAGCGGTATTTTCTTATTGAAAATAAAATAAAACAATGCCTCCCTCCCATGGTGAGGGGACATTGAGCACCTTTCAGTGCCCCTTCATGTCAGATTTTTCCTGGAAGTGACAGGCACTGAAAACCGGCTGTATGTACGTCCACCTATATTAGGTGGGCGGATATACAGCCAAACAACCGATGGCCCTTACTCTGTCATGCCGTTGGAGGGATTTGACCATGGCGGGGACACAAAAGTAGTCTCTATTGAAGTAAAACCTTTGGTTCATCTGACTACAGGTGGACCATCATGTTAGCGGGGAGGGGACTCTGTTGTCGTTGCATTAAATCAGGCTCCTATTTCATCAATACGCAAGTCGACATACTATGAGCAAGAATGTGTTGGAATACAACATGGCTGTGAGGGGTGTTAAAAAGAAATCCACCAGCGGGGCTTGCACCTAGAACACATGCCACCTTGCCCTTGTTATGTAATCATTGTGAATTTTATAGCAGAAGATAGGCATTTGAATGGGCTATTTAGACTGTATCTGGAGGATTGCACGCGCATTTTATTGCAAACATTCCGCACCTAAACTGAACACATCCCACCGGTTTTGTCTTTATTCTTAATAATAAACGGAGCCTCTTTGCCTACGGAATGTTGTTTTGCCTGTACTTGGTGTCCAGCTTATATCTGCACATGCTGCACTCCTCTGATGAGCTCAAACAGGATTGATGCACATGTAAAAAAATAGTGCTCCATTTTAGGTGTTCTAGGGTGACGCTTTACCAATCGACATTCTGAGTTTTTTTTTTCTTCTGTAATGGTGTTTTCTTATATGAGTTTCCTGCTTGTTGTGGAAGCTAGTTTGTTAACGACTCAATCTGAAACTAGGCTTCTAATCAGTACATTTTGAGAATTTATGGTAGAATAGTAGTGATTTTTTTACGTTAATGCCTTTCTTCTCAGTTTTTGAACTTCTCATGGTTTCTTTCTTAGTTTTTAGGCCTTGCCTAGAGTCAGCTTTAGCTTCATTTATTAGCCTCATGTTTTCCACATCATTCATAATAAAATTACATGCATGGATTTATACAAATAGGGACTTTCCACCAACCTCCTTCATCTATTGGTCTGGTCAAGTCTAATTTGCATTCTGCTAACCACAGCATGCATCTTGTGACAGTGGGTTAGCCGAGCCCATTTCAGCCATTGACGCTTCATTTTGAGTGACAGTATTTTTCTTGTTTACATCTGCCTAAAAAGTAGTCCACTTCAGTGTCATGGCTGGTAGGCCATTCTCAGATCTAATTTCTATATCGATTTATGGACCTTTTTTTATTTATATTATTTTATGAACATATGCAATACACATTTAGACAGCTGAATGTTTGCTTTTGATTCCGCTTTAAGAAGAGTAACATGTTTAGAAGAACTCTATTTCAAATATACATTGATGGTATTTTAAATGGCACATAAGCTAAAAATATTTCCCTGGAATGGTATTTCCTTATTTTAAATTCTGGATTGACACATATAGTGTTGGACTGTGTCAAATGCCTTAGACTCAACATTAATATATATTTTTGATCAAGTGAGTAAGAGAGGTGCTGAAGAATTATTGGTCTGTTTTATTATGAACACTGCACTCCACCTAAAATACCAACATCCCTGATGTAGGATCCAAAATAGGTACTCCTGGTAATAGGTTCACCATAGCAAGTTCTGTAGGTTTTTGATGATTCACATGAGCATACACTGCAATCATGTCTGTGTTGGGGGTTTCTTTTGGCAAAGGATATAAACCAACGTGAGCTCTATGGCCTAGAAGTGCACAATGTGAGCTGCTGAGGACTGTCAGTGGTGACAGCAAAAGCCAGGCAAAGTCACCTACAAGACTCTCCTGGGGGGGAGTGATTCTTACCGGCTCTGGGGTCACCATATGCTGTTTGCCGCACCACAACCTCTTCAGCCTGCACAGCCTGCCCCCGCCGCCGCTGACCATCCGCGGCCGCCGAGAGGGGCCGGGCAAACTTCAAACTACAATTCCCAGCATCCTCTGCTTCGCGGGGACGCCGCCTGACTGCTGGGGCTTCCGCCTGGGGGAGCATTTCAGACAGCCCTTCCTTCGGTGGAGCGGGGAGTGATTCTTACCGGCTCTGGGGTCACCATATGCTGTTTGCCGCACCACAACCTCTTCAGCCTCCACAGCCTGCCCCCGCCGCCGCTGACCATCCGCGGCCACCGAGAAGGGCCGGTCAAACTCCAAACTACAATTCCCAGCGTCCTCTGCTTCACGGGGACGCCGCCTGACCGCTGGGGCTTCCGCCCGGGGGAGTATTTCAGACAGCCCTTCCTTCGGTGGAGCGGGGAGTGATTCTTACCGGCTCTGGGGTCACCATATGCTGTTTGCCGCACCACAACCTCTTCAGCCTCCACAGCCTGCCCCCGCCGCCGCTGACCATCCGCGGCCGCCGAGAGGGGCCGGGCAAACTCCAAACTACAATTCCCAGCGTCCTCTGCTTCACAGGGACGCCGCCTGACCGCTGGGGCTTCCGCCCGGGGGAGTATTTCAGACAGCCCTTCCTTCGGTGGAGCGGGGAGCGATTCTTACCGGCTCTGGGGTCACCATATGCTGTTTGCCGCACCACAACCTCTTCAGCCTGCACAGCCTGCCCCCGCCGCCGCTGACCATCCGCGGCCGCCGAGAGGGGCCGGGCAAACTCCAAACTACAATTCCCAGCGTCCTCTGCTTCGCGGGGACGCCGCCTGACCGCTGGGGCTTCCGCCCGGGGGAGTATTTCAGACAGCCCTTCCTTCTGCGTCGTGGGAGGCGCGTGGGCTGAGCCCGGGCAGAGGGCGGGCCAACTGTGGCCATCAGGGGCCAGAGGAGGCCGGGCTGGGCCACCCCCCTAAGCTACTACTATGGGTAAGCGTAAACATCTGGGAAATGAGGGACAAGGGGTTAAAGATGCTAAAGTTCCACGCAAGGCAGATACCATCATCTCTTATTTAACTTCAGCTGTTGGCGCTATTAATCCAAAAATTGCTAACGCCAAAAAGGAGTTAGAACTGGGAAGGGTTAACGAACCGTCTACCTCAGACCCGCTACCTGCACCTGCATCTACAGAGGCCTTGATTGAGTGCACACCCGATGAGCTGCCAACTAGTCAGGAATCCGTGCCTCAAACTACTCTACAACCATTCTTAGAGAGTCAAGGCCCCAATGTGCCTTCTACCTTGGTTAAGCCCAATTCTAAAAAACGTGCTGGGAAAGTTAATCATGTGCCCCATAATCAGGAGCATGACTATGACTCTTGTACAATTCTGGGGGACAAAATGGAAGAACTGATCAATGCACGTTTAGAGCCCCTGCTGGTGGGCATCGGTAAAGACATAGTCGATTGTTTGAACACATGCGTAGCGGGTCTACTAAAGAGGTGTGAGAAAATTGACTCCTTTATAAATGAATATCGCAGCCTAGAACGCCACTTGGTAACTGAACATAAGACTGTTGAGCACCCAGATACAGAGCCCATGGTTAGTTCAGGGGTAAATGACCTTCTAGGGAGCATTTGCCCAGCTGTGTCTCACAAACATATATCTCCAACCTCAATTCCATCCTTACATGTACGTAGAACCGGCACCGGAAACCCTACAACACAATCAAGAGCTATTCCAGCTAAAATGAACATTCATGAGAAGCAAGCTGCATGTCCTAACACCACCCACACTATACCCAAGCCCAGTAATCCCAGGTTGCACCTCCCACCAGATGCTGCGCCTTTTGTGGCAGTTCTAACAGGGGTGCCCCCTTTAAAAAATAATGAGAGAGAGTCTACTGAGGACCTCCTGGGCAAATCTAGGGAATGGTGTAGACATTACTCAAGCGGGGGGAGTGATATATCCCCCTCCATCATAATGGTTAGAAGGGTGGGGTGGGTAGGACACGGAACGAAGAATATCACTGGGGACTGTATTGTTGTAAACTTTTGTGGGAGAGATGCTGCTGAAAGACTGTTCTGGGATGGGTCTGCCATCTCAAATACTGGAATTAGACCATTACCCCTAGGCTACTTCTACCCACCTAGGGGGAGCCAGAAGCCAGGTTTCCGCCCCCAGAGGTTAACAGCAAAGAGGGATATTCCCACCTTAGGTCCGTGTGATTTTGCTAGGCTCACCGAGAGGTGTTTCTGCTCCCCCACCTCTACATCCTTCTTCACTCCCGGCACTCCCGCAGATCTTTGAAGACATACATAATGGGGATTTGCCATTGTCAAATCGCTTCTCACCTTTGCTACAATTACAGAATTCAGATTGACTACACAATTCTTGTGACATCATTCACATGTCTCCTCCTATTTTAACTAATAGAAACATCTGTAGAATTCTTAACTGGAATATTGCCGGCTCTAGGACAAAAATTCACAATGAAAATTGGGTGGACTTTGTCTTATCCTTTGATATAATTGCCTTCCAAGAAACTTGGGACACAGCTAATAGCCTCTCCCTAGATGGGTATGTCCACTTTAGCATCCCCGCTAAACCAAGTGTGGCAGGGAGGGCAAAGGGTGGACTATCACTATTACTCTCACTGAATTTGAAAGGGATAGCTAAACAGCTAGAGTCAGGCTCCCCCCAGTGTCTAGTAGTTGAACTGCTGGTTATGAACTCACCCACTATTTTATTTATTAATTTTTATAATTCACCCGATAATGTCAGTTCAATTCAACATTTAGAATCCCTTGGGGAATTTTTAGATAAATATAGAATCAAACACAATAGTTTTGAGGTCATCCTCATGGGTGACTTCAACATACATCCCTGCTGTTTGGATTGCATCATGGAAGATGACGGAGGGCCACTTTATTCGCTCCCCACGCATTTTGAACACACCAAACCAGGGGAAGCCTTGGAGAACCTTCTGGCCTCCTTTAACCTCTATGAATCAAGTTGTTGTCCAGAGGGCACTAGATCCTTAACGTTTAAAGGGAAAGACACAGGATCAGTTATAGATTACATCTTTTTATCATGTTTTGTTTTGTCCTCGATCCTAAGTTATAGACTCTATTTTTAGTGACCATAACCCCGTGATAATAGAGGTCGCTCTTGGGGGGTTATTGGATTTTAAAGACACCGATGCGCAATGCACCATGGACCTGAATACAAAAGACCAGGGTAGGAGGTTGAAATGGTCCAAAGTGACACCTGTTTTTTTTTTAAAGGATGTTTTGGCAAAGGTTGAAGAGGAGGTTGGCATCTGTATAGATCCTGCCGGCCTCAATACCAGGGTAGTTAAGGCATTTAATATAATTTGTCAACAAGTGAACGCTGATCTAACGATCGAAGCAAAACCAGGTGGGCTCAGAGGCAAACGGTGGTTTGATACAAGGTGCTCTAAGGCACACTCCGCCCTCTTAAAGGGACTGAAGGAAACACCCAGAAACAGAACACACATAGCGTTCCTTAGGAAGAAATACAAAGACGCCATCCAGGCCCGGAAAAATAAGATTAAGGAAGAAGCTTGGAACGACCTGCAATCAGAAGAAGTGTTGCGGGATAGTTCCAAATTTTGGGAGATTATCAATCAGCCCTATTTCTCAGGGTTGGAGAATCAAGGTGTGGAATGCGTTATTCCAGACGAGCAGTGGCTTGCTCACTTTGGAAGCATCTATAGTCAGTCAACCCCTGGTCTTACACAAGAGCTTTTTCCCTCCCTTCCTTTAGAGCCAATTTTGGCCTTTAGGGAGGAAGATGTGGAAAAAGCTATAAATGAGACACTCAAGAACAAGGCCCCTGGCCCTGATGGGGTCCCTGCGGACTTGTATAAGTCTGCACCAAAATTCTGGGCCAAGATTTTGACCAATGTTTTTAACGCCTCGAGAGAAAACATTTTTCCTGAATCCTGGGCTAGGTCCATTATCATTCCAATCTTCAAGAAGGGCCAAAGGGGTGATCCTGCCTGTTATAGGCCTATTTCCCTAATAGACTCTGCCGTAAAAATCTTGGCCAGAGTCATTTTAGGTAGAATGACAACATGGCTAGAAGGCAGAGGAACCATGTTGAATGCCCAGTATGGCTTCAGGGCCAAAAGGAGCGCATTGGATCAATGTTTAAATCTCCAATTGATCATTAGCAAATATACTATAGCGAAAGAGGGGGCCCTGTACATGGCCTTTATGGACCT
This sequence comes from Lissotriton helveticus, assembly GCF_964261635.1. Lineage (NCBI taxonomy): Eukaryota > Metazoa > Chordata > Amphibia > Caudata > Salamandridae > Lissotriton > Lissotriton helveticus. The sequence continues at coordinate 1,719,013,946 of NC_136057.1, forward strand.
CTCCTCAGCATTCGATCTGGTCAACAGGTCGAGGCTGTGGGGGTCCTTCTGGACATGGGTATTGATCCTCCGCTGGTTGGCTTTTAGCTGACCTCCATCGCGGCTTACAGGCCTCCGTCAGAGTCACCCGGGAGGGGAGGTGCACTAGTCATTTTAAATCAGAGAGGGGGGTGCGACAAGGGTGCATCCTTGCCCCCCTCCTCTTCACATTATACATAAATGAACTTGAGCCAGCTTTGGCCACCTCGGCTGCGGACGTTCCACGTGCAGGGGAGACCAATATTCCGGTCCTCCTGTACGCGGATGACGCGGTTCTCTTGGCTCGCACAGGTGTGGCTCTTAACAGATTACTGGCCTCTTTTGGTGATTTTATGACCTCCTTAGACCTGAAAATTAACACTCAAAAATCCCAGGTCATGATTGTTGGGTCATCTGGCAGTAAAAAGAAATCAATAACATTCTCCTGCACAGGGAAAGAAGTTAAGAGGGTCTCATCCTTCACCTACCTGGGGGTGATTTTTGATGATAGAGGAACCTGGGGCGCCCAACATGAGTCAAAAACCAATGCAGTAGCAAGATCAGCTGCCGCTCTGTTGAGTTTTGTCAAAAGAATGGGGGCACGACCAATGGAAGCTATTCTTAAAGTCTACAAAGCCAAATGCTTGGCCATAGCCACCTATGGATCATCAATATGGAGATACATAAAACCTGATAATATTCAGAAGGTGGAAAACAAATTTTTAAGATCTCTGCTTTCTGTTCTCCAGTCTACTCCCAGCTTGTACCTCCAACCTCTGGTCGCCTTGATAAAGTCATTCGGCATATCGGTCATCAACTATGCCGATGACACCCAGTTGATTTTTTCATTCGAGGGCGCCATGGCAGTATCAATGGACACTTTTCATCGCTGTATGTCGGCTACAGCCGAGTGGCTGGGTGCGAACTCGCTACAATTTAACAGCTTAAAAACGGAAGTGGTCCACTGCTCTTTGGATCGTACACCGCGCCCGCTCCCGGACGATTTTTGGCCTGCATCTATTCCTGGCACGGTAGAGGCAGCAAAGTCGGTCCGGAATCTGGGAGTTTTGTTTGAATCCAACCTGCAGCTTGATGCGTCAGTAAACAGAACCGTAGCGACTTGTATGGGCCTACTTCGGGCCTTACGCAAGATTTTACCTCTTCTCCCTGAAAATGCTAGAACGGAAGTAGTGCGCAGTTCTATCCTTAGCCGGTTAGACTACTGCAATGCACTACTTCTGGGGGCCCCTAAACTTCTAATCTTAAAACTACAGAGGATACAAAATATGGCGGCTAAACTGGCCCTAGCGCGTCCTCGATCGGCCTCTTCCACCGGAGCACTGGCTGATCTTCACTGGCTACCTGTCCAGCAGAGAATATTGTTCAAGGCAGCTTGTCTTGTTTTTAAGGCCCTGCATGGACAGGGGCCAATGCCGATCCAAAAACTTTTCTCTTGGTACTGTGCCACTAGATCATTAAGATCTTCCTCTGCGTTCTTAGTGACGGTCCCAAGGATAAATAGAGCGAGGATGGGCGGTCGGGCGTTCGGCTTCACGGCCGCTACACTTTGGAACTCACTCCCGTTGACACTGAGGAGCAGACAGGATCTCCCCTCCTTTAAAAAGGACCTGAAAACGTTTTTGTTCCCAAGGAAAATGTAAGGACAGATCGGTTGTACACACGGACGCAGTCTCAGCGCCAGGATACCCTCTGGGTGGCAGTTGCGCTTAACAAGTAAATAAATACATACATACTTTACCACACACTCAGAGTTAGGTATTGGGTTTGTCACAGATCAAATTAAATCCGCCCCTGTTATCTGCTGGTTAAAAACCTGGCTTAACCAGGAAATTTCCTTAAACCATCTGATCCTTAAAGACTGTCTAGCCCTGGACAGTGCTCATAGTATCCCATGGTTGGTTTATGTTAAATCGATGCTCTCAAATGTGAGGCGTATTGAGCTTTTTTACTTTCCTGATCGCATAAAAAAAGAGGATGTTATGGTGAGAAAATCCACACTATTAAGCCTGTTCGCGGCAGAGCGGGAGGAGATAGAGATGAGAAAACCGCTTGTTAGAAGGAATTATGTACTTACTACTGGCCCAGCCCTTGAACCCTACCTAGCTTTTGTAACTAGACCATTTTATCGTTTTCTTTTAACTAGATTTTGCTTAAACCTGATACACTTGCTGCTTGGTTCTTTTGCAACGTGGGATACACCTGTTAACGCAAACCCTTGTGATTGTGACCATTTCTCTACACAAGACACATTACATTTCATCATGTTTTGCGAACACTATGCACAAATTAGAAAAAAATATCTGTTACCAATCTTGCGGGAGGCGGGCTTCTTACAGGTCAGGCCTGCCCTCGTGTTTTTACAACTTTTGTCTAGTGCACGTGTAACTTTTCATGTAGCAAGTTTCTTAGTGGCAGCTGTTCGTATAAACAAGAAGCGCCCTAAAATACGGCACCAACATATTATAACTGCATCATCCTAGTTATGCTGGTGCCTTCTTATAAATTAGTCACTTAAATGTTTTATGGAAAAAAAATGTTTTTAAATGTATTACTAAATTTCTGAAATATGTTCATTTTATAATCTGACATGTTATCTATATTTCTTATATTTTTTATTATCAGAAATGTTGTATTGTATTGTTTGTGCTGATCTATATCTTGTGTCTTTTTGTGATTTTTACTAATCGAATAAAAGTATTTGACTGATTGATTGACTGACTGACTCTCCTGTATGTGTACATTGGTCTGCCAGTCTGCAGCCAGGTTCTTCACTCCAACCATGTTAGACATGGATGATATATGTGTATATGTAACTGCTATGCGTACAAGTAATGCATGGAGTGTGTCTGATGCATGTAGCTGTGGCTACACATAAATCCATCTTGACCTACAGAATCCAATTGTTATCTAAGATTCCCATTGGGAAGAGTCCCACACAGCAGTGTGAGCTGCAGGGCTCCTGTTGGGCATAACTAAGGTTATTTGTAATGAGCAGACTCTAGGGTGTGTAGGAGAGAGTCAGTGGTTATTTTGAATTTATAGGGAAAGTCCCCATGCCCCTTTCCTGCCCCATCGATTCCAAAAAGGGCTTACCCCACAGGATAGCAGGTAGTTGAGTGTGACAGCCAAAACTCTTTTCTGCTCTTGTTTTGCATTTTCTCTGACAGGCACCCTAAACTCCACCACACCTTTCTGTTGACATCGGAAGAAAAAAGACTATACATGGACAGTCTGGAGGAGTAAGCAGAAGACAGGAAAAGCCCAATTCTGGTCCCAGATCTGGACTTTTAAAATACACAACCTCTGTCTACAACCTAGTATAAATATGGAGAGAAACTTCCATTCATTGTGCCAAGATGTCTCGACCAGAACCCAGAATCCCTCACCAGGTACAACTTATAGCTCTTTGTGTACCTTCATGGTGAGAGTTTGACCAGCATCTCCAATTTGTCAAGTTTGGAACCTGAATCCGGGGAGTTCTGCAGCCTCCATGAAAATCTGTCTAGGGGCCCGCTTTGATGTAAGGTCCTGGTCAACTTCTTAAGAGGGTCATGGGAGATTCACCTAGAAGTGGCGGTTAGCAAAGGAGCTAAGGCTGTCACAAACTAAAACTGCCGCTGCTGTTCAATTACGGCCTCTATCCCTCAAACCAGAGGGAGAGGTCTGGGAGCCATCGGGGTCCCATCAGCATGTGCCAAAGCCACAGTGAGGGTTAATGTGAGGTACTCAGGAAACCAACTGCATTCGTTAAGGGTTTCCTGCTGAAGAACCCTATTGCTTAAATGCGTGAGGTGCTGAAAGCATTGTTACCACATTCTCCGGTCTCAACCCTTGATCCTGACTGCCGGAGAAGGTGCTTTGCCAAGGAGGAAGGTGTCCGCTGTCATCAGTGTAGACATTCAGTGAAGCATTACCATCACCGATGCAACCTGAGGCCTAGACTGTTCCCCAACACTCACCATCATTAGTATTTGAAATACTGGGGTACGGCTTGAAATGCCCTCTGATTAACATGTACAGCATTGTTCTGTGTGTAGAGGCACAGTACTTTTATCCTTTCTATATCAGGTCACGAGCTGGACATTGATTTATTGATTGCTATTCGATGGTTTGTTAACTTCTAACTCTCGAACCACAAACCACTTCCCTGAGTAAATCTTGACCAGCTCAACTCCGCTGCCAATGGTGTCAAGGGCTAAAGAGGTGCAACTGGTGCTCAGTTTTAGGTCATTAGTAAGATTAGGCCCCAGTACACCAGTATTGAAAGGCTCTCATTGTCATGATCTGAGCCCAGGCTGCCCCGGCAATCCTGAAGAAGCTGACACAGATACTGTGGGCCTAATTTATGAAAAGTGATACATCGCTGCGTGAAAACAGCGATGCATCACTTTTCATTGCGCCCTCCTTGCGACACCATTGATGCGTCATATTTACAAATGACGCATCATGTCGCAAGGAGTCACAGATACGTCTGTATTTCTGACATATCTGTAGGCGCAAAAAATTACGCATTGCTGGAGTGTGTCACAAAAGTGAAGCAACTTCAGCAATGGGTCATTTAACATGGGCAAGTCCCATTTCAGATGTGCCTGCGTCAGTCTTACGCCTGCTGTGAAGCAGGCGTAAGATATAGACGCATTTGCGTCCTAGAAGTGACGCAGTGAAATCTCATAGATTTCACTGCGTCACTTCTACAAGGCTTACTTGCGTCGGAACACCCACCCTGAATATATTATACCTGGCACAGGTATAATGTGGCGCAGGGTTTTACAAAATGACAAATATACCTAGATGCACCACTTTGTAAATATGACGCAACAAAGCACATTTTTTTTTACGTTGCTGGTGCATCACAAAAAGTGATGCACCGGCATCGCAAAAGTGACGCAAGGGCTCATAAATAAGCCCCTTTGTTTCGCCATCAGATATTTACGACTTTCACGATGATGTACCACTGTCTGATTCCTGCATTTATGCAGTTAGCAAAATGTCATCTTTTCAGGCAGAATAGCTCCGTTACAGCAGCAATCTTAGCAAAGCGCGTTGGGTGAATTTCCCTTCTGAATGCTTTGCCATGCCAACACATAATTCAGTTTCACAGTTTTCTTGTCAGCTGAAATGTTTTAAAAGGCAGTGTTCATTTAATAAAGAATTATCTTGACACTGTTTGTTGAGATTGTTGAGAAAGTTTAGCAAAGTGAAGTAAACCTGTGTTTTCCACACGGGAAGTAAAGACTGGTTTCAGGTTTGGACAAGCCTTTTTTCCAATGGGCATTTCCCTGGTAGGCAGGAGCCCTTGGAGGCCAGTTTTGGGAGCTCAGGGTCACTCCTGGTGCCTCTGTCACTTACCCCAGCTCCCGAGCATAATTGCAGCAGGCAGGGGAGTCTTTCAAGAGAGAGAGAAAGAAAGGAAGGAAAGAGCACAGTAGATTAACAACGATCAGAGACAGAAAAGAGATACAGGAGAGGAATGAGAGAATGGATGGTTGGAAAGAGTGAGATAGCGCAAGAAGATGAAGAGAGTGAAGCTGGTTTGAGCTTTTTTGCCGGGGCTGCTTTTGGGTCTAGTCTGGCTCTGATGGGTTTTGATTGCCAGAGGATTGCAGTAAGGGAACGTAGATTGGAAGCGGATTGTTTTGCAGTCCTCTCTTTCTGCATTGCCCTCCCCTCCTCCATCCACACATTTAATTTCTTCTTATGAACAAAATGTTTCTTCCACGTCGCCAGGCATGTGGAATCTTGGTTCCAGCCCAGAACTCCTTCAAGTTTTTCAGAAGCCTCAGGGTAAGGCTGAACCCCCTTGAATAACATCGAGTTTAATTTTTCTGTACAACTTGCTCACAACATGGAAAACAGTTTGCTTCTTAGAGATCAGGAAACGTGTCTCCTCAGAAGTGCTTCTACAAGTCCTGCTACTTTATGTGAATCCAGGCAAGGTGATGAGGTGTATGTTAATATATGACATTTGTACCTCTCTTTATTCCAAAGTGTAATGTAATTGTATTTATGTAGCGCTTACTAGCTCTGATGAGGCATTGAAGTGTTTTTCGGTAAGTAGCACGCTACTCTGGAACCCAAACAGGATTAGTGGTGAATAAATATTGTGACATTTGAGTTAATTTGAGTGTTGGTCATATGACTCTGTTAGTTGGATTGAAAAGGATAATAGGTGGAATGGGGGGATTTAAAGAAGGAAGAGCCTAGAACGTGTTTATTGGGAGATCATAGTAGTAGGATTAGGTTTGAGGTGAGTATAAGGAGAGATGGAGGGAAGAATCTCTATCCATTTCTAAGGTTTCCACTGTCTCCAAACAGCCCCCCCCCTCTTGTCTCCCACAAAACATGCAGTGCTATGTTTTCCATCATTCATAGGGGACATCGTGGTTACTTACTGCGTTGATTGCTAGATTTCCTCTGATGTTTGCAGGAGCTATTCCATAGAGGATCCCTGCTCCGGACAACCCTCCAAGAATTTGGGCGACAACGTAGAAAAACGCCCGCAGGAAGGAGATCTGAGACCCCACCAGGAAAGCAATTGTCACAGCTGGATTCAGGTGGGCACCGCTAACGTGACCTACAGCCTGGACCATGGTGCCGATTGCCAAGCCAAAAGCTATTGAAATTTGTAGGACAGTTGGAAGAGCCGAAGGCCATTTTAGGGCAGAACCCAGCCCAAAAAAAACAAATAGCAGAGTGGCAATAAATTCAGCTAATACAGCCCGGACAAAAGTCCACGTGCAAAGTTCCTGCCTCATTGATCCGCTGGGCAAAAAATGAGCCGCCAAGAAAGTTCTGTAACCGTGATCTCGTCTCCTTCAATCTGCACCACAAAAGTGTAGGAATATATATATACACCAGGTGAGCAGGTGACAAGTTCAACCAGGGGTGGATCTGAGACACTTAAACACTCCACCCCTTTAATATACCAGCCAGAAAACAATTCAGCCGAGAACAACTCACAGCTCACTTAGAAGTAATTTTGAGCAGAGTCACATGGTGCATAGTAGCTGGTTTTATATAACACATCAAATAGCAGTCACACTGACATGATCCAAGGCATAACCTTATGCCCTTTCTCCTGTCTTAAGTGTTGTCAGTGTAATAAGAACAGCGCAATAACTCTGCTGTTGCTGAGTAGCGGCTACTTCGCCTACCGAGATGTTGGAAACTTTGCCCCCCCTCCTTTGTTTCAGTTCAATGGCAAACTTGGAGGCCACTGGGTGTGGGTCAGGTTGCATCACCATAGACGTCCAATTGTGTCTGAAGTTTGGACATGATATTAACATCAGTAGAGAGCTTGTGAATAAAGTTGGGGTTTGAGACATTTATTTTAAATGGTCCATGTGCAATCTTGCTGTATATGCAAGATTTTCTTCTCCCTAATTGGTCGGTCCCACAGCCAGAAGTTCAACTTTCTTGTATGAATCTAAGTAGCTCTTTCCCAGTTGCTGTGTCTCTCTTTCTTTCTATCCCACTCTGGGAACTCTCTTATATATTTTCTCACGCTCTACCTCATGTGATTTCTTTACAAGGGTATGGAATATCGGCATAATCAGTTGCGCATTTCTAAGTAACAAAATATCTCACCTGTCCTTCATCTTCTCCATCAAGACATCTTTCCCTGTCACTTTCAGAAGGCTGAGCTCCTGGCTGTGGAGAGAGCTCATGTGAAAAACAGATCTTCCCCCTGCTCTATACCTCAGTGTCACTGATGAAAATCTCTGTGTGGCAATTGTGAGATAGAAAACAGTGAATTCACGGAGGCTTATTTAGAATTTGGTGGTAATTAAAAATTCTTTGGTTTGTGAGGAAAAAGTTAGATCATGCATTGGAGGTTTCGCCACAGGTGAGTAATTCCTTGGTGGTTTTATCTTCAACATATTATTTATACAGTGGTGGTTATTCGAGCGCAGCGTTTTCCAGTGTTCCAGCGTTTTCCAGCGGCAGCCAGCGTTTTCCAGCGGCAGGGAAAATTCTTAGTGATACTTTAACATTTTTTCCACCAACTGGAGTGTTTTTTGCTTCCTCTCAATTCTATATCGAGTTCCGAGTCTTGACTTTACGTGGGCTAAAAATAACCTGTGCAAAAACGACAAAATACAGTAACCAACGTTGCTTTATTTCTAATCCCTAGTAGTATGTTCTTTGTCCTACGTGCGTGCTGAGTGCCTCGACATCTGTGCTCATTTTATCTTGCTTGTTCTTAATTTGGTCCATATTTTAATGTGTTCATTCCACTCCCTGTTCTGTTCTGGCTTTTGCAAGCCAGCTGCAATTATTGACATTTAATCCCAGGAAAGGGCGAGTCGACATTGAAGCCTGATTGGTTTCCACGAGTTAACAGCTGGCACCTCATTGAATGATCGAGAAAAACTCGTCTAAAATGCGGCCTTTGTTCCCATGTGTCTTTACAGCCACAGGCGTCGAACATCAAACTTAGGGCCATATTCTCAAGGAGCTATTGCTGAGTTAACGGCACTTTATCCAAGCCAAAGTTGGGATAAAGGTATCACCCCATTCACAAGCTGGTGTAAACAGCCGATAACACCAGTTTATCTGCGATAGCAGCCGCTAAAATCATCGCCACAAATGACCCCGGCATTTATCGCTAATGAGATGCCGAGTAGGCGTTGCCGTACAAAAAGCCGCAACAACACCACTCTGCAACATTCACAACGACAAGCCACATCGGCGATAAAACCATGAAACATGCGATGATGCGCGTTAGCGGAAGAAAATGAACACCTGCACTGACCTGGTGTAAAGTCAGACGACAACCAGCACCAGCCAAGGGAGCACAGCCCAAAGCCAAACATGAAGAGCAACAGATGCCCCGAGCAACTGAACATGCAGCACGGAGCCCCAATAGGACAACAACACCCACCGCCACCACACCCAGGACCACAACCCCGCCCCCCGAGAACACCCCCCGGACCACCACAGAGGCAGCATGGACAAAGACAGCGGACCCACAGGAAATGCACCAGCCTCACAGACTCAACACCAGAGGAGATGCCATTGCCCACTACAGGCTCAAAAGGACAACTATCCTACGCATCCTGACCATCATTGTCCAACAGGCCGACGGCACCAACACTGCGGACAACCAACATCCCACCGCACACAAAGCTGCTGGCTGTGATACAACTGTGGGTCTCTGGTACCTGCCAACCAACCAACACCCACCAAAGTCCCTCACAGCTGTGCTGGATGCCATCATCAGCCTGGTACCCCAGTATCTAAACGTCCACCAAAATTCGCAGGATCCGCTGGAGACCAAGCAATGACCATACGCCATAGCTGGATGTACGCACATGTTGGGGGCAATCCACAGCACACATTTCATACTCCTGCCCCCTGGTGACACAGCACACAGTCACCACAACAGAAAGCACATGTCTCACATCAATGTGCAGGCAACATCCGAACACCGTGGAATCTCCACCAACGTCTTCGCAAATACCCAGCCAATGTGCATGATTCCTTCATCCTCCGACAGTCCATCATCAACCAGCAATAACAGGATGGCACCAAGGGAAATGCACAGCCCCTTGGCAAGTTCCGAATGAATACCTCACACACCTCAACTCCACAACCAGGCAACTCACAACTCTGGCAATGCACATGTCACAAAATCACATACAACATGCAAAACAACATGCCCACCCACCAGACACAACAGAACAACTTACAATGGTAATCCGGGCAAGCCGTGAACATGAGCCATCAAAGGCATGGGACCTCAGCCACACAATAGCGGAGTGTGGGAAGAGGTGGGAACCAGGCATGTGTGAAAGAGGCAGGAGAACCATGATTGGGAAAGTACACTATGCCAAGAGTAGCAGCGATGTGCTGGACAGACCGCAGTATGCAGAACACACCTATATCCATGTCAACATACACCACTGGTGTATGGAGTGTAGTGAACAGTGAACGCAACCATGTCACCCCAGCCAGTGGAGGAGTATGCGGAAATGTTGCCTTTTACATTCCCCCGTAAACGTGAGCGAAGTGGGATGGCCTGGCGTACGGCAGGCCAGCGTAGAGGTGTGAATAAAAAGCACGTAGCCCTGGGCATGGTCCTCTCCCGGAATGCCCAAAGTTTCTGCCAGGGCGGCGCCTCTCACCCTGCCATGAGGCCGACGCTGTACATGTGAGCGGAGTTGCCTGGGATCCTGTGCGCTTGCCGTACCCCGGCCTGCTGGACCCCGAACCAGTCAGGTCTGCCCGTGCGCAGCCAGGCCACACTGATCACCTGCTGACACCGGCGTGTGTCAAGGAGGGCCCACCACGTGCCGCTGCAAGCTCCAAGCCCGAGGCCGCCTGCGACCCTGGCAGCCTCTTCAGACCATAACGACCTCCACAACACAGGCCCGCTTTACTCCTTTCTTGTTTACGTACTCTACTGCTGCACCTGGCATACACAATGGTCAAGTAGGTCACACATTTGTAACTGCGTCTTGATTATACCATGGCAGGGAACATTATTTAAGGCAGAGTTTATGTCACTATGCTCCCTTCGATGTGGTGCCACCAAGTCTGTGCATAGCATCACAACCACAAGTGCTTGTGGACCTACGCGGTCTACTGCTCTTGGCCTACGCTGTGCAAGAGTAGGTCACAGATTTGGAACTGAACATCAATTATTCAAAGGCAGGATACATATCATTGCACGCAAGGAGAGGCCTCAGAGGATGACGCATGGCAGTCCGGAGGGAATAGGATCATCGTTACGGAGGTGATCGAACACTACCGACAACTGCCTTAGTGTCACTAACTCTGTGCATCGTGAGCCAACGACACGTGCCTATGGGCCACTGCTGTCCACTGCCTCCGGCCTACACTGCTGTCCAGTGGCAAAAGAGTCTTGATTTAGCAATGGCGGAGTTCATATCAGTGTACTGGCATCATCGCAGACTGCATCCCCTCCCAACCCCGGTGCCACTAAGTCTGTTCCGCGACATTCATAGACACTCTCTGGTCATACATTGTTGGTGTCTGAGTCTATGGACTAGGGGGTAATGTTCATCCTCATGTGGCTGATACCTACTTGGTGTTGGCAACGCGGCTGTCGCTTTCCACTCCTCCACTTACTGCTTCCGGATAACATCAAACCTCTGCATCATGCCCTGGAGGACACCTTCCATTGTCCCCCGCAACCCTCCGCAACATACACCTCGGACATTGATGAGGACCCGCTCAGCTCGCGTGGCCCATCTGACTGCACCGCAAGTCACAGTCCCGTGGCGGGGTGCCTGTGCTGGCCGCTGTGCATCCGGGGCCACTAACTCTGTGCTGGTCAGGTCCAAGACCACTTCTTCCGAGTTATTGGCTGGCCTCTGAGGCGATGGCCTTGGGGTCATCAACACCATGTGTTTGTGTCCCTGAGCTGTCTGCTGCCTCCGGCCTCAACTGTAGCACACCAGGGCTCACACATCAAATAGAGTCCTAACCGTCCCAAACGTGGTATCGCCGCAGGAGGCACACGCCACCACCGCCAGGACCAACTCCAAATGCCAGTGCCAAAACGGTCGTACTGGCAGACTGATGGAGTTGCTCGCACCTGTCAGGTATGCCATCTTCTGCCTGTTCCCCTGCTTAACACTCCAGGTGCCACTAACTCAGTGCACCACAAATCATCGTCCATTACTGTTTTGGTTCTGTGCTGTGGAGAGCTCATGCAGCAATGTCACCTCAGGCAGTGTGGGAGACCAGGCACGATGATGAGGATGTGACACCCCCCCACTGCAGCTGTATCAGGAATAATCCAAAGGGGCACAATGCTAGCAATTTCTTCACATGAGTGTGCTCATCTCTAGTGCCCCAACCTGAGTGCACTGCAACTCACGGACACTTCTGTTTGCATGTTGGGTGACCTCTGTACTTGCTCCAGCTCCCTCCATGTTGCTCAGCAGTTGACTCTGTTATGCAGGTGTTTTCTGTTTCCATTGCATGGGTGTCCACTGTTCAAGTTGTTGCACTCCGTGCGGGCTGGCTTATACTCACCCCACACACATCCAGCACAGATGTCACTGTACATGTGGCCCTGCCAATAAAAGGGCCAGGCGCACGTGCCCGTAGCCAGTTCTACATGATCTATGCGTGTGTCCCTGTGGTCTTGTTGTATGCATGAGGGCCCTACGACATTACATTGTGCTGTGTACAGCGGACGCAGACATATCACAGCAGGCAGTGGCTCGGAGCTTGGATATGTCGCTTTGTCGTCACCCACTTCATTTGTAAGGGGACTGGACTGGGCCGTCATACGCAGAGCCAACATGGGTGTGTGGCTGATATACGCGTGCCCCTGGGCGTGGTTCTGTACTGGGAATGTCCATCTGCATGTGTCTCTGTCGCAGTGTGGGTCTCCTTTGTGGGGTGTAGGTGGTCCCTGCAGGGACTTAGACAGCCATGTATGTGGTCCACTTCGGCTTCCATGAGCTTGAGCCCACCTGCACCTGTTCGGCCACCCCTTTTTGGCATTCTAACACCTGGCATTGGAATGGGATGTGTGCCTCGGTGAAGTGTTGGGAGCCAGCCGTGATGGTGGGTGCTTCCTGCTGTGTGGTCTGTGCCGGGCTGTGGTCTCATCTATGTAGCTTCGCTGCCTTGCTCCTGGGGATGGTTTGTCTGTGATGTCCATGGGCTGTTGTAGGGCGTCTGTGTCGAAGGTGTGATGGTCATCTCCGGCATCACTGATGGGTTGTCTGGTCTGACCTGCTGGAGGTGTTTTGTCCCTCTGCAATATGAAGGGAAGAATCATGTTGACATGTATGTTGGTGCATTGTTCTTGTTGACATGCAGACTGTGTGACAATGTACATTGTGACTGTTTGGGCGGTGCTGGCAATTTGAGGGGGGACAGTAGACATTTGGACTACGGGACGGATGTGAGGTTGTACACGTATATATGCATCTCACAGTTTCCTGCTCTGTTCAATGTGAGTGGCCTGTTTCTGCGCATGTGCGGACCCAGTTGTGTCCCCTGTTTTTCAGTGTTGGTGTTGCACTTGGTGCCACATTGTCATGGGATGTGCTGTTATTCATATGTGTATGTGTGCTGCAGTGTGCCATGGGAATGAGGGACATGATCCTGGGTCATTGTGGGTGTGCAGTGTGTTCTACTTAATTGTGCATGTGTGCCATTGTGCCCATCTTCCCCATCCCACAGTCCCTGTTAGTTACTCACCCTGCTGTTGTGTCAGGTCCTCTGGAGCTGTGTCCGTACTCCCACCTCCTTACACCATCTCCACACTTATGACTGGCCTCCATTTCCTCCTGTTCATCCTGTGGTGCAGGACTCATACCTACTGTCGCCGTTGCTGTCTTCCTATTGGCGGCGTCTTGGTGCTTGGTTTAGGTTTTGACGTCTTGCCAGCGCCACTTGGCCTCCTCCATTGGCCTCCTCGACATTCTGGCTGCATTCCAGGTAGTCTGATTGTGGGTCAGTTCATGGTAGCGTTCTGTCACCTCTGTGACGCTCGTCTCATTTTCCTGCTGACTGAACCCCGTCTTCCTCTCCCTCTTCTCCCTGCCTTCCCCGACCCCGTTGTACCTTTCTGGTGGTCTGTGGGGCTTGTGGGGTTCGCGTTGGCCTCTACGCTCGGTCTGGGTGCATCCATGTTGCTGCGCACTTTGGTTTGTTCATGGTGTGTTTTTCTGTTCTGCGTTTATAGTGCATTTTACCGCCAGACGTGTGAGATTTGCAGGCCTGCCTCTGGTTTTGCAGCTTTTTGTATTGCGCTTGGCCTCATCGCAGCCTTTTTGGCATTCTTGTTTCGCATTTTTACGGCGTGGTGTTGATTTTAATGCAGCCATTTGACGCATTACTGCATGGTACCGCTGTGTTGTGAATACTTGGTTAACATGGCCTAATTTTCCTGCGATAGACTGCGATGTTGGGAGTTGCGTTAAGTTATTTTTGCAATGATTATCACACGTTCTTGAGAATATGCCCCTTAGTGGGGTATATTCACAAGCCCCTATCGCCACACAACGTCACTTTCAGTGACGTTGTGGTGGCAATAGGGGCCTCACCTTATTCACAAGGCAGTGTTAAGCCACTTAACATGGCTTAACGCTGCCTTGTGAACAGGCCCCCTTTCACGCTGTGTTTAGCGTGAAAGGGGCGTGCAGTGGATGTTGTGGTGGGGGTTCCACTGCAACATCCATTGATAGGTATGCTGCCCCCTATTCACAAGGGCAGCATAAATAGGATCTAACACCAAATTTAAGACCAGGAAAACCCTGGTCTTAAGTTGGCGATATGAGGAGAAATGCTTTACTTCTCCTCGTTTTTGCATTTTTCATGTGTGCTGCCTTCTGCAGCAAACATGAAAAATGCAAAATGCCATGGTTTGTTTACATACAGGAAGGTGTCCCTTCCTGTACATAAACAAACCTTTTTAAAATATGCCGTTTTGTAACTTACATGTGTGCTGCATGAAGCAGCACACATGTAAGTTACAAACTGGCATTTTAGGTTTGTTTATGTGCAGGAAGGGACACCTTCCTGTACATTAACAAACCTCCCTGCTTGCAGACACCCTTGCACTCTGGTGCAAGGGTGTCTGCATTTGTGCTAAGTTGCAAAACTTGGCGCCATCAGAGGGGAAAGACAAAGCTGCACCATGTCATTGTGAATATGGTTCATCCTTGCTAGCGGAAAGAGGCGTTAAGGCAAGAAGGCTAACGCGTTTCTCCGCCGCTTCCTTGTGAATATCCGCCATAGTGTGTGTGTTTGTGGAGTGGAGGCGGTAATTAACACATGTGAATCACAATTGTGTAACAGAAATGGACGTTACAGTAACAAATGTCATGCCCTTATAATATTCCTCCCTCATAATGTGGGATGAGTCTATTTTTAAAAAACAAATTATAATAATCATGAAAAAATGTGAAAGCATGTGTTACTTTGTTTTACTTTATATTAATAAAATAAATGGTTTACACATTTCAGTGTATAATTGAGCTCAGCAATGGCTGAACGGGATACTATTTTTAAACAAATGTATCGAACTCTGGATTACATTTTAAGCTGTGTATAGAGAGTAAACAAAAAGTACTTTGTGTATGCTTTTTTAAACAGTTCAAATTTGCTGTTCATGCTTGTTTGATTTCTGCTGGTTTTCTTTATGAAACTCCAAGGCACAAAATCAGTGTACATTTGAACTTCTTTAGGTGATAGAAGGGTAATGGTGTGAACGGTTCTTAGATAAGACATTCACATATGAGATAACTGTTAACTAGGTTCTTTTATGGTCTTGCTTGACAGAGCAGCTGTCTCAAGATAATGATGTGATACTTATAACCACTAGAAGGGTTTTAGCTCCTCTCACTTGTTGGGAGTTAGGTTTACACAACTTGATTGGGCAGAAGTTGTGGGCTTCCTCTGAAAGAGTGCTTGTCGAGGACTTGTAATGTGCGTCTTTCGGTAGGGTTTAAGCTTGTGTTGGGCTGCTTTTGCAAGTGGGTTATGGTTGTGGATTTCTAACGGGCTTCTCTCTGTAGGGTTTGGGTTTGTGTTGGGCTGATTTTGAAAGTGGGTTGTGCTTGTTGTGAACTTGTAATAGACTTCTCTCTGTGGGGTTTGAGCCTTGGGTAAAGCAGCTTTTGAAATGGGTTGTGCAGCTCAGCCCTTATGGTGGGGTGCACAGGACTCATTGTTGCAAAGAGAGACAAGCTGTAACTCTTCATCCCAACTCTACACATGCCACCTGACTGATCCCTTGTGCTGTGCAGTTCCTCTGCTGTTCTCTAATCACTAGGACATTCTTCTTCACCCAGGCGTCTTCTTTCACAATGCATCCAACCAGCATCACAAACTGCTGATCTGTGGGACATGTTGGGCTCCTTTCTAGCACACCGCTGCTGCCTCCATGCCTGCAACAGAGTCCCTTCCCCCGGGCAACGCTGCAATGCTAGCAGAGTTTGGCTCTATGCTCAGGTCATACCTAGGCCTTTACTTACCAGGTGAGTTACCCCACTAGTGTAGTGAGGTGGGGTGAGCCTGGGTACTCACTTGAGAGAGAAAAGGGGCACGTCTGTGCGGCCAGGGTTCCTGGGAACAGTCAAAAAATAACTGAGGGCTCCCCATAGGCAGGAGGGATTCTGGTAAAGAAGGAGGGGCGAGCTGAGTATGTGTTGGGGGAATAGGAAGGAGGGGGAGTGTCAGTACCATAGTGTAGTGTGCGATCCAAGGGGGCGGCATGCCACTTGGTGGGAGGAACAGCCATTACAGCACGCATTTTACCACGCGTTGCCATTACAGTGCATGCGTTACAACACATGCAATGTTACAAAGTGTGGTAAAAACCACGCATACCATTACATCACATGCGCTTTCACAATGCATGCGATGTAATGGCTATCCACGTAGTTGTGAGGAAACTGAGGCTGTTTCCTCACAACGGTGTGCACCTCTGACTACGCAGGAAGCAGGAACCGGGAGCAGAGACGGCCATGCAGGAACCACAAGGAAAGGCTGATTGTGCATGGGGTGGGGATTTTAGGGTTTAGGGTAGTGTAGGGGTGGGAGTAGTGTGGGTAGTTTTGCAGTGTTATAGGGCTAGGGGTAGTGTAGGAGTGGGAGTATTGTGGGTAGTGTTGTAGTGTCATCGTGTTTTAGGGTTAGGGGTAGTGTAGGGGTGGGAGTAGTGGGGTTAGTGTAGTAGTGTCGTAGTGTTTTAGGGTTTAGGGTAGTGTAGGGGTGGGAGTAGTGTGGGTAGTGCTGTGGTGTCATAGTGTTTTAGGGTTAGGGGTAGTGTAGGGGTGGGAGTAGTGGGGTTAGTGTAGTAGTGTCGTAGTGTTTTAGGGTTAGGGGTAGTGTAGGGGTGGGAGTAGTGGGGTTAGTGTAGTAGTGTCGTAGTGTTTTAGGGTTAGGGGTAGTGTAGGGGTGGGAGTTGTGTAGGGGTAGGGTTGTCACTTACCTTGCAAATTTTAACCACAAGTATAGCTTTACCACGCATGCCTTTGTGTTGTAATTGCATGCGTGGTAAAGGCACACTTGTGGTAAAAGTATACGATGTTATGGCATGTCGTTGTCATTGACATCGCGTAGTAATACCTGGGTTGTAATGGCACCCGTGGTATTGGTATACGATGTAATGACATACATCCCTCTCATATTGAGACTGTGCTGGAGCTGCTCTCAATAACATCACAACGTGGGCCTTCACAAGGCCAGTCTTTGTAATGTATCCCTTGACATTCCCACAGCCCTGCTCCAAGTCGGCTCGCTGGTTGGGTTCAGCTGCTGGTCACTCCTTATGGACAGCTTGTGGTCTTCTAGTGAGGCTTATACCCTCCTTTCATGATTAACCTAGCTTGTTGCACTGAAAACCCCCAGGTTTACAATAAACAGCTCTTATGTACAGGTCTGATGGTTAGGTTATGTCTGTGTATTATGTTATTTATCATGGGTCCAAATGGCTACCCTTCTCGTCCTTCGCAGATTTTGATTAGATGCTCCATAATTCCGATCTAATGCCCCACTGATAGTTTCACCTCTATAATGCCAAATCATTTCTTTACGGGCCTCCTTCTGGACTGTGTGTGGGTCTGTTGCTTACAAGCAGATGTCTTACTTTTTCAGCATTGTGCTCAAGCTGTACCCTGCTCTGTGCTTTGTCATATTTTGTCACGTTTGCCCGCTTAATGGTTTAGCCTTTCTAACCGCATTGCCGCTGCCAATACATCGTTGAGTGCGGTTATTCTACATCACATGTTTGAAAAAGGCTTCATAGGCAGTATGGTGTGAGCCTGCTCTCAGTGGAAGGGAACGCTTTTTTGCTGGTGTTTCTTTTTCTGATGCTCCTATATGGTCCTTTCAGACTACTTTCCACTTTACTTTGCACCATGGTGGGGAGACAGGTCGTAGTGTTGCATGATGGAGTACAAGGGGAGTGGTGTGCTTGTAAGAGTGCACTAAAAGGACTGCGTTGCATGCCAGTGTTGAGTGTAGGCGTGAACGTCACACTTGTGTGAGTGCAGGGTGGGTAATGTGTCTGAGTGCTATCTTTCCATGTTTGCTAGGATTGTATGAGTATAGTGAGTTGGACCTGTCTGAGTATACAGTGATGGGTGTGCTTGTATGAGTGAAGGGTGAGGGGATTCACTGTGTGAGTGCAGAGTGGGTGGCATCTATATGTGAGTGTAGGGTGAGTTTTGTGTCTAAGTGTAGGGTTTCATTGTGTATTGCGACAGCCGGGGGAGGGATGTGCTTTTTTTAGAGGAGGCGGAAGGGCGTTCCTGTGTGAGTACAGGATGATCTTTGTGCTCCCAGAGGGTGTGGGGTGAGCTGTGTACCACATGTGGGTGTAGGGTGAATAGTGTATAGATGAAGGTACAGCGTGCAGCAGCATAAAGCCAAACCTATTGCCTTCGCCAATGCTTGTTCCAAAATAATGTGGATAGTGCCAATGCGAAGGAGGGATCAAAATACCCCTAAGGCCAGGTTGCAGTGTGTGTAAGTGCAAGCAGCTGCGGGCGGGGCACAAGGTGATACCTCTTGGCCTCCAAGACACCCGCCTCCATCCCCACCTAGTGCCCTGGAAATACTGGACTGACATGTTATTGTCCATATTTGGCCTCAAACTTATAATAGCTGGTAAATGGATGGTGCAACCACGCTCTAATAGTCCTACTGGGATCGGTGTTGCTGCCCTATTTTTCCCCAACAGCCTTAATGAGTTTGTTTTAGCTGGGGATGTGTTAAGAGGGTTTGGTTGCAGTCAGTGACGGCTCCTTCGCTATGGTGGAGGAGCGTCACCCCACTGCTTTTGAGCAGTCTAAAGGAAAGGAAATATAAAATGATAATAACTTTGAGTTATTATAATGTTATGTTTTCTTTGTGCGTTTCTTTAGAAAATGCCACCCCACTTCGTTTAGTTTGCTCTTAATTATAAGCAACACATCAATCTTAATTTGATATGTTAGGTATATTTATTTTTACCTTTTCTTTAAATCCTCTTTTTTTGAAAGAATCGTTGGTTCTATGTCAGAGAAACAACACAAAAAATATAACACATATATACTTCAACTTATACACAATGTTTACAAAAAAAACACATTATTACATCAATATATACAATACATTCACTATACACAACATGACTTATATATATAACTATTTTGAACTGTTCCAAAAGGCGAGTGTCAGTTCCTCGCCTTATTAACCATCAGTGATTTATAGTGCAAAGAACAGTAGTAGACAAAGTCACGATCAACAGGAGATATCACAACACATTAATTCTGTGAATAAGTAATTATTAGTATTTCTAAATTTTTATCTCCCTTCTGCAGAAGGGAGATAAAAATTGTGTATATGTACTCCCTTGTATATATTGATGTAATAATGTGTTTTTTTTGTAAACATTGTGTATAAGTTGAAGTATATATGTGTTATATTTTTTGTGTTGTTTCTCTGACATAGAACCAACGATTCTTTCAAAAAAAGAGGATTTAAAGAAAAGGTAAAAATAAATATACCTAACATATCAAATTAAGATTGATGTGTTGCTTATAATTAAGAGCAAACAAAACGAAGTGGAGTGGCATTTTCTAAAGAAACGTATATATAAGGTCCAGCCATTCCCACATTTCAAGGGCCTAACTCCTTTACCAAAATGTTTTCTTTGTGAGCGGGTGGGCGGTGCAGCTCGATTCACTGAGCAGGACAGGGTAGGAGTGGTTTGCCCACTCTTAAATGCGCAATTACTGTTTGGTCATCCCTCTCGGGCCACCCAAACCAGGCTGCATTTCAGCATGCATGGAGAACAAGCCGAGGCCCCCATTCCCGGGTTGAGCATCGAACCTGGTCACTCAAAACCAATCACAATGTTGCAATGCAGCGTTGTGGTTGGTCAGGGGAGCCTGGCAATACTTCCTGGCTACCTGCCCCATGAGGAGAGTAGGAGCAAGGAGCAGAGACGCAATACCTGTGGGCAGCGGCAAGTTAACTGTACAATATTTTTTTGTTTTGCTTTATATTGTTCAACTTCATGCATCACCCCCCGCGCACCAGCCTTGCCACCCACGAGTTATGTTGGCCACCACTAGTTGCAGGAAGTCAGCACAGGAAGACAGGATGAAGAGAATGATAAACGTGCCAATCCAATGATAAATAGCGACCCTTGTATGACTTTTGGGATTGCTGGAATTATAGGGCTTATTTACAAGTCTCTTCCAGCGCCAGTGTGATAAAAAGTGACGCATCAGTGCTCAAGGGGCTTGTAAATAAGCCTCCATGCCTTTTGGGGCCGACCAAACCAGTCATGCGCACTCTGCCCTTCTCCATGTAGGCTGTAATGCAGCCTACATGGAGAACATGGCCGGGGCCATTAGCCCCTGGCTGGGCGGCATCCCGACCAATCACAACGCTGCTTGCAGCTGTGTATTTGGCTTAGGGGTGGGAGCCTGGCTGCCTGCCTTCTGTTCCTGCCGGACGCAGGAGAGTAGGAGCAGAGTAGGAGCAGAAGGATAGAGGACGCGGGATACGGCCAGCGGGAAGGTAAGGTTTTTTTTTATTATTATTAAATTAACAGCCCCCAGGCGACCCCCTCCCCGCATGGCCCATCGCTACCCCACCCGCGAGTCATGCCAGCCGCGACTGGAGCCACTATTGGCAAGGCTGGAAGGACCGACTTTTGTCAGGTGAGCAGTTAGAGAAGTTGGCCTGGTTTATGCTGTCTACTAATTAAAGTCGGCACCTTGCACCAGTCTAAACAACCCTTATTCGGTCAAAAACAACCTTTATAGAAAGCTATCCTAACTGTAGCTGTGGGGAGTAGCCTTCAGGCTAAGTCTTGAAGGAATGTAAAGCAGCTTATTTCACCCGATCAGAACCTCCTGAAAAACCAAATGAAAGGAGAACCACACAAGAGATATATAAAATATATGTATTTATTACTAAACACTCTCTACTACCCTCTATACAAGATTAGAGCACAAGGCACACAATTCTTGATAGAACGACAGTAAATAGCACAATACACAGCGGGCCCCAGGGGAGACCGAACCATATACTAAGAAAGTGGTATAACTACAATGACTTGGCTAGACACAGTGCCTAGAGCACGTAGAATCGCTGGGACCCCAAGGAACCACCCAAAGTAGTGACACAGGGGACCCACGGAGGACTGGTGCAGCGTGAGAACACAGACGCGAGCTCCATACAACTCTATGGGAAAGTCGCAGTTGGAAAATTACAGTTTAAAGACACTTCGGAGAGGACTTCAAGCAAACCATTTGAAATATAGAAGATTCTAAGGCCAGCACCCTTGCGAGTACCAAAGTACCCGTGTTACCTATCCCAGGAGAGCGGGGTGCATAGGGATCATTTGGTGTTTGAAACCTTCGTTATTTTCAATGGTGTGACTCAAAGTGCTGCTGCCGGGAAGATGAAAAGTGTCCGGTGGAATCCATGCCTGGATTCGAGATGAGAAGACCCTGAAAGCGGGGTGGACAGAGTCTGGGTCACTTTAGAGTGATCAGGTGCTTGGTAGACGAATGCCAGCAGATGTCGGATGCTTCAGGTGAGATGACGGGATGCTTGACTCTGCAGCCACGGGGACCAGGAGATGTCGACGACAACCAAAGTCTGGAGCCGAGTTATCCTAAAATGGATGGTGAGTGCTGAGTGGTCGGTGTCCAGATTGAACACTAACAAGCCTTGGCAAATGCAACCCATGCGAGCAGAGGAAACCAGTCACGGTGAGGACCAGCAAGGCCCTGGAGACTCTCCAAGCTATGGGGAGTCAGGGCACGTCTTGAACAACCAGGGAAGCCCAATAGAAATCAAAGTTACCTCCACAGGGACCAAGAGGCCAACGGACCAGGGATCGCGAAGGGACCTCAAGCTGAATCCTGAAATACCAGCCCACTGAACACTTGTGGAGTGTAGGCTGGAAATCTTCAATAGAAATACTGTTTGGGGTCAGGACTACAAGTAGCCCAAAGCACAGCCTCAGGGATTACCAAAAAGCATATGCTGCTGCAAAAGTACACAGTGCACAGGGGTTCAAGTTGCACCGTCCCCTCGAGGGATACTGGTCTCAGAAATGCTGAGAAGGCAGATCAACCTCAGGGACAGTCAAGAGCCCACCTCCTGTGTTGCAAAAATCTTCAGAGTACTCAGGACCTCGGGAGATGCAAACCAGTCAGATACGTTCAAGGTGCCTGCCTTGCAGGGGAGTAACTCCTTTACTCCAAGGGAGATTTTTCAGTCGGCCAGCATAGTGTAGATAGTTGACGTACTTGGTTGCAGAGTTTAGTCCAGGTAAAATCTAAAGTCCTGTAATCAGGGTTCCTACTTCACACCCAAGGAAGGGGTTGGACAAACTGTGGGGACCTACCTATGGGAGGGTCAGGACAAAGGGGTGGTTACACCCATGTCCTTTGTCCAGTTTCACACCAGAGCAAGAGCAAATGGTTCCTGCAACCGGTTTGAGCTGGACTATGCACAGGGACACCAAATGTGCCCCCAGTGCAGACTTTCAGGCACTCTCAGAGTGCACCCACTCAGCCCCAATACACTAAATCCTATCTGGGAGGTGATGTGACAGGAAACCTATTGTAAAGCCTTTCCCTGCTCGAGCTCAGGTCAGCAGCAGGAAGGCAGAAGCTTCTCTGTGTCTCTGGCTGGCAGCATCTATTTTGTGATGCCAAGGTCCAGAAAGCTGGTACCGGGTAGCCCGGTGACCCACAGTAGTGGATCTACAAGGGAGGAATCATACCTCCCACACCAGTTACTGGTGTGGAGGTATGATTCCAAGGTGTTTGACATCAAACACGGTATGTTTCTAAGCCGCCGTTTTAAAGCTAGCATTTACCGCGAGGTTGTAATGCACTTAAATATATACGGTTCGCTGCATCTCAAACAACCCCAGAAAATAGGTTCCGAAGGCTGCAGAGGGGCTCTGCTCATGCAGGAGCACCCTCTCACATAAAACCCAGCACCCTGCCTTCAGGGTTGATAAGGCCTGCCAAAGGGGTGACTGATAGGTTTATATGTGCAGTGATTCAGAATAGATATAGTGAACCTATATCTAAGTACGGGGTGTATGCACCACCTTTCACAGGCTGCAGTAGCAGACCTGTGATGTCAGTTTGAATGGTCTCTCAGGGGTGGCATAATACATGCTGCAGCCCCTGGGAGGCCTCTGGGGTACCTATTCCCTGGGTACATGGTGACCCAAATACTAGGGACTTATAAAGGTACCTCAGTATCCAATCTGGAGTGTACCTAAAGTACATGCAATACATTTCGAGGAGAAAGCAGCTTGACTGGAGTCCTTGATAGCAGGATCCCAGTCAGTCTAAGTCAAAACCAGTGACACATCAGCAAAAAAGTGGGGGTAACTATAAGAAGCAGATCCTGCTCTCCTCCATGCAGTGCGAGCGTCATGGGTGACTCTTTGCTTTCATGGCATGACTGGCCGTGGTGACTCTCGTGTCACCTGTGCTGTGCCTGCCAGCACCAGGGTTCTGGAAGGCAGGCGCGCGAAGCCGGATCCTGGTGAATATGGGCTGTAAAGTTTCCCGTGGTTCTGGAATGTGACACAGAGTGAGAAGGCTCTTTATTTTAATTATGGACACAGAAGAATAAGAGTGATTCGCGGCAGCCTAATGTGTTCTCGCATGGAAGCACGGCTGGCATGGATGAGTTCCAGTTGAGTATTCTCTCAAGTGACGGTGTTTGAGAGCCGTGAAAACAATGACGATGCCACTCCCGGATTAAAGCTGCTGGGAATTATTTGCGCAGGCATTAATGGAGAACAAAAATGAGGTGTTACCGCCTCTGGGTTCCTTGCTGTACCTTGATTCTCTGAAAAAGATGCTGTCACAGACCTGAACGGGCTGGCTTCAAATTAATGTATGGGCCTAGTGTTAAACCAGGCACCCGTGGCCACAGAAGGGAAGGTGCGGGCTCGTAGAACAGGCCACGGTGTGAGGAAATGAAGACAGCCGTGTTCACAGTATTGAGAGAGATCAGAGTGAGAGTTCAGAAGGTTGACCTAAAGCTGAAACCGGTGGTATGATAGGTTCATGTTGGATGAGTGCCATAACCGAGGCATCTGGATAAAAACACATTCTTGGGGAGGATCTTTCATTGGACTCAGACCTGATGAGCCAGTTACACAGAACTCATATAATTTAGTATTTAATGTTTAATTGCCAGACACAAAATCTGGTGTACCGTACTTGGTGAGCCTGGGGGAAAATGCAAATTATGAAAGCCCAAAAATATATTCATGCGTGTGGATTCCACTGGTGCCAGTCAAAACAAAAAAGAAACTCCTCAGTTCATCACATTAAAGAATGAAAGTGGGTTCAGATGGAAGTATCATTGCAATTTAGCATAAACTTAATGAAGATCCGTATGGCAAGTTAATTAAAGATTAAAAAGGTTCTATGCGATTAGAACGAGTAAACATGTAAAGTGGTGCAAATAGTATTGCTCTGGCTGCTCTGGATACTTGCAACTGTGTCACCGTTGAGAAAAGCCCCCATCCTCCTGCGGGTAGCCTCTGAAAAGGTTGCCCCTCTCATGACTCTTTGGGGCATATGTACAAGGAAGTGGTCGAGTGAGGAGCTAACTGTCATGGCTTAACGCCTCACTCCGGCACTTAAGAAACGCAAGGCTGCACCGCATTTTCAAGAATATGGTGCAGCCTTGCGTTTCCCTCTGCACTGGCGCTACACTTAGAAGTGTAGCACCAATGCGGGTACCCTCGCACCATAGTGCGAGGGGGTCTGCCAGCAGGGGAAGGATTGTTCATATGTAGGAAGCTGTCCCTTTCTGCATATAAACAATCCTAAAATGCCATTGTGTCACTTGTATGTGTGCTGCTTCAGTCACAAAATGGAATTTGTTTACAGATTGTTTATGTACAGGAAGCGGGACCTTCCTGTACATAAAAAATCCATGGCAGTTTACAATTTCCAACGTTTAGTGCACAAGGCAGCACACAAGGAAAAAGCAAAAAGAAGCAGAAATAATGCATTTCTCCTCGTTTTGCCAACTTAAGACCAGGTTTTTCCCGGTCTTAATTTTGGCGCTGCCTCCTATGTTCACTGCCCTTGTACATAGGGGACAGCATCAAAAACAATGGGGGTAGCGGTGGAACGCCTACCGCAACACCCACTGCCCACCCCTTTCACTCTAACCACAGCACGAAAGGCTAAGCTCATATTGCCACCACAACGTCAGAAAAAGTGACGTTGTGGTGCTGATAGGGGCTTGTACATATGCCCCTTTGTCTTCACCGAGAGTTTTATCTGGCACCAATGCTGAGTAGGTTGAGGTTCAGATGGGCAGAACTGCACAGTTCCTCGTGGATCCTCCTGTGTGCATTCTGCCCACGCAGGCTGTTGTGGGCTGCAGGCACACAGGAGTTTCTGATCCTTTGAAAAAGGAACAGCTGGACTACAAGTTGCAGCATCTTTATCAGTATCTTGAAGAACCCTGTGCAGGATTTACCATCTCCCTGTCCTCAATACATTCCTCAAACTCTTTTTTGGAAGCTCTGAGTGCAGAGTTAAGATGGCAGAGAGAACCATGCTCTTTCTTGGTGGGGTTTCCTATGCTTCGAGTACAGTGGCTAGTTTTTCCGGTCCAGTTCACATACTCTATAATGCAGCCAGAGAATAAGCCTGTGAACAGTTCTTCTAACCAACTAACACCACCAACACCACCAACCAATTTTGGTTCCAGCAAGTTCTGTTGTCCGATCAAGTATTGAAGATTCCTCCATGGATCTGCATTCCACGTTCCCGCCATACAAAAGTGAAGGGGCTTCTATGACAACAGCTATGCTCCAGCCAGAGAATGAGGAAGTTTACTCCATAGTGGTTGTAACAGTGCCACCAGTAGCCAGGTCATCGCTATTGAACCTCAGTTTCTTAAGCAGGCTCAGGAACTTACCAAGAAGCCTTAAAGTCATTGGGCACGAAGTATCAGACTTCCAATGACCGTTTAGACTTTGTGTCTACATCATCTGCTGAGAATCCCCTAGCTGAGGCACTTTTGGTAATGGTAGATCACAGCCCCCGCAGGGGCAAAGCTTTGTCCTCTTAGAACAAGATCTCCGCCATCTACAGAAACTCTGAACCCCAACCCACTGACATCCTCATTTACCTTGCCTCCATGAACAAGAAACATGACCACTTGCTCACCACCTCGGACCAGCTCACCATGCAAGATTCTGCTGGTGGTAGCCATCATGAACTCCATCCACTCAGGAGCACCCATGGACCGTTGTCCCCACCACATCTTCAGCCCCGAAAGCAAGATGATCAGCAGCAAGCTCACTGCCAGCCTTTGCACAACCTATTTCCACCTTCCTGAAGAATGGAAACATGCAGAAGTTAAGCGCCGACTCAATGAAACCATTTGCCGACCACAGAGAACCCAAAATCTACCACCCATATTGCTGCTGCCCTTTCCCACTAAATCCTCGAGAATGCCTTCAAGGACCAACTCACAGAATGCCGGGAGAACAACATTCCGCTGGACACCACCCAATCAAAACTCCACACGAACCACAGCACCAAAACTCACCTTGATTGGAGCCATAGATGACTGCAAATGGCTCCTTGACCAAAGAAAAACAGCAGCACTGATCCTCAATGACCTCTCAGCTACATTTGACACAGAATCACACCACACCATGATCAAAAGACTTCACAACATTAGATATCCAAGGAGATGCCCGCAAGGAGATCACCTCCTTCCTCACAGGAAGAACCCAAAGAATCTGCCTTCCTCCCTTCACCTCGGAACCCAAGAACATCATCTATGGTATACCTCAATGTTCATCCCTAATCCCTACCCTGTTCAACACCTACATGACTCCCTTAGCCAACGTCATCAGATTGCATGGACTAAGTATCACATCCTATTCCGACAATACCTAGCCCACCCTCTCTCTATAAGATGACTCCTCTGCAATGCTGACCAATTTCCACAGTTACATGACGAACATTGCAGACTGGTTGCGAGCCAACTGCCTACAACTCAACACAGACAAGACAGAAGTGCTGATCTTCAGAAACAATGCCTCCTATGGAACAACACCTGGTGACCTACCAAACTAAGACCCTTAGCCACTACAACCGACCAAGCCCGCAACCTCGGCATCCTCTTGGGCAGTAAGCTCACCATGAAAATACAGATCAACAACATATCATCCGCCTGCTTCCTCACCCTTCACATGATCTGCAGGATTTTTAAGTGGCTCCCCATCGACATCAGATGCACCGACACAAAAGCACTGGTCACTAGCCAATTGGATTAAGGCAAAGCACTCTATTTAGGAATCACCTCACATCTCCTCAAGAGACTGCAAACAATACAGAACTCAGTGGCCAGACGCACCCTCGACCTCCTAAAAAGGACACAAATGACCCACATCTCAAAAAGCTCCACTGGCTCCCCATTTACTAGAGATGTCAGTTCAAGATGCTGACCCACACCTTCAAATCCCTACACAACTAGGGACCAGGGTACATCAACCACCAACTGAACTTCCACCTTACGTCCAGACTCCTGCGCTCCACCGTCCTCTGCCTTGCCCCCACCCCTGCATCCAACGCACCAACAGTGGAAGATGCTCCTTCTCCTACCTTGCTGTGAAGTCCTGGAAAGACCTACCACTTCACCTAAGGACCTCATCCTCTCTGCTAGAATTCAGAAAAGGACTCAAGACCAGTCTGTTCAACTGAACCCCCTGCAGCCCTCATGTGTGATTAGCCACACTCTACAAATCCAGTTTGATATGGTTTGATGATTTTACAAGGACAAGGAGGCTTTTGCATTGATTACAGGTGTGCAATTAAATGTTGATACCTGTCAAAATTCCTGTTTGTGCAGGGACAGAATTCCGAGTAAGACAGTAATTACTGCATTCCGCGATTTTAACCTGATTAATTTTGAAAGGCCAACCCTGCTGAAATTTGTTGGAAAAATATCCAGTATATTTGGATGGCTTTGCATTCTAAGGTAATATGCAGCAAATTTAACATGCAAATTCTTCAGAGGATTTTTCTATACAGCACCCTCAATATTGATATTTTACATGGGTATTAAATGTATGAACTTATGTATGTATGAATATATGTTTGTATGTAGGTATGTATGTATGTATGTATGCATGCATGTATGTATGTAGGTATGTATGTGTGTGTGTGTGTATGTGTGTGTATGATATTTCTGTAGCATAATCGTAGGAAAAAGGCTCATTCTCTGCCCAATTGGAATCAAAGCTTAAGTGTCAGGAAGCATATGAGAAGAATGTGTAAGAGTCCATTGGGTTTTACCTGGGGCACTTCATCACCAATATCATCATGGCCAGCTACATTCATGAGTCTTTGACAAACTTTCTTCCTTTGGCGCAGGCCCCAGTGAAAGATACAGAAGTGTTATAGAATGTGCCTGAGGATGTGCCTGAGATACAGGAGTCCCATGTGAGGTGGGGTGAGCCTTTTGCAGCATTGTCTTCAGAAGACAAGTGACATGTATGGTTTACTGACGCCTCAGCCAGATATGTGTGGTCTAAAAGGCATTGGAAAGTAGTGCCGTACTATCCTGTGACCAAAACATTGTGAACTACTACTGGAGAGGGAAAGAGTAACCAGTTTGAAGAACTGTATGCTGTATATGAAGCTTTGAAACAAGAATTGTCTGCAAAATGCTTTATTTGCGCTGACTTGTGGTCTACTTCCAAAGGGTTGACTACCTGGCTTTCCACATGGCATGCCTATAACTGGATGATTCATTCAAAAGAGGTGTGGGGTAAGGAGTTGTGGCAATAGATCTGGGAAATGTTACCACAAACCACAGTTACTGTATATCACGTAGATGCCCACTGCCCAACAAATTCATTTGAACAGTGGTGTACTATCTTTTTCGGATGAAAACGCCAAGCTTTTGGAGGCCAAGGTAGTGACACAGGGTTCTGATTTGGAGTGATTGGCTAAGTGGAGACTCCAAAAATGTGGACATGTGGGGGAGAAAGCCACTAATAGGTGGGCAGAGAACAGAGTAATGCATATTTCCCTAGATTTGATCAAAACTGCGATTATGCAATGTCCCATTTGTCTGCATACACAACACAGACCGGTCCCACAGGGGGTGAGAGGTCAGTTAGGTAGGAGAAAGCTGCCAGGACAGATTGACTACATTGGGTAAATGCCAATTAGTGGGGGTGGTCAGTATGCCTGTACAGTGGTGGATACCTACTCTGGTTACTTGGTAGCCTTTCCATGTAAACGCGCCACTCAGCAGAATACTTTGAAAACACTGAATATGCAAAATGACAATGCTTCTAATTTCAAAGGCAAATTGGTGCAGGATTATTGTGCAGAGCACAACATAGATTCGATGCTGAAATAACTGTCACATGGGTCACTAAAAGGTTGGAGAGATAACTTGCATGATGCATTGTTAATTTTAAACAGTAGGCCTTTGACACATGCAGAAACTCCATTAATGTGGATCTTGTTACCATCTTTCCAGATTCAGCCTCACATGGTGACTAACATTATCTTGTACTGGGAGACAACTCCCGAGCCTTGGCTCCATATCAGGCCACCTCAGAGGCTGCAGGACTTGATTTACATGCTTCACAGATGCACAGACTGAAACCCAGAGATATAGCTTTAATTGAAACTGGGGTTGGAATTCAGATTCCCCCCGGGGCATTTTGGAGTGATTGCCCCCCATTCGGGGCTCGTCTTGAAAGGCATCAATGTTTTGAGAGGGGTAATAGACTCTAATTACCAAGGAGAGATAAAAGTGATACTGTTGAACAGTGGAGACACTGATTTACTTGGAGATCGAGGGAAGGAAGTTAGGACGGGGACTGCCCCAGCCCTTCTTACATACGAGGACAAAGTATAGATTGAATCCCCCAATAACCCTCCTGCCCCCACTGAAATTATAGATACAGGAAAAAACAACATCGTAGTTGCAGTAAGACCTGGAGAGGAGAAATGGGAACATGTGCCTGCTGATGAATTCAATTTGTGAGAATGAATAATAATTGTTCTGGTTGTTCTGTATGGACTGTGTTCAGGCATGTCCAGAGGGGGCTGGGAGAGTCCCGGGGTGCCCACAGCCAAGAGAGTCAACCGCCAGTATCAAATGACGACATTAATATAGCAGTCTGAGAACATGTGGACTTATTTGGTGCAAAACGTGCTTAACCTATCCCATTTCTGTATGGGTAACATTAAAAGCATGCTTGACTTTATTTCTACATGCTTGGTTGCAATTCCTACTCCTTTTGAATTTACATATTTCTAATGCTACCAATGCTAATGAGGTGGTGGAGGAGAGGGATGTCAAAACCCACCTTTCTTTATACTTATGATGTTTCCTTTGAATTGAGCTTTAAGTTCTCTCTATGTTAGAGATGCATTTCAATTGCCTAAAGACTGTGATTTTGAAATTACCTTGATATCCAGTACTGAATATATTAGCCAAGCTAAATCCATAGCAGAAGTTCCTGAGTCAACTGTCTATAATATTGGGATAATAAACCAGCTTGCATGTTTAATGGTAAAGAAATATAAATGAAACTTCTACTGCTTTAGCTGAACTGCTATTAGATATTCAGGGAACAAGAAAAGCCACTTTACAAAATAAAACTGCCATTGATTATTTGCTTAACCTGGCTGTGCAGACTTTGTATTTTCATTATAATTAGGGCTTCTGGTTTTATGGTATTTATATTTTTGTAATTTTCCTCTGTATTTATCCATATTTATATTTTGCTAATTTTACCTGAATTTATCCATATTTATTTTAGTTTTGGGGAAAAATGAAGCTGAAATGTGTATATTTCTGCATTTATTTAACCAGTTAATGTGCACTCGTGCTTGAATGCTGAACACTCAGATTGTAAAATATGAACTTGTAAGAAAAAATGTACATTTTAGTATCAAGGTTGTGAAAATCTACTGCAGTTTAAGGCTCTTTCTTAAAATCCCTATATTGTTTTAATCCCCTTGCCTGTCAATCCGCACTACTATTGGCCTGGCAGTCATGACTGACAGCATTTAGAATCACTCAAAAACAATTCAATTTCCGTTTTTATCCACATTTAAAAATAAATACAGACTTGAAAATAAATGGTTTTCTGTCTGTATTTATCTGCAAAAATCAGGTAAAGCAGAAAACATGGAGCCTTAATTATAATTTGTATGTTGATATCTATTTTTTGCTGTATGTAATGATTGCCTAACTTTATTTCCTTGTTTCATCCTAAAACTAAAACTTTTACTCCTATAAGTTGTGTTAATAATTATTTATCAATGATCAAGGAGTGGAGTGTTACGCTGCATACAATTATATATCCTGTGAGATCACGTAGTGACCATTGACTCTGTTTTATTTTAACTGCATTTTGTGAGCACAGTTTCATCTTGTTTCTGTCTGACCCTTTCTTTCACCTGCAAAGGCAGACAGACTTGGGTTACTTGCCATGGAAATGTTTATGTTTGCACTTCACCAAGCAGGAGAGATACGCTGCTAGAACAGACAAATTGGGCTGCTTAGCCTCTGCCTCAGCTCTCATTGGAGCCTGGCTAGCTCAGCTGAGTGACCTTGACGCAGAGAGTGCAACCAACACCTACAATGCAGATGAAGGGAGGGGGAGCTCCTAGGAGCTTCTCTCTGTCTTAGAAAGAGTATAAAGACAGAGATCCTTGGTGGTTTGTCAGGAAATCTTCTAGGGGTAGACACACTGCCTAGAGACCATTCCTGGTTGAAGAGATTTCTGCTGAGACTGTCAATGGGTTCCCCATCATGCTGGCAGGATGATGTAAGACAGATAACCTGTGATGTATTTCAATTCCTAATGAATTTATTCTTATGTATGTGCAGTTATCTTTCTATGCAGTTATTCTTGAGTGCACACAGTTATTTTATTATGCATTTATTCTTGTGTATCTACATTTAGTAAATGTATTTATTTTACATTTACATTATTGATATTTGATATATGTGAACTTGCTGCAAATAAATATTTCCCTTTACTTCGTAAATGAGTGTCGGACTTTGTTTATGTTGTATCTTGATATTCCAAAGGGGGTAGAGTCCTTTTTTGAAGAGTATTCTCATTCTGTCCTAGTGTTTTAAGGTCTTGCTCAGGTGTTCTGAAGAGAAATCAAGACAACTGTGTACTTGAAGGGAACTGTTGCATGTCAAACTGAGCAAGGAAGTTGCCAAGAAGAAATTGCTGGTATTGTGGGACCTCTTCAACACAGTTCCCAGGACCATGAACTCGTGTCCAGTTATATGGTTGTGGGCATCACTCAAGTCCTTGGTCTTAAAACTAGATGCCCAGGTAAAAATCATCTTTCTCCACTTCAATGGCAAGAACTTGTTTAGTCAGTTGATGGATAAGGTCCTTCAGCAGCTTAAAAAGGACACCACCATGGCCACAGTGTGCTGTCCAAGCCTGAGGGCAGACCTTCTCTTTTCCAGCACAGGCCTTACAGTCTCTTAAGGCAAGGGTGTCTTTTCAGTCCAATACATCAGCTGAAGCATCCTCTTTCTCAGGAGGCAGGCAAGTCAAGCGGAGATATTTCAAGGGGAAGAACCAATTCAATGAAAAGAAAAATTATTAAATAAGAGTGACCTCCCTGTGAAGTGCTACAATCTCAGGAGGCCCAAGCCATACCAGTGAGAGATGGCTTCCCCTCCCTTAACAACGCTGTATCAAGATTCACAGAGGCATTTGGGATCTCGTAGTGTTGTGGAATGACTATGCTGTCATGCAGGCCCCACTGCCAGAAAGGTGATGCTACAGGACCACACATTTTAAGATAAAATGGAAAGGTGCTTAAAAATGCTTACTTTGTCCTAGGTAAAGACAGCTGATCAATCCACGTTTTTGAGATACTCAGCTGACTTCCATTATCCATACATTCCCAGGTGATCTTAAAGAAGCTGACAAAGTTACTCTAGTGCACTATGGAAACTAAGGCTGCCAGTGCAGGACATTGCTGTTGGGTCTCAGTGCACCTCTGGTCTTTATAACGAATGTGACTTCTTTGGTAGCCTTAACCTATCAGCAGAAGATCTGCTGTCACCAATACTTAAATGACTGTCTGTAAGGAAATTTCTTTTTTTGCATGATCACCCCCATAACTTTAGACTTATACTGCTCGTTTTTCAACTCTGAGAGTGCAATGAGGCAGGCTAACCGGACCTCAGTGCCATTGTTCTAACCCATTACAAAGTGTATATTGAATTGGCTACCTCTTACTTATAGGTCCCTAGTATGCGATTCCCAGGGCATGTGAGGCAGAGTGTCCACCCAGGGCTGCAGCACTGATTGTGCCACCCTGTATGTGACAAAGTACAACATGGCTACCAGCATGCCGCAGCAGCCTGGAAGGGCAGTATCAAAACTACGAGTTCGACTTTGCCATTTAAACCAATGGCAAAGCCCCCAATTCCCTTAACAATGTATGTAAGACTCGACCAAGGAAGGCCTACCAATCTGTAAGGCAGGGAGCTGTATATTAGTAAGTACTACATATATTTTTGATATGGTCTAACAGCAAAACTTCAAGATTGTCGTTTTGCTGTGAAACTTAGTAGCCCCTTTGGCTAACACAGAGTTACTGGCTGACCTCTCAACCTAGCAAACTTCTGAATGGGATTACTGAAATGGATACTTTCAGGTATTAAATTAACGGTGGAATTAAACCTGACTTGATGCCCACATCAAATTCAATGTCATTGTTGATGAAAGGCAGCTCTTAGAAAGTTGCCACCC
Organism: Lissotriton helveticus; assembly: GCF_964261635.1. Taxonomy (NCBI): domain Eukaryota; kingdom Metazoa; phylum Chordata; class Amphibia; order Caudata; family Salamandridae; genus Lissotriton; species Lissotriton helveticus. The sequence continues at coordinate 1,719,047,772 of NC_136057.1, forward strand.
TGTTGGCCAGTTTGTCCAATGGCCTCACATAGCTGTTAGCCACCAGACAGCCTTCTGCTCTCCTGGGGAGTAGTGTGAATGACTCACAGGCTCCGGAAAAATAGAAGCCTGCTGCAGGGTGAGGTGTTACATCCCCTTTTCCAGAAGCCACTCACTGTGTTGGCCTAAAAGGTGAGCTTCAAATGCAAAGCCGTCTTTGGTGGGCAAATGGTGATGACACTCCTGAAGAGTTTCTCTTTGTTCAGGTAGAGAGGCTGGCAGTGGGAATAGAGAGGGGGGACCAGTGCACAACCCAGTTTTTCTGTGGGCATGTAGACGACAGGTAGCCACACCTCTAGGGTGGGCTAACAAGATACTAGCATTCAAAGAAGAGTTCAGACATCTTGAGAGAGGTCAGAATACTGCACTCTGTGATTGCTAGATGACGTACATAGTCAGAGTAGTCTCAGGGAGGGAGGGATCCCGGTAGCCTATTGGCTAGTGATTGCATCATCCACTCACAGCACTTTCCTCGGAAACATATAGCACCCCTGGCACCCTGAACATCTGATAATTATGGAACTGGAAAAAGATTGAAGAAGAAAAGCCTTGCTGACCCCTGGACCCGGCAAATAGAGGCTGCACCATCTGCTGGACTGCACCTGCTGGTCTAGTGAAGAGAGGACAGTGCATGCGGCTCCTGGCTCAAGGAAAAGATGCTCCTGAGCCCCAGGCCAAGGAAGTGACATCAAATGCCAGTTGGCTGACCCCCTGAACGAGCACCAGCACCATGAAGTAGCCCAACTCAGCAAGTCAGTAGCCACTTCTTGAGAATTACAAGCTGACCACCCCAAGAGACAGATTCTTGATGGCCAAAAGTTGGAACCGAGTCTGCTGGACATGGGAGTGTTGCCTGAGACCAGATTGGTCACCAGAGAGTGACGTTAGCCTCCATCAAAGGATAACACTGTACCCGCTGTGAACAGAAACCAGTAGAGGAGCAGCAGCTGGCCTTGTACTGGTTCAGAGAGGACTTCAAGGGACCCCCAACCTGTGTAGCTTAAGTCACCCCACCTGACCCGTGGCCCAAGAAATAACCCCAAGGATACTCTTGTTGACTGCACAGCAAAGCACTAAGACTATCCTTGAGCATCTTCCATCTCCTGCATCCTCAGCAATAGGATCACTTCATTAAAGTCTATGGCGGTTGTGACTGGGTGTGAGGAGAGCTAGCAGAGGTTTACTGCGCAGAATTCCGCAGAGCCACCTCAAAAATCCGCGTGGTTTCGTGGAGTTCTGCGAGCTGCAAAATTTCAGACCTGGTCCTAGTAAAGAAGAGTGACATGTTCCTGCGGGACAACATTACATTCAGCTGAATAAATCCTTCAAGTTACCAGCAGATGTAGCTCAGGTCTCTAACAAACAGATCTGCAAATCAGATGTCGTAGAACCCGTAAATAGGGACCCCCCCTGCATTGTTCGAGTCTCACTGGCATGCTGCAGGTAATTCATTGCTTTAAATGGGTCGGTACTCACCGGTCCAGAGTACCGGCACTTCTTTTATTTACCACTCTACTGGCACTTCTCTACTGCCCTGGAGAGTACCGATACTCATAAAAAGGTAGACTCATTGCCTATGCTGGTGAGCAGGAGTGGAACTGTCTGGCAGCCAAGGCGCCACTTCTGTAGCCCCGATCTGGGCCCCAGCAGAGCTATTCAGCGGGGCTCATTTGAATAATGTCCGGTGCTCACCATCACGCTATGCTTGACAGAGCAGGGTCCATTCAGGCCCGGTGCTGTCAATCACGTTCACACTATCCTGTGCATTCGTGTAAGCACAGGAATCATGGCAGTCCCTGACCCATGGCAGTGGCAATCAGGCCACGGCCTGTCTGGTCTTGATGGCAATTAAAAAAGCCATGGTAGGTGAAGCGAAAAGATGCTTTAACATACCTGAGTCTTTTGTGTGTCGGCTATGTTTGTGTGTATGCCTGTTTTTGTAAGAAAAAAGTGAAAGAAAGAGAGAGATAATCAAGACACTCTCAGGAGGTATTTTAAAGAAAATGGGTGACACTTTGTTTGTACATGCCTGCCTTGCGACAAAGATTCATAAATAATGTAACAGGGAGGGTTGGTGTGTGGTTGGGTGAGTGGATGGGTGAGTGGATGGATGGGAGAGCAAGGGTGGATGTATTGATGGATGGATGAATAGATGGATGAGTGAAGGCATGCATGGGTGAAAGAGGGTGGATAATTGGATACAGGGGCGGATGATGGGTGGATAAGTGAAAGATTGGATGGATGAAATAAATTGTAGGGAGGATGGATGAAAGGGTGGATGATGGATAAGTGAAAGGAGGGATTGAGTGAAAGGATGGATGGAATAAAGGAGTGAAAGGGTTGGTGGCTGGATGAGTGAAAGGATTGATGGATGAGGGAAAGGGTGGATAAAGAGATGGATGAGTGAAAGGATGAATGGATATGTTTGGAGATGGAATGATGGATGGATGGATAGGTTTAGATATGAAGGGTGGATAGACGGAATGGCAAAAAACTGAATGATTGACGAAGGACAGAAGAGACGATAGAATGTAAAGGTTAAATGGTGGACATCAGCAGGTAAATGGTAGAATGAAAGGATGGATGGATAGATTGATGGAAAAGACAAGAGATATCTTCTGGGGAGGGTTATGATGAGTTGCTTCATTTGCTAAGTGCTATAAGAGCTTTGATGCGAAGCTTCTTCCTACTTGCATGCTCAAAAATATATAGTATTGTGTCAAACAGCAATTAACAGTATGACATTAAGAAGGTGCAACTATTGCACAGAAAGGAAATGTTCACATATTATTGCATTTATCTTTCATTTTGTGTAAGGAGTTAACCTGCTTTGTTTATGTAAACACATTTATCATGTGTTTTGGTATTTGTGGCAACTAATATAGAAGTTGTTAAGTATCATCATGTCTTGCCTTTAGAGCCCGCCCCCTCACCACACCTCTAGCTCATTTTAATGAGTACCAGTGCTGCACTTATGTTTTCCCATTTAAAGCACCGATAATGATGTGTCCAACTTAACACTTCTATATCTTGGTTGTAAATAAGGTGATGTGCTGAGAACTGGGCAGTAAAGTTAAACTGGTTTCCCCTAGTCTGTGGGCCCGGGCAAAGCTTGTAGTCCGAGAAAGCGGCGGCTGTTGAGCTCTCACTGCCGAGGTTCTCTCAGTGAGGTAACCCCTCTTCAGCAGGGCGGCACCGTCCGCCTCCGACAGCAGATAAGCTGAGGTGAGCGTGGATCACGCAGCCACTGGAAGGCATGAATCAGCACATCCAGCCGAGAACTGCCTGCTCTTCCCAGTTGCTGTCACCTGTGCACACTGCCTGCAGGGAGCCCGCTGTCCCATGTGCACGGTGCCTGTAGTGAGCCTGCATTCAACAGGGAACACTGCCTGCAGTGAGCTGGCATTCACCTGTGCAAGCTGCCTGCAGTGAGCCTGCATTCAACAGGGAACACTGCCTGCAGTGAGCCGGCATTCACCTGTGCAAGCTGCCTGCAGTGAGCCTGCATTCACCTGTGCAAGCTGCCTGCAGTGAGCCTGCATTCACCTGTGCAAGCTGCCTGCAGTGAGCCTGCATTCACCTGTGCAAGCTGCCTGCAGTGGCTCATCTTTCATCTGACTCGCAAGTGACAAAGAATACTCGGCAGCCCATGCATTCAAATCACACTGAAAAGTACACCTGTATTAGAGACAGCAGTCTGCTTGGAGCACAATATACAACCAGATACAAACACGTTATTAAAACAGCACAGGAAAAATGGAATTTCAGAGAAAATATTGCAGTATGTTCCGAAATGCAGCACAGTTGGTGTCCACTACACTCGCCATTTCCGTTTTTTCTAGCCCCATGCTGTAACATTTAGTCAACAGCCTGATTTATATTAAAATTGTTTGTCTCTTTTGTAAAATGTGCATGCTTGTGGTATGCATCTAACGTGGCCCTGCTCCACCAGCATCTTCTGTTTCAGTCTGGCTACCTCGTGGTCTCACAATCATAGGGCCTAATTTATGAGGCCGTGCGTCACTTTTACGCCATCGGTGCGTCACTTTTTGTGACGCACCAGCAGCGTAAAAAATGTGCCTTGTTGCACCATATTTACAAAGTGACGCATCTAGGTAGATGCGTCACTTTGTAAACCCCTGCGCTACATTATACCTACGCAAGGTATAATGTATGCGGGGGCGTTCTGACGCAAGACAGGGTCATAGAAGTGACGCAGTGAAATCTATAGGATTTCTCTGTGCCACTTCTAGGACACAGATGCGTCAATTTCTTACGCCTGCCTCACAGCAGGCGTAAGACTGACGCAGGCCCTTTCACATGGGGCTTGCCCCATGTGAAAGGATACATTGCTGGAGTTGTCACTTTTGTGACACACTCCAGCAATGCGTCACTTTTGCGCCGTACAGATACGTCAGAAATACTGATGTATCTGTAACTCCTTGCGCCATGATGCGTCATACTGTAAATATGACGCATCATTTTTCTCGCAAGGATGGCGCAGTGAAAAGTGACGCATCGCTGTTTTGCGATGCGTCACTTTTCATAAATGAGGCCCCTAGCCTTTAACAATAACGTCATGATTTGAGCCCCCCACATGTTCCTTCAAGGTTATGTGTTCCAGTTTATATTTGCCCTCTGGCCAACCAGGACAAAGACCTCTGTCCCAGCCCACGTGAAATCCCTCTCACACACCCATCTGATCTGATGGGTTGCCAGATATCAGCGCCCCTTTAAGCTTGCCCAACACAGAATGGTTTGCAGATCCCTACAGAGCAAGAGTATTTACTACAGGAAACGAAGGGTCAGGAACCACTTGCAGTACAAGGGCCCATCTACAGTAGGCTCTCGCACCCCTTACAATATTCAAGCAAAACTCGAATTGCTAAATCCAAAGATGGAAGGGACTTTTGAGAAACAAATAAAAGATCTGCAGCTTCAACTCACCAGATATGCTTTATCAACGAGGTAAACAGCAACCCTGTAGTCTGCAAAAGTTAATTATTTCACAATGTGCATCGCCACCTTATTAACATGTTCCACCTTTTCTTAACAATAGTAATTCTTTATTTGCTCTGGTATTGATACTCAACCCAAATAGACTCGTTTTATAAACCTTAAAAGGATGATGGGTTGAGTCAGTCATGTCAGCTTTTGAACCTGTGGCATGCACACATATTTCAACATTGGCCATGCACTAAGTGTCCTTAAGTAAATTGGATTCTGTGATTCATAATCTCTGAAGAAGTCGCTCAAGCCAGTCACCCATTTTTGTTTCAAAATTGAGACCTTCAGACCATATAGTTGTCCTCCTCAGGCCCCAAACCGCTAATTTATCCTTTTAGCATCCCAAACAGTGGCCTAGTTACTACACTAGGATTCAAGCCTGTGATGTACCCACGAAGTGGGCAGTCGACCCACTGAGTCCTGTCACAGGCCAGAACACTACAAAATAAGACACGGTCAAACGCAATCCCGGAGTGATGCCCTTCCATGCATTACTAAGGTACATCTGCTGTACACCCATCATGTGCCGTGCTTTACAGTAATATGTCGGAGCACTGCACTGAACACATCTCAAACTAACCAGTGACCATAGAGGATAAACATAGATACACAAGGCACCGTTATAAAGGGGAATCTGTGTGCCTGCTCTGCTGCCAGGCTTATCAGAAGACTGGGGGCCTCATTTATGAGGCTGTGCGTCACTTTTACGCCACCGGTGCTTCACTTTTTGTGATGCACCAGTGGTGCGAAAAAATGAGCCTTGTTGCGCCATATTTACAAAGTGACGCATCTAGGTAGATGCGTCACTTTGTAAACCCCTGCGTCACATTATACCTGCACCAGGTATAGTGCGCCTCATTTATGAAAAGTGACGCATCGCTGCGTGAAAACAGCGATGCGTCACTTTTCATTGCGCCCTCCTTACGACACAAATGATGCGTCATATTTACAGTATGACGCATCATGTCGCAAGGAGTTACAGATACGTCAGTATTTCTGACGTATCTGTAGGCGCAAAAGTGACGCATTTCTGGAGTGTGTCACAAAAGTGACGCAACTCCAGCAATGTGTCCTTCCACATGGGGCAAGCCCCATGTGAAAGGGCTTGCGTCAATCTTACGCCTGCTGTGAGGCAGGCGTAAGATTTTGACGCATTTGAGTCCTAGAAGTGACGCAGTGAAATCTCATAGAGACAAAGTAGACATTGCTGGAGTTGCGTCACTTTTGTGACACACTCCAGCAATGCGTCACTTTTGCGCCTACAGATACGTCAGAAATACTGACGTATCTGTAACTCCTTGCGACATGATGCGTCATATTATAAATATGACGCATCAATCATGTCGCAAGGAGTGCGAACTGAGAAGTGATGCATTCAATCAATCAGGTCATTTGTAGAGCGCACTACTCACCCGTAGGGTCTCAAGGCGCTGGGAGGGGGGGGGGGTGCCGCTACTGCTCGAACAGCCAGGTCTTGAGCTTCTTCCTGAAGGAGAGGTGGTCTTGGGTCAGGCGCAGATTGGTGGGAAGTGAGTTCCAGGTCTTGGCGGCCAGGTAGGAGAAGGATCTTCCTCCTGTTGTCGCTCTTCGGATGCGGGGGACGGCGGCGAGGGCGTGGTTGGTTGATCTGAGGAGGCGCTTGGGAGTGTAGAAGTTGATCCGGTTGTTGAGGTAGCTCGGGCCTTGGTCGTGTAGGGCTTTGTGTGCGTGGGTGAGGAGACGGAAGGTGATTCTCTTGTTGACCGGGAGCCAGTGCAGATCTCTCAGGTGTCCGGAGATGTGGCTGCGTCGGGGGATGTCGAGGATGAGTCTCGCCGAGGCGTTCTGGATCCGCTGGAGTCTCTTCTGGAGTTTGGCAGTGGTTCCGGCGTAGAGGGCGTTGCCGTAGTCCAGTCGGCTGGTGACGAGGGCTTGGGTGACCGTCTTCCTCGTCTCGGTGGGGATCCACCGGAAGATCTTACGTAGCATGCGCAGGATGTTGAAGCATGATGAGGAGACGGCGTTGACTTGTCTGGTCATGGAGAGGGAGGAGTCCAGGATGAAGCCCAGGTTGCGTGCGTGGTCCGTCGGTTTGGGTGCGGTGCCCAGGGCGGGGGGCCACCAGGAGTCGTCCCAGGCGGAGGGCGTGGAGCCCAGGATGAGGACCTCCGTCTTGTCTGAGTTCAGTTTCAGGCGGCTGGTCGTCATCCATTCGGCTACGTCTCTCATCCCTTCGTGCAGGTTGGCTCTGGCGGTGGCGGGGTCGTTGGTCAGGGAGAGGATCAGCTGGGTGTCGTCAGCGTAGGAGATTATGTTGAGGTTGTGTTGGCGTGCGATGGCCGCGAGGGGGCTCATGTAGACGTTGAAGAGGGTGGGGCTCAGTGAGGATCCTTGAGGGACGCCGCAGATGACTTTGGTGGCCTCTGACTTGTACGGTGGTAGGCGGACTCTTTGTGTTCTTCCGTCGAGGAAGGAGGTGATCCATTCCAGTGCCTTCTCCTGGATTCCGATGTTGCTGAGGCGCTGTACTAGGGTGCGGTGGCAGACAGTGTCGAAAGCCGCGGAGAGGTCCAGGAGGATGAGGGCCGCTGTTTCTCCGTTGTCCATCAGGGTTCGAAGGTCATCGGTGGCAGCGATGAGGGCGGTCTCGGTGCTGTGGTTCGCTCGGAAGCCAGACTGTGAGGGGTCGAGGGATCCATTCGTCTCGAGGAAGGCGGCCAGCTGTTTGTTGACGGTCTTCTCGATGACTTTGGCCGGGAACGGGAGGAGCGAGATGGGACGGTAGTTCTTGAGGTCGGTGGGGTCTGCTGTGGGTTTCTTGAGGAGAGCGCTGAGTTCGGCGTGCTTCCAGCTCTCAGGGAAGGTGGCGGAGTCGAAGGAGGTGTTGATGATGTCCCGTAGGTGGGGTGCGAGGACAGTGTCGGCTTTGTTGAAGACGTGGTGAGGGCAGGGGTCGGTCGGAGATCCGGAATGGATGGAGTTCATGGTGCGGATGGTGTCTTCGGTGCTGATCGGGGTCCAGGTGCGGAGGGTGGTGGTGGGTGGCGTCGTTGCGGTTGTGGCTTGCGTTGGTTGGTTGTTGAAGCTGTTGTGTATGTCCGTGATCTTGTTGTGGAAGTAGGACGCGAGGGAGTTGCAGAGTTCTTGCGACGGGGTGATGTCATTGTTTCCGGCGTTGGGGTTGGATAGCTCTTTCACGATGTTGAAGAGTTCCTTGCAGTTGTGTGCGTTGTTGTCCAGCCGGTCCTTGTATGCATTTTTTTTGGTGGCGCGGATCAGTTGGTGGTGCTTCCGGGTGGCGAGCTTGAGGGTGGTCATGTTGTCCGTCGTTGGTTCCCTTCTCCAGGCTTTCTCGAGGGCTCGACAGTTCTTCTTGGAGCTCTTGAGTTCGTCGGTGAACCATGGTGTTTTTCTGCTGCAGGATCTGCTGGGTGGGGTTCTCAGAGGGGCGAGTTCGTCCGCGCAGTCGTTGATCCATTTCGTGAGGTTGTCGGCGGCCTGGCTGGGGTTCGCTGAGTTGGCGGGAGGGTGCTGGCTCAGGGAAGCGGTGAGCTGGTCGGCTGTGATCTTGTTCCAGCTTCTTCGAGCAACCTGTTGCTGGTGGTGGTGGATCGTCGTTCTTCTGAAGGTGAAGTGGACGCAGCTGTGGTCCGTCCAGTGGAGTCCTGTTGCGTGGCTGAAGGTGACGTCTTTGCTGGATGAGAAGACGGCGTCGAGTGTGTGTCCGGCGTAGTGGGTGGGGGTGGTCACCAGTTGCTTGAGTCCTAGGTTGTCGAGGTTGTCGAGCAGGCTGATGGTGTTGCGGTCGTTGTTGTTCTCCAGGTGGAAGTTGAGGTCCCCCAGGAGGATGTAGTCGGCGGAGGGGAGAGCGTGCGGGCTGACGAAGTCGGCGATGTCCTCGCTGAATCGTGTGCGTGGTCCCGGGGGTCGGTAGATCAGGGTGCCTCTGAGGGTGGTCTTTGGGTTGGTGTGGATCTGGAAGTGCAGGTGTTCAGCGGTGGTGAGGGTGTCATCGGTGTTGGTAGTGATGCGGATGGTGTCTCTGTGGATGATGGCGATGCCTCCTCCGGTCTGGTTGTCGCGGTCCCTCCGGGTGATCTTGTAGCCCTCTGGGATGGCGATGGCGATGTCTGGGGATGGCATTGCTACTTTCACGCAGCGATCGGTCATTTCTCATAAATGAGGCCTTGGGTGAGCAGACCCTTCCCCATGGCAGTGTTTCCTTCATTTAAAATATAAAGACACAAAATGGGCCCAGATAAATGTCTGTAGCATACACGGAAGCCGAGAAAGAAACCAAGGTGAATTCGCAGATCCATCAGGACAGATGTCTCCAATTGCCATCAGAGGCCAACACTCCGCAGCCAAGGGCACTCCCTGGCACCAACTATCGCCCAATGCTGTCTCTGGAAAGGATGGAAAAGGATGAAGCAGATAAGCAAGAAAGACGACAAAACCCTTCCATTGCTTACCAGGTCGATGCTAGGAAAAGGGCCTGTCAGGAGAATGGAAACACAAATCCATTTCCATTTTTAAGCTGCTTTGGCTTCCCGAAGCCGAACATCAGGGGGCTAGTCTCTAGGAGATACGAGCAATGGAAAGTCACATAAAGGGTAAAGTAATTGTGCATAATGGCAAGACCGCATGCAGTTGGACCACATAGGAACTTAACACAATGAAGGATCCGCAGTGGATAACTACAATGCCATACCCTGCCGACAGCTGCACCGATTCCAAAAAGTAAGGCCAGGGAAGGGGAAAGTGCTGATTAATTATACAGGTGAAGTGCAACACTGGAATTTATTAGTTATTCCGTGTAATTACTGCTGCCTGTTTCCCGTAATTGTATTGTATTTGTCGCCTGTTTTCTCTGTGCGCTGCTTTAGTGACTTTCCCATATTTGTATTGTATTTGTTGCCTGTTTTCTCTGTGCGCTGCTTTAGTGACTGTTGCCTGTTTTTCTGTGCGCTGCTTAAATAACTGTTGCTTGTGTTTTTTTTTGCTGTTTCCTTCTGCTGAGCCTTTAGTTCTTTGACGCCCCACTCCCCGCACTCCCTGCATTCCTTTCCCACCGCTGCATCACCTGCGTCCCTGCCGCCCTCCTCTCCCATTCGCTTCCCGCCACCCGCCTCCCGGCTGCTCCTTCCTCCACCCCTTCTTAATGCGGCCATGACAATGGCGCGCCAGGGCCAAGCCCGCCTGCGCCCGTCCGCGCCTGGACCACGCCCCGTGCCAGAACCCCTGGACCCCACGCACCCCACAGCACCATACCCAGCCTCAGCTATGATGCCAACTCTCTCCACTCTCTCAACCCCGGCCGAGCCCAACGCTGCAACCAGGCCGCCCCGAAACGCACCCACGGACCCTTTTCCTGCTGCAGCTTCACCTGCGACAGAACCACCAAACCATCAAGGACCAGATCCAACCACCTCCGCTGCATACTCCTCAACACCCGCTCTGCATGCAGACACGCCATCGAACTCTGGGACCTGCTCGACGCCACTGCCCCGGACGTAGCCTTCCTGACCGAGACGTGATGGAACGACTCCTCCGCACCAGACATCGTCATTGCCATCCCAGACGGCTACAAGATCACCCGCAGGGACCGCGCCAACGGCATCGGAGGAGGAATTGCCATCGTCCACAAGTCCACCCTCAAGGTCACCACCCACGCAGACGACACCCTCAACGCCGCCGAACACCTGCACTTCCGGATCCACACCGACCCCAACACCACCCTCAGAGGAACGCATGTCTACAGACCCCCGGACCCAGGGCCCAGTTCAGCGACTCCATCGCCGACCTCGCCAGCACCCACGCACTCGCCTCCACGGACTACATCCTCCTCGGGGACCTGAACTTCCACCTCGAGAACAACAACAACGTCAACTCCACCATGCTGATCGGCAACCTCGCCAACCTCGGCCTCAGACAACTTGTCACTGCACCCACCCACGCCGCCGGCCACACGCTGGACGCTGTCTTCTCCACAAGCACCCATGTCGCCTTCGACCACACCACCGAACCCCACTGGACCGACCACTGCTGCATTCACTTCACCTTCAAAAAAACAACCACGCACCACCGCACCCAACAGCTGCCTAGCCGCGGCCTGGAGCAAAGTCACTGAAGACCAGCTGCTCACCACCCTCTCGCAGAACCCACCCACCGGCCCGACCAACCCAGACGCCACAGCCCGCAACCTCAGATAGTGGATCGACACCTGTGCCAGCACCCTCGCCCCACTGAAGAAACCCTCCTACAGCCACTCTGGCAAGATAGCCACCTGGTTCACCGACGAGCTCCTGGCCTCCAAGCGCGCATGCCGGAAACTGGAGAAGAAATGGCTCCACGAACGTACACCGGACAACCACGCAGCCCACAAGGATGCCACCCGCAGACACCACCACCTCATCAGATCAGCCAAGAGTTCCTCCTTCAAAGACCGCCTGGATAACAACGCACACAACAGTAAAGAGCTCTTCTGCATCGTTAAAGAACTATCCAACCCCAGCGCCAACACCAACGACATCCCGCCCTCACAGGAACTGTGAGACTCACTGGCCATCTTCTTCCACCGCAAGATCGCTGACATCCACGACAGTTTCAACACCACGACTGACCCGACCACGCCAGACTCCACCCCTTCTCCGAACACCAACAATGCCAACCGCCTTACCTCCTGGTCGAACGTCAGCGACGACGAGACATGCAAGGTCATGAACTCCATCCACTCAGGATCTCCGACAGATCCGTGCCCACACCACATATTCAACAAAGCAGACGCAGCCACCGCTCCCCAACTACGGAAGGTCATCAACACCTCCTTCGAAACAGCAACATTCCCGGAAAGCTGGAAGCACGCCGAAATCAACGCCCTCCTCAAGAAGCCCAAGCGGACCCCAAGGACCTCAAGAACTTCCGGCTCATCTCCCTGCTTCCGTTCCCGGCGAAGGTCATCGAGAAAATCGTCAACATGCAACTGACCCGCCACCTCGAAGACAACAACATCCGGATTCCGAAACCACAGCACTGAGACTGCCCTCATCGCCGCCACAGACGACATCAGGTGCCAATTAGACAACGGCAAAACATCAGCCCTCATTCTCCATTCTCCTGGACCTTTCGGTCTGCCATTGCACGCCTCCAACAAGCCGGTATCCAAGAGAAGGCCCTTGACTGGACCACATCCTTCCTCTCCGGCAGATCACAGAGCGTCTGCCTCCCACCCTTCCGATCCGAGGCCACCGACATCATCTGCGGCGTCCCCCAGGGCTCCTCCCTCAGCCCAACGCCTGTCAACATCTACATGGCCCCCCTCTCAAAAGTGGCCCGCCATCACAACCTCAACATCATCTCCTACGCCGATGACACTCAGCTCATCTTCTCCATCACCCAGGACCCACACACTGCCAAAACCAACATTCATGACGGAATGAAGGCCATCGCCGACTGGATGAGGAGCAGCCGGCTGAAAATGAACTCTGACAAGACGGAAGTCCTCATCCTCGGACCCAACCCCTCGGCCTGGGACAACTCCTGGTGGCGACCACTCTTGTGACAGCACCGACACCCACCGACCACGCACGCAATCTAGGATTCATCCTCGACTGCTTCCTGTCCGTGTCCAAACAGGTCAACGCCGTCTCCTCCTCCTGCTACAACACCCTCCGCACGCTTCGCAGGATCTACAAGTGGATTCCGACCGAAACAAGAAGAAAGGTGACACAGGCCCTTGTCAGCAGCAGGCTGGACTACGGCAACGCACTCTACGCCGGAATCCAAGCCAAACACCTACGACGACTACAGCGCATCCAAAATGCCTCCGCCCGACTGATCGTCAACGTCCCCCGCCACAGCCACATCACCTCCACCTGACAACCTACACTGGCTCCCCATCGACAAGAGGATCACCTTCAAACTCCTCACCCACGCACACAAAGCACTGCACAACACCGGACCAGCCTACCTGAACAGCAGACTCAGCTTCCACACCCCCACCCACCAGCTCCGCTCCGCCAGCCTCACCCTCGTTGCCGTCCCCTGCATCCAACGAACAAACTCCGGTGGCAGATCCTACTCCTACCTCACCGCCAAGACCTGGAATACCCTACCTACCCATCTACGGCAGACCGAAGACCTACTGCCTTCAGAAGACTCCTCAAGACCTGGCTCTTCGAGCAGTAGCGAACCCCCCCTCTCAGCGCCTTGATACCCTCACGGGTGAGTAGCGTGCTTTACAAATACCATGATTGATTGATTGATTGATTGATTGTAACGTGGAGTAACGTGGAATTATTAAAATCCTCCAATTCCGTCAGCGGTTACAAAGTCCACCCACCTCCGTTGTGATGGAAAGTTCAGAACTGGACTGGAGAATGCTTTGGTGACCAGATAACTGTCAAAATACTCCTTAGTGGCACTTTTTGACCTTCTCCGTGATGGATTTGGTCACTATAGTCGGGTTGGAGCATCCAAACACTTCTCTTTCAAACTTTTCAAAACTTTCCAAGCTTTATGGTTACAAATGCTTGTTTGTGGTTCTGACTAGAAGTACTAAGGTTTACATTTACTTTAAAAATCTATATCTCTGGAACTCTCTGGTGGATTTTGCTCCCCTTGCTCTCTAAAAAATCATAAAAATATAATCTATGTTTATAGATTGGTTTTGTTATATCTTTCGTGTTGTGTGACTTTTGTATTTCATAGTTTGGTGCTTCTAAATACTTTACACTAGTTCCTTTGTTCAAGCCTTGCTGCTGAGAGCCACAGCTACGCAGGGTTGTGCTAAAGGTTTTACAAACGATCCTGACTGGACCCAAGAGAGGTTTTTTTGTGATAACAATACGAGGTAAGGTTGCATAACCATACCATATAAAACTCCAACATCCTCACATGGTCTTATTGGAATGGCTTTGTGGAGTCTATCTCATCTCTGAAACTAGAGACCAAATGCTAGGTTGGGTATTCAGTGAATTGCCATATATCATTTCATATTTTCTTTGAGAAGCCTTCAGTTTACAGAGGTACTTTTGTACTCTAGTTTGGGAAACAAAAGTTAACACTAACAATCATTCAAACAGTGGACCATTTATTAACCACCAAGACCATTTCAGCCTAGTGGTTTCGGAGCCTTTTCAGGCTGTAAGCAGTCTCCCAGGAGCAGTTATCCGACACTGTGTCAACATGCCCTCAGTGAAGCACCATCTTGTAGCTGTAGCAAATGCAAGACCAGCAGTCAAAGTTCATCCAGGTTTATCTTCCTTCTGACCGGACTTTAAAATGTTGGGCACTGCTCACTATTCCTTGGTAGGCTGTCAATGTAATTTACCCTGTCCGCAGTTCATGATAATTGCTGACACTTTCGAGTATAAGTTAGGTGAAGATTGTGTGAAACCCTCTATCAGTGCCTTTTATGACTGTTCTGATATGCTCCTCCACTTATGAGCGGTGGAGCTGAGAAGCGTCTTCTTGCCACTTAAGGCGTTCCTTCTGGCTGAGGTCCATGGTGAGGCAGGTTTATGCAGTAAACACCACAATCCTCTTCTACGTTTGGAAACAAGGGGTCACCTACTCACCACAGAACTGTCTGCTGGGCTGGATATACATCTGTGGGTGTGTGAGTTGCATTAAGACGTTGTTCAGCTGGTGTCTGACATTAATGGTATTAACAACAGCAGAAAGGATAATTTATTCAGGTGTCATTATTTGCTATTTGATTAAGGTAGCCTCAGGAAGTCCTCGAGCATACTTTAGTAATGACTTCGGGCAGCCCTGAAACTGAAGCTTTTGCACCCCATCTCAATTCCAGGTGCGATAAGTATGCTTCTTAGATGCATAAGTGGTCCGTTTACACAGGAACAGTCTTTAAGTTCAAAAAGAATTTTATTGATCAAAAGAAGGGTGTCAATACAAAATACAAAAGCGATACAAGGAAGAAGTAATAATAATCAAGTAAAGCAATACACCAATAATAGTATTTAAAATGGGCTCTAAGACAAGACAAATGGGATAATATATCATAAAAATGAGACAATGTAAATATTAATAAGACACATCAAAATATTGAAGAAATAAGGAACGTCAAGGGCAGTTAAGAAGGCTTTGAGACTTCTTGTTGGGCAGGCCGTAAATGAAATGAACGTCTAGCACATACATCAAGGTATAACGTAATAGGCAGCCATAGATCCATACGTTTTGTTGCCATATGAATAGGAAAAACAAAAGCAGTATCCAGTCTATGATTATGACAAACATTGTACCACTATGCCCTAAAGGAAATATTCGAAAAGTTTTTCTAATTATCTGTAATCTGTTGGAATGCAAGTGCTAGCAATAAATCAATAATTTTAACATTAAGTACGGTGTCCTCCCAGCATGAAGAAGGACTACCCAGGAAAATATGAGTGAAAGAAAAAGGAATTTGAGTGTGGAAAATTGCATTGATTTGGGACCAGACTTGTTTCCAGAAATCATGAACATTACTACATGAGAATAGCATATGAAATAGAGTGGCGAGCGGGGAAGAGCAAGTCCACAGAGATCTGAAGTTGTGTAAAACTTCTTACTCAGGTCTTGTGGTGTAAAGAGAAGTCTATTATAAATAAAGAACAGGTATTGCGTTATAGTAGCTGCTCTGGAACATTTGTGAATTTTGATCCATATCTTATTCCACAAAGACGTTGGCCATGACGTGGAAAAATCACATTCCCATTGCTCTTCCACCTTAGATTTTGGCCTAATAGAGTCTATATTGTGGAGGTACTTGTAAATAGTGGAAGCTTTGGATGTGGTTTGTAAGAAAGAATGGAGCTGTAAGGTGGGATTAAGAGGTGTAGGAGAAGCAGGAGTGTGTAAGAGTCCAGTGTGAGTTACCGTTACCGCCTCTTCGAGTAAAAGGTATTTGCGAGCAAAAGAAGCGGGTAAATTGAAAGATTGGCTAAGTGTTGAGAATAGTTGAGATATCCAAAGTAATCCTTTTTGCCTCCAGGACTTCCAGTAAAAGGGCTTGTTGTTAATTAACAAGTTCTTATCGTGCCAAATGGTGGAATTAAGAAAGTCAGCAGCTGTAGGAAGAGGAGAGGGGGCGAAAGATAAAAGCAATTTGGTAGTGAACTTGTGTATGGGAGTGGACAATGCATGTGGTTTACGGGAGAAAGAAAGATCTTCAGCAAAGGAGAAGGGGGAAAGTGAGAGACGTTCAATCGTCACCCATAAAGGACAAGTATCAGCAGGATCCTGTAACCAAAAGGAGGCTTGATGTAAAAGGAATGCCTTTTGGTAAGCCGGAAAGTCCGGGAAATTAACTCCACCTTCCGACTTGGGGTGTATTAATCTGAGAATGGACATCCGAGGTTTCTTGCCGTTCCAAAGAAAGGTAGAGAGAATTGAGTTAATTTTCCTGAAAATGTTTGTGGGAATAGGGACTGGAATATCAGAAATCGTATAAATGATTATGGGGGACAACATCATCTTAATAGTATCAAGGCGACCCCACCATGAGAGATAAAGAGGATGCCATCTGGTCGTCAAATCTGATATCTTCTGAATGCATTTGTTCAGACATAGTGAAACTGTGTCCGAAATTGAGGAGGTAACATGTAGTCCTAAGTACTTAATGTGAGTAGGACTCCAAGTGAAATTCGAAGCACTAAAATCAGGTTTAAAAGTAAATTTTGTTAAGGGTAAAATCTCGCACTTGTCATTGTTTAGTTTATATCCGGAAATTTTGGAGTATTCACGTACCTCTTCTAGAAAGGCAGGTATAGATTCACTGGGATTAGACAAAAAAAGTAAAATATCGTCAGCATATGCGGCGAGTTTGATGAGAGAATGCGGCATTTGAAAACCATAGATGTTAGGATTTTGGTGAAGTTTAGAAAGGAAAGGCTCTGGAGCTAAATTAAAAAGAAAGGGGGATAGAGGACATCCTTGAGGAACGCCTCTTCCTAAGTAAAAAAAAGAACAAACTAAGCCATTAGCACAAACTGCTGCGCGCGGGTTGGAGTAAAGAAGGGAAATTAAAGAAATAAATTTAGGGCCAAAACCAAACCATTTGAGGGCAGAGAAGAGATAGGTCCATTCAACCCTATCGAATGCCTTTTCGGCATCCAATGCAATAGCTACAAGAGAATGTTGTAAACGTGAGGATTTGGACAGAAAGTTAAACAGGAGTCTAGTATTATCAGTTGTAAAATGCCCTTTAACAAATCCGGATTGTTCCGTACCTAACAGGTCAGGTAAATAAAGATCTAACCTTGCTGCAAGTGACTTGGCAAATATTTTATAATCGACGTTAACCAGAGAAATTGGTCTGTAATTTTTGCAGTATCTAGAATCCTTCCCTTTTTTAGGTATAAGGCAGATGTGAGCATCAGAAAAGGAACCTGAGGAGTTACCCAATGTGACAAATGAGTCTATTAGGGAGTGCAATTTTGGTAGTAATAATTTAGAAAAATTAAGGTAAAATTCAACCGTGAAACCATCCTGCCCTGGGGCCTTGTCTTTTTTAAGGTGTTGAAGGGCAGTGAATAATTCTTGCTGGGACATGTCTGATTCCAAAGAGGTTAAATCGAGAGGGAAATGTTGGGGTTTATGTATGCTAGAAAAGAAATGCGATAAGGATTGGGTGGAGGGTTGAGTATCAGAAGAATAAAGAGTTTTGTAAAAAAGAGAAAATTCTGTTAAAATGTCAACATCCTTATGTTTAAGATCAGAGTTATCATCATAAATAGATTCAATATTTAACCTATTATGTTTAACTTTTAAGTAATTAGCCAAAATATTCCCGGCTTTGTTCTTACCCCCATAAAATTTTGCACTAGACTTTAACAGATACAAAGAAGCATCCTATGTAGATTTTTGTTAAATTGCATCTTAGCATCAATAAGAGCTGTCAAACTATCTTGAGAATGTGAAGTATAATAGGAGTGCTCCAATCTCTTAATTTTCTGAAGAAGATCACCAATAAATTTGCGGGCAAGTTTCCGTTTTTTGGCGACAAAACCAATTATGAAGTCTCTAGCTGTAGCTTTAAAGGCATCCCAAATGGTGTGCTTGGGTATAGAGTGAGTATCGTTAATCTAAAAAAAACTCGTCAAAAAAACTTGTAAAAGAGGCATTAAACTTAGGATCTAAAAGGAGGGTGCTATGAAACGCCACCTCTTAGGTCCCGTAATTTTAGGCAAAATATCAATATTAATCGAGACAGAGGCATGATCTGACAGTAAGATGGGACCAATTTCTGCATTAGCGAGAGTTTGTGCAATATTATGGGAAACATAAATGTTATGTTATGTTATGTTACTTTAATTCTTTTATAGCGCACGGCAACTCCAGAGGAGCATCCCGGCGCTTTAGCAAAGAAAGGAACAGCAAAAAGCAACCACACAACAAAAGGAAGAGGGAAAGGAACTGTTACCTAAAAAGCCATGTCTTCAGGTCCTTTCTGAAAGCAAGAAGACAAGGGGCCGATCTCAAGGACAATGGTAATTCGTTCCATGCCTTGGATGTCAGATAGCGGAAGGATCGACCTCCCTGACGAGCACGGCGAATTACAGGGACAGTCAACAAGGACAGACCCGATGACCTGAGAGTCCTGCTTGGCACATACCTGGAAAAACGTTTCCCAAGATATTTGGGGCCAATACCATGAAGGGCCTTAAAGGCCACCGTCAGGCATTTAAAAAGGACTCTCTTGGAGATAGGTAGCCAATGAAGGGTGTTCAGTAAGGCAGTGGCACCAGCTCTCCTCGGGAGTCCAAAGATGGCACGGGCTGCCGAATTTTGGACCACTTGCAAACGGGTCATAAGATATTTCGGTAGACCCACAAAGAGAGCGTTTGCGTAGTCCAGTCGCGACCCGATTAGTGCCTGAACGACTGTCTTCCTGTGGTTGAGTGATAGTAGAGGAAGAAATTTCCTCAACATCCGTAAGATGCCGAAGCATTTCCCAACAGTGGACGAGATGTGAGGTCCAAAGGATAAGTCACAGTCTACTATCACCCCCAGATTTTTGGCCTTAACAGCGACTTTGTCAGGAGGAGACATATCCAGTGGCCACCAGGATTTCCAGTCAAGTTCCGGTGCGCAACCGAAAAAAAGCAACTCTGACTTGTCAGAGTTGCATTTCAAGCCATGACCTCTGAACCACTCAAACACCGCACCAAGGCAATCCCTGATCTTTGTGCCGTCGAATGACCCAGCCCTGTCACAAGTGAACAGGAGTTGGGTGTCATCGGCATAAGACACGATCTGGGCGCCAAAGGATTCCGCGACTTCCGCCAGAGGGGCCATAAAGATGTTAAACAGCATAGGGCTGAGAATGGAGCCCTGCGGAACTCCCACCTCTAGCGGAGCCATATCAGCGGAAAAAGGAGGCGCCCAGACCGTTTGTAAAAATATAATCTAAATATAATATAAATATAATCAATCCTTGATTGAGAGTGATGGGAGGGTGAATAAAAAGTAAACTCTTTAGTTGTCGGATTACAAAGGCGCCAAGCATCAATAAGCTTATGTTGTGAAACTGCCTGAGCAAAAAGTTTGTGGGGTTTGTTAGGAATAAATGAGGCTTTGGAATATCTGTCAAGAAAGGGATCAAGAGGTTGATTACAATCTCCCGCTATAATGAAGTTATCATCCATAAATTTGGTAATGTGTGTAGCCATCACGTGCCAAAAACTAGGGTCACCTCCCGTGGGAGCATATACATTGAGAAGAGAGATTGGAACACTCCTTAAAGATAATTTGACATACAGCCATCTGCCATCAGTATCTGATTCTTGAGTTACTAAAGAGTAAGAAAGGGTTTTACGACATAAAATTATTACCCGTTACGTTTACCATCACCAGGAGAATAAAAAACTTCACCCACCCAACCTCTCTTGAGTTTTAAAGATTCAACATCTGAAAGATGAGTTTCTTGCAAAAATGCAAAATCAACATTCAGTTTGGCTAGATCAGATAAAATTATTTGTCTCTTAATGGGAGAATTCAGGCCCTTAACGTTCCATGTGATAACTCTTAACGACATACAATATGATATAAAATATGATAAACAAATTGGACAAAATCACAAAGATAACCTAAGTAAAGAAGAAAGCCCAGAACTAGTGAAAATTAGTAACAAAGAAAGAGTAAGAAGAGAAAGGGAAGTTCAGTAAAACACCAAACAAGTAAGGAAGAGTATAAAAATCAGAGGTAAAAAAGAAAGAAGTATTAAGAAGAAGTAAAGAAGTGCGAAGAAATAGGAACCTTATCGTCAGTGAATAGAAAAGTGAACAGAAAGAAGTAAGTAATAGAAAAGATGAAAAAATAGAACGAGAAATGACACCTACTGAAAAGGGGGAACGAGAAAAAAAGGAGGAGAGGAGGATGACATATAAGGAAACAAATATGTGGAACGTATGGAGGAACAACATACCTACAAAAAGGGAAAGGCGAGGGAGCACAACCAGGAACAAAACCTGGAGCAAAAGCAGGGGGGGTGGAACCACATGGAGAAGGCGGAGCTTCCAGAGTTAGCGAGGCGCACAACCGAGAGAACACCACGAGATGAGGTTCAGAATCTACGGAGACATAAGGAAAACATTGAGTGAAAAATACCAACAAAAAAAAAAGGAAATCAGCAATACCAGAATCACTGAAAATGTAGGGAGTCAACATAAGAAACTACAACTGTAATATAATCACTCCAAAAATGCTCACATAACATGAAGAACATAGGGAATGACAACAAAAGTTAAGGAGCATGCAAAAAAGGAGCAAAATTTAAAAGAACCACAAAGAAATCAAGAGACTCAGGTAGGTTATTATTGTAGGTGACTTTAAAAAGACACAGATGAAAAAGTCCATATCTGGCACCTATGGATCGGAGATCAGCTCTCATGTCCAGAAAAGCTTTACGTTGGTTCGCTGTGGCCTTAGCATAGTACTGCGCAAAGAACAGAGAAGACCCTGACCAAGTGAGCCGAGGAGAGGCTCTAGCCGCTGATTAGACCTTCAAGAGATCCGTGTATTCTAAGAAATACATAATAACTCCTCTCGGTCTTGACGAAGTTGAAGTTGAAGAAGGAATCCGAACCAGCCTATGAGCATGTTGGATATTGAGCACAGTGTCCTCTGGCAAGTGTAGGAGCTTAGGGAGAAAAGACTTAAAGAAGTCCATAGGGTTGTTCCCCTCGCATCCTTCCACCAGGCAGTAGATGTGCAGATTGTTGCGCCTATTGCGGTTCTCAAGCTCCTCCACTTGCCGCTGAAGGGAAGAGACCTGCGAGTGCAGGTGGGAGACTTTGGTGGACGTTTCTTGAAAAGATTAAACACTCTGTTCCACTATTGTGACCCTTGCATCCATTTGCGACCAATTATCTGTCAGCACTTCCAGTTTGTCGTTGGTTTCCTCCATAAAAGGATGGAGAGCCCTTATTTCCTTCAATAAAATCTCCATAGGGACTGACGATATTGACTTGGACGGAGAGGGAGGGTCCTTTTTCAGTCTTTTGGATGTGGCTTTCCCTGAGACTGTCGCAGACGGTTCCATCGTGAGCTGTGTGTCCTGAGTGGAAGACAGTTGAGAAGCCTCAAACTTGGCAAATTCAGAAAACAACTTAGAGTTTTTAAGAAGGCTATGCTTCGAGTTCGCAGTGACAGAGTGCGTGTTCCTGCCCATAAGGTACAAAGACTGAAGAGAGTGTCCTAATGCAGGTAGGACAGGTAAGTATGTTGTCAAGAACCACAAATGCAGGTGAATGTGAAAGTCAATAGGAAGGTATGAGGAAAAAATTAAACCTGCGTTATAGTAGATTCAAACGGCAAGAGCGTTATGGTCCACGCTGTGGCTGAGAACGTCATGCATGCATAGCAAGGAGCCAAGTAATATGCAGTGAGTCAAAAAATTAACTGCAGGCACGAGGTAGGAAGCATCCACCAAGATGAAAAGGCATTAGAACCAAATCCCAGTCGGTGATATATACAGGCGCCATCTTGAAGAAAAGGAGAGAGGCTGAGGAGAGTCACAAAATGGTTGCCTCATATGAAGAGAGGTAATGCCTCATAAAGCAGTGGAGAGGAACAACAGTAAAATGTAGGCATCCAATTGCCAAAAGAAACACAGCATGAAAGATGAAATCAATGTGTGGGGCATTGTATAGCGGCAAGCTAAAGCATGAGCAAGCCGAGAGTCGAACATTCAATTCATGTGCATCGCGCTAAAAAAAAAGAAATGGTGGCTACAACCGGCGGAGAGCTACGACCAAGGAGTGTTAGCAGACTCAGCGGGCGTCGGAAAGGGCTTCAAGACATGCCCGCAACCTTCTGATAGCAGAACCTGCCTCCTCTGGAGCTGGAGAGTTACGCGAACCGCATGTCCTCACCTGTGCCGGCGGAGTGCTCACCCCAGGGCCGCCATGCTCGCCGGGCGCCAAGCCACACCCCCCACACAGGAACAGTCTCATTTTCAGGAAATGGGTTAGTTTCTGTATACTTTGCCCCTGACCCCTCTGAGTTCAAATGTCCACCAAACATTAAGAGAGTGCACAAGATGTTCACCATTCAGGGTGCCTGCAGTCTGGTCATGCCACCATAAAATCATTTGGAAAGTAGCCCTATAATCAGCGGGTCGAATCTGTGTTTTCACGTGCAGTCCGTAGTTAAGTGGAAAAGAGAATAACGTTGTTCAGACATTATCACAGGTGGTTCGAATACATGGGTTGCATCCAACCTGTGCCACATGACGTAGACCACATTTCCGGTGGCGTCTACTGATTAGATGGGTATTTTGCAAATCGGTTTTCATACCACCTCCAGCACTTTTTAATCTGATGTTTGGAAGTACCTTTGGGCATTGAATATATCAATTATGTTATGTTATGTTAAAGAAATTTGTAAAGTGCACAATTACCCTTGGGTGTATTGGCTCTGACTAAAAGCTGAGCTAGACTGATGCATTTAATTTTTAAACTGCCAGGCCTCAATCTCCTTCCTAAATTCCAAAAAGGAAGGGATGGCTCTGATACGTGCAGGGAGGCCTTTCCAAATTTTGATGTGCAGCATATGATGCTCCTACCTCCCCAGTTTACCCTTTTAATTTTAGGAATTGCAAAACGTTTAGAATTTGCGTATCGTAGGGATCTATTAGGGATGTACCATCTGAATGCATTCCTAAGAAAATCATGACCTGTCTTATAAAGTCCTTTATGTGCATGGCATAGGGCTTTACATTTACCACGACTACGAATCGGAAGCCAATGTAACTCTCGAAGTCCCTGAGAGATAGGATGAAATTTAGGCAGATTCAAGATCACTCTGGCTGCAGCATTCTGCACCAGTTGCAGCTTACTTACATGCTTTTCTTGCACATTCAAATAAAGACTATTACTGTAGTCTAGTTTTGAAAGGACTCATACCATAATCACATTTTTCCTAAAGTTATTGGGGGTGTATGGCAATATTTTTCTAATCAGTCTGAGGATGTAGTAGGCCGATGAAATCACCAAGGACACCTGGGCACCCCTATTGAGTTTGTCATTGATGATGACTCCCAAGTTTTGGCTTTAAGGACAGGAGTTGGAGGTTGACTCAGTTGTTCTGGACACCAGTTATTGGACTAGGCTGGGGAAAGTTTCCCAAAAACAATCGCAATTATTACCCTAAAGAATTTCCCTTAGAGCAATGGAACAGGTTCCCTGGCTTTTAATGATGACATTCTGCTAACCAAGAAGTGACTAAATACATTTGGAATGGGTCCTAGTCACCCATGAACTTTTGACACGACATTTATTAGAATCGGGAATATGAAACGTCGAACAGTTGCTTGGGAATGCATCCATTCCTATGTTCTCTCAATCTGTTCTCTGGGGTTTTGGTAGTAGTGCTCTTTGCAGCTGGACAGTTAATTGATGACAGGGTTTTAAGGTTGTGCAGGTTTTTTTGCATTAATCACAGCTGTTCCTTGTAAAATGTTCAAGAGAAATTTCAAGGGGTCTGGTGCACTTGTTTCCTCCAGCACGACATCTTGCCACCCCCTGTGGTCTTAGGCTGACCCTCGCCAGCCTGATGCATAGGTTTTCAAGCCAATGTCACCCTGCAACTTAAAAAATCGTCTTTCATGAATACATTCTCTTGGCTACCATAACAGCAACCAGGTTTGCACCTCAGAGCCTTTCACAGTGTTTGGTAAGGACAGAGTGGGTCTCTGGGTCACCCTTCCTTTATCCCCAAGCTGCTGTTATAACTCCATTGGAATGACATGATATTTTTCTAACTTCATTATCACGTCTGACATGGTTCCTTAGCCAAGGAGACCTACACAATCTGAGTGCGCCTTCCAATTTATCTGGAAGGGACCAAGGATTTGCATTCTTCAGACCAGCTATCCATGACTTTTGTGGACAAAGTTGGCAGCCGAGCAGCTACTGGGGTCACCATTGCTAGATAGATACAGTCATCTTTCACTCACAGCTGTAATCTGCATGGAGTTCAACCAGTACTAAGTCATACTCAGCGACGGCTAAGAATCGTCACTAGCATCTCTAGGTATGTGGTTAATGGAGATATAAGCTGGACAAATAAGTAAAACACCTATATGCATTCTGTCAACACTTCTCTCTGGAGGCTTCCTTGCTGAAAAAGCCAACGTGTACAAGAAGGTCTGTTGCATATTTTGCTTCATCCAGCTCTGCCTGGTAGATACTACCTTTCGCTTTCTGTGCTCGTTGTCATAAACGGTGGTATCTACCCAAGGTTTGAGAAAGGAAACTAGACAGTGAGTAAGAAAAGGATAAAGTTACCTTTATGGTGTTACTCTTAGGCTGAAAAGTGTTGACAATTGCTAAACCCCCCATATTTGTAAAATGATCTGAATAATGGATCCTGCTGAATATATCCACCCCAGTATAATCGGAAGGGATAAAGTCAACAGCCTCGGATGGGGGTGGGCGCACACTGCCTCACACTCCAGCACTCAGTTTGCCCCGATGCATCATAATAATCTCTGGCAACCCCCAAAAAAGTGGTACTCTCTTCTGAAGAAGGAAAACTATCCTGAAACACGTGTCTAGAGATGCACAGCACTGGCTCCACCAACAAGGGTGAAAAACTAAAGTCTGACACCAAAGAAAGTGTGATCAAGCACTGCATTTATTATGATGCATTGGGGCAAACTGAGTGCTGTAGAGTGAGGCGGTGTGCGCCCACCACCCTCCGATTTGAAAAGGCTCCCTTTAGCTAACGAGCTGATGAGCTCTGGTTGATGCACGTGCACCCAGCGAGTGGTACTGAGACCTGAGAAGACTTTGGGCAGCATCTCCAGCACCCCCCAAAAAAGTGTTGCTCTCTAATGAAGAAGGACAACTATCCTGAAACACGTGTCTAGAGATACACAGCACTGGCTGCACCAACAAGGGTGAAAAACTAAAGCCTGACACCGAAGAAAGTGTGATCAAGCACTGCATTTATTATGATGCATCGGCCCAAACTGAGTGCTGGAATGTGAGGCAGTGTGCGCCCACCCTCCTCCCATTTGAAAAGGATCCCTTGAGCTAATGAGCTGACGAGCTCTGGTTGATGCACCTGCACCCAGCGAGTGGTACTAAGACCTGAGAAGACTTTGGGCAGCATCTCCGGCACACCCACCAAACAATGAGTTGCTCTCTACTGAAGAAGGACAATGTTGTAAATCAATGAAGGCAGGATGCTCGCAATCAGTGGTGCTCAGCGTAGTCATTTATTGAGACAGATGATAGGAGTAATCCTCTTCCCAGCTGACCCAACTCGTAACTGTCACAAGTTAGAATCATAGGGAAAGGCAAGAGCATAGAACAACCTAACACTCTGGAATACTAAATGGGAAAGGACACAAAGGAAGGGCTAACATTAATAAGGTGAAATACAGATAAGTTACATTACAAGACATCTTATCCCTTTAAACAACCCAACAAAAATGAATAACTCAACAAATAAATAAATAATAATAAAGAATTACAATAAACAGTAAAGCAAGTCACATTGAAAGAAAGTCAGCTCAACACAGATAATCATTCAAATAAGGAGGAGGTCGACGAGTTCTAGAAGCCCTAATAACAGAAGAAAGTCCATCAGGTGAATAAACTTCAAGAGGTAAAGGACCGACTTGTTGGCGCACATTAGAAGCATCACCACCACCCTCTTCCCTTGGAACAACAGAAGGAACAGAAGGCACCTCTTCAAAAGAAGATAACATGTAACCAGAAGTTAAAGGTGATTCTGAGTCACTAGAATTAGGTACCAGAGAGTCATCTCCTAAAGAGATAGAATAAGAAGATAGACCACACTTCTGAAATAAAGCCACATTTCGAAGGTTCCATTTCTCACCATTCTCAAGAACAACGTAATCAGGAAAAGAAAGCTTAACTTTATAAGGACCTATAAACTTGTTTAAACCTTTACTCACTCTGCCAGGCTTAACCTTGACTAGGTCACCACAGGAAATTTTCCGCACAGCAGCATCAGGTTGAGTCACACCATAAAGTCCCAGAGACTTATTCTTCAACCATGAAGGATTCAATTTAGTACCTGGACGCCTACCCCTCATCAACTCAAAAGGAGACTTACCATTAGACTCATGTGGAGTAGACCGATACGCCCAAACCATATCACGAACAGCATCATGAGAAAATCCACCAGAAGCTAAAGACATCTGAATAATCCCCTTGATGAGTCTGTTAGCCCTCTCACAAACTCCATTGGCACGGGGATTGTATAACGAAGTCCTGTGATGAGTTATACCACAATTAACTAAGAAGTTACGCATGTCAAGAGAAGTGAAATGAGTACCATTGTCTGTAATCAATGTATGAGGACACCCCTCCTCGGAAAACAAGACAGACAAAAATGTTATTGTGGAATTAGTAGTTATATCACGAACAAATTTCACAGTAAGCCACTTTGAAAAGAGATCAATAACAACAATAGCGAAACGCTGATCCAGTGGCAACTCAGAGATAGGACCAATAAAATCAAGAGATATGCTATGCCAAGGTCGTTGTGGAACAACAATCTCACCACAAGTGTGACCACCCGCTAACTTAAGTCTTTCCTCACTATTCTTACACCTGGAACAATTCTGAACCCAAGAAGCGATCTGGGCATCCATAGCTGGCCACCAAAAATCAGTTTTAACCCTACGTTGAGTGAAAGTTTGTCCCAGATGGCCTTCATGAGCCAAAGCAATAACTTTAGATCTTAACGAAACTGGAGGAACAAACCTATCACCTCGCATCAAAATAATACCATCAGAAAAAGACAACTCATCCAGGATTTTTATATAAGGACGAACAGAAACAGGGACACAACTTTCACGTCGTACACCTAACTTCACCATATCCACAACAGTCTTTAAAACAGTATCTTGAGACATGGCGGAGGACCAATCAACCTGAGTAAAAGTGCCAACACCCAAGGACAAAACGTCCTGCTCAAATGCTATCGCTATATCATCCTGCAAAACGAATTCACTGTTAGCATGACAGTCAACAGAAAGTCTAGATAGACAATCTGCCTGAATGTTACGCCAACCCTGGATGAAAGAAATATCGTATTGATACACCTGAAGTCTAGATGCCAACCTAGCTAGTCTAGGAGAACCTTTACCAGAACTGCCAGGAGAGAGAATACTGATAAGAGGTTTGTGGGCTGTGAGCAACTTAAAACGAGTACCCCATAAATACGTCTGGAAATACTGTACTGCCCAAGCAGCTGCCAGTGCCTCTTTCTCGATAACTGAGTAGTTTTGTTCAGAAAGAGACAAAGTGCGTGAGGCAAATGCAACAGCTCTCAGACCTTCATCATATTTCTGCAAAAGAAAAGCTCCCAATCCTGTCGAACTGGCATCAACCATTAGAGTGGACATGCGCTTAACATCAAAAGGTGCCAACATTTTGCATCACACAACTCTTGTTTGATATCATTAAAACATTTTGCATGAGAATCATTCCATACAAACTTTACTCCTTTCTTCAATAGCGATCTCAAGACAACTGTCTTGTCTGAAAAGTTTCTTACAAACTTAGAATAAAATTCAATGAGGCCCATAAAGGACCTAAGTTGGTCTTTGTCAACAGGGCAAGTTGCTAAACGTATCCCCTCTAAGAGGTTCTTCTTAGGTTTAACACCTTGTGAGGAAATTTCATACCCCAAATACTCGATCTGTGGCACCAAGAAGGAACATTTCTCTTTGCGTAAAGTTAAACCTGCCTCCTGAATCCTAAAAAGAACTTCCTTAAGGGTGAAGTTATGATCCTCCACAGTCTTTCCAAAAATCAAGATGTCATCTTGAAAATACACTGCTTTGTCTATGCCTTTAAATAGTTGCGTTACCATGCGTTGAAACACGCTGGCAGCTGATGTAAGGCCAAATGGGAGACGGGTAAATTGGAAAGTGCCCTCAGTGGTAATGAAAGCTGTGAGACTCTTTGATTCATCATGAAGACGAATCTGGTGGTATGCACTCTTAAGATCAAGTTTAGTGAAGAATTTAGCCCCATTCAAAGTACAAACTAACTCCCCTATATTGGGAAGTGGGAAAGTGTCCGCAATAACATTTTTGTTAAGGGACCTAAGGTCCACACAGAACCTAATTTTCCCATCCGATGTGAGTGAAATCACGACCGGGGATACCCAATTAGAAGCCTCAACAGGTTCTATGACCCCTCTTGCAACATTTCGTTTATTAGATCTTTAACTTCATTTCTAACAGTTATAGGGATTCTGCGGAGCTTATGCTGAATGGGAATAGCATTTTTTTTTAACAAAATTTTATGGACATAACCATCAAGTCGTCCCAATTCATTTCTGAAAACACTTTCAAACTTATGCATGATGTCATTCAATGATTCATCATCTACAACCATGACTTGACACTCAGCACGAGGATCAACTCTAATATGAAGGTCGTACTGATGAATCCACCCTAGGATTGGAGGGCCATCTAATGCTACATATACCTTCCCATCAATAATTCTGCCTGAAAAAGATATGTTCGTGTCAAAATACCCCAACATTTCTATGTGTTCACCTTGAAACCCAGTGGGAGCAATGTCACATTGTACCAATGAGACATCAGGCCATTCTCTCTTAAATAAAGGTTCTGGAATTATTGTATACCTAGAGCCTGTGTCTACCATCAAAGTGACAACATGACCATTGATATTGAATTCGGCCTTGAGACGAATTTCCCTCTTTTCATTTATAAGGTTTACGTCTGAAAGAGATTCCTCAACTACTAAAATGTTGTCTTTATCTCTGTGAAAGTCTATACTGTCATCTTGTACAACAGCTACTTTCTGTTTACCCTTGAAGCGACTCATTTTAGAAAAATGACCCACTTTTCCACACTTCAAACACTCCTTATTGTTAGCGAAACAAAACCTTGCGTCGGAAGAATGAGTATTACTCCAACACCTTGAGCAAAATTTTACATTAGGCTTCACATTCTGTTGTTGTTTGTAAACAAATTTCCCTTTAGATTTTAAAACAGCAACAGGCTCATCATCATAACCCTCACATTCTTGTGAGGTATAATCAGAAACAATAGAAACAGGAGTTGATTTATGTAACTCCTTCATGCATATTTCCGATTGTTCCACCACTTTGGAAAGGTCAATAGCAGTTTTGAGAGAAGGATTTTTGGCTGCCCATAGTCGCTCTTGGATCTTCTTATTGTTGCACTGTACTATTAGTTGGTCTCTCACCATCTCATCAGCCATGGCTCCAAAGTTACACTTAACTGATAATTCTCTAAGTCGTGCTACAAAATCATCAATACACTCTTCTGCACGTTGTTTATGTGTATAAAATTTAAATCTATTCAAAACTAAATTTTCTTCCTTGGCAAATCGGATTTCTAGACGAGACATAGCATCAGTATATTCATCAGGAGCTGATTGTGCAGATGAGTGCAACTGTTGAGGTAAGTATTTAAAAATACGCTGTGCCTCTTT
Source organism: Lissotriton helveticus (assembly GCF_964261635.1). Taxonomy (NCBI): domain Eukaryota; kingdom Metazoa; phylum Chordata; class Amphibia; order Caudata; family Salamandridae; genus Lissotriton; species Lissotriton helveticus. Next base: position 1,719,077,771 of record NC_136057.1, read on the forward strand.
TCCCAAAGCGCTTAGTAATAATGCCTTTTTGCGCTTAGCAGGAAATTGCTGGCCATCTAAAGCATCTAAATAGTTTTCGAACATTACTATCCAATCTTCCCCAGGAATAAGAGGAGTACCTGGTTCAGACAAAAATGGTGGAGGGAGAGCAACATTAATTTGCTGTGCCATATTGCTTTGAATAGTAGTGAATAACTTACGAAATTATAATGTAATTGTAAGTTTGCACCAGAAAACTTGCACTGTGCGCAAATAAATATAACAAAAGGAAATATTAGCAGTTTAAGGAAAAATTAAGTCACCGTGAATATCGAGCAGAGTCCATATATCTTGCTCGTTGTGCGCAGGGAAGCTTCCAGGAAGACGGATGAAGTAAACAATCAGATCCAAAATGGCCGCACGTTGCGTGGTGACGTGACGCTTCAGCGCAGGTAACGCGGGTCAAGAAACGTTGCTAGTATACTTCGAGACGCAGTCAGTGTATCACGAGAGCACTGTTGATGACGCTCTCGCGGCTGCGCTCGAGACAGATTTATCAAGGATGACGTCGACTCCGATAAGCTACACAACGTTAAAAAAACATTTTTCCGAAGTTACCCAAAATCCAGCTGATATGTGGCGTCACGAGGACAGCAGAGACGACAAGCCACTGCACGCGGGATCCATTTCTCGGGAAGAGGGAACTCCACAGTTTTCAGCTGAGACGCAGTATATTCGGGTCAGGTCAGCTACCAAAACGTCGCCAAAATGTTGTAAATCAATGAAGGCAGGATGCTAGCAATCAGTGGTGCTCAGCGTAGTCATTTATTGAGACAGATGATAGGAGTAATCCTCTTCCCAGCTGACCCAACTCGTAACTGTCACAAGTTAGAATCATAGGGAAAGGCAAGAGCATAGAACAACCTAACACTCTGGAATACTAAATGGGAAAGGACACAAAGGAAGGGCTAACATTAATAAGGTGAAATACAGATAAGTTACATTACAACAGACAACTATCCTGAAACATGTGTCTAGAGATACACAGCACTGGCCGCACCAACAAGGGTGAAAAACTAAAGCCTGACACCGAAGAAAGTGTTATCAATCACTGCATTTATTATGATGCATCGGGGCAAACTGAGTGCTGGAGTATGAGGCGGTGTGCGCCCACCACCCTCCGATTTGAAAAGGCTCCCTTTAGCTAACGAGCTGATGAGCTCTGGTTGATGCACCTGCGCCCAGCGAGTGGTACTGAGACCTGAGAAGACTTTGGACATCATCTCCTGCACCCCCCAAAAAAGGGTTGCTCTCTACTGAAGAAGGACAACTATCCTGAAACACGTGTCTAGAGATACACAGAACTGGCTGCACCAACAAGGGTGAAAAACTAAAGCCTGACACCGCAGAAAGTGTTATCAAGCACTGCATTTTTTTATGATGAATTGGGGCAAACTGAGTGCTGGAGTGTGAGGCAGTGTGCGCCCACCCCTCTCCTAAAGTCAACAGCCTCCATTACATTTCGGCACGTCAAATCTGCGAGATGCAACAGGGCAAAAAGGCTGGGAAAATGCAAGAACACACAATCTAAATATTACACACACATTTTCAGGGGAAATCTTGTAAATAGGTGCTATTAATCTTACATGATGAAGTCCAAAACTATTTGGCGCCAGAGGTTGTAGGATGCGAAAATATTTGCACCCTCCTCCTGGGCGCTCCTAATGAGGCATTCCTATTATAGCCTTATCAGCACTATCATGCAAATTCCTCAACTATGAGTCCGAAAACGCATGCTGATTGGTCTATTTTTAAACTGAAGAGAAATGCAACGGGGGCCTTCATGGCCTTGAATGAGGTAGTGCATCATATGACGTGTGCATGCATATGTGGTACCAGCTTGCAAAGCTCTTTATTAAAATAGCGATAGATGTAGTTTCATGTCTCAATTTTAGGTGGCACAGATGATCCTCACAGGTTGCTAATGGGAAGGAGCCCTCAGTCTAGGAGAAATGAGGTGACCATTTATGAGATTGCACCAGTTTCTTTATTCTTATACTGAGCTGCCTCTAGTCCCAGAGAGAGCGAAAGGAATTAGACACTGAAACATTGGTTTCTGAAGAGCTAGTTTCTGACACCATGAGCTTTATTGTTACAGCATTAAAGTTTTTTAAGTTTCACATGTATTGAAAAGAAAAGAAATAGGCCAGATCATGCCTCCGAGCTTTTCAAATGACGTAAGCGAACTTCCATACACCTTAGAGGCCATGCATTGAGTTGAGTCTCGAGGTGCAGGGTTGTGAACTCTGCAGTGCGTGGTGGAACTCAGTTGAGGAGAGCAACCCTTCTTCTGAAACTCCACTCAAAAAAACTGAAGTGCGTATCCTTGGCTCTCCTTCCTCTATCTGGACTCTTGCATTGAGATCATCTGAATATCAGTGGCGTAGCAACGTCAGATGGTACCCGGTGCGGAAAATTTCTTTCACCCGCGGCTTGACAAAATGGCAAAAAGATGTTTAAAGCACATATTTTTGCCATTTTGTCACCCCCCTCAGTAATGGCATGCGGGGCGGCTAGCACTCTGCGCACCCTCCGCACTCACCTTCCAACACCACTGCTGAATAGGGCTCACTCCCACGCCTGCTGCTAAAATCTGCAATCTAGGTATTATCCTTGATGCCGTCTTTACATTCCTACTGCATATCAACACTGTTGCCTCCACTTCTTTCTGTGCAAAATGCTTCCTCTGCTTCATCAGGAAAGACAGAATCTTGTCATGGAGGGCATCACATTATCTCATCTGGAGTGTGGGAATACTCTTTTTGTGGGGCTACCACATTCCTTAAATACAAAAACAAAAATGACCCAGAACGCAGCAGTTTACCCAACACCCTCTCTTGTCCCATCAGAAAGATTCAGTTCATAGGGGAGATTTTAGATTCCAGCAAGATAGCCTTCTGAGATGATTACTTCCATCAGTCAAGGAGCAGACCACATCTTGATTAGTTCACCTAGTGACAATAAGTGCATAGTGAGCTTATGCCTTTTGCACCTAAGAAGGTTTTGTCAGGATGCATACAACAAAATAGTTATGATTTTCCTTCACCTTCCTCCTTGCCTTGGACTTTCTTTATAACTGGATAAAAAGTGTGCTGAACTTTTATCTGGATCAAACCAAAAACTACAGGTATCCAGATAGGCTTTTTGTGACTTCGGAGAGCAATAAGACCCGTGGACCTGGAGCTGAGTTCACAATAGCAATGATGAACACCATATTGTATTAATGATTGCTGCGCTCTGAATCGCACTCAGTACTCCAGTTGGAGTCAGGACACACCCCAGAGGGCTAAGGTGGCGTCAGTTGCATATTTGGGGCCTCTTCCTGTCAGAGGTGTATTGTGGTAGGCTCCTTCGGGTGCATCACATTCATTCATCTCTCACTAACCCTGGAGACATTGCCCATCAGTGGCAACAAGTTTGGCAGGATTTTATCTCTACTGTGTGTTAGACCTGCCATTCCTAGGGTGTGCTTCCTCACACTTTTTCCTTCTCCCCTCCTGTTTTGTTGAATTCGTTTTTGTTGGCCTTAGGGCTCTATGCACTTTGGCACTGCTCACCAGTGCAACAATGTTTGTGCTCACTCCCTAAAGCATGGTAAGACTGGCTTACTTATGATTGGCATATTTAATTTAATTATGAGTCCTTAATAAAGTGGTACACCATATAACAAGGGCCAGTAAATTAAATGTTGCTAGTGAGCCGGCAACACTTATTGTACCAACCACTTAAGTAGCCCTTTAAAACATATCTCAGCCCTGCCATTGGAGCCCATGTGCAGTTTTAAAAGGCCAATTTAATTTGGTAAATAAACCTTCTGCCAAGCTTAAAACTCCTTTTCAATACATATACGTCACCCCTAGGGTAGGTCCTAAATATCTCATAGGGTAGGGTGCATTGTATTCAAAAAGTTGGGCATGTACTTTTGAGTTTAAAATGTTTGTCCTGGAATTGAAAAACTCAAAAATTCATGTCTCATTATTGTGAGGCCTACCTCTCCGACAGGACAACATTGGGTTACTCTATTAATTTAAAACCTGATAGCTTTTGTTTGGAAACAGGAAGAGATATCATGTTCCATGTTCAAGGAATTGTAATTTAAAATCCTCTTTAATGTTAAAGTCAGATTTTAAGTCACAATTCCGCAAATAGCACTTTAAGAAAGTTGGCATTTTCGTGTATTGACTATTTGGTGCCTGCAGCCAGTTTTCTGGAATGCATGACTAAGTGTAGTTGGATAGTGGCCTTTGTGTTTTCCTCCCAGACGGTAACACAAAAAAGGACTAGTTGTTAGCAGAATGGGCCATCGTGAAAGGATGCTTATCTGGAGTCATTAGCGCAAAGGAGCACTGGTATCTCGTTTGCACCAACCTTGTTCCCGTTGCAATATACTGTGGAGAAGTGGAGACAAAAAATATCACACAATATTTCCACATGCAAGTATAATGTTGTGACTAACTACTCTGGGAGGGGTAAAGAGAGCCTCCTGTCCAAAAGAGGGGGAGGCTTCAGTGCGATACATGGTACCTGTTGCTATTTCTATTCATGATGTTAAGTAATATGGGCTGCTCCTTTCATACACCTGTTTATTCGCACACTTACAGAGCAGAAAAATGTTCTGTGTTTTTTTGTGGATTGCAAAGTTTGAATAGAAAGTGAGCTAGTGGCTCTCAGGAACTGCAGCGAGTGGTTGTGCTGGCTACAGGGACACAGCAAAGTAAATTGTGCTGGCTACATGTGGCAAATTGGGGAAACATTAAACAAATGACATGTCGGTGTAAGCAAGCTCAAAAGGTACATTAGAGTAGATGAGGTAAAGTATGGCTAGAGGCGGTGAGGATCAGCCGTCCTGCTGGGAAGCGGGTGCACAGGCAGCTGAACCGGTGAGTCCTCGAGCTGCAGCGAGGGTGCGAGGCGTGAGAATCGGCCCAGTGGGAGAGCGTCCATCTGCCTACTGCTGCCTCCTCCCTGCCCCCCTTCCCTTTCCCGAGAAGTATCTGACTGTGGGGCCTCCTGGGCCCATTTTGTCGCTCCAAGTCGGGCCACCAAGACTATCAATGTTAAGGCTGCAAGCGGACTAAGGGCACCGTACGCTCCGTTGACAGCAATCTCAAAGAGCGTCTGAAGCTGCCTGACTTCAAGATGGCGGATGGGCGATTCTGCTCAGGGCAATACAGTTTGAAGGATCAATGACTTGAGCAGAGAGACTCGGACTGGTAAGGCCAGCAGGGAGCTCTGCAACAGCGGATAACGCCTTAGCTGCGGCGAGGCAACAAGCTCAACGGCGTTTGGAATAGTGACCAAACGGGCACCCCAGTTACCTTCCATCTCAGCCATCAGAGCAGTGATGGGGCCCCTCCGAGGCCAAGATGCAGTGATCAGGCCAAGGTAACAGGGCGGAATGAACAGAGGCCCCTGCGCTGGCGATCCCAACCACCTAAGTGATGACAGGCCTTAGAATTGACTGAAACACAATCCACAAGAGAGAGCGCGCCGTGATGGCTTCCTCTGTGACGCTCTCTATCGCCAGACATGAAGGGCCACCAATGAGACTCCCTTATTTCACCACTTGAGATGACCCAACGCGGTGATTTATTTTGCACTGGACTTAGGAACTATGTGACTCCTACCTGGGGGATGGTCCTGCTTACTCTAACTTTTTGGGCCCCCTTGAGGTAATTTTTCTTCCACTCTCGATCTTTCAGAACTGATCTGTTTCCAAGCCCCTGTTTATACTCCCCTCCCCCTTTCCCTCTATCCTCTATTGGGGTCTTCTTCTTCTATGTTTGACCATGCAACTGTAACTAATGTAACTATGCAAAACTAATATTCTTGTTATTCCTGATTGCGGAGTCCTGAGCAACGTGGCTGTTGCCCGATGGAGCTGCTGGACAGCTATAGAGGAGATCAGTCCCTGGTTCAGCCCTAGGCCGTCATCTACCCAGCCGGACATTGGACACAGTTCTACCCATCTCCTTACTCCCCCTCCCTCCGACAAAATGCCATAACATTGTTTTTTCCCTGTGTTTTACTATGCTCTTGTAACTGATGTCATTTGTAACTTAATGATCCTCATGTAAAGCGCTCTGATACCTCCGGGTCTAGCCAGCGCTAAATAAAACTCTTCAAATAACACACATGCTTCAAGTTTATTTACATTAAAAGGAGTAAAGGAAAATTGTCAACAATGAAGAGTTGTTGTAGCAATGTTGGTGAAGAAGAGTTCATACACTTGTTATTAAGGAATTCTGCAAAGTTACATAAATACAGCAATCAATACTGTAAATCACTAGTGGAATTCAAAGATGCTGTTATTTTGTAGGTAAAGCTACTGAGGTAGCCACGCGCTATACAAGTGCGTAAAGCTACTGAGGCACATGCAGCATTGTTGTATTTGATGTATCATGAAGAAATAGAATGAAAAGCTAGTGAGTATGGCTAGTAATTTATTTTATTTTCAGCAGTTGTTAACGTGTCACAGAAAGAGTAGAAAAGGAAGCATGTTTTATTTTTTATATTATGACTTTATATAATTTGGTATACAAACCTGTTTGTTTTCTATCATGAGTAAACAACAAATTAAGGAAGAAAGAACACGTTTCTAGAAGGTGATGGAACGCTTTAATGCAGGAAAAGGAAGTCTAGATCTAATAGTTTTATACAGTAAGACAAATAGGTGCATGCTTTACAGTTTAAAAGTGGTATATATGAAGTATAATGAAGTAGTATTGTAAGGGTGTAGTTGTAAAAGGATGGTAATTAATTTTATAATAGTAGTTTTTGTAAAAGAATTGAGGAAGACATTGGTTGTTTAATAATTGTAGAGTTAGTGAAAAGTGTAGCATGTCTGCAGAATTGTCGAGATTGTTTAATAACAAGACAGACAAAAAGTGAAGAATATTTGCTGAATCGTTAAGAAAGCCTCTGTGTGTACCTGTTTCTACATTGAGAACAAAGAAAATCACTAACACAAACAACATGTTATGTTATGTGTATTTGTAATCACCCATGAGGATATTCTGGTGTTGAGCAGTAGTGTGTGTCTAGCCCGACCTATGGTAGCTTGGTGAACTGAAAAGCCAGATCTTAGGGCAAACAAAGCAAACACAAGGAGATGATGGACAGAGCTCTGAAACTTTTCAGATACTCACACCCAGTCACAGATTTGGATGGATTTAGGCCCAGATACTTGTTTCCAGTTCAGGGAGGACTTGGCCTGGCAGTTTGTGCTGGACTGTTCCCATTGGGCGCAGGGTCAAGACTTATTTGCATATGGATGGGTTCAAACTGGAATGGCATGGTGAGCAAAAAAACGATGGGTTTAGGCCCAGATCTCTGTTCTGGGGTGAATGTATGACATTGTTCTGAATTCTGTCCATCAATTGTTCTTTTTGCATTTGTCACCCCGAGTGGGACGGGTGTGCCCAGATATGGGACCCGTGCTCTCCATGACACTGGAGTCAAGCTATCCTGGCTGATGAGGGCTGACAGCCCGAAACCAGTCCTAGGATGCTTGTTTCCAGTTCAGGGAGGACCTGACATGGCGGTTCGGGCTGGACTGTTCCCATTGGGGGCAGGGGCAAAACTGATTTGCGTATGGCTGGGTCCAAACTGGAATGGCATGGTGAGCAAAAAAACAATGGATTTAGGCCCAGATCTCTGTACTGGGGTGAATGTACGACATTGTTCTTCATTCTGTCCATCAATTGTTATTTTTGCATCAGTTGGAGTCCCATGGTGCGCTGTTCTTGACAAAGATCACTACTTCTGTCTTGTCTGTGTTGAGCTTGAGACTGTTGGCTTTCATCCAGTTAGCAACTTTAACCATTCAGGCGGTGAACTTGTTTCTTGTGTTGGGGTCTTGTCCGTGAAGGAGAGTATGAGTTGCATGTTGTCTGTACAGGGGAACATGTGGATGTTGTGTGCGTAGATGATATTCACCAGATTGATCATATATGCATTGAAGAGGGTGCGGCTGAGCGATAAACCTTGAGGGAGTACTCAGATGAGTTTGACACCCGCAGCAGCAAACAGCAAAGTAAAATGAATGAATACACACAAGCAATTACAGAATAACATTGTTTCTTTATGATGGGCGAGGCTATGCAGACAACAACCACTTTGTAAATGAAATGGCCATAAATTAGCGATTAAAATGCCATCCTACCAGAAACGTAAATGAATCAGACAACACAGACAGAATCTAAAAGAGGACAGGCAGGATGTGTTGGATCTGTAGTCTAAAGGACTTCTTGATGCTCTATAAGCAAAACCTAATAGGCAACAAATGGAATAATGGAACAATGGTAGAACCATGGCAAACTATGAAAATACATGAAGGCCAATTGCTGAAAGGCAAAGCCCACTCTCTCTCTAGGCATATTTTTAAATACAATTTCGAATAATTGATGACATGAGGGCTTCCAAGTAGATGAAGCTATCTGTAATAATACCTGAAACTAAATAGCCACGTCTCAACCTATTTCTCATTTGGATGTGTCCGGAAACATATTTGCAGTAGCATTTGCCACTAGATTTCCTGATCATGCAGATGCAAACAACATCATTGTATAAGGTCAAGCTGGTTTTAAACTCCATATGGCACCATCGAGTTCGGCTTTCTTTTTCAGTTGCATTATAGGAAATTCATCACTATGAGGAAGCAAGACAATTTTTATAATTTTCTGAACTACACAGCGGCTTTAAATAACAATGACGGGAAATTATTAAGGCAATTATTTCAGGCCCATGAGATAAACAGGAAGCAGTTTGATGCCAGGTGCCTGTTGTGGCCAAGTAAATCAGCCACAGTGCTCTTTGGTGCCTGGAAGAAGTGCACTGAAAATTGCACGTGTTGCTAGAGGAGACAGACAAGGTTGCCTTTGAGCACCAACATTTTTAATGTATGTATCAATGACATGGAGCATTATGGTAAAATATCTGATGCCGACTTCCCAATAGTCAAAGTTTCCAAAACCCCATGGATCCCATGATTGTTTTTTTTTTTTGTAAACTTTATTTCTAATTTTTTTCACAATGAATAGCAAACATTACTCAAAAACATACAATTCAGCAATTCATACATTATGCATTCCGCAGTGTAGATGGAACACACACGATGATTGGTACAGATAAAGGCCAACTTTCAAAATTCCAAAAACATAGCAATTCTGCCGTACAATAATACTATGTCCTTAAGCATCGTCCACTTTCTTTTATCCCTTCAGTGAGAACATATCGATGAAGGAGTAGTGATAGAGCGCTGGTTCACCTGCCCAAAATTTTACCATACTCACCTGGGCCCATAAAAACATACACACTTTGAACAGGTAAACCTACGCTTAACCAGTGATTTAATTTAACTTTTAGGACCTATACCTTGACTTACCAATCCTAGTCACCGGTACCTAGAGTCCTAAGGGATCAAGGGAATTAGCAAGAAAATAGGTAGTAAATAAACGTTTGCACTCGTAAAATAACCAGAGACTCGGGAAAGATTTAAATGCTTTATCTAAATAATTTCTTTAAATGTCAGTGTTCATACTACAGTAATCAGAGCTTGATCAAATAAGAATAAAATCAAAGCAAGATGATGTAAAAATATCATGAAATGTCCTTTAGGCATTGAAACATTGGAAGGGTAAGAAGAGGGAAACAGCACAATGACATACCCACGCAACTTTTATATTTACCTAAAATGGTGTGAAGACCATCCCTGGCCATGGGCTGGGATAAAGGACAGGACCCCCGATAGTGCAGGTGCCAACAGGGTAGAACAGGTGCAGACCAGAATCAGGATAAGTACGGACCAAATTGGATCAGGACAAGACCATCGCAGGTCAGGACCGGCACCCATAGCTAAAGTGCAAAGGCAGCGTCACATCCCTCTCTGCAGCTAACAGACGGACCCCGATTGAGTTTGCGAATCTTCTCCCTCAGGAACCCCGATTGGGTCATCAATCTCCTTCCCAGAACCACAATTGGGTTATCGAATCTTCTGACAGAGTGCTCCCCAGCACCTCTGCTCTCGATCGCCTATTGAGTGCGTTGGGTCAGTGACAGGTCAACTATTCAGACAAGTCGGACAATCTAACTAGCTACGCCTACCTTAGTTATACCATTTTCCAGGGCAGTGTACCACCCCCCCAATGTTGCAAATGTGTGTGTTCCCTCAATTTGATTGGTCAAAAGACGAGGAGATGTCAGCACACCATACCAGTTATGAGGTCATGCTCTTCAATATTCAGATCAATGTTCCCGCCCAATATTTTATTTTCCCATGCCCTTTTATTACACCCGGCAGTGAATGTATCAATAAGAATTACAATGTAATATAACAATTTGTTCAGCTTCCTTCCAAAGGGTCAGAAGGTAAAGTTCCCATGAGCATCTTATAGCAAGTTAGGAGTTGGCAGGAATTCAATGCCATGGCTTGTAGACTCGGGTGAATTCGGAGCATGCTCAGTTTCAGGACCCAAGTTGGAGCAACATTGTTCTTGATTGGTCTGAACACGAGCTAATAGCAAAGTCAAAGAAAAACAGTTTTAGAACAAAGAATAAATGAATGCACTGTATACCACTTATCTCTACTCTATTCCCATTAATTTATTTTAACTACAGCATTAGAGATTATGCAGAACGAACAACTTAGTAAAAGTAGCAATGCAAGCATTAGCGCATGAGAACATACAGCAGCCATCTTTAGTTCTAGTGCACAGAAGCAAACTTTTCCCACCAAGCTTAAGAATACGTCATGTCACGTGAGTATGACAGACGCATGCGCAGAAAGGTTCCCGCGTTGCAGCGGCCATTTTGGGTTAATTGAGTTACGGTTAGTAAAAGCACATATGCAAGCTTCCCCAGCTTACTGAAAATGTCGTGTTTTGCATTGTTAATAAGAAGAAGCATGTTTATTAGTGTATTACAGTTTATTTCGAGAGGGCTAATTACAAGCAAGTCTCTTCACGAGTGAAATCCTCCAGTGGTTTCAATTCTTCTCTCAAATTGGTAATATTTCTCGCATACCTTTTCATTTCTACGCTTTCGTCTGGAATGTAAGTGCAACAATGTTGTGTCTTCAGCATTCTACAGACTCCACCCTCTTTTGCCAATAATATGTCAAGAGCAAGTCGATTTTGTAAAACCATTGATCTTACCGCAACTAATTTGGTATTGATCATAAAAAATCCACTAGCAGTGTCAGTTGATAAACGATCTACCACTGTTGACAATTTGCAGATTCTTTGAGTGTTCAGAACCACTCCCACTGAAGGTATTATTGCGATAAATATGTGACCTACAATTTCAGCAAATGACGCTCTTTTGCTACGAGTTAATCCATTAGTTTCTTCATTACTTCCAGTGATTTTCTCTACGTGGTACACTTTTGGGAATACTATTCCAAAATAGCAACTCCCGTACCAATGATCATGCAATTTAAAATAGGCCTTGTTCCCACAAATGTAATAAATTCCAGAGAATACTGGGTCAGTTCCATTTTTGAAACCCCAACCCCCAATAACTTTGAAATTGTGTTCACATTCACTGGAACCAATGAATATATTGTTATAATAATCTGTTTTCTCTCTATGGAGACAGAGTTTCCCTTTCTTTTCGAAATCCATCAACATAGCAGCTTGGCTCTTGCCATTAGACGTAAACTCTTTATTCTCAGCCCATTTAGAAATCTTTTGCTTATGATCAGTGGCTTTTCTATGGAAATCCTGTCTCCTTTTCTCGACTAAATCTAAAAACATCTTCTCTTTCTCTTGTAATATGTATGTTAGATTTTCTTTGTGAGCTCTGGCTACATCTATTGATCCAACTGTTAGAAAATAATCTCCCATAAGGTGTGTAGTACTAGAAATACAATTTAAATTTCTACGTAAAGGAACTTCAGAAAAGATCACATCAAAATTAGAATAATAATATTGTAATTTTCCAGTTCTATAAAATAGACTAGCTAAAATGCTAAATGAAATACCATAAGTCAGTGGTAAGTGATGATAAGTGACCCCTTCAGCTACTGATGTGGGCAACTTCATGCACACTTAGCAGTCACTGATTTCCATAGCTTCTACATAATGTACTAACAAATTAGCAAATACATTTAAATGAGTTCTATTTCTAGCTCTTCTATAATGTAAGTCTCCCTCATCTGGTGCTTCAAAATCTACTCCAGGTTGCTTAAGACTAACTGCTTTCTCATGTGTATGTATATCTATTGTCTTAGGTGAACCTACTTTCTCAGGTATATTAGTGTTATTCTGCATTTCTTTGCTCATTATGTAAGGTATAGCTAATGTCAATCCAAACCATACTATAACTACTATTACTATACTACAGGTTCATTTTCTACAACATGTCTTTAAACAATTTCTTTTCGATCTTCCGTTAACATTATAATCAGCCATTTCTTGACTAATGAGATTTTATCCCCTCTTTGTAACTTTTTCACAGACTTTAACCTGTGATTCTTTTCTCAAGTTGGTCTCACTTTTTTGTCAGTCTAATCAACAATCAGTTCGTCATCACTCAATTCTAGACTTTCGAAATCTTCAAGTATGAAGTAGGTCCACTCAGGTCCTTTAAACTTGTTATTCAGTCTTTTCAAACGTGGACGTCTCCTTCTGGGTTGCTCTTTGGATGGTCCAGCTTGGCTTGATATTTCATTTACATGCTCTGGTTCTTCATTTATTGTTTTAAGGTGAAATTTAAGTCTTTTTACAAAACCAGGCCCCTTTCTGAGTCTTTTAGCTGGCACTGTGCTTTGACTTTCTTCAGATGCTCTTTTATTTTCGTTCAGTTGTGGCACTACTTGTTCTCTGTCAACTTCTGAATTCCTTTCTATCTGACTTGGTCCAGGTCTTATATTTATTTCTTCTGCCTGGATACTAATCTAGAGATAAGAGGGGTGGGAAAACCCAATAAACCCTTGCGAGCTTGGGCAGATATTGATAGCATAGGGTTAGTGATGCCAGCAAGGGACTTTGTTTCAATCCACTGACTTTCAGTATATAGTTCTGCATTGAAATAATTACAGAGTCCTATTGATCAAATCAACAACTGCTAAGATTTTTATCAGTTTAAATAAAGTGACCAAAATATCCACATCAAATGATCAAAGAAATTAGAGATGGGAAGAAAACACGGGGAAAGTTCTTCTTTAGTAAAATGTTGTCTTTATATAGTTTCTTGACTTATAGGGTACATATCAACGGTAATCATTGATTACAATGCTTAACAAATGAACAAGGAAATCATAAAATCAACCTATATTTCATTTGAGAAAAAGTCCAATCCTACATCAAATTATTAGATGACATCTATTCTACCACAATAAGATAGTCACCAATGTAAATTCATCATAAACAAAAAAAAGGACTGTATTGTCGACGTTTCGGTCTTGAGTCGAATTAATCCTTTAGACCATCTTCAGGACAGAAAAGTGCGCAAACGGTAGTGACCCTTCACAATGTGGTCCAAGTGTGTCCTGGAATATATCCACCAACAATTGAACGACTTTCTTTGGTGATCCTGTTATCAGTCTGCTTATACTCATCCACAGGATTAGATTTTGGACGTTATTATAGTTCGAAGATCAATTGTCCTCCAGTCTTTGGTTTTGGGCAGTTTTTATGCTTCAGATTTCAAAGATTCAATCCAGCGCTGTCTGACGACTGATACAAATCTTAGCAGTTATTGATTTGATCAATAGGACTCTGTGAGTATTTCAATACAGAACCATATACTGAAGGTCAGTGGATTGAAACAAAGTCCCTTGCTGGCTTCACTAACCCTATACTATGGATACTAATCTGGCCTTGTTCAGGTGTTTGCTGTACTTGACTTTGACTTTGACTTTGTTCGCCTTCTTCTTCCTGAACACGTTTTTCCACACCTATCTGGTCTTTGGATTTCTTGATTTCTTGATTGTCTTCTGCCTGAGCTTTCGCCCTAATACCTATCCTTCTCTCTTCAGACTCTGGTGTACTGGCTGGAGATTCAAATGTCTGAGTACACCGATCTTTCCTTATCTGTTCCTCCTCATAATTACTTTTGACTTATATTTCTGTAATCTGAGTACATTCTTCTATTCCTGACTCATCCTCACTATCACTCTGTCTATCTAGATATTTTTGACTTCTGGTTCTCACAAAATCTACAGGTATGTCGACAACTGGAATCCATTCATCCTGACTGGTACTCGGTTGTTCTTCATCAACTACTTCGGGTTCAACTTCTTGAGACCCCTCAGCTGCGCAACCTTCAGCCTCTACTTCATCAGATTCTGTCACTCTCTTGGTGTGACTCGCGTGGATCCAGTTTGGAATTCCCCTGCACTTTACAGCTGTGGTAGTAACCAATATCACTTGATGTGGCTCTCCCCACCTCGGTGCTAGGCAAGATTCTCGAGTATGTTCCTTTACCACTACCCTGTCACCTGGATTCAGGTAATGTGCTGGAGTTGATTGTCTGGCGACAGCGTCTTCCCCAACCTGGTGAGAGAAAGAACGCACTTGGTCAGCCAGTTCTTTGCAGTACTTGAGCACTAAATCATCAGATATATTTATCACCTTGTGTCCTGGTACCCATGCCTGCCTCATTGCTCTTCCCATGAGTATTTCATGGGGACTCAAGCCTGTGTTTCTGTCTGGAAGAGGTAAAGCATCAGGCCACTCCAATTGGGTAGATTCATACATCTTTCCCAATCGGGACTTGATGGTGCCATTCCGTTGTTCTACCACTCCAGAAGCCTCTGGGTGGTATGCACAGTGCAGCTTTTGCTCAATTTGTAATGCTTCACAGATCAGACAAATTATTTCCTTATTAAAATGAGACCCTCGGTCTGATTCAATCGTTACTGAAAAACCGAAATGTGGTATGAGTTCCCTCAGTAGTAACTTAGCTACAGTGATGCTATCATTTCTGCGTGTAGGGTAGGCTTCCACTCATTTTGAAAACAGGCAGACAATGACTAAGACATACTTCAGTCCTTGGCAAGGGGTAATCGGATGAAATCAATCAAGAGTCATATGAAGGGACCTTCTGCCTTTCCAATCTTTCCTGGCAACACTACAGTTCTCTTTCCAAGAATAATTCTTTGGCATGTTATACACCTCTGGCAAAGATTCTCTGCTACATTCCTGAATCTCGCATTGAACCAACTCTGTCTGAACTGTCTAATCATCGCGTCTCTACCTATGTGTGAGCTTTCATGATACATCCTAGCCATAGGAGCAATTATACAATCTGGTAATACAGGTCTCCCATCAAGGTAAACAATAACACCATCCTCAGACCTTCTCCTACATCCTATTTTCTCCCGTTCTTCCTTTTCCTTCATTTCTGCCTCATTTTGCAAATCTCTCACTTCTTCCCATGTTTTCACTCTTTCAAGCAACATAAGTTGGCAGCTGTTTCCATGTGCATCTATTTTCTTATTTATTGTCATCTTATGTTTGGCACAATGCTGGGCTATTTGGTCAGCATATCATTTACCTGCTGTCACTCTGTCATTTCCAGATTGGTGAGCAGCACACATGACCACAGCCACTTCTTTTGGTAATTGAATTAATTCCAATAAGTCTTTTACATAATGTCCATTTTTAATAGGAGTACCCGAAGAATTCAGAAACTCCCTTTGCATCCATAGTTGGCCAAAGTCATGCACAACCCCGTAACCATACTGACTGTCAGTGTATATGGTTACTTTCAAATTTTTCCCAAATTTGCAGGCTCTTGTCAATGCAACTAATTCGGCTTCTTGTACAGACTTGACTCCAGGTAAATAGGATGCTTCCACTGGACCCCACAAAGTACATACAGCATAAGTAGCACTTAATCCTCCTTCCTCATGTCTCATGCATGAGCCATCCACAAACAGCTGATATTCAAATGTCAACAATACCTCTTCTTTTAGGTCTGGTCGGGGCTTTGTACTGTATTCTGTGAGGGTGATGCAATCATGCTCGACTTCCCCTTTCACTTCTGCAAAGTGTGATTCAGGTATCAGTGTAACTGGATTTAAGACAGTACATCTGGCAATGGTCACATTTCCTGCAACTAGAAGAATTTGCTCATACTTAGTCAGCCGACTAGGAGTTAAATACTGAGTACATGTTCTGGTTAACAGAATTACCACTGAATGTGGAACATACACGGTTACAGGGTGTCCCATAATTATGGATTCACTTTGTTTAAGAATCATGAAGGTTGCAGCTACTGCTTTCAGACATCCTGGTAATGCAGATGCCACTGGACCTAGTGTGGATGAAAAATATGCCACAGGACGTCTCATTAAACCATGAGTTTGGGTCAGAACAGACAATGCACAATTGTCGTGTGCACCACAGAATAATGCAAATTCTCTTGAATAATCAGGCATCCCTAAGGCTGGAGCTGAGCAAAGACAGTCTTGTAGCTTCAAGAAGGCAGTCATGCTTTCGTCATCCCACTCTACTGAGTCTTTTGCTCTTTTCATTGTCATCTGTATCAGAGGTTTAGCTAGGACTGTGAATCCCACAATCCACTGCCTGCAGTAACTTACAACTCCAAGAAACATTCTGATTTCTTTCTGTGTCTGAGGTAGATTCATGTTTCTGAATATTTTGATTCTTTCAGAGGTAACTCTTCTGACACCTCTTTCTATCTGATGCCCCAGATACTTTACCGATGTGGTGCAGAATTGCAGCTTCTCAGGTGACACATTATGCCCTTCTTCTGCCAAATGATTCAGCAATGCAATGATATCAACAACACAGTCATTTCGAGTCTCAGACGCCATCAACAGGTCGTCTATATATTGCACCAGGACAGACTGACCAGGCAAGACCAGAGATTCAAGAAATTTTTCAATATCTGATTGAAAATCGATGGACTCTCTGTGTAGCCCTGAGGAACACGGTTCCAAACGTAGACATGGTCATCAAATTTGAACGAGAGAATATATTTGCTATCTGGGTGTAATGGTATGGAGAAAAATGCATGGTATAAATATATTACCATGAACCATCCGGCTCCTCACGGTATCTGATACAGAATCACTGCAGGATTTGGCACAACTGGACAACATGGGACGACAATTTTATCAATTTTGCGAAGGTCTTGTACGACTCTATATTTCCCGCTCGGTTTCTTTATGCCAACTATCGGTGAATTACATGGACTGCTCATTATTTCTTGTAAAATGCCTTGTTCAACCAAACACTTTATTTCTGCTGCAACACCTGCTTTTATTTCTCGGCTCATTTTATATTGTCGAATGTTTGGGTAAACTGCACCTTCTTTCACTGTCACTTTTATCGGGTCAACATTTGCCATTAATCCTACATCTTTCCCAGTGAAATCCCACACTTCAGGATTCACCGTATGCTGTAATTATTTTGGGAGGTCTTCCACCAGCATCTTTTTAATTTCTGTTTCTTGTTTGGCCAACGTTAAATTATAAACTCCATCTTCATCTGGGGTTTGAATTTCAAAATCACTTGGGGTGCAAAAGATTGTGTAATTCATTTTGCACAGCAAGTCCCTACCTAATAGGTTCACTGGACTGGAGTCGCACACCACAAATTTGTGCATTTCTTTCAAATTCCCTATTCTGATCTCCATAGGTTCTGTAACAGGGGTACTAATTTGTTTATTAGAAACGCCCACTACTTGGATCGCTTCTCCCGAGAGGGGTAGGTTTGGAACGTCTGCTGTTCTCATAGTAGAACGGGTAGTGCCAGTATCCAACAAAAAGGTAACATCATTTCCCTTAACTTTTCCTTCAAAGTTTGGACCTGACTGATCTACCGGCAAGGATTCGCCGAGTACGCACTCCTCGTCCTCCCCTCTCAGGCACCGTCAGTAACTATTTTCCTCAAAAAATACGTCACTCAAAAGAAATTCTGATGTCACTGCGTATCTCCTTCCACTTCCCTCCCAATTTGTGGTATCCACCTTGTAATTTGCTTGGCTCCCAGAATCTGGCAAAGGTGCAAGTGGTAACTGGTTCTGTATTACCTGTTGCTGTGGCTTTCTTGACACCCCATTCTGCGTCTGTGGATTCAAATTATCGTTTTGTACATTGTTACTCAATACAGCTTTACACTCATTCCTCCAAAGCCCCATTTTTCCGCACCCATGACAAGGAAATGTATTCTTGGCCTCCTCTCTGTTCATTCTACCTCTTGGTTTACCTCCATTTCCTTCTCCTTGATTCTGATTATTTTTCAATTGATTTAACTGAAGTTCCTGTTGCACTGCTAATTTTACTTGTGCCCACATTACCTTTTCTTCTAAATTCTTCTGTTTATTGTTAATTTCATCCTCACAATATTTTGCATACTTAAGTATTTCATCTACCGGCTTGGCCTGCCAGCAGATTTTATGATCTTTAATCATTTGCCAAATTTCTGGTTTCAACCCTGACACAAATCGATAAATCAAATGGGTCATGTCTTTCGTGTCAATGCTTTCCAAACCACTGTACTGCTTGAATACCTGTAAAAGGCGTTCATAATATGCATGTACTGATTCATCTTTATTTTGGGTAGTTCTGTCTATTCTTGTCCAGTCAGTTTCCTTTGGGGGTACCTTTCCTTTCAAGTACAATATTACTTGATTATATTTTTTCATAACCTCGTCTGACGGGGCTCCTGTCTTCGTGTCTCTAGGGTACTCATCATTAGACCAATCAACTACTATCTTACATTCTGTCCATAGATCCACAGGAACAACAATGTCAAATAACTCATCTAAATCTTTTAGCAGCACTTTTGAGACTTTTACAAATCTTTCAAACTGTCTGTACCATTCTACAGGTTTCTCTCTGAGTTCCGGGAAATCGTTCGTAAATGACAAAATATCCTGTCGCGACCATGGGACATGCACATAACCTCCTCCTGACACTTCTCTCATCGGGCACAACCTTTCCACTTTTTCTGGTACTTTTAATAAATATTCATTTGCAGTACTTTTTGCTTGGGCCTCCTTCTTTTCCTCTGCCCATCTAGCTTTGCATTTATCTAAATCACCCCACTTTTGCAACAAAGATAGTAACGCCTTGATCTGTACGTTACGTCCTGACACATTCATGTTTTCTAAATCTTTGTCAGAAAATTCAGCTCAGTAAGGTTTCTGTAAAACTTTAGATTTTCCAATATCAATTACCATTTCAGAAGCCAAACTCATTAACTTTTCATTAAATGTTTTAGTATTGTGAGTAATACTTCGGCATATAAACAACAATCCATCCTCATTCAGTGTGTTTAACCTTTCTAAACCCACATTTACAGCCATCATTTCTTCTAATTTAACTCTTAATTTCAAAATATCCAATACCTTTGGCTGTGATTTTGGTTTTTCTCTTTCTAGGGACCTTCTCCTTATTTCTTCTGGGGATACTACAGTGGCACTTCTTGTACCTGAGGATGTTTCCATCCGTACCTCTCTAGAACTTCCAGGAGTGTTTTTCCTGACTGAATCATCCACCGGTTCCCTTATAGGTAAATCGATCAGGGAAATCACTGACTCGCTTTCACTTGATTGGTCATCAATTATCAAAGGTTCATTTCTAGATTGCACTACAGGTGTAGTCAGAACAGGAGGTTTGGGACAGGACTGTTTTTCTCCATATAATGGAACAACGGGACATATGGTTACCGGAATGGTCAAGGCTTCAGGACTCATATTTAACTGTGAAATTTTCTGAATTAATTCACTTCTCTGTTTATTTATGGCTTCTCGTTCCCTCTCCTGTAACACTTTTTCTAACAAAGTTTCATGCACTACTTGCGGAACCAAAGGTGGTTTTAAGAACGGGGCACTAGGGTTAACTCTATTTGCTTCTTCATGGTAAGGTGGAGGACTTTTCATTAACAAATCCTCCAAATAGTCATCATCTGGTTCACCACTAATCATTAATTTTCGTTTTCTCTGTGCATTTGCTTCCTGACGCTTCCTCTAAAGTCCGTACAGGATATAATCCTTCTACTAACATACTGTCTTCATTTCTTCATTTGTTTATCTCTTGTCTCTTTTGGAAATATGGGATAAAATGTACTCCAATTTCTGTTGCTTCTGGGTCTATCTCGCTCGAAAGCCTCAGTCTCCCATTCCTCTAATGCTTCGTACTGAGTTAATCTATGTCTGGGATTTAATTCATTCATGCGTGTTCTCAAATTGTACAAAACTCCACCATTAAAGGTACTGTGTTCTGGAAATGCCAAAACACCATCATCTTTTGTGTACTCGGCCCAATTCTCTAACCACACACAGGTGTCGTAGCCCCTTTCTACCATCATATATGATGCAGGCGTATTTGGTGGAGGAATAATAATCCCTTCTCTAGTTTTAATCATTTTGCCCTTTTTAAAGAAATTCTTAATTCTTTTAAATAGGGCATTTTTCTCTCTCCTCAGTACTGTTGTATAGCATTTTAGGACTCTAGTGTAATTTTCCCATATCATGCCCTTATATAGGTAAAGAGAACCTTGTCCTTATATAGGCATAGAAATCATAACCATATTTAGACATAGCCCATGCAGTCAAAATACGGCATGGCTACTTCCACTAGTTCTGAAAATCCACAACGATTTCTTGGAAAACTCGGCTTCAGCAGTTAGGGACTTCCCCTTGCTTGAATATTGATTTGTCCAAGAACTCATTGAGTTTCAAAAGAACCGGGACTCTTTGATGACGTTATTATGTCTACCTTTACGTCAAACTCGGCACCTTCAAGGTAAAAATATGCCCACACTTGCCCAAGCAAACACATAGTGGTTTGGAGCAGTTCGACTATCTACTTGCCCGACGCATCTCGCTACAGCAAGTGCCGAAGGAAGTCGACCCTCCAGCAGATGCACTGAGAGAGACGCTGTCTTTTCTCTTGCCGAGAAATGCAGCTCCAGTGTTTCCAAGCACCCCTTGTGGGGTGTTGGGAAATCGAGTCCCGAGACAGACAGATACCAGACCTCCTTCATTCTAAACCAAGGTACGGAGCTGATTAGACCCTAAGAGAAATCTTGGGTAGATTCTTGGCAAAAGAATACTAAACCTATGCTACACCACACTTACTTCTTCCCTCGTACTAGACTTAGGTTAGGTACATCGGGGTAGGCGTATTTTAGAAGCACCAGTTGAGTACTTTTAGTCTTTATTTATTTAGGTATGTATTTTATGGCTTAGAAACCATACCATGCTTTTACAGTATTATTTTATAATACTATTCCTGCTGTACACATTATACTTTACAGCCAGTCTTACGATTGAAGCAATTCATTTCTTCTGCATGAGAAAGAAGACTGTTCAATAAATACTTTTTATTGAAAACGCCCGTCTCTCTATTTCTCTGCACCTCTGGTGAAACGAAGCATGCACGAGTGACTGAGTAAAATATCTATCTATTGTTTCCACGACTCTGAAGATCTGTTTTATCTTGGGGAAACAAAGTTGTCATGTTTATGTGGTTGTCAGAAACGAATCCCTTCTTGTTCATTCGAGAACGTTTCTGGTGACCTCTGAGCTAGCTGGCACTCACAATTAAGTCTAATATATGCTATAGAGACCTAGTAGACATAAGTCCTACGTCACATCTATAGGATATATTATTCCAATGCTCAGAGCCTATTGGGAATATAGGAACTACACTACATGGCACCCAACATTTGGTAAGGCACTAATTTAATGCTAGATACTAGAGTAACTCAGTCGTGCTTTTCACAGAGACCCCTTTTTCCTGTAAAATACTCCAATAGACGTCTGGAGTGGGTCAAAGGATAAAATATCCGCTATAACTGAGTAGGACAAAACATCCTATGTATTAGTTTTTGGTTTTGTTCAACGTTGAAGGATACAGTGTTCCGAAAATATTGTGCACCTTATCTTTGTTTTCTTGAAACTTGCTCTGCAAGACTTTCAACAAAATGTTGAATAACAACAACAGCGCAACCGGTGGAGCCGCAGTAAATGCAACCCAACCGGGTTTAGACTTTACAGGTTTCCAACAAGACGATGCGGATGCTATAATCATCCCGGAAAACGTATGGAAAACAATAGCTAGAAAGCTTACAGAAAATGGCCTATCACCAAGAGGTGGTAGAGTTATATTTGTCATAGAGGCACACGAATATTGGTAGACAGAGGTATTCTATTCATGGATTATCTTCCCTGAAGCAAATCCAACAACACATGTGTTCCACTTCTACAAGATAGAGGAACCTCCAGCGGAATACGTTCCTTTAAAGGACATTGAAATTCCACTAACTTACCAAGAGCATCAGCTCTGGTTTAAAGGCGCCCTACAACATCAAAATCACATTACCAGGCTCGGTCCACTAGGTAGACCAGGATCAACATGGACGGTACTAGCCAGCTATACACCACATCCTGACATTGAAAGAATGACAGATGTAGAACTGTTAGCTCAGCTAAAACTATTAATTAAAATTCATAGACTATTGGAACAATATGTCATGCGGACTCTAACAGTCCAACCTGCTATAAGAATTCCACAGCAAACCCTTCATCAAGGGAACACAAACAAAATGACACCACAGACTATACAATCAGTCATTGGTAAATTACTAACAAAAAGGGAACAAATTCCATTGCGGTTAGCTCAAAAAATAGAGGCAGTATTTCCTGATAGTATACTCATGAGAAACACAGGATTCTAACAATCTGTTTACCGATGGGGATCGCACCACACCTGGAGGACTGTGACACTTGGGGTACAGTCTTTGCTGTAATCTACACAAAAACACATGGTGTTCCGTCCATCGCGGTAATACCAGACCTCCTGAAACAGATTCAAAATGAATATGGGGCAGAGCTTGCTTTAAATCTCGGTATGAAGTTACTGTAGGATTTCAAACAGATCTCAGCTATAATATTAGCTAACATTAAAGGTGAAGCAGCATCCAAGGCAATCTGAACCATATGAACTGGCCAGAATAATAGAAAAATCCTATGAAAAACTAGGAAGAGATAGTTTGGGTGGGAAAACAGTAAAAACCGAACTAACAGAAAATCCTGAAAAAGTTTTTATTAAAAACACTCTCACTACTCCTAAAAAGAAGTGGGAAAATACTAGACAGACACTTCCTGAGGAGAAGCGTTCTCAATCCAGAGGTAGGTATCCTCAAAAGGAGCCCTCTGAAAGAAGGTATAACCTCAGAAATAGGGATAATTTGAGAAAACCTGATAGATATTATGAAACTGATACATGTTCCTCTCGTACCTTTCAGACTTCCTCAGAGAAATCGGAAAGAAGAGGACGATCAGAACAAAAGAAAGAATGTCCAAAGACAATCAACACGTTCCAAAAAATAAGAAAACTCAATTCACCAAGAAGAGGGTAGCAAGTCTAAAAATCAGACATGCCGAGGATCTTGAGGACACAACTCAAGAACGGGGAGTGGGCCCAGACAATGCTGGACAGGGCAGCAGAAGTTACCATAGCTCGCAAGATCCTGAAGGATCATCTGGAGACAGTGGACTTGAATGAGTACATTCAAGTTGAAACTGCCGATACCAGGGTTAGCGTACCCATAAGTTATATGAAGTAACACTACGGATAGAGGGGGACCTAACTAGAAAAATAAAAGCACTCTTTTGGGAAAAATTATCTAGGGGTTTGACATCCTTCTGGCTGAAAAAGACTGGCCACCTGAATTTGTCAGGGAGTGCCCACATGGCGAAGAGATCAATATGCCAGCCTTCTCCAATCATATTCCTATTCATAAAAAATACACCTATGCCAGAAAACAGGCTGTGTCCCAGGCTCCAGCATTATATAAAAGTCATGTGGGATGGGATGAGAACTCTCCTCACCATAAGATCCAGTTTAAAAAATAAACCTACTGCTCAGAGGCAGTATCCAGTGAAGCAAGAAGCTAAAAAACAGGTCAGGGTTATCTTAGATCAACTTGAATACCAAGGGGTGATTGAAACATGCACCTCGTCCATGAACAATCCTTTGTGTCCTGTCTCCAAACCAGACAATACATATCATCCAGTTTTGGACTACAGACATTTAAATTCTTGTTGCAAAACCTTTGCAGTGCAAAATGCACACAGTGCAGCACTGATGAATAACATTGTGTGCAAAAAATATAAAACAACATTAGATATTTCAAACGGTTTCTTCTGTCAAAATATCGCACCTGAAAGCAGGTATTTGACCGCTTTCTCAATTATGGGGACACAGCGTCAGTTCTGTCATCTCCTCCAGGGATTCATGAATAGTCCGGGGTTATTTTCAGCCAGAGTAACAGAGTTACTACAAACGTATGATGATGAGGCATTATCTTATGTCGATGACATCTATCTTACAGATGATAATTTGGACAAGCTCTTGAACAGGGTGAACACCACAATACTTGACTTCGCCTCTGAAGGGTACAAATTAAATTTTAAGAAATCAAGAATTGCCCACCTCAACGTCCTATTCCTAGGATACGAACTTTCAAGTGAAGGCAAAAGTCTGGCAGCAAACGTTTTAGAAAAATGTGCGCTGCTGCAACCTCCAAAAACACTGAAAAACCTACAGTCTGTTCTAGGATTCCTGAATTTTGGAAGAACTTACATACTAAACTACGCAGAAAGGGTTAAACCTCTCTACAAATTATTCAAACCTGATTTTAAACCTACTAATTGGACTGAAAAACACACAGAAATTTTGCGTTCAGTGCAAACAGACACGTTAGCAACAACCCATTTACAGACACGCATAAACGAACGCAACCCTGTCATCCGAATCATCCCAGGAAGATGAGGATTCACATACCTAACCTTTAAGGAAGGTGAAAAGGTACCAATAGCTTACAAATTACACTTGTACACACAAGCTGAAATGAAATTCACCTCAACAGAAAAAATTCTGACAGCGGTTCAAACTGCAGTAGCAACAGAGAGAGCCCACGCGCAGGGAAAACATGTAAAGGTTGTTACTCCTGTACCTGCCTTAGAGGCAGTGACAAAAGCGAGCATTCCAAATGCAAAAGCTTTACATCCAAGATGGATAAAATGGGTTCATTCTCTTGCTGCAACAGACGTTGAATACGTTTTTGACCCCTACTTGAAAACTCAAGAATTTCTACAATACGAACAAGAATGTCCTCTGCCCACAGAGATTCTGCCTCTAGAACATTACGCTACATTCTGACCAGGGTCCTGCATTTAGCACTAGAGCTTACAAGGAGGCCATGGCCAGCTTGGGCGTTGCATTGCAGTACTCTAGTCCATTCCATCCTGAGGGAAATTCGGTTGTGGAAAGAAAACAACGTGACATAAAGCAATCTATAACAGCTAGGGTATTCGGCTCTGGTGACGGGTGGGTCAAACATCTAATAGTGTCCAACGTAGTCTTAACAATCTGCCAAGAAATTCTCTGAGTGGAATCACTCCATATGAAATCCTTTTTGGTACTAGAATGATAGTCGAAGACCTCGATCGTCATACTTCAGTGGTAGAACAAAAACCCTTTGATATCAAAGACCGTTTGGCTGTTTTGCAGGACTTAAACAAAACAAGAAGAAGTCTAAGCAACATCATACAGAAGCCACGACCACTGAAGAAAAACCACCTGTCCCAGCGAGACCTGTCTGGATACCAAAGATTTGGGATCTGCTCAGAGAGAAAATAGAGGATAAGAAGGAATTTGGGCCTTCTTACAGAAAACCAGTACCTGTCTTAGCAATCCACGGATCACAAAGTGTTACTGCCGCTCCTTGCTGGAAGAAAGGAGAACCGGTTTGTATCAATTGACCTGGTAAAACCACACCCTGTGGCCGATAATAAGTAGTAGGCCCAGTGGACTCCAAAGGTGTAGCAGAAGACCAAATCTTGCTACTATCCAAGAGGTTCAAACTGAGAGACTCATCACGTTTGAAGAATCTGCAGTAAGAAACGAAGGACTATGCAACAAAGCCATGGAACTTGTGGCTCTTGAAACCCAAATAACAGTTTGTCAAGAAACTCCCGTCTACAATGATGTAGCATCTGACTATACTAATATGTCAAGGGACCAAGCAGCTCCAGCGATTTTATATGATCCGGATGCAATACCAATAATTGACAGAGCTGCCTCTGGCTATTTCATCAATTTTGATCCAAGTGAGCCAGAAACAACGCCAGCAAATAAAACTTTCAAGGAACAAGTAACAAAGTTTTCACCAGCTTGCAAATACATATCTGGTTTCACCATGGGTTGAATGTTGAATTGTGTTAGTTATGTTTTTTCTCCTACTTTGGCTCATTCTTTTTTTTTGTTGAAACTTTTTATTGAGTTTAAACACAAGGAAACAAAGAAACAAAACAAGACAAGGCATTACAATAGAAATGTGTCACCATTCGGCCCGAGGGGGGGGGGGTACAGAATTAAATCAGATATCATTGCAAACAATAAATCGGGGGGAGGGGGGGGGAAGGACACCAGAAGTACACAAAACATCTATATTCCTGCGGAGGAAACATCAGGTTGGGAGGAAGATAAATCAGTATTACATTCCGATATGGGGGGAGCACATATATCTCGACGGTACGTGTTCCACTGAGTTCAAACTTTCCCCCATTTGCCAGGCCTGCCACGGGAAACATAAACTGTTTTTTCTCAAAACATGCACCAATCCATGTTTTGTTTCCACACCAGGACTGTCGGAGGCCTCTGAGCGCCCCATAGCTGGGCAATGTCACGCTTGGCAACCATGTTACCCAAAGTCGCCCATCGAAGCTGCGCCAGGTTGTAGTCATTCGGCTCCCAGACATTCAACAAGCATCTCCGCGCTTCAGGTATTAGTCGCACACCTGTGACCTCACTCATTACATCATGCACACGATTCCAATAGCGCAGCACAGCAGGACATTCCCAAATAATATGGAGAAATGTGGCCACCATACCGCAGCCACGCCTGCACAATCCATCCGCCGAGAACCCCATTCGCACAAGACGCGGACCAGTTACATACACCCTATGCAGAATTTTGAGTTGGACAAACCGAAGGCGTGCCGGGATAGCCACCTCTTTCGGGGAAGAGATTGCGGCCTGCCAGTCTTCATCATCGAGTTCCAGACCATCATTGGTCCACAACCCTCGAAGGCCAT
The DNA here is from genome assembly GCF_964261635.1 of Lissotriton helveticus. NCBI lineage: Eukaryota > Metazoa > Chordata > Amphibia > Caudata > Salamandridae > Lissotriton > Lissotriton helveticus. Next base: position 1,719,104,894 of record NC_136057.1, read on the forward strand.
CCAATAGATCAATCCTGGTATTAATCAATTTTTTATAGATGAGCGAGATCGTGCTATCAGGGACATGCCCATCCAGTATCCGATCTTCAAGCGGGGATGCTTCCGGCACGTCCGAGCCTAGGGGAAAGACAGACAAGATTGCGTGCCGGACTTGCGCATATCTAAAGGATTCTTTGACATTCAGCCCATACTCGATCGAATCCCTTCGACTGCCAAAGGGAGCCAAGTTTTTCCGAAGCATAGAGTGGAGTATCACGGGTCAGCCTGTCAGCCCATCCCGTGGCCGCCGTAGCCCGATACCACACCTGCACCGCTGTTTTAGTGGGGCCCGTAAGAGATCCGCCGGCTGACTTCGCGTATAAAGCCCTGTTGTAATCGCCACCGGGTAGTAACCATTTATCCATCGCAAAGGCCGGGTTTAGTGAATGAGCATAGGTGCAGTGGTTGATGGCCCCTAATTGAGAGGCCCAATAATAGCGACGGATGTCCGGGAGTGCGATGCCGCCATCGTACCAAGGGAGCGTGAGCTTCGAAAGGGCAATACGAGAACGCCCCCCCCATATCAATTGTCGCTGTAAACTTTCAATCTCCCGGAAATAACCGGCTGGTACGACGTCAAGCATGTTTTGAAGCGCATAAAGAAATCGGGGGAGCGACATCATCTTAAACAACGCCGCTCTTCCCAAAGGAGAGAGAGGGAGTTTTCTCCACGTCTCTATGTCAGCCCGAAGGCGTCGGAGAGGGGGCAACAAATTGCGCTCATAACGAAGCGTGGGGTCTAGGGTAATAAAGATTCCCAGATACTTGAATCCCTCAAGCACCACCGAAATAGGACATCCACGTGGCAGGAGGGGAGCATCGCCAGAGAGAACATAAACACAAGACTTTGACCAATTGATGACCAAACCGGAATTTTTACGGAAAGAAGTCAAAACGTCGAAAAGGACGATCAACGACTTCCGGGGCGACGTAAGGTACAAGAGTATATCATCTGCATACAGAGATATACGGTCTTCAAATTCTGGAGACCATCTAATACCTTTCAAGGATGGTTCCCATCTCAACCAAGCCGCCAGTGGCTCCAAAGCAAGGGCAAACAAAAGTGGGGACAGAGGACAGCCCTGACGCGTACCCCTGCCAAGCGCAAAGGAGGTCGAAACACGCCCATTCACCACTACCTGGGCTAAAGGGTCAGCATAAAGCAACTGTACACAACGAACAAAGGTGGGCCCAAAACCGAATTCAGAGAGGACCGCCCAAAGATAAGGCCATTCAAGCGTATCAAACGCCATGGTGACGTCTAGAGACGCCAAGATGGCCGACTCCCGCAGAGTCCCCGCTCGCGCAAGGACGCCATGCAGGCGCCGAAGATTAAGTGCCGTATTGCGATGTGGTATAAATCCGGACTGGTCCGGGTGAACAAGATCACCTATAACAGACACCAAACGAGTAGCAAGAACTTTGGCCAGGATTTTGGGTTCAGCATTAATCAGAGAAATGTGTCTGAAAGATTCGCAGCGGTCACGCGGCTTTCCCTCCTTATGGATAACCACTATGGAGGCCAGTCTCTGATCGGGAGGAAGAGACCCTTTCTCCAGTGATTCCAAGAACATCGATCGCAGATACGGCGCCAGTACATCCGGACGGAGCTTGTAAAGCTCGATGGGGAGTCCATTAGGGCCCGAGGCCTTCCCGGAGCGAATCGAGCGGATAGCGGTCGCAATTTCATCAACCGTGGGCGGGGCTTCCAGCAGATCCCGCTCCGGGTCAGACAAGCATGGCAGCGAGATATCGCGTAGAAGCAAGTGGGAGTCCTGCTCAGGTCTATCGGACACAGGGGAGTACACCACCCGAAAATAATCGGCAAACCGCGCAACGATTCCAGCAGGGTCAGTGATACTATCACCATTCAAATCAACTATGACAGGAACAACTCGACTCGCGCATTCTCTCCTATCCAACCAAGCAAGCAATTTCCCAGCCTTATCTCCCACATCATACAGATGCCCCTGCTGTTCACGACCCATCTCCTTCGCTGCGTCAGTCAGCAGTGCTCTATATTCATACTGTTTCAGATCCAACAAGTGCAGCCTCTCAGGGGAAACCCCAGAGTCCAATTCTCCCTCAAGAATGGTAAGTTCAGTCTCAAGACGGAAAACCTCCTCACGCCTACATCTCTTAACATTGCCAATCGATGAGAGGGCCTGTCCCCGAATGACAGCTTTATACGCCTCCCACAAGGAGACAGAAGAGGATACTGAACCCACATTTTCCGCAAAATAATGATTGATTGCTTTAAGTAGTTCCAGTCTAATCTTAGGATCACGGAGGTACTATGGGTTGATCGGGGCAACCCGACCTTCCGATCCCAGACGTGCATTTACAACCAACCATAGTGGGGAGTGATCCGAAATACCCCTGGCAAGATGTGTCACCTCACCTATGAGGGAGGCCTGGGAGGAGGGCATCAAAACATAATCCAATCTCGAAAGGCTGCCATGGGCCCCAGAGTGAAAAGTATACTGCTGTTGCCCAGGATGATGTAAGCGCCAGCAATCGGTCAGCCCCAGCGCCTCCAGGAAGTCCCCCAGCCAGGATTGAGACTTAGCGAGTACACGGGGAGGGTAACGATCATACATCCCAGACACCACTGAGTTGAAATCTCCCCCTACTACAAGCAAACCCTCGGGGACTCCCAGGATCACTTTTCCCAGATCAGCATAGGTCGTAGTTTGAAGGCCTGGGTGTATGTAGACCGAGAGCAAAGTAATCACCCTCCCCTCCCAGCGCCCTACAATGGCGGCATAGCGCCCCCTATCATCAAGTATGATGTCGTCAACGGCAAGAGGGAGGGAGGTCCGAACCAGAATGCCCACCCCTCTGGAGCCAGAAGTGAAACCTGAGTGTGCCGTGAGATGGTAGCCACGCCTATTCATGGCGTGGCACATATTACCAAGCAAGTGCGTTTCTTGAAGCAAAACAACATCAGGAGACAAGCGTCGTAGCAACTGTAAAACCACCCCCCGTTTAATTCTGTCACCCAACCCATTTACGTTCCAACACAGTATACGTAGTCCCCTATCCCCCATCCCAGAATCCATCCCAGGTCCCCCCCCACACCAGCCGCGACACTGCAACACAGAAGATCAACAGCACTATGCCTTGAATAGAACAAAGAAACACAAACCGAAACCCTCCAACCCCCCAAAACAACATCATACCCCCCACCCCGCACCCCTGCGTAAGACTCAAGAGCCACCCCAACTTGCAGTGTGCCTGTCACCCTAACATACAACTAATCTACGAAAAGAACCCCAGAGGAGGAAGACTCACCCGACTCCCACCCACACCCCATTAAGACAACACAGTAGCGAACAATAGTAGCATAGCATCAAACCACTGTCGAAAGTCAATACGTTGGTCCAGGAGCCGCTGCGCTCCCTATTCCTGCTCCATCCGGCCGCCCTCCGCTCCACCGGAGTGTTCCGAATGATCAAATTGCCCTCGTCCCGGGGGCAACGAGTCCAACCAGTCACCAGCCGCTCCAGGATGGTCAAAGAAAAATGCTCTATCATTGTAGACCACCCGCAACCGAGCCGGGAAAAGCATGGCATATTTCATGTCTCTGTCCCTCAGTCTCTTCTTCACCCCCTGAAATCCCAATCGCTGCTTCTGAACCTGTTGGGTGAAGTCCGGGTAGAAGCTGACCGCGGCGTTTTCATATTCCGTAGGGCCCGATGTGCGGGAAGCCTGCAGGATCGCATCTCTGTCGCGAAAGTTAAAGATCCGCGCAATGATGGGGCGCGGAGAAGCTCCCAGCTTGGGCGGGCCACCCGGGATTCGGTGGGCCCGTTCCACTGCAAAAAACTTGCTCAGTCCCTTGGGCGCTAGATGATTCAGGACAAGGTCCTCCACCAGTAGGTCTACTGCTGACGAGTCCGTCTTCTCCGGGACACCGACCAACCGGACGTTGTTCCGTCGTGCGCGGCCTTCAAAATCGTCCAAGCATCGAGAGAGGTGGTCACGGGCGGATCTCAGATTACCGACCTCCGTCTGTAATTCAGAGACGTCGGCGACAAGACTAGATGTCTTCAGGTCAAGGGATTTGACCTTCTCGTTAGTCTTTGCGAGGTCCGCCCTAATCAGGGTAACATCTATAGCAACCGTGTCCAGCTTGTGGGTCAGGGCCTCATACTGTTGTCCCAGCGCGGCCTTCATCCCAGCAATGGCGCCCATGACGTCTTTCAACGACGGATCTTCACCCAGCAGGGATTCATCCCCAAAGTTGGCCGGGGGTTTGGTTATGCCACTCGGAGAGCCCTTTGTGAGGGTATATCGATCCATAACGTTGGACTGCACAGGACCTCCCCGAGTTGCCGGTCTGGTCTTGCGTCTCTCCACCTTGGGCTTGGTGGCCATTTTAGGTCGTGCGCCCCGGAGGGTATTCTGAGACCTGGTAAAAATGGCAACACTCGATGCGCCCGCAACAAATCGGAGAATAGGTCGAGGGCCAGCCACTAATCAAGAGCAGTGAAAGTCCGGAACGCCAAACGATAACTTGGTAGTAGAAAGAAGTAGGAGACCAAGGCGACCCAGGCAAAGTCAATGAGGGCAGACCACCAGAATCGAAACTGAAAGTAGAAGACCGGGCAAGGGAGACTCGCATGGGCCGATGTTATTCAATTACCACCCGGCTGGCAGAAGAAGCAATCCCGGGGCAGTACCATGGAGCAGGACAAAAATGATCAAAAGTCCATATCTGCGGTTTGCGGGGGCCAAATCGTAATTCGGAAACGGATAAATGATCAGCAAGGTCTCATCCACAAAAGCCCGTCGTCTAAATCAGGATAAGGTGCAGGATGATCGGTGGAGGTGGCGAAGGTCCGGGAGCTCTGAGCTCACGCGACCATCTTGGGTGCGCGCTAAGCTCCTCCTTCTGGCTCATTCTTGATAAATGGAAAATATAGTAAAATGGACACAGCAAGTAAGAACATCAACTTGCTCCTGAAGCTACACAAATCATCTCATCGTGACCAAAGAGACCTGTCATCAGTAAACATCACAGCAGTTCCTCTACCTGGTGTTATAGCATGGGACAGAACTGATTATGACATTTATGATCCGGTAGAGCTGTTGAAGATTCCAATTTAAGGTTTCCTTGAGTGATTTTGTTTCACCCAGTCCATTTTCTGATGATTGGGATTTTGAGACTGTTAATAACATGATGACAGATTTAGAAATGTCAGCAAAATTTACAAAGCATGAATACTTAAAAGGTTCATCAGATTATGAACAAATGTATTGTTTTAATCATTATGCTCACTATTATTTGCACAAATCTGCAAACCCTAGAAATGTTTTAACTTATAATCAATGAGAACATTGTCCAACGCCACCAAAGGGTAGCTCAAAAATATTTTTAGGAAAAAATTCCATACTTCTCAGGTTTTAATGTCACAAATCCGGAAACATTTTACTTAAGAATGTTAATAAGACAGGAATGAAAAGTATTTTGACTAATACTAAGCAAATTTATTCTGCGGCCTTTTATGCTCAATTGTCCACATTAGGTTTTGACTTTTGGAAAGACAACATTGAGACAAAAACTGTCTGGAGCACAAAAGACTGGCAGGTGCAAGGTTTACAAGCCTTATTTAGAGCCTGCATCATCCCAGAAAAAATAATGGGGCATATTACCAACCAATAGAGATAATTTTTGTCTCTAACTTGTTTAGAGACAAAAATTATCGCCGCACATCGGCGATTTTTATCGCAGATAAACCTTGCTATTAGCAAGGTTTATCGCAAATGCGATAAAAAACGGCCGCAATGCATGAATATCGGTGAAAAGTCAGCGATATTCATGCATTATCGAGCAAATGCTCTTAGCCATGTTATCCACCTCCCATTGGTTAACATGGCTAAGAACTGCTCAGGGCAGGTGTTAGCTTTTGGAGATATTCGCGCTTAGCGCGAATATCTCCAAAAGTTGGTAATAGGAGATAGCGATGTTAGCGACTGTTTCCAGTCGCTAACATCTTGGCACGCCCACTTTGCATGTCATTAGTGATAAATATCACTGACATGCAAAGTGGGGCCCAAGATGGTCGCTATCTCCTACTAGCTGTCACTAACTGGTGTTAGCGACAGCTTGGTAATAGGGAGATAATTTTATCTCCGCTTTCTTGGCTTTTAAAGCCAAAAAAGCGGAGATAAACCTCCTTGATAATATGCCCCAATGTTTTTAAATGAAACTGTTCAACAGACATCTTGTCTTGGCCTTGCTAAGATAAAAGACTTAAACAAACCGTCCATACCTAAACCCACACCTGATAGTAATGGAACTAAAGATGAGGAGGTAGACGTAAATTATATTTTACAGCAAAACATAAGTAATCCTGATTTGAAGAAATGGTTAATCTGGCCCATAGACACGAATAACTGTCAAGATAGATTCCTGAACAAGACACAAAGGGTTTACAGTAACTAGGCCAGATCCAAGATATGTCCAGAGACAACATCCAGGGATAGTAACAACTTACAGTGTAGGAAAACTGTGCCTTGAGTGGCTACAAAAATCCAAACACCCAGATATAAAACAACACTTAACTTTACTTAAAGATGGCATTGATTTGAGAGAATTCTTACCAGGACCTCGCAAACAACGTCATAAACGTTTCATATACGCCGGCATAAGCGCTGCTTATACTGAAGCATGGAAAGTCATGCAAATGGAAACTGCAGAACGAATATAAGAAATTGATCGTATTAATTTAGAGAAAGCACTCTCTGTAGTTGACAATGGGTTAACAACTCTGTCATCCAGAATTTATACTTTGGACAGCATTGTATCCTCCGCCATAGACATAATGGAACAGGACTTGTTCATGTTACAACATGGACAGTCTCAATTGCATTCTATAATGCTGCTAGGCTGGACGTTATAAAACCTTCGTTCAGGCTATGTGCCTTGGCTTCTAATCAACATCACGTCATTGTTTACTGGATTTAACCGTACAGATCTCTTTGGCACAGAGGGGAGCAGACTATATGGTGCTGAGCATAGAAAAACTGGAAAGATTACCATTAAACGTTTCTGAGAAACCAACCATGGAATTGATAATACACGGCACCATCACAATACCAGTGATGATTTTCCAGTTTCTGTATTGCTTAAAACACATACCAGCAGGCCTGTATGAAAGGTTGGGTAAGGGATACATAAAGTCGACCTGGGATTTACCATACATACAAAAAAGTTGGAGTGGGGAAAAGGAGGTATTTCTTAGTGGTAAAAATTGCAAAACCACATTGAGCGGTACACTTCTATGTCAGGGTATTAATTTACATGGAGCCTGAGATGATTCTTCGACCAACTTATCCTGCCACCTGCAGGGTTCCCTGGCAGCAGTGATAGATCCAATTTTAGGCAGCTTTCCAATGGGAGCTACATAATGTTGAATGATCACAGCTGTTGTGGAATGATGCCAGGAATAGCCTATCTAGTTAGTGTGTCAGCCAGGGTCACTTGCTGTATGCAAGTTTTGTTTTCAAAAACTATGACAGACGGGGAGTCGCCGCTATGGCCTTCACTGAACATCTCTTCTATACGAATTGATACTTTGAGCAGAATGAAAGCTATTCTTTTACAAAAAAACGTGTCACTGATCTCGTCCAGAGAGACGTATGATCTGCAAGTTGCAAGGTCCTCTGCAGAGATACATGCCTTATTATCAACAAACTGCCCCACACATTTCGCCGAAATGTTAGGACGTATCTTACACATGTCTGATACCAGTGGTATTGTACATGTATTTAAGACAATTTTTCGGGATTGTTAGCACCCTTTGAAGCAGTCCTAGGCATTTTACAAACTTCGTGTACTCTGTGTTTGGCGGCCTGCCTCTCATTTTGGGACTCGTAGCAGGCGTACTATTTTTGTTCCTTCTGCTCCGATATGGCAAGTCCAGTCACCATCGATACCCAGATTACCATGGAGAACACTCTTCTGGCAATGCAGTATCGTGAGCTCATAACACAGATTCTTGACTTGGCTCGTTTGAGAGATCTGAATACCACATGGTTCCTGTCATTCAGACCAATTTGGCAAGATAGCATCTTACCTGTTCTACGATGCCTGCTTTGTGGAGAGGAATGCGTGTTGGATATTTGTCTGACACTTCCATCAGCACTGCCAACGGATGTTGACGCTTTGCTTGGTTCGGTAACTGCTCATGCATTGTCCCCAATGGCTACCAATCCTGATGACAGCATTCATTGAGGTATCACTGGCAATTCCAGCTGAAGGTGAGATACGCGGACCAACAGGCACACATGTACCATCTACTGCGAACATTGCTAATGCGGCTGATGCTGACGGCGATGCTTCTCATCTGTGTACGATTGATCTACTTAATGAAGTGGTTCAACTCTCACCTACTGTGGAAGACAATTTATTTGCCAGCTTAGAAGATTTAATGTTTTCTCCTGACATCGAGTATAACTTTTGAAATTAGCACACAGCGTTCTATCAACTTTGAATTCTGTCTTCATTTTTCAAAACAAAAAAAGTTTGGAGCTCTGTTTTTCTACGATTTGATTTGACTTTTTTTTCCAAATTTGAACTTTGGCACAAGGTAATCTGCTTAAAGTAGACCTATTCTTAGAGAACAAGAATTCTTTGAATACTTCCTAGAAACAATATTGAACTTATCAACAAACCAAAACAGTATATTCATTCTGCTATGGGATAGTCTCAACCTTTTTTCTGTATTTAGAGCCATTTCGTAAATGTAAATTTTATGATTCATTCACTTGGCATTCCCAATATCATACTTTATGCTTGAATTTAAATCATTACTTTTGAATGCGTACAGTACAAATGCTCATTTAATGTGTACAACCATTTTCAAAAGCATTTTATGTATTTTGGGGTGGGATTGTAAAGGTATGCTTTAGATATGTTTTAGTGCTTAATTTTAGTAATTTCGAACATAATAAAGTGGAGTGGGTGTTGTATAGCATTTTAGGACCCTAGTGTAATTTTCCAGATTCATGCCCTTATATAGGTATAGAGAACCTTGTCCTTATATAGGCATAGAAATCATAACCATATTTAGACATAGCCCATGCAGTCCAAATATGGCATGGCTACTTTCACTAGTTCCGCAAATCCACAACGATTTCTTGGAAAACTCGGCTTCAGCAGTTAGTGACTTCCCCTTGCTTGAAAATTGATTTGTCCAAGAACTCATGGAGTTTTCAAAGAACTGAGACTCTTTGTTGATGTTATTATGTCCACCTTTACGTCAAACTCGGCACCTTCAAGGTATAAATATGCCCACACTTGCCCAAGCAAACACACAGTGGTTTGGAGCAGTTGAACTATCTACTTGCCCGACGCATCTCGCTACAGCAAGTGCCGAAGGAAGCCGACCCTCCAGCAGACGCACTGAGAGAGACGCTGTCTTTTCTCTTGCCGAGAAATTCATCTCCAGTGTTTCCAAGCTCCCCTTGCGAGGTGTTGGGAAATGAAGTCCCGAGACAGAGAGATACCAGACCTCCTTCATTCTAAACCAAGGTACGGAGCTGATTAGACCCTAAGAGAAATCTTGGATAGATTCTTGGCAAAAGAATACTAAACTTATGCTACACCACACTTATTTCTTCCCTCGTACCAGACTTAGTTTAGGTACTTCGGGGTAGGCGTATTTTAGAAGCACCAGTTGAGTACTTTTAGTCTTTATTTATTTATGTGTGTATTTTATGGCTTAGAAACCATACCATGCTTTTACAGTATTATTTTATAATACTATTCCTGCTGTACGCATTATACTTTACAGCCAGTCTTACGATTGTAGCAATTCATTTCTTCTGCATGAGAAAGAAGACTGTTCAATAAATACTTTTTATTGAAAACGCCCGTCTCTCTATTTCTCTGCACCTCTGGTGAAACGAAGCATGCACGATTGACTGAGTAAAATATCTATCTATTGTTTCCACGACTCTGAAGATCTGTTTTATCTTGGGGAAACAAAGTTGTCAATGTTTATGTGGTTGTCAGAAACGAATCCCTTCTTGTTCATTCGAGAACGTTTCTGGTGACCTCTGAGCTAGCTGGCACTCACAATTAAGTCTAATATATGCGATAGAGACCTAGTAGACATAAGTCCTACGTCACATCTATAGGATATATTATTCCAATGCTCAGAGCCTATTGGGAATATAGGAACTACACTACAGTACATGATATAAGGTCTTCCCCTTATATACTTTCCTATAACTGTTGGATCTAAATGCCACATTTAATTTGCACCATTAAATTTAATATGCAGCTACACTCAATTGTTTACTAAATGCTTCACCAATACTAGCGCGTTTCTTATTTTCGAGAACCAATCAGTGTTTAGAATTCAAATAAATTTCGACCAATGATTGCAAGGCTTTTCTTGTGAGACAAGTTCTCACACTCCTGTACTCACCCGTCCTATAGAATTACCTCAGCTACACACCCGCTGTCTTAACCAATTCCAGTGCGGCTCTAGGTGACATCAGCGCAACTCTGCAACTGACTCCCTCCTTGCAAGGTAATACGAGAACTTATTTCTTTTCACTTTTAAATGCAATATTCATTAATTAACAACATAAAAACATTCGCCACTGTGTCTAAGTGACTAAATTCATAGGAAAGAATAATTTCTCTCACTGTGAGCAGATCCCTTCCGCCTACTCTTCATACACTGTGACAGATCCCTTCCGCCTACTCTTCACACGAGCATCAGAGAACCTGTTACTCCCTCGGGCTTACCCTTTTCTAGGTGATATAAGGCCAAAGTTTCACCAGCAAACTCTTTTGCTATCATTTATTCACACATTTATACTGAAATTCCCTAATCAGTGCTTCCAGTTTTACCTAACCATGCACTTACTTTCTTAGGCAAGTGACCTAATTGCAAAGTGGCTTCCTTTTACCACCCGCTATTCTGCCCCAAAACAAACATAGAACAATACAAAAGGGTTTTGGTTAACACATAAAATCAATGCACTTTCAAAAATGATAAATACATGACTAACTACCTATCTTAACTAAACCCTAACCATCTAACTGCTACCAAAAGAATACTGATAGAGCACGGGTTCACCTGCCCAGAATTTTACCATACTCACCTGGGCCCATTAAAACATACACACTTTGAACAGGTAAACCTACGCTTAACCAGTGATTTAATTTAACTTTAAGAACCTATACCTTGACTTATCAATCCTAGTCACCGGTACCTAGAGTCCAAAGGGATCAAGGAAGTTAGCAAGAAAATAGGTAGTAAATAAACATTTGCACTCATAAAATAAATGCTTTATCTAAATAATTTCTTTAAATGTCAGTGTCCATACTAAATTAATCAGAGCTTGATAAAATAAAAGCAAGATGATGTAAAAATATCATGAAATGTTCTTTAGGTATTGAAACATAGGAAGGGTAAGAAGAGGGAAACAGCACAATGACATATCCAAACAACTTTTATATTTACCTAGAATGGTGTGAAGACCATCCCTAGTCACAGGCTGGGATAAAGGACAGGACCCCCGATAGTGCAGGTGCCAAGAGGGTAGAACAGGTGCAGACCAGAATGAGGATAAGTACGGACCAAATTGGATCAGGACAAGACCACCGCAGGTCAGGACCGGCTCCCACAGCTAAAGTGCAACGCCAGCGTCACACCCCTCTCTGCAGCTAACAGTCGGACCCCGATTGGGTTAGCGAATCTTCTCCCTCAGGAACCCCGATTGGGTCATCGATCTCCTTCCGAGAACCCCGATTGGGTTATCGAATCTTCTGACAGAGTGCTCCGCCAGCACCTCTGCTCTCGAATCTTCTGACAGAGTGCTCCGCCAGCACCTCTGCTCTCGATCGCCTATTGAGTGCGTGGGGTCAGTGACAGGTCAGCTATTCGGACAAGTCAGACAATCTAACTAGCTAAGCCTACCTTAGTTATACCATTTTCCAGGGCAGTGTACCACCCCCCCCCCCCAATTTTGCAAATGTGTGTATTCCCTTAATTTCGTTGGTCAAAAGACAAGGAGAGGTCATCACACCATACCAGTTATGAGGTCATGCTCTTCAATATTCAAATCAATGTTCCCGCCCAATATTTTATTTTCCCCTGCACCTTTATTCCACCCGGCAGTGAATGTAGTAGTAAGAATTACAATGGAATATACCAATTTGTTCAGCTTCCTCCTAAAGGGTCAGAAGGTAAGGTTCCCATGAGCATCTTCTAGCAACTCAGGAGTTGGCAGGAATTCAATGCCATGGCTTGTAGACTCAGGTGAATTCGGCGCATGCTCAGTTTCAGGACCCAAGATGGAGCAACATTGTTCTTGATTGGTCTGAACACGAGCTAAGAGCAAAGTCAAAGAAAAACAGTTTTAGAACAAAGAATAAATGAATGCACTGTATACCACTTATCTCTACTCTATTCCCATTACTTTATTTTAACTACAGCATTAGAGATTATGCAGAACTAACAACTTAGTAAAAGCAGCAATGCAAGCATTAGTGCATGAGAACATAGAGCAGCCATCTTTAGTTCTAGTGCGCAGAAGCAAAGTTTTCCCACCAAGCTTAAGCATGCGCAGAAAAATTCCCATGTTGCGGCGGCCACTTTGGGTTAATCGAGTTACGGTTAGTAAAAGCACATATGCAAGCTTCCCCAGCTTACTAGAAATGTCGTGTTTTGCATTGTTAATAAGACAAAACATGTTTATTAGTGTATTACAGTTTATTTCGAGAGGGCTGGTTACAAGCAAGTCTCTTCACGAGTATAATCTTGCTCCATCAGTAGTCTTTGACTAATCACAATATGAGACCATAGCATCTAGCAAATACATTTCTCTCACCCCACCTCAGGGCGGTCAGGTTTGTTCCACGAGTCTGTGGCTTCTTCTGTACCGAGCAGATATTGGCAATACGGACCCCATATATCCTTGGGTGCACAACGTACAGGCATCAAAGCATTATAATGATCGGATTGGGTTGAGCAGTATGCTAATTCTTATTTCCATTCCTCAATAGTGGGCAAGGGACCTCTCATTCATCCCTTGACCACCCTACTTTTAGCCAACAGGAGTCCAAGTATTGCCAGTTTACGCACTCCCTTCGGTATTTGCTTGTCAAACCCCAATAACGCGACCCATGTCATCTCTGTCAACACAAAGCCCAGCATTTTGGAAAGAATCCCAAAGACATTGTTCCAGATGATACGTACCCCTGGACAATCCAAAGCCAAATGCGTGAAATTTGCATTCCTAGCGGCACATCTCACACTTTTATCATCCTCCCGCCGACCATATCTATGTAGCCAAGCCAGAGTGTAATAGGTTCTATGTATTCATTTAAAATGTGTCAGACGATGTCTGTCATTTAAGGAGGTCCATTGCACATCAGTAATATCTATGCCTTGTTCCTCCTCCCAGTCTAATTGACATTTTTGTTTATTCTGGGCACGGAGACCTTGAAATAGGGAATATAACTTAGTAATCCCACGTTGCGGAGATTGTGTCTGCAATAGAAACATGAGTGATGGCATCCCTTCTGGTTCACCCATGTGTGATCCTAGTAGGACGCGCAGGGCACTATGCAATCTGTAATAGTTAAATGTATCCAGCGCTGTCACTCCCAGCGTCTGCCCGGACACCTGTACCCACGTAGAGACCCCATCCAAGAACAGGTCCCTCATGCAGTGAATATTTAACTTTGCTAGAGTGTTCATTATTGCTCTGTCCTCTTTGTGTGGCTGCCAATCACACCATTGGATCGGCAGCTTAGCATAGTAAATCAGTTGTATGTGATGCCTACGGGCTTTTTTAGAGAGTTTGTGTCCAGTGCAGTTTACTGGATCTATAGTGCCTGGGGCGATCCGAGCCCCCCGTCAACAGACTGGGCAGAGAAGCTGGTGACACCATATTGTGTTTGATAAGGTAATGCGGTATGTTCTTAGGGCCATTTATCCACACATGTGCATGTAAACTTTGTGCTACCTGGTAATATCTTTCCATGTCTGGGGCATTTAGTCCCCCCTCTGAATAAGATTATGTTAGTACCTCCCATTTTACCCTGGGCTGTTTCCCAGCCCAGACCAGACGGCTCAATAATTTACGCAATGCTGAGAAAAAAGACTGGGGTAAACTAATAGGTATATGACAAACAAAAACAAAAAAGCGGGGAAGCACCACCATCTTTGACAATTCCATGCCACCAACTAGAGAGAGTGATAACTTTACCTATTTTTCCACAGTCCAAAAATTTCTGGCCTGCACATCCATAAATCTAAGACAATATCAACTCTGCATCTGTGTGTGTTTCAATGCCCAGATACCTCACTGGGTCAGTCCTCCACTCCAGTGCGTACAAAGTCTGCACCAGAGCACTGACGGGGGTCAGTGGGAAATAATCAATTATGCCAATTGATATGGAGCCCGAGTGCATGCCAAAGCGCTCTACCTCGTGCAACACGTGGATTAAATTCTGTTCTGGATTCCGGATATACAACAAAGTATCATCTGCGTATGCAGCAATAGTGAGATTGTAATTGGGGGACTAGATATTGCGATGTGCGTAAAATGTGCGCATCGCGCAAATTAAAGTTTCCACCACCAGGGCATATAAAAGAGGGGAGAGGGGGCACCCTTCCCTTGTGCCCCTAGTGATTTGTATGTTACGTGACATCAGGCCATTAATCTTTACCTTGGGTGTCAGGTCGGTAAAGAGCACTTTTATTAAGTGGAGGAAGATATCTCCGACCCCCACTCTGCCAAAGACAGCATATAAGATTCTCCATTCAAGGGAGCAGAGTGCTTTTTATATATCAATAAATAAGGCAGCCGCCTTGATTTTTGGGTTAATATGGCTGTGGGGCCAAACAGCGCCGAAAGTTGCTGGACAATGACCTACCAGGGACAAACCCTGTTTGTTCTGGTCCAATCAATTTAGGCAGTAAGGGGGCCAGTCTATGCCCCAACACTTTCGCGAACAGTTTTGTATCGGTTTTCAATAGGGAGAGTAGGTTATAGGAGGAACATTGTTCTGGGGGCTTCCCAGGTTTGAGCAAGGTTACTATGATGGCTTCCTGCATTGATGGGGGCATTGTCCCTGTTCTTGCCATCTCTTCAAGGAGATTGACCAGGTGGGGGAGTAACTTATCTACGTATGCTTTGTAAAAAGCCACTGTCAAGGCATCCGCCCCCTGGGCCTTTTCATTAGGCACATCTTTCAATGCAGCTGTAATTTCAGTGAGCCTCAGTGGTCCAATTAGTCACTCCCTATCGCTATTGGCCAGCTAAGTCATAGCTACATGGGCTAAGTAGTCGTTGTCAGGTTCCTGAGTCGTGGCTTCCCTTGAAGAGTAAAGGCCAGCGTAATAATCTGCGAAAGCGTCTAGTATGTCAGTGGAACCGTCCACCAAGACTTGCTCGGAGTTATATATTTGAATTATGTGATTATCTCCCCTGGGAGGCCTAACAGTCGCTGTGGAGAGGGAGGAAGTGCCACAGAAGCTCCAACTTCCTGTTCCTGTCCAGCAGGCTCCTCCCAGTGCTTTGCCCATCTCCTGGTTATTCTGCCTTTGGATTTTGAGCTGGAAAGATCACTCTTTTTGTCTGCTGCATCATTGCAATTGGATTTGAGGATTTTTGAATTAGATATTTTGCAAGTAAGTGTTTGTTGTGTCTGTTTGATTGGGGGCATTGCAGTTGTAGCAACTACAACTTCATTTTGGTAACTATCATTCCTTTAAAATAAAAACATTTTGTGGGTAGTAGTAGTCAGTAGTAGGCCAGAGCTAGTCATGGCCTCATGGGTGTGGGTGTGCATGATAAAGCAACTGTTCCTTTGGTGGTTTTTGAATGCATTTCATTTTCAAGCATGATTTAGTGCCTGGATGGCATTGGATTGAGTTGGGAAGTGTGGTTTTTTTGGGGTGGGCTTTCTGTTGTTGGGCCTGGCCATGTGGCTGGTGGCCATTTTGATGCCTAGGCCAGCAAGCCTTGTCTACCAACAGGCCTGCTTTCATCCAGTAGGCTCAGAGCATGTAGCCACAGCTTTATTAATCAAGTGTTGCTGTGTGTGGCCTGTTGAATTTAGACATCATTTAGGGCATGGATGGCACTGGATTGAGTTGGGAAGTGTGTTTTTTTGGGGTGGGCTTTCAGATGTTGTTGGGCCTGGCCATGTAGCTGGTGGCCACTTTGAAGCCTAGGCCTGCAAGCTTGTCTGGCCTTATCTGCCAACAGGCCTGCTTCCATCCAGTAGGCTCAGAGCAGGTAGCCACAGCTTAATTAATCACGTGTTTCTGTGTGTGGTCTGTTGAATTTAGACATCATTTAGGGCATGGATGGCACTGGATTGTGTTGGGAAGTGTGTTTTTTTGGGGTGGGCTTTCTGATGTTGTTGGGCCTGGCCATGTGGCTGGTGTCCATTTTGAAGCCTAGGCCAGCAAACTTGTCTGGCCTTGTCTGCCAACAGGCCTGCTTTCATCCAGTAGGCTCAGAGTAGGTAGCCACAGCTTTATTAATCAAGTGTTTCTGTGTGTTGTTTGTTGAAGTTAGACATCATTTAGGGCATGGATGGCATTGGATTGAGTTGGGAAGTGTGTTTTTTGGTGGTGGGCTTTCTGATGTTGTTGGGCCTGGCCATGTGGCTGGTGGCCATTTTGAAGCCTAGCCAGCAAGCTTGTCTGGCCTTGTCTGCCAGCAGGCCTGCTTTAATCCATTAGGCTCAGAGCAGGTAGCCACAGCTTTATTAATCAAGTGTTTCTGTGTGTTGTTTATTGAACTTAGAAATCATTTAGGGCATGGATGGCATTGGATTGAGTTTGGAAGTGTGTTCTTTGGGGTGGGCTTTCTGATGTTGTTGGCCCTGGCCATGTGGCTGGTGGCCATTTTGAAGCCTAGCCAGCAAGCTTGTCTGGCCTTGTCTGCCAACAGGCCTGCTTTAATCCATTAGGCTCAGAGCAGGTAGCCACAGCTTTATTAATCAAGTGTTTCTGTGTGTTGTTTGTTGAACTTAGAAATCATTTAGGGCATGGATGGCATTGGATTGAGTTTGGAAGTGTGTTCTTTGGGGTGGGCTTTCTGATGTTGTTGGCCCTGGCCATGTGGCTGGTGGCCATTTTGAAGCCTAGGCCTGCAAGCTTGTCTGGCCTTGTCTGCCAACAGCGGTACAAAAGGGGGTGGTGATGACGGAGCATCCGAATCAATCAAGCACTCACACCCAGTCAAAAGATCTGGGTTTAATCCATCACCGTTCTTTAGCCCACTTTGCCACCCCAGTTCAGACATGGCTATATGCAAATCAGTCTGACCCTGTGCCTCATGGGAACAGTCCAGCCCGAACTACCAAGCCATGTCTTCTTTGGACCGGAAACAAGCTTCCGAGGACCGGTTTCTGGCATTTCAGCCGTCTTCAGCCCGGCTTGCTTGAATCCAGTGGCAAAGTGAGCAAGGGACTCACGTCTGAGCATACCCTGCCACACTTATGGCGGCCAAAAGCAGTACAAAAGGGGGTGGTGATGGACGGAGCATCTGAATCAATCAAACACTCACACCCAGTCAAAAGATCTGGGTTTAGTCCATCACCTTTCTTTATCCCACTCTGCCACCCCAGTTCAGACATGGCTATATGCAAATCAGTCTGACCCTGTGCCTCATGAGAACAGTCCAGCCCGAACTGCCAAGCCATGTCTTCCCTGGACCGGAAACAAGCTTCCGAGGAATTGATTCAGATGCTCCGTCCATCACCACCCCCTTTTGTACCGCTTTTGGCCGCCATAAGTGTGGCAGGGTATGCTCAGACGTGAGTCCCTTGCTCATTTTTCCACTGGATTCAAGCAAGCCGGGTTGAAGATGGCTGGAATGCCAGAAACCGGTCCTCGGAAGCTTGTTTCCGGTCCAGGGAAGACATGGCTTGGTAGTTCGGGCTGGACTGTTCCCATGAGGCACAGGGTCAGACTGATTTGCATATAGCCATGTCTGAACTGGGGTGGCAGAGTGGGCTAAAGAACGGTGATGGATTAAACCCAGATCTTTTGACTGGGTGTGAGTGTTTGATTGATTCAGATGCTCCGTCCATCATCAACCCCTTTTGTACCACTTTTGGCCGCCATAAGTGTGGCAGGATATGCTCAGACATGAGTCCCTTGCTCACTTTGCCACTGGATTCAAGCAAGCCGGGCTGAAGACGGCTGGAATTCCAGAAACCGGTCCTCGGAAGCTTGTTTCCGGTCCAGGGAAGACATGGCTTGGCAGTGCGGGCTGGACTGTTCCCATGAGGAACAGGGTCAGACTGATTTGCATATAGCCATGTCTGAACTGGGGTGGCAGAGTGGGCTAAAGAACGGTGATGGATTAAACTAAGATCTTTTGTCTGGGTGTGAGTGTTTGATTGATTCAGATCCTCCGTTCATCACCACCCCCTTTTGTACCGCTTGTCTGCCAACAGGCCTGCTTCCATCCAGTAGGCTCAGATCAGGTAGCCACAACTTTATTAATCAAGTGTTTCCGTGTGTGGTCTGTTGAATTTATACAGCATTTAGGGCATGGGTGGCATTGGATTGAGTTGGGAAGTGTGTTTTTTGGGGGTGGGCTTTCTGATGTTGTTGGGCCTGGACATGTGGCTGGTGGCCTTTCTTTGTGTTGGGAGTTACTAGTAGTGTCCTGCGTTTGACACATAGGCCTGCATGGTTTTCCTATTGGCTTACTGCTTCCATCCATTCACCCCCTTTGCCAGCAGCAGTTCCATGAATGATGTGATGCTCTAATAATTTAATGGCAAATAGGGTCTACCCCACTTCCATTACACTTTTATTTTGGTGGTTCTTATTCTCTTGCCTATCCTTCCTGAGAGTGTAGTGTGTGTATACAGAGTAGTATAACATACCCCTTGTTGACAAAGTCTCAGCAGCAGCAGCCGCAAGAACAGCAGCAGCAGCAAGAACAGCCCACAATAGTAGTTGTTGCTCCTGACGTAGGGGCATTTCAGGAAATCGAGCTTCCTGCCGACAAAGTGAATAAAACCACTGTTTCAGAAGATCTATTGTCAATGTCTTCCAGACCACTATCAAGGAAAAGGAGGCTTGTTATTACATCCTCTTCTTCTTTAAGCCCCGCTTCTGATGATCGTGATGCCACTTGGCAGCCACCAGCTCAGTCTGAGAGTGATGCACACCACAAGACAATGCTTCTGAAAAGGAAGGTTCC
The DNA here is from genome assembly GCF_964261635.1 of Lissotriton helveticus. Lineage (NCBI taxonomy): Eukaryota > Metazoa > Chordata > Amphibia > Caudata > Salamandridae > Lissotriton > Lissotriton helveticus. The sequence continues at coordinate 1,719,124,145 of NC_136057.1, forward strand.
AGAAAAACTTAGAGTTATGGACATAGATATAGAAGAGGGGGATGATGTTGATGAAGACGAGCCAGTCATCACGCACATCACTCCCGCCCCAAAGGGGATAGAGACCAACATTCTCACCCTATCCAGAAAGGCTGCTACTGAACGGGATGTGATACAAAAGGGGATGATGGACGGAGCGTTTGAACAAATCAAACACTCACCCCCAGTCAACTGATCTGGGTTTAATCCATCACCATTCTTTAGTTCACTCAGCCACCCCAGTTCAGACAATTATTCATAATCCTCATCAGCCAGGCTATCTTGAATCCAGTGGCCAAGTGAACAAGGGACTCAGGTCTGAGCATACCCTGCCACACTTAGGGCGAACAAAGCTATACAAAAGGGGATGATGGACGGAGCGTTTGAACAAATCAAACACTCACCCCCAGTCAACTGATCTGGGTTTAATCCATCACCATTCTTTAGTTCACTCAGCCACCCCAGTTCAGACAAATACCCTGCCACACTGAGCGGGATGTAGCACGGATATCACCAACACAGGTTACATCACCACGACCTCCAGCTGCCATATTTTCCAAGGCCTGGCAAGGACCTTCATCCAGCTCAACCATCTCAGTAGGTAGTGGTAGCAAAAGTCACAGTGTAGCTGCACAGAGTCATCACATTCCAAGCACACCCTCCAGTTCATCTGGTATTGAAAGTGGCACCTCCAGCAGTGCCAGAAAGTTCTCCTCCCTAGTTTGGGACTTCTTTTCTGTTAGCACCAAGGAGGAGAACGTTGGTATATGCTCCATTTGTTGCACAGGTGTTCGGCGCAGGTAAGCTTGGTACAAACTATGGTACCGGAGGCTAAGCAAGTCATCGCAGAATACACCACACTATCGTGTGGAAGAACCACCTACTTGACTTAAAAGAAAGTAGAAAAAGTCAACCCATTGAAGTTGGTCATGAAGAATCAGGGGACGATATTATTGCAGTGGAAGGTGAAGAAGAGGGAGGCATTTCTAGCACTGTCCCCAGTAGTGTAGTGGTACCTCCCACATCCTCCTCAGTAACATCTGAGTGGCACCGCATTAAGAGCCATACTCAGAGTCAGGCTGAGACACCAAGGTGACCGAGTACCGCAATGAGACAAACTGCATCGTTGAGCCTAAGTGGGTTAATGAAAACAACAGCACCACAAAGGAAAGTAATCCAGCCTAACATTGAGAGCATGCTTAGGTTGGAGGGGCAGTTCCAACGCAACCACCCAAGGGCACGGTTGTACAATGCGAAGCTTGCTAAAATGTTAGCATTGGACCTTCTCCCTTTTTCATTTGTGGAAGGGGTGGGTTTCCTTGAATTTGTGTCAGCCATCTGCCCTAAATGGAAGGTTCCCAGCCGGTCCTATTTCGCAAGAGTTGCTGTTCCGGCACTGCATGTGGACCAGTTGCCAAGCCACAGATTACATGTGCATCACTACGCATTTTTTTGTGGGGGTTAGAGATAAGCTATCTGAACGAGATGCTGTTGACACAGCTGAGATTTTTAAAGCTACTCGAAATCATGCAACTGTAGCCATGATCACCACGGAGAAATCTCATACTGCTGTAAACATTTTGCAAGAGTTTCGCAGTAAGGTTTCTGGATGGCTGCGCCCAAGAGGGCATAGTATTGGTTTTGCTGCCACAGATAATGGCAGTAATGTACTTAAGTCCATGGACCTCGGTTCCTATTTCAGGGTTCCGTGTTTGGCGCACTGCATAAACATTATAGTTCAATACTTTCTGAAAAAAAGAACCCATAGTCAGCAACTTACTGAGCATCTGCCAAAGAATATGCACTCATTTCAGCCATTCTTTTAAAGCTCGGAAGCAGCTGAGGATCATTCAACGTGACTATAGGATGCCAGTTAAAGCACTCATCCAGGAGGTGGCAACACGTTTGAACTCAACGTATTACATGCTTGATCGTCTGTTTGAGCAGTACATGCCACTCAATGAATATGTCATGCAAAGAGGAGATGCTGCTGTGAAAGGCATGACCCTTCAGATGGAGCAATGGGGCCTAGTTAAATGCCTGACTGAGATGCTTCGTCCTTTTGAGGTCTTCACACGTGAACTCAGCAAGGACGACTGTACAATGGGCAAAGCTATTCCATTATTGCAAATGCTAGAGCATCAGCTGAAGAAGGTGTCTGAATCATACAAAGGTTTAGAGGACAAAAAGTAAGCCTATGACTTGGTGCAGAGCTTAGCCCGTCGCTTAGCTGAAAAGACAAAGATAGAAAATAAAATGTTGTCACAAGAACATTACATTTCTGCCACAATTCTGGATCCGCTGGCAAAATTGGGACTTAAGACATTCTTTCCTTTTTCAGAGTTGGATGTTGCCCGCTACAAAAGTTGGATAGCTGAAGCAGCGAGTACGTTGGAAAATGAACGGCAGTTAATTAAAAACCTGCAAGATCAACCCACAAGAAGTACTGCAGAAGAGCATGTAGCATCAAGTGCAACTTTGGAGGCTGAGGGCAGTGCGTTTGAATCACAACACTCACCATCACCATCGTCAACAGCAACAATAACTGGATCATTAGGCCCAGTAGAATCGTTAGACGATTGGTATTTACTGTTAGGCATTAATAAGCGCAGTGCTGATGCACAGAGAAAAGAGCCCGAAAGGTTAGCAACAGCACCCCTGAACATTGAGCGGATGGTCCAGGCCTATCTGGACGACCCAACAGAGGTGTACATTGATCAAAACCCATTGCAGTATTTGTATAGGAAAAGGTCTGAATGGGCAGTGATGAGCAGGCTGGCGATAAGCTATCTGGCTTGCCGTGTCGCAAGTGTCTCTTCCGAACGTGTTTTCAGTGCTGCTGGTTCCATTGTAACAGTGAGAAGGACCAGTCTCTCGCCAAAAAACGTGGAGAGGTTAACAATGATTAAAATGAATGTGCACTTCATACCACCGAATTACACAATACATGAAGCAAGGGAGGAAGATGAGGATGACAGCAGAAGTAGTGTGTCACATGATGATTACCTAGGCTGGCTGAACCCCCAGAGTTTGAGGACGAGCTATACTTCCCTGACAATTAGGCTTGCACTTACTCTCTTTCTCTCTTTTATCCCTTTGCTTTGTGTGTCTGTCGTTCTCGTTACAAACTTTTGAATCAAAACAAATCCATTCCATTACCACCGTCTTCTGCTCTTCCTATTTCAATGTACAACTTTCAGTTGTCTGCATTTGACAGTACAGTCCTCCGAAACCAGCTCCGCCGCTCCATCATACTGAATCTCCTGCCTAAATCCATTACCCTCATGATGATTGGATGATGGAAAATAGAAGAAAAAATTAAAACTTTCCTAGTCCCGCCAAAAGAAGTGGAACATGATGACTACTATAGCTATCCTCCTTTCAGAGCCGAGAGAGACTGCCCATGAAAATGAGATGGAACAGGTAATGATTGATGCCATGCATTGGACGCATAGTCGCAGACTGAGTGACTTTGTTGTTGTTTGTTGTGCATGAAGTTATGTCATTGTGCACTAATCATCTTTCTACAGTACACATTAAAGGTAACTCAAGGTGAACTTTCCCCTTCTTGCAAATAAGAAATTTGTACTTCTACTGCAGCTTGATAAGTTGCTTTTGATTGAATACAGGAAGGGCCCTCAATCTGCGCAGTGAGTATGATAACAGCACCATCCATGATGATGATGGCGAAATAGACGGCCCGTTAACCTAAGATGAGAAGGAACAGGTAATGAAAAAATGAATGGCATGCATTGGACACCTGACTCTGAGCGATTGGTGTTTGTGTTTTTGTTGTTTGTTTGTCGTGCACGAAGTGAAGTCAAAGTGTACTAGTAGTCTTACTGTGCATACTAAAGAGTGACTCAAGTCAATAATAATTCTACTCTTGTTGTGTAATAACAAAATTTTACTTCTACTGCAGGCCGACCTTCACAGTCAATCAGTACCAGTATCGGAGATGATTGATGGAATAAACAAGCCAGGAGGACGTTTCATGCGTGGCATAAAAGCCTAAAGGTAAACCCGTCAACAACAACCACAGTAGACCCAAATGTCTGTGTAGAAGTGTCGAGTGTAGCGGTGGGATGACTGCGGTGCTTTTCATTAACTACCTTAAATTGTAAAATGCTATGTTTCGAATGGATATGTGCTTTGCCTTTGTCCAACTCTTTTAAAAAAGTCTACTCTAATCGGAGGAAGTGCTAAGCAACGTGCCGTCAGGCCTGTCACTGTGGGCCTGCTCTGTCCTATTGTTGTTGAAGGTCAATGCTGGAAACAGAAACAGACTACAGTAGAAATGAATGATGCATACATGCCGCCTCAGAAAGTGTTCTTCTGTTGCACTACACCATAACTTGTGCATTTGTTTCAACTTTGTTTCGCAATATCCCCTTTGTGTTTCCATCTACAATTACAGGCCGGGCCTTGCCCTATACTTGCGAGAACATTATGCACACTTACCTTACCAATAAATCTACATTTTTTTCCAGGCGGGCAGTGGCAAGTGACGACAGCCAAGATGGATGGACGAGAGGACCAAGAGGTCGGAATGCCGAGATGCAAATCCAGTCCACATTTTTTAGCAGGATAACACAGTAATAGTACCAACTTTCACCTTCTTTGAAATAATTTGATGCATTTTTTTGTCTACAATCTTTACAACAGTGTGCTTCTTGTTTTTTTTATTATCATTAGGTTTGCTCTGTTTATGATTCATCCCTACCAATATTTAAAAATTATATTTGCCATCTGTAAAAGTATTAAGCCCGGAACAACAGAACAAGAAGTGTATGTAATCCGGGTCTCTTTATCAATCATCATCATGCATGCATTTCCTTTTTCTCCCTTAACATATTGGATATGGTAGTCTTCAAAGATTGTCGTTTGTTTGTCCAGGCGTACTGTTTTTCACTGTCAAACCTTTCCCCAAACCCCCTTCCTATCCATTCAACAAACCCTAACCCTCTTTCCCCGGGCTGTGTGACTTATTGAGGTGTGACTAAATTAAATGTACACCAATAATTAATCACACGCTTGCTGGGGTGGATGTGGCAAAAGCAACAGTACTTCAATTTCAAGGCAGAGCGATGATCTTCTTCTGCTTGCCCACCCATGAGCAGTATATTTTAGAGGTGATTTTTATTTAAGAAAGGAACATATACCTCAGCATTAATTGCTGGCATTGATTTGATTTGTTGTCATTCCTCATACACAGCACTGTTATGCTGTAGGCCTAGTCAAGTGATTCGACACAACTATAGTTTGTAACTCTGTCTAGTAGGCTATCCCCACCACCATTTTGTTTTGTTGTAAAATATTTTATATTATTGTTGCTCAGTAAGTTCTGTACTGTACTTCATTCTAATACTCCTCGAACAGTCTCTCAAAGGCAACTGACTGTCTCATTTTCTTTTTTTGCAAATGCTGCTGCCCTGCCAGTGTCTACTGCTACTCTACTACCACCACCACCACAACCCCAATCATCGGATGTTAGAAAAAGGAAACCATCTTCACCATGCAGCCATCGCTGTGCCTAGGTTAAACATCAAGCAAAGGTAAGAGAAGTTTGGGGGAGGCATACTTAATAATGGAAATTTTTTCAATGAATTCACACACCCCTTTGAGTCCAGATAAAGAATGCATAGACTAGAAGAGAGAGACTGAAAGTACTGGTAGGACAACTCAATCAGTGAGGGGTGTTGCATCTATCTCTTTGTGTCTTACACAGTCAGCCAATTATTTACATCAAACACTGGCTATGGGCGGACCTGCAATAGCAAGGAAACAGTGTGATGTAAAACAGTAACCCCACCTACCAAACATTAACAACATTGCATGTCTAGTATAAATAAAAATGTAATTTTCCATAACAAAAATAAACTATGTAAAACGGAAACCCACAAAAGCTGACCCACCCCCCTCCTTAACCTCAACCAATGTCCTTAAGAAATAGAAGTCCACATGTTCAAAAATCCCCAACGCCCAATTCCCACACACCGAAACAAGAATTAAAAAAGGGGCAGAACTATGACAGGGACTGGCGGCGGGATTAGAGGACAACACGCATTTGCTCCTCTAAACGTTTGACACGGCGCTTGAGAGTGCCGCAGCAGGAGCAACAGTGGTGGGGGGCACCAGAGATGGTGTTGCGGCTAGAGCGGCGGACGGCCACCCGACGGTGGTGCTGTACCACTGGAGGGCGGTGGCTGGGGCCCGGGGCACTGGAGGAGGCATCAAGTGCAGCAGCAGTCTCCTCCTCCTCCTCTGCCAAGACCACCAGTCGCCGGTATTCTCTCTGTATTGCCTCCAGTTTCCGGCGCCGTGCCTTGGCGGCCAACTCCTTCCAATCAACCTTGGAAGGAGTACCTATATATCAAAAAGACAATTGTAAAATATACTCTTAGAAAAACAGTAAGACAAGTTAATTATACACATAGTCGCATGGTAGCAGTATAAAGCACAGTACATAACATTTATTAAATGTCGCCCATTCTTCCTTTCACCTGTCTTTCACTTTTTAGCTGAACACCAGGTGATCTGATCTGACTTTTAGTCTTCTCCATAAAATGTTCGAAGCGCATTTGAAATGACAGATAGATGAAGCCATTGGTTACTTAATACTCCCGCCCCTATGCCAACATTCACGACAACTCTTGCTTACTTAGGACATCGGTCCGCCCGCCATCCTCATGCTAAAAAGGGACCACCCGCCATAAGGGGGTTCCGTGGGGACAATTAGGATGCGCTCGCCACAGTGGCGGGCGCATCCCGTATTTTTTAAATTGTGGTGGGCGGTGCCAAAAGCACCGGCTGTCGCCATGCTAAAAATACATGTTGTGCTTTTCCAAGCACAACGTGACAAGCCCCGCGTGGAGCCTGCCACATTATGCTTTGAAAGGCAGGGAGTACCATAGCATAGGCAGGTACCCTCAATGGGGGCCCGCAACGGGCACCCCAAGCATAATCCGCATGCCTTTCCGTGGCGGCAAAGCCGTCACAGAAAGGCATTCCAAAATGCAGATTATTATATGGCTGGCGGTGTGTTCAGAGTAGACACCGCCACCATATTGAAACCTTTTCCGAACGGTCAACTGTGCGGAAAATTTGCCGAGGGTTTCTATCCGCCGCGGACCCCCGAGGCATTGTAATATGGCAGGGTCTTTTCTACAGGGATGGCGGAAGGTTTGCCCCTGCGGGATCGGTGGTGACTACCGCAGGCCCGGCGGGGGCAATCCGCCCGCCATCCTACTGGGGCCCTAAGTCTCAACAGTACAGTATACATACAGTTCACCCTTGCAGTGAGTGGAATGTCAACAATAGTTAAGGATTAATTTATGAATCTAACTTACCACCGCCCGCCACTGGTGCTGGCACTCCCCCTACCGCTCCACTGGTATCCTCGGCTACTGCCGCATCCTCTCCTTCCGTGTCTCCTTGGCTGGCCCCGGCAATGGTGGTTGTGGGTAGTGCGCCTAGAAAACATTACACATTTTTAGGCGTCATATACACCTCCCCCTATTGGTCAGTAGCAAGATTAAAAAATGAGTTAATAGTATATAACATACATCACTAGTACAAATCAGATAGTAGTTGAGTAGACACTAGAAGTTGTATATGGTCCCTAGGTTCATTCTAGCCTTTGCTTAGTTAGCCCGAGCCATGCAACCATTTTACCTTTGTGTCTTTTATTTTTGCAAATGTGACGTTACCTTTCAGCTTGTTGTGTAAGACACCTTTGAGGCCACATGACCTCACACTGCTACTGTCTAAGAGCTGCCTACAAGCGGTCAACCAAAACATTAACAAGCCACTTTTTTATGAAGTTCTGGTGTACTGTTAGTCCATATTGCTTATCCATAAATGCTCACATTTTTGGGCACGGCTGAGAAATGCTTGCAATATACTAACGCGCACCATTTAATTTTTCGCATTACAGACGGAAGATTCCCTTCTACGAACTAGAGCTTTGCAGAGCTTATGATGCAACAACTACCAGTACTAGGTTCTTCTAAGATGAGGGGTCCATTCACTCAGATCTTCAGTTATAAATTTATATAAACTAATTTCCTACCTAGGGGATGGTGGTGCTTCCACCACTGTTCAGTTATCATGATTTAATTAACAACTGTAAGTAAGTATAGCAATGTTTATGTTAATGTACAGAGCTTGTCAATAAAAATTTTGAACTTACATAGACTTGGTGGTATTTGGTGTGGACTTACACGAGTGAGCAAATTAAAGCAAGCATGTGCATTGCTTCCCCGACTGAGAGGTTGGGTGTGTTATGTTCTGGGTTGTCTACTTGTTGGGTATCTTGGGGAGAGGGTTCGGAGAGCTAATAGTTATGACAAGACACTACTATAACTAGCCGGGCATGGGATTGTGGTGGGTTCTGAACTTCTGATTGAGGTGTGTGAGGAAGGTCCAACCTACCATCACTAACATCCTATTTTCTTGTGCAAAGGTCTGTATGTGCAAAATCCCTACAACAGTAGTAGTATGTCCTATCATATCAAAAAAGTAATAAATCTGCTTGGGCATTTGTTGGTGTGAATTATCAAGGCCTCAAGATTAACAAAGACTCAAGATCAATAAGACTAGAGAAGTAGTACAAGAGGACTACCCAAAGGACTGGACTCAATGGCTCGAGCTACTGGTGAATCTGAGTTTTATTTACAACCTTTTAATGAAAGAGTGGCCAACTGGGCAAGCTTAGCTACTACAGTACAGACAGACTAATAGTAGTAGTAGTAGTATAGAGAGTCATCATAGCGAGGCTGGGATAACAAGATTTTCGAAACAGTACAGATCAAAGGATAATTTTTGGTAAAAAATAGCATTAGGAAACTGAAACAAAAGTTCGGGAAAAATATGGTGCGGTAAAAGTTATGGAATAAGAATTATTATTAAAAACAAGAATACTTACTAGGGCCAGCAGAGGACCCCTCGTTGGTGTCGTCCTGGTGTTTTGGAGGTTCTCCCGCCGACTGAGTCCCACTCCCTGTCTGTGTCTGCCTACCCCTGGGTGCTGAACAGGAAAGATATAAGAAATAAATAAACATTGATGGATGGTGTCAAACAAATAAAATATTTTTAAAGAACGGTCAAAAAACAATTATGCAAACAACTATTGCAATAACTAAATTGACCGATCTCATCTGGTCAACAAATAGTATTGGGGGATTCGCGGATCGACTACTTCCTATTTATCAACACTAATCCAGTCTTCCATTCTGATTCCAGAATACTAACTAAGCATAAGTACGACATACCACCCGACCTAGCCCACTTATTCCAGGCATGCCAAATGTACATTAAGTATGCATTTCCACTTCTTTTAGTCCTCAACAATGCATATGGTCAAATGGAGGACACATGACTACATTTTTTGTATACACCAAATTTTGGGTTGATTGATTGATGCTGATGTTCTTCTAGTGCTACTACCAGCAAGGATTAAGCCATCTATAGCCACGATGGCGCTAAATCATGTAGGATGTTACGGGCAGCTGCTGGAGCTCGCTCAGGCTGCGGCCATCTTAGAGCCAGGCAAGCCATGCCCCCCAGACCCCATGATTGTTATACACTGATGATTTTATGCAAGAATCAAAAGCGCCTTATATAAACTTTTAGTGTCATTTGAAACATTGTAAACCCAAAAAGATTGAATCTAATGAATCAACTATAAGCTCTTCATTTTAGGGAAGGCTGACTTACCACGGAAATCATTCAACTCGAGATTAGTTTACCAGTAGTGAACTACGGAGCATATTTACAATAAAGTGGCGGAGCACGGTTATCTCCAAAATATCTAATGCTGTGCTTCCTTACATTAGAAACACAGGGTTGCGGAGTATTTACAATAATACGGTGCATCCCTACGTTTCTCCCTGTGCTGGCGCTAAATGAATATGCCTAGTGCAAACGCAGGCACCCTTGCACCATAGTGCAAGGGTGCCTGCATTGAGGGAAAGATTGTTTATGTGTAGGAAGATGTCCCTTTTTTGTTTTTCTGGGGCTTGGATATCAGTTACATCAGTATAAGCATTCCTAGAACATGGAACAGTATCAGACTTCACTCATTTGCAAATTCTCAACACTAATTCAGAGTCTAGAACACCCCCATTTATTTTTACTTGACTTATGATGAACAGTCCCATAAACTTGGTCACACCGTTCTTAATTAACCTAGGTCACTTCACAAGAACAGCATCACCCACCTTCAAATGCATATTTTCACACTGTTCTTAAGATCAAATCTCACATTATATTTCTTCTGGTAAATCATCCTTCTAGAGCAGATGGTATTCTCATCCGAGACCTCACTCATACTCCTTCTTTTCCTGACACATAAGACATCCAACTTTAGTATACGCTGCTCTATGCATGTATGGTTTTACTAGCCTGTTCATTTGTTCTGCTAATCCATCAGCCTGGAATGAGTAAAGTGCAGTTTTAAGATGCTCAATCGACAATTCCTTAAAAAAACTCATGCATCTCCTAAGTGACAATTTGCATGCCATTGTCCATGACAGTTGTACTAGGAATGACTTTGCAAGCAAATTAATTGTTCACAAATGCAATTACAACTCTAGTATTCACCAAACGCACGCACTTGGTCTCCACTCATTTGGAGGTGTAGTTAACTAGCAACAGGGCATAATATATCTCCTCTAGGGCAAGAGTTCAAATGGGCCAATGACGTCTAAAAGCAATTTCACCCAAGATTCATGTGAAATCTAGATTAAAAGGATCAGAATATGTTTCGTTTCCCTGTCATGTAATTAAAGGCCCCCAGAAAAGCTCTTTTACTCTTGCCTTGGTTAAATTCCTTCTTAGGTGTCCCTCGTGTACCAAGGTTTTTACCTTCTCCTTTAAGTTTTCCCCATCAACAATGTTCAGTTACTCATGCACATTCCAGAATCATTTCAGGAAACCTAGGACCTTCTTGACCTGAGACTATGCCTTGATCACATGTTCACTCATGATTCTGAATGCTACATCTGCGTCTCTCTCTTGTATTCACTCTCCTACCTCAAGAGCATCTTCTTTTATCCGACCACAACAACCTTGCAATACCTAATAGCCAGGCGAGACAGCTATCCACATGGTTCTTAATACTCAGTATGTTTTCCAACTGGGAATTATAATCAAATAGTCCTTCATTCCACCTCCTTGCCCAGGACAGCAGATGCTATCCTTCTCTACATGCAGTTTTTCAGCAGGGCGTGATGATCACACCTCACTTTGAAGAACAAGCCCCAAAGAAAAACTTGAAATTGTAGCTTGCCTGCGCAACCACTAGAGTGAACATTTTTTTTTCCTTTGTTGGTTGGTAAAAACAGTTCAAGCGGGTATGTCATGCTTGGCTGTATTTAAAATCATTGTCCGATGTACTGATCTGTTTTCATCTTGTTTGTTTTATATCTGGTACTATCAGACCAAGGAAAATGTTACTATGTGATTGATGTGCGGTATTTTTTATTATTATGTCTGTTATGGTTTTAATTTTTGAAACTGAATAAAGAAAGAACTTAAACTTCCACAGCATGAGGAAGATGGTGCCAGGCCTGGCTCGAACAATAGCCACAAGAGGATGGTAGTCACTTAATCAGCAGAAACTATTGAACAAAATGTTGAGTCCTTGTCTAAGAATATTGACCATCTCAATCCCATACTGTCTATATCCATAACCTCTGATCAACTGACCTATAACACTTTCCTTAAATTGAACAAAGCTGCCAAAGTAAACAGCTAAAAAATTGTATGGCCTACTCTTAGACCTAGTGAGTCATCTGCTTTGTCCTCACAGAATGATCCTTTTTCTCCTCCCTGGATAAATTGATGTCTTTCTAACTAACTACCAAGCAAAGAACTGTAATTACATCCTGAATAATGTACATGACGTGCTGCCCTGCTAAAGCAGTCACACAACATGGCCAATCCTCATCTCTCCTAAATCCCTCAGATTCTCACAATATCCCACATAAGTGGGCCTACAACACAATATTGACTCAGTGCCATACGACAACACCTCAACTCCTTCTATGCTAAGATGGCTACTATACATCAGCAGTTTGGCAATCAAGCACCAGATGGAGACAGTATTCTTGATCTGGTGCTTGACCTCATGATGCAAAATGAAACATGGTTTAATAAAACTTCCCAACCTAGCATGGATTTACTCATTCCACAAAACCATGCATTACCACTCTTGTTGGAGAAGGAAAAATGAGAGTATTGGTTATAGTTAAGAATCCCATCCTCTGTAGGCAAGTGACAGCTGAGAACCTCCATACCTTTTAATGTCTCATTCTCAATATCAAATCCTCTGCCTCTAAATTAATGAGACTGAATACAATCTTCCATCTCCTTGGTGAACTATACTGTATTCAAACAAGGTATGGCACATATCACCTCTCAGCTAATCTGAAACAATAAAAACCACTTCTTCGTTGGGGACTTTGACTTCACAGTTCCTAGGACTCCTCTTTTCAAATACTCTTCTTCTTTCCACATAAGAGTGACCTGACTTAAAACCCCTAACTAAAAGACCAACTCACATTTGCCTTGTCTGAGCACTGCTAAATCCCATTTCTTGTTCTCTTTACTAAACACCGATTCCTGTCCAACAGAAGGGGTTTGAAATCGTGATTAAACATTGTCAAGAATGGGGTTAATTAATTGGGAGGGGTCTATCCCTACCAACTTAATGAATCCACTATGGTTCTGTCAAAATGCAGTTCTGAGAGAAAGACATTTTGTATATGTGTCTGCCGAGCACTATGTACAGTTCATATGAATTTTAACGTATATGTGTGATCTCTATATTGAAATCTTTACAGTTTCTGGCCATTCTTTTATATAGTTATATACTGTAATAATTGTTTATATACACTTTCTATAATTGTTACACATGGCCAGGTAACCCCTTTTCTGTTTTCTACATTTATTGTGATTACAATACACTGATGGTGCTTGATGAATATTTCATTTTGTATGATATTGAATCCTTCATGGGTGCTGTTGACAACAATATTCATAGCAGGGTAGGCTTCCACGTCCAAATTATGCTCTGCTAGCCACTTTTTGGTTTGTATACCTTGGAGCATAGAGATGGTTTGAACAGTTTTGCCAGGGCTAATTTTGGTTTCAAGTCCTGCCCTGGACAATGCTGGAAGCTCTAGCCAGCCAGGATCCTATGAGTTTTAATACCTGTGCTGCGAAGTTCAGCTGAACCAGTTTTCAGAGCAGTAAAAAGCTGTGAGCTGAATGTACCATGTTTGCTTGCTCACCTAGTGTATTACTTGATAATTTTGAGCACTTATGGTATCTGACCAAAAAGTGAAAATCTTTGGGGATACTTGACAACTCCGTAGCACTGGATACTCAAGTTTCCATTAAAGATGCATCACCAACCAATGTCTCTCCGGAATTGTGCCTAGCATTGGAGTTGACTTTCTTCGGCCATTTGCACCATTTCCTCTTTACCTCACTTCAAAAGGAAACTAAGAGTCTGATGTTGTGCTTTGTGGATGGGTTACTCTTCCACAAATGTATAGGGTGATTCCAAGCAGTAGTCCACCTACTAAGTATCGGGGATTTTGTGTGGGGGCGCCCACCCCCAGGCAAGGTAAATTGCTCCCCCTCCAAAAAAAAAAAACAGCCTTTCTGTCGCCCCCCCCAGCCACCCCCCCCCCCCACACGGGGGTGATATTCCCTCAGCCTGTCCCAAGGGGGGGCAGAAGTTCTTGAGCATCAGGGAAAAGTTAAGAAAAAAGTTGTGACAGTTCATCCAGGCATCAGGCTTCACCCCCACCTGTAAACAGCCACAACAGTCCTACTGCCCCCTTCTGGACGTATTTGGGGGCTTTACCACCACTCTTCCCCGCGGCGAAAAGGGGGAACCCCGACTTAGACACCAATATATTTCTTTTAAAAGAAGGGTTGGAGTTGGCTGTCCTAGTCATTGGGCCTGGCTCCTGCCCTCAAAAGGTCACAAAACTCCTTCCGCCCCTGGAAGGCGGAATGGGGAAGTTTAATGTCAGTCTTCTCTCTGGGGGCAGAAGTCCACTTAGACACAAAGAATATACTACAAAACACAAGCATTGCCAAAGCCAGTATGTAGGGCCTTGGCAGGCTGTGCAAATCGTATTCATTGTTTGTGTAAGCACATGCTGCAAAAATATAGGGGGAAAAGAAAACATGTGACCTCCTAAACATAAATTCTATGTGCCTGCATTTGATTTTTTTATATTAAAAAACAAGTTACTGGTGTGGCCTTTTAAACTGGTAATGTTTTTTTAAAAAAACCTTCAGATGTGTTATTCATTTTATTATTATTCACTGTGAATGAGATAAGAATAAATCACCATCTAACCAAGCACTCAAATCATAGGCCGTTACAATGCAACTTAAACATGGTATGAGCTGGGAAAGAAATCACTGTCTAGTTGGGCACCCAAAGAGCTTTCAAAATAAATAGCTGACATTTAATGTTTTTATAAAAAATTTAAATAAATCAAAAAGCACACTTTAAGTGTGTCTTGCCAACTGAAATGGAAATATTATTAGGTGGATGTGCACGGCCTTTGTGCAGTCCAGTAATCGGAAGTTAACTAATGGCTAAAGTGGGCTGACCCATATCTCCAAGCTGTATTCTGTTGTGAGCAGGAGCAAAATGCGAAGGATCATTTAACAGATCAATAGAGGAAGTCCTCTGACTAAAATACCCCCTCTTCATGTATATTATTTATGGGGAGCCACAACCCTTACCGCCGCCACCGCCGAGAGTCTGCTGCAGGTACCAGCCGCCACCGCCAAGAGTCACTAAAACCGCAAACACCGCGCCGCCGCTCCGGGGACTACAACACCCGGCAGGCCACGCGGCGGCGCACAACAGGTGACCAACAACGCGGGGAGAACGCGCCAGGAGGCGCTACAAAATCCCCGACACCCCGGCAGAGCGGGGGAGCCACAACACTTACCGCCGCCACCGCCGAGAGTCTGCTGCAGGTACCAGCCGCCACCGCCAAGAGTCACTAAAACCGCAAACACCGCGCCGCCGCTCCGGGGACTACAACACCCGGCAGGCCACGCGGCGGCGCACAACAGGTGACCAACAACGCGGGGAGAACGCGCCAGGAGGCGCTACAAAATCCCCGACACCCCGGCAGAGCGGGGGAGCCACAACACTTACCGCCGCCACCGCCGAGAGTCTGCTGCAGGTACCAGCCGCCACCGCCAAGAGTCACTAAAACCGCAAACACCGCGCCGCCGCTCCGGGGACTACAACACCCGGCAGGCCACGCGGCGGCGCACAACAGGTGACCAACAACGCGGGGAGAACGCGCCAGGAGGCGGTACAAAATCCCCGACACCCCCGCGTCGCGGGACGCGAGCGGGACGCCCGGGGCGAAGGGCGGGCCCTCTACGGCCCTCATCGGCAGGAAGAGGCAGGGGCAGGGCCCAGAACGCTGCGCAAAAACACGCAAGTAAGTTAAATTCTCCCACACCCCATGGTATGTGCCTGTGATACCACATTGACGTAACATTCCAAGGTCCTGCATAGTTGTAAGTTGACAAAGTCGTGTGGAAAATGTCTAAATCCAAAACTACTACAACTTCCATCAACACCATAGACACTTACATGGTTCAAAAAGTTGCTAAAATTAACTCTGACAGGAGATCATCCCTGGGATTGAGTTATTCGCCAGACTTGCTTATTGATAACACGACTTCATCTACTCCTGCTCTTGATATTAGCAATGAGGTGTTCCAGATCCCGGATAACAATACACTGACCCAGCTCCTAGTAGCAATCTCTGAACCAGCACCCGAGAGTGTGCAAGACAATGACATTATTACTCTAGAGGAGGAGCCCTCTATACCGGTCCCAGCCCCAAGAGTAACAAAGGGGGGGGGGGAAAGAATATATCTAAACGGGGTGGTCTCCGATCAAGTAAAAAGCGCCCCGATGCTTCCCCCCAAGGAAATGTTGGAGATGACACAAGGGGTAATGCAGGAGGAAAAATCTACTTGGATGAAGATCAATTCAAGAAGTTGCTAAATGCCGTGGATAACAAGATTAAATCTATAACTAAACCGCTCCTAAGCAAAATAGATCTGCTCACAGAAGAGGTTAATCTACTGGGGGTACTTTTGCAAACAACACTAGAGGAAGCATCAAAAACCCCCCTACAGTCACCTAGAGTTGACCCAAAAACTACCCATACGGTTCCTAGTTCCGACCTATTTGCAAATACTCCCCGAAATACCACGAGGAGACCAGTGCAAGGGGGGGGGACTTGAGAGGCCCAGATCCAGTTATTAATAACGGGGGGGACTTTGCAGGGCCGACTCCTAGATGTACTAATGAAGATGACAACCTAGAGAGGGGGCCCGTTGAATTAATTGTGGAAGCCTCTCCATTAATATTAGTCTTAGCAAATGTACCTCAACTGGAACCAGGGCAAGTAGAGAACATTCCTTCTTTGATAAATAAATCCCTTCATTTGCTAACAAAGAACATGGCTTTCAAACCGGGTGGCAGGGACCAGCTGGCACAGGAAGTAGTTAGAGCTAGAAGAGTCACATGGATTGGGGGTGGCAGCAAAAAATTTAAGGGGGATTGTGTGGTGCTGCACCTCTCAGACCCAGAAGTTTTGCCAAATATTCTAGCTAATATACACCCCCCTCAGCGTAGATCCACCGAAATAGTGCCATTAACGTTGGATTTCTTTTATATAAAAAAAGGTAACACCTTAAACCCAACAATGCTGAAGACGAAGTGGAACCCTGTACTTAGAAAAGCCAAAATCCCAGAAAATATAAATAATTGGGGTATTTTGACCAATAATAGGTTCTCGGCCCTTTCAGGCCTAAGCCAATGTGATTGACTGGAAGAATCGTGGAGCATAGGAAAATTAAAGGTTGTAGAGGTTAATCACAGAATCAATAACACTCTAACGAAACCAGAAATAGATTGTTGTGAGGATAAGACTCCTGATTTTAGAGATTATATTCCTAGTCTGGTAGTGAACAGTCCACCAGCTACCCACACCATTACCAATAATGAGGAAATTACTCCTCCATCCTCTTTGCTCCCCCTTAACCAGAGCATATTTTTACAAGAGGTGAATACTGCATTTAAAGGTAGTACTAAGTTCATTTCATGGAATATAGCGGGTATCCACCATAAATTAGAGACCCCGGAATGGTGCGAGTTCATTGACCATCATGATGTTATCATACTACAGGAAACATGGGCAGTGGCACCAGTTTTTCGACAGGGCTTTTAAAAAATTTTTGTACCTGCGAAAAAGAACATTAAGGGACGGCCTTCTGGGGGTCTTATCATTTGGATACGCCAATCCCTGCAATGCTCCATCAAACAGAGTCATAGTATTAATAGTGACTTACTTTCTTTAGTGCTCACTTGGGCTGATGGTTATAACCTGGCAATATATAACATCTATGCCAGGGGAACCCAAGGGGGCATAGCTTCTGATGTGATAGGAGCATTAGATAATGAGCTAGAGACCCTACCAACACAGTATAATATCCTGGTGGGGGGAGACCTGAACACAACATTTGAACCTTTAGGATGTGAGGATAATGACCTTGCACATGAGGAAGATACTAAATGGGGAATTCCCTAATTAGACCTTCCGCTGGTAAAAAAGTGGACAGAAGTGGCAATACAGGCTAAAAGTTTGTGCCTATCCAGAGGACTGAGGGCAGTAAATGGCCGCACTTCCTCTGATGCACAGGGTAAGCACACCTTTGACAATCTAAGATCAAGTAGTAGGATAGATTATATTCTCATAGATGTCAGGGGTTGGCATAAAGTGATTGATATGCAGGTGATTCCAAGATTGGAGAGCGACCACAACCCTTTGTGTCTGCTCTTCAACCTGGAACAAGGTACAAACATAACAAACCCGGCTAGGGATCTTATGACATTAGACGTTGTTACATCTAATAATCTCCGACACGTCAAATGGACAACTTTGGTAGACAAACCTGGGGATATGCAGGCCCTAGAGGGGATAGTTGCTGAAGAGGTATCCAGACTACAGACCTTTATTAATGCAACAAATCTTAAACAATTGATTGAAGAGTCACAGCCAAAGTTCTTTGCTAATATACAGAAGCTATTTTTTAAAGAAACTAAGCAGAGGAAGGGAGCTAGACTACCAATAAAGAGGGGATGGTACGACCATTCCTGCAGATTAGCGCGACAAAATCTTAGTCTAGCGCTGAGATCCAAAGTAGGAGTTTTAAAGGCCAGAGATGAATACAGGAAAACACAAAGTAAGGCAAAAAAATTGTGGGATGAGAACATATGGTTAGACCTGAAGAAAGCATGTGCCGATAAACATCAGAAAGAGTTCTGGGCCATTTTAAAGTGGGGCTCTGGGGGAGTAGCCGATTTTCCGAAAAATCATGTAGCTAAGGAGGCTTGGGTGGATTTTTTCAAACCACAATATGCAGACAATTTTGTATCACATATTGAACCCCTTCCAGTAAGGGTATTTTATACCCACAAACTATTTACACTGAAAGATGTGAATGAGGCAATGGATGGAGTAACCAGAGGAAGGGCGCCAGGAATTGATGGAATACCGGCGGATGTGTTCTTATCGGACAGAGCTAATTGGTGCAAATACTTTGCATGGCTTGGTAATGCCATTGCACAAGGAGCAAAGATTCCAGCAACATGGAAAGGAGCGGAAATAATGCCTGTTTATAAAAAAGGGGACAAGGCTTTACCAAGCAACTATAGGCCCATTAGCCTTATCGACTGTGCACAAAAACTGATGGGCAGGATGGTACAAAACAAAATACAAGCCTGGATAGATGATAAGGATATCCTTTCCCCGTACCAAGCTGGTTTCCGCCCTTTAACCAGCTCTGTCGACCAGGTATTCCATTTTTTAACTATGTACTGGAAAAATGTAACCTTGCCAAATGGTCCATTATTTGCTGTTTTCGTTGACCTGAAGTCTGCGTTTGATTTAGTCCCCCGTCATAAGTTATGGATTGTCTTGCGGGATCTCGGAATAAGCCCCGAACTATTGACTTTGCTTGTAAGGTTGCACGAGAACAACTATGCCCGGATTAGATGGGGCGCACAGGGAGATGTTACAGAACCCTTCCCTGTGGATAGAGGAGTCAGGCAGGGTTGTGTCCTGGCCCCCACTTTATTATCCCTTTATATTAATGGCATAGTTGACTTTTTGAAGCAATCTCCGACAGATGCCCCATTATTAGATGGGGAGCGAGTTCCAGTGTTAATGTTCGCAGATGACACCTTGCTGGTCTCGCGGACCCCTAGCGGATTACAAAAGACAATAAACGCTTTTGGTGACTTCTGCCGGATTCGGGGCTTGGAGTTAAACACATCAAAGACTAAATTTATGAACCTGAATCCCGCAAAGAAATTCAAGGGGAAAATGAACTATAATGGGTCCTCACTGGAGGAAGTGAATGCTTTTACCTACCTAGGCATCTCCTTAAATGCCAACATGAACTGGAAATCTCACATGGACTCCGTGGTGCTAAAGTTTAATCAGCTGACAGGGGCAGTAGCCCAAAAACACAAATCTTCATTTACAAGACCCATCCAGCCAATAATGGAGATTTACAGCATGAAAGTGTTGGGCGCCTGCCTTTACGGATCAGAACTATGGGGTTTCTCTAACTTGAATTCATTAGTAGTCGCAGAAAATAAATTTCTCCGCCGAATAATTGGTGTTCCCCAGAGCACCCCCTCGACTCCACTCCAATTTGATCTTGGGAGAAAAAAGATTGAGGATACGGTCAGACTACGTCCCCTCCTTTATTGGAGGCGTGTAAGAACTACCCCTGAACTGAGCCACTATGCAGCTGCTCTTCTGGATGTGGTTAATTCTGACAGGTTCCATAAAGTATTTTGGCTCAAGGAAGTAAGGAAATTACTTCAAAAATTGCACCTTGAGCACCTGTGGACTGCAGTAGACCCACATGTTTTTCCATCTAAGATCCTATTGAAAAAAAATTATTGGGACATGATAAACAATACTGTACTGATTTCCAACCAACAATCCGTGTTGACATCCCAATTTCTGGAATTTAAAACTACTCCAAAACTAGAACAGTACTGGGATTTGATTGCTAAGCCCCTAGACAGGAAACTGTACTTTCAGTTCAGAATTGGCTCTTTACCCCTTAATGCTTTTACGGCCAAATGGTCTTCCGATAATGTAAATACTTGCTCCCACTGTAAAGCACATGTAGAGGATATCCCACATTTTTTGTTTGTTTGCCCATTATATGCTGCCCCAAGAAGTAGATGGTTGAAGCCGGCTTGCAGGAATTTGGGGACAAGGAAATATACAGAGGCGTTAAGAATTTTAAAATCAAATTGTGCCCCCAATCTTGCAATTGCTGTAGCCAAATATATGGGGTGGGCCTGGATAATTCGCACGCGCACTTTAAAACTGTAATTAATTATCTACAATGACAAACCTATTCCTCTAATTTCTCTGTGCTGTGACTTGATTTTTAACATGTACAATTTTAAAGAGTTATTCGCCAACAAAGTGTAAAATGTAATATGTATTTTAAGTTGTTCTTAAAAATTTAGTGTAGTATTTATTCTGTTTAGTTTAGGGCTACATGCTTTTATGACAAAGTTGTCGAATAAAGTATTTAAACTTGAACTTGTATATTATTTATGATTTTTTAGGATAAGGGAAGCTCTGATGAGACATTGAAAGCTATCTCAAAGGCTAGAACTAAAAATAAAGGGAAAGGTTATTTTAATTGAGGAAACTCATATTTGGTGAGCCCTCAAAATGTTCCTCTTGACACAGGTGTAAATATCTGAAGTTTTTCAAAAAGCTACAGTACTTCAAGTGGTTACTAGGTGTTCCTCTTGAGTCAGATCTAACGGTTTCTTTGTTTTTTGAGTGGGAATATATATCTATGACAGTGAACTGTATTTGCTTTTAGTGAAGTCTGGTTGTCTCGATCAATTGCGTAATACTTTGAGGTGACTATTGATAGAGCGCGGGCTCACCTGCTCGTTTTACCATACTCACCTGGGCCTATTAAACGATACACACTTTGAACAGGTAAACCTACGCTAATCAGAATTTTAATTAACCATCTAGAACCTATACCATTGACTTACCAGTCCTAGTCACTGGTACCTAGAGTCCTAAGGGATCAAGTGTGTTAGAATAATAGGCAGTAATAAACATTTGCATTTATATAATAACCACAGACTCGCGAAAGGTTTAAACACTTTCTCTATGTATAATCTTAAATGTCAGAGCTCATACCAATTCGATTAAAGCTCGTTCAATTAGGAGAAATAATCAAAGCAAGATGATGTGAAAATGTTACGAGACTTTCAATAAGCATTGAAACATAGGAAGGGAAAGAAAACAGAAACAGTACAATGACATACGCAAATTGATTTATAATTACCTAGAATGGTGTGAAAACCAATCCTGGCCACGGGCTGGAATAAAGGACAGGACCCCAATAGTTCAGGTGCCAACAGGACAGGACAGGTGCAGACCAGAATCAGGACAAGTACGGACCAAATTGGATCAGGACAGGACCACCGCAGGTCAGGACCGGCACCCACACCTAAAGTGCAACACCAGCATCGCAACCCTCTCTGCAGCTCAGTCGGACCCTGATTGGGTTTTCGAACCTTCTTCCACAGAACACCGATTGGGTTATCGAATCTTCTGACAGAGTGCTCTGCCACCACCTCTGCTCTCGATCGCCTATTGAGTGCGTTGGGTCAGTGACAGGTTAGCTATTCAGACAAGTCGGACAATCTAACTAGCTAAGCCTACCTTAGTTGTACCATTTTCCAGGGCAGTGTACCACCCCCCAATGTTGCAAGTTCGTGTATTCCCTCAATTTGATTGGTCAAAAGATGAGGAGAGGTCATCACACCATACCAGTTAAGAGGTTACTTCATTCATATATTCAAATTAATGTTCCCTCCCATGATTTTATTTTCCCATGCACTTTTATTCCACCCAACAATGGATGTTTCAATAACAAATACAATGTATACGAAGATTTGTAAGTTGTTTTTGAGGGTAAAAGGTCATTTTCCCACACTCATCGCAGACAAGACTGTCACTGAAACAGGTTCAATGCCATGGCTTGTGGACTCGAGGGTATTCAGCACATGTGCGTTGAGAGTCTTAAGATGGAGTTCAGCAATGACACATCAGGCCCAAATATGAGTTAGTGACAAAGTTAAAGAGAAACAAGTTTAGAACAAAGAATAAATGAATGCACTGTATACCACTTATCTCTTCTCTATTCCCATTACTTTATTATAATTACAGCATTAGGAATTAAGCAGAACAAACAATTTAGTAAAAGCAGCAATACAAGCGTTAGCACGTGAAAACATAGAGCAGCCATCTTTAGTTCTAGTGCGCAGAAGCAAAGATTTTACCACCAAACCAGAGAATACGTCATGTCACGTGAGTGTGACAGACGCATGTGCAGAAAAATCCCCACATTGCGATAGCCATTTTTAGGACACTCGAGTTACGGATAGTTAAAAGCACATTTGACAAGCTTCCCCTAGATGCTAGAAATGCAGTGTGGTGCATTTTTAGTAATATAAAACATGTTTATTAGTGCATTACGTTTTATTTCTTGAGGATTGAATCCGAGCCAGTCTCTTTAAGAGCGAAACCTTGCTCCATCACTATACAACCTCAACATCAGTTGGATAACCAGAAGAACAGCGGTGGTCCACCTAGCGGGGGCTGAGAAATAGGAGTGTCCCAAAGCACGCTTTCCATATACAATTTACCATAGGTAAATTCAAGAGTGCTATTACCAAAACAGCTGAACGGAATTATTTAAAATTTGGCAGGAGCCTAGATCTTTACCCAGAAAGTGCGCTTTTTGTGAATTCGTGTAGATCCATTATGCAGGTCTTGTGACATTAAAGATCAAAATGTATGTCTGTTTAGCAACATAGTGCCACAGCGGAACTGTCACAGAATACCACAATACCACAAGCCTAAAACATGCAATTATATTGGCTGACCGCAAAGTAAGGAGAAAGTTGCGGCGAAAAATGTAATGACTTGGGGACTCGGTCCCCATGTTGTAGAAACACATAATAATACAGAATAAGAGGGCATGTGCGGGGTACTCTGACACCTTGGCCTTTGTGGGGGGGGGGGGTCCAGAGGGACACCCCTGTGGTCAAATTAAAAAGATGTTTTTTGTGGTGCTACAGTACTACCATGGCACTCAACATGGCCCCCATGTAGTTTTGAGGTAATATCATGATACCCTGGCACAGTGAAAAAAGAGCAGACCCAGGGGTGCTGTACGACAATAGTGGTTGACATGCAATGGATTATTTGCAGCCTGTGCGAAGGTTGGGCACAAAGCTTAGCCATAGGCCTGTCTCTTTTGCCAACCCCACACTGACCGTGTGGGGTGGGGGTTGGGCGCTGGGTCTGGCCGCAGACGACACTGCAGACAAAATTATGCAGTGCATGGCTGAACGCCATGCACGGCAGGGGTGGGCTGCCTGCAGTGCTTTGCGCAGGCTCTGGATCCAACTGTGCTCTGTCTAGTTAGATAAGGTAACAAAATGTTACTTTATCTTAAAATAGCCCCACAAGTTCACTGAAAAACCAAAGGTTAAAGTAACGTTATAGTTAGGTATGGGTACTAATATCTTACTTTATAATAAAACAATCCTGATAAATTCACAGAAAATAATAAAGGTTGAAGTGACATAATGGTAATTTGAAAATGTTGGTTAGAATGTTACATTTTAAACTAAAAAAAGCACGCTGAACTACTGACAACTTGTGCCTTCCCCGTGCACTGCTCATTACGTTATATAATACTTCAATCATGACATGTTCTATGACATTATTCATAACATGAATGCAACACTGTGTATGGTGGAGGCACAAGTTATATGGCAAGCAAGAGGAAATTTAGACTCTTGTATGCAGAGTTTTGACATTTGGGCCACAAGAGAGAGAATACATTCCAATTTTCTCTCACTGGTCATTGCAAATAACTGCGTTATTTGGGCTCTGAGTCAGCCGGCAATGTAGAACCCACCAAACCCAGGCATTTAACAATCTTAGAGACCCAGAGAAAACCAAAATGGTTTGGCATGTGAACATTTCCCACATTTCCTTGCCTAGAATTCCAGCCAAAAATGACAGGATGGAAGAAAAAGTATATTTTCCAATATTTATTTGAGAGAATACTCAGGCACTTCCAGCCAGTGGCAAAAGTCTTACCACCCTAAATTCCCACACCCTGCATTCCCAAATGCTACTTACCATGTGTGAATGGACCTAATGCTCATCATTGGAACAAACCAAAACAGTAACCATGTGGAGACATCATTGACACCACATTGACTTTACCCTGAGCAAGATTTGATTAGTTCCTCTGGCAGGCGATACGCCCAACCACACAAGTGTGGTACTGTTTTTATTAGGAGAATTGCAGGAACACTAGGTGGTTGAATGTTGTACATCCCTACAAATTCTGGAACTTTTCCTCATAGATATTTGAGGAAAATGAATGACTTTAGTCAAGCTTTCAAGCTTTGATGTCTGCAGGGCATTCTTTGAAAGAAAACGTAGTGAGATCTATGAAGGTCACACCACCCTCAATTCCCCTGAATGTCCTCCTTTTAGAAATGTCTGGGTTTGTAGGTTTTTCCTGGATGCCAGTCGATTCTTGGCCCAAACAGAGCAGCTAACCACATCACCAGAATGAATCCTTTTGCAACACAATCCTTTCTTTCTCCATACTATGTTTTGGGGTCACAAGGTTCCAACATAGAAATTTGAGAAAATACATGATTTTAGATAACATTTGAGTTCTACCTGGCATTGTGGGTTAGAAAATGTTACAGGGTCCATACAAGACACACCAGCTTAGACTCCTCTGGATGTCTGGTTTAGTAAGTTTCCCTACGTACCAGTCGATCCCAGGATTAAACATCACAGCTATCCATATCACCAGAATGAATCAAATTGCAAAGGAAAACTATGGATGTTCCACATTGTGCTTTGGGGCCTTTCCTGTCACTGGAATATGTCCAGACATACAATCGGGGTCCTGGTTTTGTCAAGATAAATGTTTAAACACGGGACAATAGAACATTTCTTATCTATTACATTTCTCTCCATTTTTGGCTTCCACATGTAAGCCATAGTGCAAGAAAGAACATGAAATACCCTTTAAATCCCATCATTGTACAAGTAACCTCAAACTCAGTATCTTGGGCGCATTTCTTTCCTTCTAGACCATTTTTTCATTTATTAGGTTTTACCATATGAATTGATGCTTTGTTGATACTCAATGATAAAACATTCTAAGGTACAGCTCCGTTGTTGACATTGGGTATTGTGAGTTTTCAGACAACAATAAAAACACTATTGCCCTGATTATGATTGGGTCAGTATTTTCTGACCACTTCACAAACCCCTGTTTGTCCAGGGGCTACAATACGTAGTGAGGTGGTTTTTAATGCACCTAGTAACTACCTGGCCCTTCAAGAAATTTAAGCATTCAAACCAACCGGAATTTAGCAGGGGAACACTGTGTGGGATTTACCATACAATGTGGATTTTGCTACGTTAATGACCACAATCTGCATGTTTACACCAAATGCCTAGAACATATGATATTTATCGCTGCCTATAAATAACGCACCTAGTGGTATAGTCCTTTATGAGGTGTGAACAATAGAACCTATACTCAGATCAAGGTCTAGATATCCCTGTAACCAGAAAGTCTGACGGACATAACAGTATATTTCCGAGCCATTGGGGCACAAAAATTACAAATGAAAACGCTGTCACATATTTCAATTTTTTCCTACTTTCACTTTTTTTCTCATTACAATGATTAGTTTGTTAGGTAAAACCATGATCAATCTACACAAATGATCCTTCTCTGAATTCTGACCTTTGCCTTGTTTTCAGAAATGTTTAGCTTTCCAAGCTCAAACATGGGTTTCATAAATGTTTTCACCATAAACTACAAGTAGGTAGAAACTACAAAAAGAAAAATCCACACATAATGACCATAGCACTGTAAACTTTTGATTCGTGCTATTTTAGAAAGAAAATATGCTTTTTATGGACAGCACCCATTTTTATAGTAAAACCTCAACATTTAGTTATAATTTGTAAGTATGGGCGAATTTTGCGATTTTGCGATTTCGCGGTACGCAAACTTTTGCGAGATTGCGGATTTTTTTATTTGTGCGTGTTCGCGGGATTTTTTTCAGCGCGGCTACCGTGAAGTTACCCATGCGGTCGTACATGGGCGTGGCCATCTTGTTTTCAGTGTTTGCGTTGCGAATTTCCATTTCCGGGCGCTTGTTGCAAGCTCGCATAGTGCATTTCCTACTTGCGGGGCGCGATTGCGTGTTTGCGTCCGTTTTTGCGTGCTTGCGAGGGAAATATCGCGCAAACTTACCCACGTAGTTGCAATGGGCACGGCCATCTTGTTTTTAATTCGTTGCTATGGTTCTGGGCATGCTTTTTCTATTCAGCTTTAATCTTTTTAATCCTTTGTTTGAATTTTTTTTTCATCTTTTTTACTCATTATCTATCTCTCTATTTTTCTACATCTATATTTTGTGTTTTTTCAATTTTTTGTTACTTTAATAACTACTTTTTTGTTTAGCTCTCTCTTTTCTTTTATTTACTTTTTTTCCCTATTCTTTCCTATTTTTCCTTTCTTTGACCCAGGACCATGGCAAAGGGAGCCGGCAAGTTGAAGGGGAAGAGTCCCGCACCCCACAGCCGGCTCCCTTGTGGGCGGTTAAGGGGGAGACAGTAAGTCCTAGAGAGATCTTTAGCGCGGTGGAGGTGGCCGCACTGGTCTTCTTTGTTCAGCGCCACCTCTCCAAGACCTTCGCGGCAGGCGGCAGGCCCGGTACCGGGTATGGACTCCGGGAGCATCGCCAGCTATGGGGTAAAGTGTGCCGGCCCATGTATCGGGAGTCTGGGGTCCGGCGCACCTACAACCAGGTGATGCACCGGTGGTCTGACACCCTGGACCGGGAACAAGACCTGCTCGACCTGGGCTTGGTGAGTACTAGTAGCTAAATAACTACTTTGTTTTCTTCTGCTCTGTGTTATATTGCAAATATAGGTTTTTTCCGAAGAGCAAAAATGCTGCCAATTACATTGCAGGTTTCAAAAGCTTCTGTGAATGCGGGTGCTACTATGCTTTCTTGTTTTGCCTGTGTAGCTAGCTAAGCTTGCACAGTTGGCAAAAGGTGTTAAACAAAACTCCTATTCAGCAATAGCTCTAGGTACTGAGTGCAGTCCTCTGGGTTGTCCATCATGTCTATTGAAGTCTTTTTAATGATTATGCTTTGGCAATTCCCAACAATAAAATGTCAATGGCCACCAAGAATAAGATACTAGTTTACTTTTTGATTGGATTGGAGGACATACTACTACTGTTGCATGAACTATTCTGCACATACAGAACTATGGACAAGAAATAGGGCATTGGTGATAATAGGCGCAGTTAGACTTTCCACATACCTCAGTCATAACAGAAGTTGAACCCCCAATCTCCTTACTGACTAGCTAGTGTGTCAGAGTCATTATTTAGCTACCGAATGCAGCGATGATCCCCAATGATTATACAACCCAGAACATAAGACTACGGAGTTAGAGTCCCGACCTCTCAGAGTCACGGACTCATGCTTGCAAATTGCAAACCCTTTCGCTCACTCACTCATGACCAAAACCAGAGAGTCTATGTAAGTTTTAAAGCTTTATTTAAAGTAAAACAACTAGCTCTGTGTGTACTCTGTATATTAAATTTCAATTGTGCATTATATAAAAACACTAGCGGCCCGCCCCAACGTTGTCCGGGGATGAAATAGAATGTCTGCAATGGTTGTAATAGGCAAGGAAAATTTATTTCAAAACTTGCCTGTGCGTCCGCTCAGAAGCCCTCGTTCGGTACCGCTGAAGGTGAGCGTGTGCTCCTCTGTTTGTTGTCCTTGCCGCAATATGCGAACGTATATGTCCGCTCCAGCCGACGCCCGATCGCTGCAAAATGCACGCACTCCCCAAACACGGCGCAGTGCACTTAGACGCCCCACATCGCATCAACGGCAAACGCCACAACTCCTGCTTCTGAATGCTTCCGGCGTCTCCGACGGCACACGCCCACAACAATGCCGAAGGGCACGCCCACTCATGTTAGAACGCTAGTCCCACACAGAACGCTTATCGCAAGCTGTATAATACCGCAGGCTTTTGCCGAATGCACACGCCCATCGCTGTATGCACATGCCCATCGCTTTAAGCAGAACCCACACGCCCAAAACTGACTACTTTTTCCCAAACTTTCTTTTTCCCTTCTAATGTATATGTTGGGCTGGTGTATAGCCTATGTCCATCTGCTGATACTCTCTTTCCAATGCTGTATTGGGTGTTCCGGTTGGCGGTGTGGTTCCGGAGCTTATGCGCCTCAACGGTTTCAGCTCTCTCTTTATATTATTAGTATGGATTTATTAAAATCAACTTCATATAAGATAAACGGTGAACTCTTGAAAACTCAACAGTGGCTGATTTTACACATTAATTGTGGGAGAGCCCTCACCTGGTTAGAACTTAAAGTCTTGGTGGTGATGATGACGACTCTGAGTAACATATTGCTCTTGTTCGTAGAAGGGAAGCTTCTGTCTGTTATGAAAAAAAAGGTGCGTGTTAAAAAGCAAGCATTCATCAGTTGTGCCAAAAAGTGTAGCATGTTGTGGCTAAGCATAAATAAAAAACACCCTCCCCTTACGAAAGGGGAATTTTTAGTTTAGACTAGAGAGTCACAAATAATTAAATTTGTTAATGTAGTAACATATTTTTTCATTCCTAGGCAAAATAGGGAGTGGTGTATATGGCATCTAAAAATATTAAATGTATTTTCTAGGCGTAACACCATTGGCACAACCCACCACCAGTGCCGGGGCCAGAGCGGAGGCGGTCACTCCAGGGGCGGATGCGGTGGCAGCAGGAACTGCTGTGGGGAAAGCCACGGTAGTGGCGGGCAGTGGTCAGCTATTATAGTCCTTACTTATTGAGATTGCAGAGTAGGCTCGCTGCAGGGGTGTATATGTTGTACAGTACAGGTACACTTCACTGTTAAGAAGACTTACAAATTTAGAACTACATTTTTGTCAACCAGGTAGGAGACAGTTACCCTTGACTTTGCATTAGCAATAGCATTAGCGGCTGGAGTTGAGGAGTAACCAATGGCCTCCTCTAAATTTGACTTCAACTCAGCTGTGAAAGTTTTATCGAGAAGCCAAGTCGGATCGGAGATGAACTTGATGGATGGGATGAACGAAAAGGGAAAGAATGGTGTAAGGAAGGACGAGCGAGTTAAATTAATGACTGGCAAAGAATGATACGTGTTTTTGAATGCAGGCCCAGGTGGCTGGGAATCTGATGCATGGCCGGTTGAAGGCTGAAGCAAGGATGGGTGGAAGGAAGAGGAAAAAAGGACTGCCTGGGTGGGTGAAACAGAAACTGTATGTGTGCGCAATTTATCCTTTGGTTCAAATTCAAATGCAAGTCAAGCACGGATGCATGGCTGGCGGTTTACAAAATAAAATAAAAAGGGTGTTTTTCGGTGACAAAAAGTAAGGTTTGTCCACTTGAGACATTAAGAAGAATGATTGACATTTACTTTGAATGGATGGATGCCTGGATGGTATCTTCCTCATTAATAGCATAGGTGTATGTAGACGGAGTAGACGGTCACTGGATGAAGAGTGTTACTTTGAAGAGCATGTAACACTACACGTCCGTGCCAGAGTAGCAAAGCCGAGGAAAGTAGAAGTTGTAATTTTTCAGAACACTCCCTTGACTAACAGTAGTTTGCAAGCACAGCATATTTGTGTATCTACATTGTATAGTTCACATTATCAAGTCAAATCACAACTCACAAGTGCCTTCCTCCGGCGATTACGTTGACCACTCACTACCTCTGTTATTAAATTTTTTACAACTCTGTCATTCATGTGTGGCCTATCGGTGGTCACACAATCAATAAAAACAAAGCACCTAAAGTCATCCCTTATTTAAGCAAATATCCTGTGAAGGGATAGATGATCATATTAATTATCTTCTTCATTTTCCTTTTGTAGTAGTCAGGGGTAGGGCAGGGCGAAATTTTAATTAATTGAGCAGTAGCCCTTGTAACAGAGTATGGCCAGTGTCACCCATAATAGAAAGGTAAGAGCTTCACCACCTGCATGTACTGGACTGGTAACTGTAATGCAAGTCTGCGTCATCATGGCTTGCGTCTGTTTTTCTTGGGTGCAAGCTGACTGCACTGTCCTTATGCCGGCTTCCACAAGTTTACCTACTAATTTCGCTAAACAAGAGAGAAGAAGAATACTGGTGTACTGTCTGAGTCTAATGTGGTGAGTCCATATAGTGCTAGTAGAATTCCTGAAACTCCCACTAATGTTAGAGCAGAGGCCGACGAAGTTGGAGGTTAGATAGATACATGCCACAAATGTTATGTACTGTGCTTGCAAGTTACTAGTGCTACTGTGACACAACTTTCTGTTGAATTATTTTGTGTTAATCTTAAAGAGTATTGGTTACAGTATGTTTTTCTTTCTTCATATAGATACTCCTTCTAAACTAACAAAGAAGGAGTTGGCTATCCGGGCCCGGCAACGGAAGCTGGAGGCAATTGTCGCCGAACATCAGTGGCTGGTGGCTCAGGAGGATGACTCGAAGTCAACACGACAGCTGCATCCTCCTCCTCTGCCCCTGGGTCGTTCAGCCAGCGCAATACTCCAGCGGTATGGCGCCGTGGTCTGGCAGTCACCCGTCGTCGCCAAGCAGCGAAAACAACAGCTGCCCCCCACAGTACATGCAAGGCGCATATGCACCGATTGACCCTGTGAGTGGCCTACCTTGAGCCGGAGGTGGCGAGGCAGAAAGCCTTGCTCAAGGACGTCCGGAGAGAGCTGCGTGACCACCTGGCCAAAGGAGGACACCGCCGGTGAAAGTAGAGTTACTGTCCCTTGCCCCTTTTGTAAAGACTTTGGGGGGGTGGGAATTGGGCGTTGGGGTTTTTGAACTTTTGGGACATGATTAAGCATGGGCGTAAAATCCGTTCCGCTCGCGGATTTTGCGGATTTTCCGGAAATTCGCAATCCGCGAACTCGCGCGAATTTGCCGAAAATCCGCAAATTCGCACGCAGCGGATTTTTTTGCTTGGTGATACAAATTTGCGGCGCGCGGCGTTCACTTACCGTCATTCAGCGTTTGCAGAGTTGTTTTTTCTCCATATTTTGCGTGTGCTGCGCCATTTTAGATCTTGCTGCGGGATCCCGCGGGAGTTTAGCGACCGCGATTACGTCATCGCGGCTTACCACCTTGCACAGCACGCATCACGAGAGTTCGCAATTGCGAAAAAGTAGATGCGGCGAGCAGCAACAATCTCGCTCTCGTAAAATTTCAACATTTGCAATTTTGCACAAGAATCCACCAGCAAGCAGCATAAACCTTCTAAAAATGATTATTTTTATCAGAATAACTCCTAAGGTTGACATTTGCCTGCACTTCTTTTGCAAGGAGTCCATTTTGGCGGGGTGGGGGAAGGAAGTGCCCCACAGTCTCCAACTTCCTGTTCCTGTCCAGCAGGCTCCTCCCAGTGCTTTCTTCATGTGCTGGTCACTTTCATTTGGATCTTGACCTGGAAGGATTACTTTTTGTGGATGCTGCTGGATATTTGGGTTTGAGGCCTTTTTGACTTTCTTTGGATCACTTTTGGATTAGAAATCAACTTTCACAGGTAAGTTTGTTTGGGGCATTACAGTTGCTGCAACTACAATTTTGGAACTTTTTCAGAACATTAAATAAAATATATTTTGGGTAGCCACAGTATCCAGTAGGACCAGGGTTAGTTATGGGTGCATGATACAACTGTTTTGTTGAATTTAAACATCATTGAGGGCATGGATGGCATGGGATTGTGCTGATTTGTGTGTGTTTTTCGATTTTTGGGGCTGCTGTGGGGGCCTTTTGCCCAGGGGTAGTGAGTGGTGCATGGACTGAGTCTTTCTGTGGGGTCTCTTTAATGTAAACATCATGGAGGGAATAGATGGCATTGGATTGTGGTGATTTTTATGTGTTTTTTCGTTTTTTTGGGGTGTACTGTTGATGGGGACTGGCCATGTGGGTGGGGGCCATTTTGAGTGCTGGTACAGGCAGGCCCTGGCCATGTGCTTGAGGTGCAAGGGGCCATGTTGAAGGCAGGCAGTGTGCTTTGTTGTGTCATAGGCCTGCACCCATTTTGCCTAGCTTTCATCCATTATGCCCAGGGGTAGTGAGTGGTGCATGGGCCTAGTCTTTCTGGGGGGTGTCTTGAATTTAAACATCATTGATGGCATGGGATTGTGCTGATTTTTGTGTTTTTTTTCTATTTCTTTGGCTGCTGTTGGGGCCTTTTGCCCAGGGGTACCCAGTGGTGCATGGACTGAGTCTTTCTGTGGGGTCTCTTTCATGTACACATCATGGAGGACATGGATGGCATTGGATTGTGGTGATGTTTGTGTGTTTTTCATTTTTTTTTGGGGTGTACTAGTGATGGGGACTGGCCATGTGGGTGGGGGCCATTTTGAGTGCTGGTACAGGTAGGCCATGGCCATGATCTTGGGGTGCAAGAGGCCATTTTGAAGGCAGGCAGTGTGCTTTGTTGTGTCATAGGCCTGCACCCATTTTGCCTAGCTTTCATCCATTATGCCCAGGGGTAGTGAGTGGTGCATGGGCCTAATCTTTCTGTGGGGTGTCTTGAATTTAAACATCATTGATGGCATGGGATTGTGCTGATTTTTGTGTTTTTTTTCGATTTTTGTGGCTGCTGTTGGGGCCTTTTGCCCAGGGGTACCCAGTGGTGCATGGACTGAGTCTTTCTGTGTGGTCTCTTTCATGTAAACATCATGGAAGCCATGGATGGCATTGGATTGTGGTGATTTTCGTGTGTTTTTCGTTTTTTTGGGGTGTACTGTTGATGGGGACTGGCCATGTGGGTGGGGGCCATTTTGACTGCTGGTACAGGCAGGCCCTGGCCATGTGCTTGGGGTGCAAGGGGCCAGTTTGAAGGCAGGCAGTGTGCTTTGTTGTGTCATATGCCTGCACCCATTTTGCCTAGCTTTCATCCATTATGCCCAGGGGTAGTGAGTGGTGCATGGGCCTAGTCTTTCTGTGAGGTGTCTTGAATTTAAACATCATTGATGGCATGGGATTGTGCTGATTTTTGTGGTTTTTTCGATTTTCTGGGCTGCTGTTGGGGCCTTTTGCCCAGGGGTACCCAGTGGTGCATGGACTGAGTCTTTCTGTGGGGTCTCTTTCATGTAAACATCATGGAGGGCATGGATTGCATTGGATTGTGGTGATTTTTGTGTGTTTTTCGTTTTTTTGGGGTGTACTGTTGATGGGGACTGGCCATGTGGTTGGGGGCCATTTTGAGTGCTGGTACAGGCAGGCCCTGGCCATGTGCTTGGGGTGCAAGGGGCCATTTTGAAGGCAGGCAGTGTGCTTTGTTGTGTCATAGGCCTGCAACCATTTTGCCTAGATTTCATCCATTATGCCCAGGGGTACTGAGTGGTGCATGGGCCTAGTCTTTCTGTGGGGTGTCTTGAATTTAAACATCATTGATGGCATGGGATTGTGCTGATTTTTGTGTTTTTTTCAATTTTTTTGGCTGCTGTTGGGGCCTTTTGCCCAGGGGTACCCAGTGGTGCATGGACTGAGTCTTTCTGTGGGGTCTCTTTCATGTAAACATCATGGAGGGCATGGATGGCATTGGATTGTGGTGATTTCTGTGTGTTTTTTGTTTTTTTGGGGTGTACTGTTAATGGGGACTGGCCATGTGGGTGGGGGCCATTTTGACTGCTGGTACAGGCAGGCCCTGGCCATGTGCTTGGGGTGCAAGGGGCCATTTTGAAGGCAGGCAGTGTGCTTTGTTGTGTCATAGGCCTGCACCCAGTCTGCCATGCTTTCATCCATTATGCCCAGGGGTACTCTGTCAGTGGTGCATTTTATTGGTCTTTCCATTTTGGGGGGTGGGTATGATAAAATTGCTTACTTGCAAACTATTAATTGAAGCGCTACATGTGCAACATTTATTTAACTGATGTTCCTCTGGCTTCGTTTGCTTTTAGGTGCAGAAAGACGAATCATCATCCTCATCTTTCCTCATCAGTGCCAGGAAGAAGTCCTGCTGCGGTGTTTGCAGCACAACGTCACGTGTGGCCACAGACAACTCTGCAACTTGTGCAACTGCGGCCTGCTGTTCTGAAATCTGAAGAAGATGGCCCCAAAAAAAGTTTCCCGTAGCTCCTCTAGCAAGAAAGTTGCCAGTAAGGAGCAGAAGAAGCAACTGGCGCCACTTACCAAGGAGACTGGTGTGACGACCGCCACATTTTTTGGGATAAAAAAAAGTACGCCTGCAGCAGCAGCGGGGTCTGCTGGGGACCAAGCTGGGAGCAGCACCTCTGCTCCATTGGGCTATGTGTGTCAGGGTCTGACTAACGTGCCTGCCTAGAATTGGCCTACATCTCCCAGAATGCCTAGCTTGAAGGGGGAGGGCCTCAGAAGGCATATATTCTCCTGGACGCCATCTACTGGTGCTTGTGATTTGTCTTCGTAGAGCCGATGTTGCGGACGCCCTGTCCCCGCGGAGTTCCAGGGAAGGTGTGGTTCGTTTTGTTCTGTGGCTGCGGAGCAAGCTGTAGTGAACTACGTGACGACAGGTACCGGCTGGTACTGTCAAGAGGTTACAGCCGCAAGACGCGTGAGACGCCAGGATTGCCCCCTCCGCGTTCTTGCGATACTGTTTGTATTTGTTTATGTGAGTGAGCAGGAGACGCTTGGATTTCCCCCTCACTGTCACTCACGGGACGCGGATTCATCTGCGCAGCAGACACCGGCTGGTGCTGCATGTCATAGGTGGCGAGGGAGACGCGGGATTTCACCCTCCGCGCTTACCTATGCTTACATGGTGTTTCTCGGCTGAGAACACCGAACGGGAGACGCAGGATTGCCCCCTCCTGTTGCAGGGACTTTGTTTTCGTTGTGTTTCCATACTCGAACTGTGAGCAGGAGAAGCCGGCTGGCTTTCTATGGACGTTCACATTTTTCTGTTCTTCTTTACATCAGCGGATGCTGTTGTGCCTTACAAGAAGCGACTGGGAGAAACTGTTATCTATCCAGACGCCTCTTGAGAACCCCATTTTCAGTCATGATTTCCACAGGCTACTGGTGAGTGAATGAGGGTGATACAGGTGGGAGGTTGATGTGTGTGTCTCTAGCAGAAATACAGACAGACTATAACGTTCCGCTCTTTCCTTTAGTCTGAGGAAGATTCCATCAGTGGGAAGGGTCTATTTTCCTGAGAGTTATCAGGTGAGGATTCACAACAGCACTTGTGATATAGCTAAGAGGTTAGAGTGCAAGGAACTAACGTGTCCTTCCTTGTCGTTACAGGTCCTTATCCCTGCTGTTCCCTTCCCCTTCCCTGTTTTCCCTCGCCTGACTGCTTTTATACTCTGGAAATACTCAGTCAGAGTGTGGAGACGTCAGGAGGTGGACCCCTATTGAGCATCTTTCCGATCCTGAGGAATAGCAGCCGTGACAGAATCACAAGCCCAAGTAATTACTCCTCCTGGTCTGAAAGTTGCTCAAACCATGGCAACAATGGACGACGTGCTCCAGGCCCTGGTATTGGTCCAACGGGAATTAGCGGCATCGAAGGTAGAGACCACTGCCTTAAAAAAAAGACTAGATCGGCAACAGGCCAATCCTTTCGATGCTGCTACCGGTGGCCGCGCTATCCAAGTAACCGTTCCCCCCCCGATACCATTAGCTAGCCCAGAAAGATATTCAGGTGACCCTCAAAAAATCCAAGCTTTCCTGACTCAAGTCACCTTGCATTTTTCGTGTCGACCGGCGTCGTTCCCTAACAATATGTCCCGTGTGGCTTTCGCCATCTCTTATTTATCTGGAGATGCGGCGAACTGGGCGGTCCCTTTCGTTAGAAACGACGACCCTATCCTGAACGATTGGACGGCCTTTCGCCGTGAGTTCGAACGGGTGTTTGATCGCAGAGCGACAACCCTGAGTGCAGACAGAGAGCTGCTGGGACTTAGACAGGGGAAGAAAGATCTGGTTTCATACATGACTACTTTCAACCGTCTGGTGGCCGAAACAGCATGGCCCGAAGAAAAAAGGATGGCGCTGTACTACCAAGGCCTGTCAGACGAGTTGAAGGATGTAATAGCTCAGATCGATCCTCAACCAGCAACCTGTGTCGATTTAATCAACCTCACGCTCCGCTTGGACCATCGTCTAGGTGAGCGAGGAGGTGACCGTAGGAGACATGATGGCCCTTCAGGTTCTATGGGACAAGTACCTCCATCCGGTCCTCGACCTAGCGATAGCTCGTCTGAACCAATGGATGTTGGCGCCATCAGGTCCCCACTTACCAGAGCAGAAAGAGAGACCCGCCGCACACAGGGCCTGTGCATGTATTGCGGGAAGAAGGGGCACTACGTTAAGGAGTGTCCCTCTAAGCCCAAGAGATCCAAGACCTTTTTCTCGGGTAAGAAAGTGGCTCTCACCACAGCTGAGTCCGAGAGAAACGTTGAAGACACTCCTTCAGTTAAGGGCCGGGAAACAAAGGAATGGAGACTGACTTTGTTAGCTTCGGTTGAGAGCGAAGCCCCGATTACTCACGTAGCCTTGCCCACTTCCCTGCTATCTCAGGGCAAGACAAATGCCGTGTGGAGCATGGTGGATTCGGGGGCAACAGGGAATTTCGTGGACGACGGCTTGGTGCGTCGTCTAGGGTTGGGAAGAGTGTCCGTTGACAACCCGGAGACCGTGTTGGCGGTGGATGGCACCCCCCTCAAATCTGGTCCCATCATTGAGCGTACGGAGGAACTGGTGCTGATACTGGAGAACAGTGCCCTTTCCCATGTCGAGAGTATAGTGTTAAACATAATTGAAGCTCCACAGTATGAATTAATCTTGGGTATCCCATGGTTGGAGAAGCACAACCCTTCTATTGACTGGAGAGAGAAAACGTTGGCTTTTCGGTCTGTTGAGTGCCAGGACATGTGTTTACATACATCCACAGCACATACTGTAGCATTGACTCAGACAATGTACGTCGCTACCGCGGCGGAAAAGCTAACCGTCTTGCCCAAAGAGTATCTCGAGTACAGTGAGGTGTTTAGTGAAAGTCAGGCCGAGGTTCTACCACCACATCGGGAGTATGACTGCCGTATAGACCTGGTGGAAGGAGCTGTCATTCCTTCTTGTAGGGTATACGCATTGTCAGAACCCGAATCCAAACACCTACAAGAATACCTGGCGCACTTCAGTGCTATCGGCTTTATCAGGCCCTCCCGGTCACCAGCAGCGTCCCCTCTGTTCTTTACATCGAAGGCCAATGGGGAGCTGCGCACCCTCATCGACTATCGCCAGTTGAACAAACAGACCATACGGAATCGGTATCCTCTTCCGCTCATCCCCGTGCTGTTGGATCAGGTGAGGGAGGCCGTGATCTACACACGGTTGGATCTTCGTGGGGCCTATCACCTGGTCAGAATACGCAGTGGTGATGAGTGGAAGACGGCCTTCAAAACCCGCTATGGCCTTTTTGAGTATCTGGTAATGCCGTTCGGGCTTTGTAATGCCCCGGCGGCATTCCAGTACTTTTTAAATGATGTGTTGAAAGAGTATCTGGACCAGTTTGTCATCGTGTATCTCGATGACATTCTGGTCTACTCGGACACACGTCAACAACACGCCAGTCATGTCCTCCTGGTGTTACAAAAGTTGCTGGAGCACCGACTCTACTGTAAACTCAGTAAATGTGAGTTTGGTGTGGAGGAGGTGGAGTTCCTAGGGGTTATCTTGACACCAGGAGGGTTCCACATGGCGGAGAGAAAGGTTGATGCAGTGCGTGCCTGGCCAGTACCTACCTGTGTGAAAGAGGTGCAGTGTTTCCTTGGCTTCGCCAACTATTATAGACGTTTCATCTCTCAGTTCTCCTTGTTGGCCTCTCCCATTACCAAACTGCTGAGGAAAGGATGTTCGTTCCAGTGGAATGCTGAAGCCATGGAGGCTTTTGAGTCGCTGAAGAAAGCGTTTGTCTCTGCCCCAATCCTGACGCACCCTCAACTGGATCTGCCCTTTATCGTCGAGGCGGATGCCTCCGATTCAGCATTGGGGGCTGTGCTGTCACAAAGAGACAGGGAGACGGGTCAACTACATCCGGTGGCTTTTCTGTCAAAGAAACTGAACTCTGCTGAGGCCAACTACACTATATCAGAGAAGGAACTGCTGGCCATCAAGCGAGCATTTCAGGAGTGGAGGCACTATTTATGGGGTTCACAACACCCAGTAACTGTGTATTCCGACCATAAGAACTTGTTGTTCATGAAAACCGCTCGCCACTTGTCCCAACGTCAAATGCGGTGGATGCTGTTTTTTGCAGAATACAATTTCATTGTCACGTTCCGTCCCGGAGCAGAAAACAGAAAAGCAGATTCGCTCTCTCGTCAAGGGGGGGATACGGTGCCGGCAAAGGAACAAACAAGAGCAATAATCGACCCAGAAAAAGTGGTGTGTCTGGTAACAGCTGACCGGTTCATTGAGCAAGTACAAAAGGACAGAGATCAAGGCCAATGGAGATATTGGGCAAGCCAGAACGACATCCGTACCATCCACCATGGAGTGCCCTTGCACGGAGGGAAGTTGTTTTTGCCCTCGCACGAACTGCGTCTCCAGGCGTTCAACTGGTGTCATGGGAACACTATGGCAGGCCATCCTGGGGTGAGAAAAACAGTCCACCTCGTAAAACGTCATTTCTGGTGGGACACTCTAGTGAAAGACGTAGAGAGATGGATTGGACAGTGTGACACATGTGCAAGAGCAAAGGGGGACCATGCCATGAGTCGTGGGAAACTCAGACCACTGCCCACTCCGTCACGTCCTTGGCACACCATCAGCCTGGATTTCATCGTGGGGTTGCCCATGGAGCAAGGGTACAACGCGATTATGGTGGTAGTGGACAGTTTGACCAAAATGGGGCACTTCGTTCCATGCAAGAACTTACCTACTGCTAGCCAGACTGTTCAAATGCTCTTGACTCAAGTGGTACGAATACACGGACTCCCACGGGTGATAATCTCAGATCGGGGGCCGCAGTTCGTGGCCAGGTTCTGGCACATGTGGTGTAAGGCTCTGAAAGTGGAAGATGCTCTGTCTACCAGTTTCCACCCTCAGACAGACGGTCAGACAGAGCGGCTGAACCAAACACTCAAACAATATCTGAGGTGCTATTCGGAAGAAGCCAGTCATTCTTGGGTTTCTCTTCTCTGGTTGGCGGAGCTTTCGTACAATAACGCATGGCACAGTGCCATAAAAGAATCTCCATTCAAGGCTAATACAGGGTTCCACGCTAATACCTTACCTTTGACGGTACCCGGTGAAGTCCAGAATCAACCCAATGTGGCGGCACATGTAAAGGCGTTGTTGGAGACTCATCAACAGATCCAAAAGACTCTGGGTCAAGCAAAAGGCTCATATAAGAAATGGGCAGACAAACATCGACAGGAGAGTCCTGTGTACCAGATAGGAGACAAGGTCTGGTTGTCTACCAGAAACATTCGGTTCAGATACCGCAGCATTTTCCATCCACGCTTTATCGGTCCTTATGCTGTCATCAAGAGAATCAACCCAGTGGCGTACAAGCTGAAGCTGCCCATGTCTATGCGAATACACCCGGTGTTTCACAGCAGTTTGCTGAAACCAGCCGGTTCGTTGCGACAAAAGGCCGCGCCACTGGTGCTGAGGGACGGACAGATGGAGTACGAGGTCCGGCGTATCATGGACTCGAAGATCCGTCAGGGGAAGCTGTGGTTTCTTGTCTCTTGGAAGGGCTATGGTTCCGAAGACGATTCGTGGGAGCCCTGCTGTGATGTTCACGCTCCACGCCTGATCCGTTCCTTCTTTGCTCGCAACCCGATGAAGCCGGGCGCTAGGAGGCACAGGGCAGGGGGGCGTACTGTCAGGGTCTGACTAACGTGCCTGCCTAGAATTGGCCTACATCTCCCAGAATGCCTAGCTAGAAGGGGGAGGGCCTCAGAAGGCATATATTCTCCTGGACGCCATCTACTGGTGCTTGTGATTTGTCTTCGTAGAGCCGATGTTGCGGACGCCCTGTCCCCGCGGAGTTCCAGGGAAGGTGTGGTTCATTTTGTTCTGTGGCTGCGGAGCAAGCTGTAGTGAACTACGTGACGACAGGTACCGGCTGGTACTGTCAAGAGGTTACAGCCGCAAGACGCGTGAGACGCCAGGATTGCCCCCTCCGCGTTCTTGCGATACTGTTTGTATTTGTTTATGTGAGTGAGCAGGAGACGCTTGGATTTCCCCCTCACTGTCACTCACGGGACGCGGATTCATCTGCGCAGCAGACACCGGCTGGTGCTGCATGTCATAGGTGGCGAGGGAGACGCGGGATTTCACCCTCCGCGCTTACCTATGCTCACATGGTGTTTCTCGGCTGAGAACACCGAACGGGAGACGCAGGATTGCCCCCTCCTGTTGCAGGGACTTTGTTTTCGTTGTGTTTCCATACTCGAACTGTGAGCAGGAGAAGCCGGCTGGCTTTCTATGGACGTTCACATTTTTCTGTTCTTCTTTACATCAGCGGATGCTGTTGTGCCTTACAAGAAGCGACTGGGAGAGACTGTTATCTATCCAGACGCCTCTTGAGAACCCCATTTTCAGTCATGATTTCCACAGGCTACTGGTGAGTGAATGAGGGTGATACAGGTGGGAGGTTGATGTGTGTGTCTCTAGCAGAAATACAGACAGACTATAACGTTCCGCTCTTTCCTTTAGTCTGAG
The DNA here is from genome assembly GCF_964261635.1 of Lissotriton helveticus. Lineage (NCBI taxonomy): Eukaryota > Metazoa > Chordata > Amphibia > Caudata > Salamandridae > Lissotriton > Lissotriton helveticus. The sequence continues at coordinate 1,719,165,166 of NC_136057.1, forward strand.
GAAGATTCCATCAGTGGGAAGGGTCTATTTTCCTGAGAGTTATCAGGTGAGGATTCACAACAGCACTTGTGATATAGCTAAGAGGTTAGAGTGCAAGGAACTAACGTGTCCTTCCTTGTCGTTACAGGTCCTTATCCCTGCTGTTCCCTTCCCCTTCCCTGTTTTCCCTCGCCTGACTGCTTTTATACTCTGGAAATACTCAGTCAGAGTGTGGAGACGTCAGGAGGTGGACCCCTATTGAGCATCTTTCCGATCCTGAGGAATAGCAGCCGTGACACAGTGCCACCACCACCACGCCAACTTAGGTCCAAGTCCTTGAGTGCTGCAGAGGCAGCCAGTATAGTTGTTCAATCACCATCGACCAGTGATGTTGGCTCATCACAAGAAAGTAGCAGCATCCCTCAATCAACACAGGTTGTTGTAACTCATCTGACGAGTGTTGAACAACCACAGCCGCAACAACAACCACATGTGCAAGTACAAGCCCAAGTACATGTGGAAGGAGAGGCGGTGCAAGGAGAGGAGCAAGCAGAGGTGCATGGAGCGGCACAAGTGCCCACAATAGTTGTTCCTCCCGAAGTAGGGGCACATCAGGAAATCGACATTCAAGCCAAGGTATCACATGAGGAAGCCACTCCTCCTGATGATTCATTGTCTTCCAGATCCCCAGCAAGGAAAAGATCAAGGATGGTGTCTACTTCTTCTTCAAGCCCCCTTCCTTCTGATGATATGGATCAAACTTGGGAACCACCACGGCCGTCTGAGAGTGAGTCACACCATGATCTGACAAAGGTAGCTAAGCGTAAAAGGAAGGTCCCCGAAAGTCTCGGAGTGTGATGATGACGCTAAACAAGAAGGGGCGTATACTGCTCATGCTGATGAAGACTCTCACGACGATGACGCAGTCATCATAGGCATCACTCCAGCCTCAGCGGGCATGCAGCACACAGACATTTTCACCCTAGCCCGAAATGCTGCTGAGCGTGATGATGATAATGGCGACGTGGGAATGGGACCACCAGGAATGCAGGTAACTAGTACACCAAACCACCACCTACAGCTTCCATATTTTCTCGCCGGAAGGGACCTCCATCCACCTCGACCTCCATGTCCTCAATTAGTGGTGCTGTAAGTGAACAACGTACTAAATTTCGGCAACACACATCCTCCAGTTCATCTGGCATTAGCAGCATTCCCAGTATCGCCTCCTCCGCTCCCCACAGACATTTGAAGTCCGCAGTTTGGGACTTCTTTAGTGTTAGCCCAACAAGGGAAAATATAGCCATTTGTACCATTTGTAAGGTTCGAGTTAGTCGTGGTAAGCTTGGTACCAACTATGGTACCGGAGGCCAGAGAGGTCATCTTGAGAGACAGCACACTGTCAAATGGCTGGCACACCTAAGGGAGATCAAGGATGCCCGAATTGCAAGTCAACAAATAGTATCCGTTGATGTTTCATCTGCTGATGACGAGGAGGAAGAAGAAGCGTCAGACATTTCTTCACTTACACCCAGTACCCCTGTCAGCAGCAGATCTATGAGCCACACTAAGAGTGTGGGAGAGAGTGAGACACCAACGTGAAAAAGTTCATCACGGAGCGTAACTGGGTCGCAGAAGTCATCATCATCCCGTAAATTGGTCCAGCCCACCATTAGAAGCATGTTGTTTTCAGAAGCGCCATATGAACGCAACCACCCAATGGCGCGTCTGTATAACAGTAAGCTGGCTAAAATGCTAGCGCTGGACCTTCTCCCTTTTTCTTTTGTGGAAGGGGTGGGTTTTCTTGAAATGGTAGCAATGCTCTGCCCTAAATGGAAAGTTCCTAGCTGGTTCTATTTTGCCAGAGTTGCGATTCCAGCACTACATGAAGATGTGCTCGAGGTGATTGGGGCAGCTTTGCAGAAGAGTGCTGTTCACACTATACATCTGACAACAGACAACAGACATGTGGAGCAATTGTGCCGCCACTGGTTACATGTGCCTCACTGCACACTGGGTCTCTTTTTCAGGGGTTAAAGGTAAGATAAACGCAGGTGTTGATGAGGACAAAGTTTATAAAGCTGCTCGGAAACATGCAACAATAGCCATGTTTGCCATGGAGAAAAGTCATACAGTAGAAAACATTTTGCATGAGTTTAACACAAAGGTCTTTCAATGGCTGTCCCCAAGAAAACGCATGATTGGTTATATTTCCACGGATAATGGCGCCAATGTAGTTAAGGCCATGGATATGGGTAACTATTTCAGAGTGCCGTGTCTGGCGCACTGTTAAAAATTCTTGAGTGAAGAAAGTCCAGTCTCCGAGTTACTGACCACCTGCCGAAGAATATGCACACATTTCAACCATTCTTTTAAGGCCCGAAAGCAGCTGAGGTGCCTGCAATATGAACGTAAATTGCCAGTGAAAGCACTCATCCAGGAGGTGGCAACACGTTGGAACTCAACCTTCTACATGCTTGAGCGTCTGTATGAGTAGTATGCGGTAGTCGATCAGTATTTCTTTAAACTGGGTACACCTATGATGGACATGAGGATACAGGTGGAGCAATGGCACCTAGTTAAAAGCCTGACAGACATGCTTCGTCCTTTTGAGGTCTTCACGCTTGCAGTCAGCAGGGAGGACTGTAATTTGGGAAAAGCTATCCCATTGTTGAGCATGCTAGAGCACCGACTGAAGACGGTGTGTTCTAAGTTTGAAAAAGATGGAAAGGAAGAAGCATTAGAGTTGGCGGAGAAGTTATTACACCGCCTACTTGGCGATGATCGTCTTGAAATGATCAAGACAGAACAGCATTACATTTGTGCTACTATTCTGGATCCACGGTACAAAAAGGCAGTGGAAGGCAGAGTATTCGTTCCTTTTGATGACGCAGATGTTTCAAAGTACAAACATTGGCTAGCTGTGTCAGCCACTCGGTTTGAAAGAGAACGGCAGGAAATTGAAGGAAAAGGCAGTACATCAGCATCAGCAGGCCGTCCGCAGTCAAAAAAATCCCCTTCTGCATTTGTGGCTGTGGCAGAAGTGAGTGTTTTGCCCTCTCAGCCATTAACGACACCAGCAACCGTATCATCTGCACCAGACACAACAGTAATATCGGGTGATGAAGAGGATTGGCTAACTGAGCTTGGGTTTGCTTCTGAAATGGTCCCAGAAAAAAGTAAGCAAAGTGGAGGAACCCGGGAGAACCTTGAGTTGATGGTGCAGGTCTATCTGAATGACTCAACAGAGGTCCATCTTTCTCATGACCCATTGGCGTATTGGCATGGGAAAACAGTTGCTTGGCCAGAGATAACCAACCTGGCTATAAATTACTTGTCTTGCCCACTTGCAAGCGTGTCTTCTGAACATGTTTTCAGTGCTGCTAGTGGCATTGTAACTTCCAAAAGGACCCGCCTCTCGCCCAAAAATGTGGAGAGGTTAACAATGATCAAGATGAATCAGCACCTCATACCACCAGATTACAAAATACGAGAATGCACGCCGGAAGAAGGCGAGGAGGACACCAACTTAGATGAGGGAAGTTCTTCTCTGTTAAGTGACCTACTCCCGTATGAATTCGCAGAGTTTGTGGACGAGCTCTTCTTCCCTGACACCGAGCCTTGAAAATAAATGAGTCAATGAATCACTAACTTTCTGTTTCGTCCTTATTCACTTGTATTCCTGTGTCTCTCTTTCTTTGTTTTGCAAAATTTATATAACAAAAACTTTAATCACCTAATCACAAAAAACAAGCCCATCAGCAGAACTGTCTTCACTTATTTGCTTATTGATTTGAAAGTCCCGCAGTCTGCATTCCTCAGGTTCACAAGTTCACAAGAACATGCTCCTCTATCCTCCTCCTCCAGACTCCTATTTCCCTCAAAGCTGATGGCTGGATTACGCCCAATGAAGAAAGACTCTGCACTTGTGGGGGTGTTCTACTTCTTTGCGGGTGAGTAGACGGCTCTGGGGCCATTGCTGAGAAGGTCTAGTACCGGATAAAAGTGTTTAGGAGAAAATCGGAGCAAAAAAAGTTTTTGCCTTTTTGCTCACTATCATTATTTTACCGGTGGCCTGTTTGGGGGGGTTCCTGGTGTTTGTGGGTGGGTTTTGGGGTCTGGGAGCAACGCTGGCACAGTCTAATTTTGATTGCATTTGTTTTCCAGGACATCCATGGTGGAAAAGTCGAGTTATGACCTTGCTGCACAGCGCGTTTGGACAGAATTGAAAGAAGGCCGAAAAATAATTCTAAGTATGAGATTTTCCAATTTTGCTTTTTGCCTGTTTGGGGTTGTTGTGCTTTTTTGCGGGTGGGTTGGTGGGTCTTGGGGCATTGCTGGGAAGGTCTAATACCGGTTAAAAGTGTTTTGGAGAAAATCCATGAGGAAAACGTTTTTGAATTTTCTGACATTTCGCTCACTACAGCGTTTTTGGGGGCCTGTTTGGGGGGCTTCCTGGTGTTTGTGGGTGGGTTTTGGGGTCTGTGAGCAACGCTGGGTATGGATACTTTTCATTGCAAGTGGTTTGAAGAAATTCCGTGGTGGCAAAGGGGAGTTAGGGCCTAGCTGCAGAGCGCGCGTGGAGTAATGTTGGAAATTTGCCAGGAAAATTACTAAGTCCCCACTTTTGTAGTTTTGCTTTTTGGATGTTTGGGGGTCTTCTACTTGTTTCCGCCTGGGTTTACGGCTCTGGGGCCATTGCTGGGAAGGTCTAGTACCGGATAAAAGTGGTTTGGAGAAAATCCATGGTGGGGAAGGGGGGATTTGGCCTAGTTAAAGAAAGCGTTTGCCACTATTCTTAACTTAGGGCTCGTTAGGGTTAGCAGTCTTGTATTGCATGTGTTTGGGCGGGGGTCTGTTTGTGGGGGGGTTTGCGAGTCTTGGAGCGATGCTGGGTATGGATACTTTTGCTTGCTTGCAAGTGGTTTGAATACAATCCACGGTGGGTAAGGGGGGATTTGGGCCTACTTTACTTTCAAAGTACGTTTTGTCACCATTTTCTACTAGGCCTCGTTTTTTGAGATCTGATTGGGGGTCTTTTTAGGGTCTTCTACATTTTTGCGACTGGGTTTAGTAAGGGCCTGGGAGCACTGCTGGGAAGGTCTAATTTTGTTCTAAAACACAGTTTACAGTACACCTAGCTTGAGGGGAAGGATCCGCTAAATTAATTCACCCATACTTATTTATCCTTCAAAAAGGAGACTCAGACAGAGTAGGCACTTTCAAAAATATTGTACTGTCTATTAGGAAACTCAAAGTAACTTTTTGCACTAAGCAGCATACATACCTTATATTTATTTGTCAGTGGTGTTCTAATATCACTTCCTGTTTTTCCATCAATAATTACAGGCCGGGTTTCAGCCTGTGCAATGGGAAAAAAAGGATGAAGTCAGGCTTCACATTAGCGAGCCGCAATTCAGCATCCGCCAGGCAGGCAGTGGACAGGGTGTCTTCTGGTCACCAACATTGATGGACGGAGCGTCAGATGGAATGGAGGAGTCCCTCTAATAAGAGGAATGGTTGGATGCATCTTACAACTTCCCAAATTCAACAGGACAACTACAACAACATACAGATACAGTATCCGTTCTTTTCTATTTATCTTTTAAGTAATGTTATTGCTGTGAACTTCTATGAGTGTGACTCTGCATTTCTTTGATCTCTGCTTCTAAATTCATCCCTACAGCCATTGGATAGGTTTTACTTCTGCTATTTTTCAAACCTAATTTAATGTACGAAGTGTTTCTCTGAGTGCAGAGATAGGCAAGTGAAAACGCATAATTATTACTGCAGCCCTGTACTGTCGCATTTTTTCATTCACGGTTGTCGAAAGTACTTGTTACTTTTCAGTAACCATGCATGCAGTAGTGCATGCACTTCTTTATGTCACTTAAAAGATTCATGGTTAGCTTTGTACCCAAAGATTTGTTTATCTTCAATTATTGTTTGTCCATGCTGTGCTTTTTTTTCTTCTCTCAACAAAAGTTTCCCAAAAACCCCCATTCCCATCCATTTTCCAAACCCTAACCCTCTTCCCCCGGGCTGTGTGGTTTTGATTGATGTGTGACTAAATGACAGCAATAATTCCACACACTTGCTGGGGAGGATAAGGTCATAGCAACAGGATGGTGAAGGAATCCGAGGATATATTCTTACGCAGCTTGACACCGAGTCACTATTGGCAAATGAAAGCAGATTTTCATGTGCGCCATCAACTTGATTGGTCATCAAGAACATCCTCCTCCTAGACGTGGCAAATGAAATTATTACACTGCTGTGTCCTTCACCTTCAGTACTATTTCTTGTAATAGTAGCCAATGTCAAAGAAATTCAACGCAAGTAGTAGTTATACTTTAAATACTTTACCATTTGTTAGGCTACATTGTGGCACTGTTCTAGTGTACTGTCACCTGCTATATTCTCTATCGTACCGTTCTAATGCTACGGTAAGGACAAACAAGGTTTCATTTTCTTTTTGTCAGATGCTGCAACTGCCACTGTGTAACACCACAAGTACCACCGCAATGATGACATTTCATCCGCCCAGGATTGCCAACCTTAATCGCCATTTCGCGTGTAGCCAGCCCTGTGCCTAGCCCTATTTCCAAACACAAATTACAGGTAAGATAAGCGTTTGGGGGGAGGTAGTATAATGAAGTATTAGGAGAGACGAGAGACTGACACTAGTCCTAGGACTATTGAATTCACTTACTCTGTGAGAGGCACTTAGTTTTGAAAACATTTGGGCCATTAGTACTTACACAACTTGAATCAAGATGCCACTTAAGTTTCAGGACTGTTAAACCCCCACCCACCAGCCTCAAAAGCAGTAAAAAACACGTATGCTAAGATAAAGTTTAAAGTATATTTATATATCCAGTAACATAAATCTCCCGCAAGACCCAACCCCCCCCCACAGACCCCAACGAATGTCCCCGAAAACGAAGTCCAAAAAAGTAGAAAACCCAACTCCCAATTCCCACCCCCCAGAAGTCTTTAAAAAAGGGGCAAGGGACAGTCTCCTCCTACTGGCTGCTGTTGACTTTTCGGGCCAGGTCAGCATGCTCCTTGCGGAGGGTCTCGAGCAGGGTCTTGGTGTTGAGGAGCTCCTGCTCGAGGTAGGAAACCCTCAGGGAAAGGCGGTGCATCCTTTTTTTGCAACTGCTGTGGGGGGCAGCTGATTTCTTTGCTGCTCGGTGGTGGCGGGTGGCTGCGGTACCCCGGCTCCGTACCACTGGAGACCTGCGCTGACTGGCTGACCCAGGGAGCGCGGAGGAGGATGCAGGTGTCGCCGTGGATGTTGTTGACGTACTCTGCCTGTCCTCCTCCTCCTGGGCCACCAGCCGCCAATATTCGGCGACAGTCGCCTCCAGCCTCCGTTGCCGGGCCCTTTCAGCCAGCTCCTTCCTTGTTGGTTTGGACGGAGCATCTATATGAAGAAAGAAAGACATAGTCTGTAACCAATGCTCTTTAAGATTAACACAAAATGATTCAGCAGAAAGTTGTGTCACAGTAGAACTAGCAACTTGGAAGCGCAGTACATAACTATTGTGGCCAGTATCTATCTAACCTCCCACTTCTTCATCCTTGCTCTAACATTAGTGGATCATGAGTAGGAATCAATTCTACGAGCACTATGGACTCACTCTATTAGAGTCGACTATGACAGTACACCAGTCTTATTCTTCTTCTTCTCTCTTGTTTAGCAAAATTGGTACGTTAACTTCTGCAAGCCGGCATAATGTCAGCGCAGTCAACTTGCACCCGAGAAAAACAGACGCCCGCCATGATGAGTGAGACAGACTTGCGTTACTGTACCAGTCCAGTACATGCAGGTGGTGATGCTCTTACTTTTCTATTACGGGTGGCACTGAGAATACTCTGTTACAAGGGCTACTGCTTAATTAATTTAACTTTCACCCTACAGTGCCAATGAATAGATACTAGAAAAGGAAAATGAAGAAGATAAATAATCTGATTATCTATCACTGAACATGGTATGTATTTGCTTACATATGGGATGACTTTAGGTGCTTTGCTTTTTATTGAGTGAACAGTGATACATCCACACAAGAATGACCGAGTTCTACTAAACTTATTAACAGATGTAGTGAGCGGCCATTGTAATAGCCGGATATATGCTGTGCTTGCAATACAAACTACTGCTACTATTCATGGTAGTGTTCGGACAAAATTACAACTTCTTTTTCCTGCCTTTCCTACACTGGGACGGACGTGCGGGTGCGGTGTTACATGCTCTTCAAAGTAACACTTAGTTCATCCAGTGGCCGTCTACTCTCTCGAGATACACATATGCTATCTAAGAGTCAGATAGTACCATGATCCAGGCATCCATCCATTCAAACTATATGTCAATCATTCTTCTTCATGTCTCTCATCTGGACAAACCTTACGTTTTCTCACGGGGAGCACACTATGCAGTCTGCAATCTCAATAAGTAAGGAATATAAGAGCTTACCACTGCCCGCCACTACCGTGGCAACCCGCACAGCAGTTTGGTCCGGCACTTGCACCGCCTCCTCCCCAGAAATTCCCTCCTCCACCTCCGCGCTGGGCCCAGCACCAGATGTTCCACCTACAAAGTACATTTAAGAATGTTAGATGTCATAGACATACACCAATCACTAGTATTTTGTCTAGGAATGAAGAAATGTGAATACCGAAAACAAGCTAATAATTTGTGACTGTCTACTCTAAAGTAAAAATGTCCCTTTTTCCAGGGAAGGGTGTTGTCTTGCTGCACTTTTTGGCACAACTTGCTTTTGAACACGCACCATTTGTCTCATAACAGACAGAATCTTCACTTCTAAGAACAAATCATCATCACTAGGACGGAGGGACCAACGATTCAGCACCAAAAAGAAAAATTAAAGTTCAAACCAGGTGAGGGCTCTGCTCGCCCACAATCAATGTGTGAAATAAATCACTATAAGCACTTTTCCATTTATAATCAACCGTTTATGTTTCATGACAAGCTTGATGTCAATAAATATTTTTACTTTTAATAAAGCTTTAAAACTTAAATAGACTCTGTGGTTTTTGGTCATGAGTGAATGTGCAAAAGGTTTTGCTATTTGCAATGCATGAGCCCGTGCCTCTGACACTTCTGGACTCTGACTCCGTACTCTTGTCCTGCGTTGGATAATCATCATTGGGGATCAATCATCGATGAATTCGGGAGCTAAATGACTCTGCCACACTATCTAGTCAGTAAGGAGATTGGGGGTTCTTCAAAGTCTGATATCACTGAGGTATGTGGAAAGTAGACCTGTGCCTATTATATTTGATAAACAATGCACTTTAGTGTCCATAGTTCTGTTTGTACAGATTTGTCCCTGCAACAGTAGTAGTATGGATTGTCCTCCTATCCAAAGCAAAAGTAAAGTAGTATCTTATTCTTTCTTGGTGGTCATTCACCTTTTTTTTGTTGGTAATTGTCAAAGCATAAACATTTAGAAGACTTGAAAAGACATTATGGACAATCCCAGAGGACTGCACTCAGAGCATAGAGCTATTGCTGACTAGAATGGGAGTTTCGTTTTACACCTTTTGCCAAATGTTCAATCTTAGTTAGCTACACATACAGACAAATAAGAATAATCTAGTAATACCACAGGGAGTCATAGTCGAGGCAGGATAAGAATTTAGATACAGTGTACAAGAAGATCAAAGACGAATTAGAAAAAATCCAACGAGGAACGCTAGGAAAAAATAGGTACTCTATATTAAAATTAAAACTTACCGGGGCCAGCAAAGGAGCCCTCGCCTGACCGATCCTGACCTGGTTCAGCAGCAGCAGCCTCCTCCAATGTCCTCTTGCCCCTGGGGGGAGCTGATGTACAACATGAAAGAAAGAAAGACCCAAAAACATGGATGATTGTTGTCAACCAAATCCAACATTTCAAAAGAACAATAACAAAATCTTTTGGCGAAATAGCAAATAGACTACTATTGAACGGGATATATTGACCTATCTCATGTGGTCTACTACGATAGTAGTATTGCTTGATTTGCGGACCGTCGACTTGGAAAGTTATGCAACTCACTAAACAAACTACTAAAAAGGTTCGCCTAGGACTGGCAGGCAGCAGTCCGCAGCACGCGAAGTGACAGACAAACTCCATCGTGATTGCAGATCAGCGACAACACTAAAAGGTTTCCTACTACATTAACCAGTCATTAAAATACTCAAACTATCAATCCACCACCACTATTTCTTCTTATTGCCAGGTGTACAAAGGAAGGACTGGACTGTAGTCTGTAAGGGCAGATTTACAAGCCCCTTGCGGCTCTTTTGCTCCATTGTTGCGTGACTTTTGTGACACAGAGGCATAACAAAAGAGGCGCCATGGTGCGGCGTATATTAACAATGTGACGCATACGGGGGATGCATCACGTTGTAAAGCCCTGCGTCATCAGGGGGCGTTCCGGCGCAAGGGAGGGCGTTCCTGCGCAGGAACGCATCCTAAAAGTGGCTGAGGGAAATCTACAAGATGTCAATCAGTCACTTTTAGGACAATGATGCGTGACTCAAACCCTGCGCCTGCTTGAAGCAGACGTACGGCTTGACGCAGCATTGGGGAGATAGGGCACCCCAGAGCATTGCTGGAGCTGCGCCATCATTGTCACGCAACTCCAGCAATGCGCCGCCTTTACGGCACAGATGCGTAAGGCTTCTGTGACGTTTTGGGCCCATGGTGCGCCGCATTGTAAATACGGCGCACCATGGGTGGTGGTGGCGTGGCGCACAATTACTGGCGCATCCCTGCTACTTTGCAGGGATGCGCCGGTATTTGAAAATCTGACCCTTAGTGTCTAGCATTACGCAGTTCTTTACACTACACTCATACATAATTTCTCAGGCCAATGAAATGTACACAAAATAGAAAACAAATAAGCATAGTAGCAAGGCTACTGAGAAGGAGAGCAGTGCACCTGAAATGCACAGAAGATTTTGAAATATAATTTACCTACAATGTAATCGGCAGCATTATTGCTCTTGGTAAAAAACAAAAATGTGAAATATAATAACACACAGAGCGGGAGAAAACAGAGTAGTGATGAAGTAGCTAGAAATAGCTACTACTACTCACCAAGCCCGGGGATCTCGACGCCGAGCACGTCCAGCAAGTCGCGTTCCAAGGTCCATGAGATCCGTCCAGTGGTGGGTGGCCTGGATGTAGGTGCGCCGGACCCCAGAGTGTTCAAACATGGCCCAGCACACCTTCTCCCACCGCTTCCGGCGCTCCCAGGTCCCGTAGCTGGTAGCGATCTTGCCGCCTCCCATGATGGTCTTGGGGAGGCGCGCTGGACATGAAAGACTAGTGCGGCCACCTCCTCCGCACTAAAAAATCTCCTGAGCTATAACTTGCTCCCCCCTCAAACGCCCGCACGGGAGCCGGGCACGGGGTGCGGGACCCTTCCCCTTCGCAGGCTGCTTCCCCGCTCCCTTTACCATGGTCTGGGCAGAAAGGAAGGTAAATAATAAAGAAGAAATAGAATAGGGAAGAAGAAAAGAAAAGAGTTAAAAAAAGTAGTTTAAAATCAACCCAAAGTAGCAGAAAACACAAAAATATAGAGCTAGAAAAATAAAGGGATAGATAATAAGTAAAATAGAACAATAAAAAAACTTCAAACAAGCAAAGGATGGCAGAGATTGACAGAGGATACAGAAAGCATGCCCAGAACCATAGCAATGAATGAAAAACAAGATGGCCGTGCCCGTTGACGACCACGTGGGTAAGTTCGCGCGAGATTTTCCCCGCGATCACACGCGAACATGTACTATTCTATGACACTTTGCGAGATCACACATAGCGCCCGGAAACGGAATTACGTCACGCAAACAAGATGGCCGCGCCCATGTACGACCGCTAGGGTAACTTCGCAAACGTTGCGCTACGAGCGGCTTGCGAACACGCAAAAAATCACGCGAACAAACACGCCGCAAAAAAAACAAATCGTGTATTCGCACGAATTCGCGGCTTCCGAAATCAATCTCGCACGAATTCGCGCCCCGCAAATCGCGCGAAATTGCAGTAAAACGATTTTTGCAAAACTGAAAGCACTCAGCAGGTGCAAAAGTTCAATCTTAACATTAGTAACAATTCCCTCTAGTGCTTCCTGAGGGGCCCCTCCAGAGTTCAGTTGCCTACTTGCAACTATTCTATGACCCTGCTCTGACGCTCACAGCAGGCTCAGAGAATAGCTACAAGTATGCCAAAGGTCCTGCTAAAAAAATTAGACTGCAACAGAAAGCAATTACAGATAAGGAAGCAGGTGCCAGACTGGAAGATCAAATTCAGTGACACATTAATCAATCAGCCCCTAATTCATGTCAGTTGAGGCAGGGCAGGTGTGCTTTTCCCACAATAATCTACAGTGATGAAACAGAGGGCGGCATGGGTGAGCCAGAGGGTGGCAGTGGTGAAACAGAGGGTGGCAGTGGTGAAAAAGAGGGTGCTGTGATGAACCAGAAGTAGAAACAACATGGTCGCGACCGTTGCTACCCGACAAGTAAGTTCGCGTTTGCGAACTGGTAAAAAACCCTCGCGAAACGGCAGAAACACTTGCGAAACCAAAAAAAAAAAAAAAATCGCTAAATTTGCGAGAGTTTGCGGATTTTGCGGATTGCGAATCCGTAAATACGCAAGTTCGCGGATTGCCAATCCGCCCATGCTTAGACATGATTTCATGGACACTGGTTGGGGTTAGGGAGGGGGGTAGGTCGGGTCTTCTGGGATAGTTTATTTTTGTTAGGGTCAAAAAAATTATTTATTTTCAACTTAAACATAGCACACGCGTTTTTACTGTTTTGTGGGGGAGGTGGGGGGGGTGTTAACTGTGCGTTTGTCTTCCTGAAACTTAACTGGCTGGTTGATTCAAATTGTCTAATCACCCAAATTTGTACAAAAGTGCCACTGACAGAGTTAGTGAATTCAATTGTCCTACTACTTTACTAGTACTACCGTCAGTCTCTCCTCTCCTTCTACTCCATTATTCTTCCTCCCCCAAAATGCTTATCTTACCTGTGAAATCGAGTTTGAGAATAGGGCTAGGCACAGGGCTGGCTGCATGGCAAATGGCGATTAAGGTTGGCTATGGAATCCTGGATGGATGAAATGTCATTGTTGTGGTGGTAGTAGTAGTGGTACACACTGGCAGTAGCAGCATATGAAAAAAAGGAAATGAAACATTGAGTGGCCTGAGAGGAGCATTAGAACAGTTCGATAGATAATACAGTACACAAGAACAGTGCCATAAATTGTAGCCTAAGCAATGCTAAAGTATTCCATCAAAAGTTAGCTACTAGTTGCGTGGAGTATGGCTACTACAAGAAATATACTGAAGGACACAGCAGCGTAAGCATTCGTCACGTGTAGGAGGAGGATGTTGTTGATGATGAATCCACTAGATGGCGCACATGAAATTATGATTTGATTTGCAAATACTCATGGGTGTGTGTCAAACAGAAAAAGAATATATCCTCGGATTCCTTGACCTGCTTTGAAATTGATTTTCTGTTGCTGTTTTGACCTTATCCTCCCCAGCAAGTGTGTGGAATTATTGTTGTCATTTAGTCACACCTCAATGAAAACCACACAGCCTGGGGGTAGAGGGTTAGGGTTTGAAAATTGGATGGGAATGGAGGTTTTTGGGAAAGTTTTGTGGAGAGAGAAAAACACAGCATGGACAAACAACAAAAGAAGAAAAACAAATCTTTGGATATGAAGATATCCATCCATTTTTTAAGGGACATAAAGGAAGTGCATGCATGAAGTCGTTTGCTAAATGGATGTTTAGGTTACTGAAAAGTAGTACTTACTAGAACTTACTAACTATGAATAAACAATTTGACAGTACAGGGCTGCAGTAATTACGCAATTTCACTTGCCTATCTGTCCTCAGAGAGAATAAACACTTATTAGTACATTAAATTAGTTTTAAAAATAGCAACAAACGTATCAAATAGCTGTAGGGATGAATTTGAAGTAGAGAGCAAACGCACAGAGTCGCACTCATAGAAGTTCACAACAATAACATTATTTAAAAGATAAGGAGAAGTGAAGAGGATACTGTAACTGTATGTTGTAGTTGTAGTTGTCCTGTTCAATTTTGGAAGTTGCATGCATCCAGCCATTCCTCCTTATTCGCGGTACTCCTCCATTCCATCTGATGCTCCGTCGATCAATCCTGGTGACCACACTGTCCACTGCCTGCCTGGCGGATGCGGAATTGCGGATTGCTAAGGTAAGCCTGAGTTAATGTTTTTCCCATCACACAGGGTAAAAGCCGGCCTGTAATTGTCGATGGAAAAACAGGAAGGGATATTAAAACACCCCGGAGGAAAAATATAAGGTATGGTGTGTAGTGCAAAAATAACACTTTCACTTTCAGAGGCGACAGTGTTACATACAAGCATCATTACTAAAGTGCGTACTCTGAGTCTCCTTTTCAAGGATAATAATTATCACACAGCAGGCCAGGGCCATGCAGACGGTCAAGGCAGGCACCACTGAGTGAACCAACCTCCATGTAGCATACCTCTTTGACACAGACAGACAAAGCACATCTAATTTTATACAGCAAGCCACATAGCCACAATTTTACATGAACTGCTGTCTGGATTCTGGCATAACAACACTACACTGGCTCAACCACTCTATACCACGACTAGACAGACATGTAGTTCTGCTCTGGTTGTTGTTGACTTGTTTACCTGTTTGCCACTCACGAAATGGCCATAGTTCTTCCGTAAACCGACAATGAGGATCCATCCATCCCAGTGAGTGACTGTAAAGATATTATGTAACTTTAATCATCAAGACTCATTATCATCATCGTGGTATTGTGGCAAAGTCACAGTCTACACACAGTGAGTCCAAGGAAATTTTCCATATTAAAAAATGCAACGTAGTGGCCCCTGCAGTAGAAGTACAATTTGCATTAAACAAGGTAAAAACAGAGTAGATTTGAGTTACATTTAGTGTGTAAAAGATTAAATAATAACAGAACACATAGGATTCATTTCATGCACAACAAACAAACAGCAATTGCTTTCATCAGAGCCAGACAGCCAGTGTTGTCCACTGCATGCCATCTCATCATTCATTACCTGTTCCACTTTTTGTCAGCATCTTATTCTTAAGTGAAGGGCCACAGGGCAGCTTCTTATGTCAATTTCAGAAGTAACAGTAAGCATAGCGACAGTTTCGTGATTCTGCGTAATCCGGCCATCTGCCGTGAGGGAAACACATGGATGGGGGGAGTCTGAAGGAGGAGGATAGATGAGCATGACTGAGTTATGAACTTGTGAACTTCAGGAATGCAGACAGCATCACCTTCAATAAGGAAATAAAACTAAGACAGTGCTGCTGATGGATTTGTTGTGATTAGAGTTTTGTTGTGCTAAAAGTTGCAAAGCAAAGAAAGACACACAGAAATAAAAGTGAATAAGGATGAAAATTTAAAAAAAGGTAAGTATTTCAAGCCTAGGTGTCAGGGAAGTAGAGCTCATTCTCAAACTCTGTGAATTGAACCTGGAGTAGGTCAGCTAACAGAGAAGAACTTCCGTCACCTAAATTGCTGTCCTCTTCGTCCTGCGTGGTTTCACATATTTTGTAATCTGGTGGTATGAAGTGCTGATTCATCTTGATCAGTGTAAACCTCACCACATATTTGGGCGAGAGGCGGGAAGTTGCAATGGCACCTGCAGCACTGAAAACACGTTCAGAAGACACGCTTGCGAGTGGGCAAGCCAAATAATTTATAGCCAGCCTGGTGATCAGTGGCCATTGAGGCCTTTTCCCATATCAATACATCAATGGGTTCTGATCAAAGAAAACCTCTGTTGGGTCACCCAGATAGGCCTGCACCATCCACTCAAGGTCCTCCATGGGTGCTCCATTTTGCGTACCATCTGTTGCCTTTGCATCAACATTGGAACGAGCAAACCCATGATGAGTTATCCAATCCGCTTCCGACAATATTATGCGAAAAAGAGAACAAGGGAAACCCTACTCACAACGGAACCAGGGTAATGCATTTATCCAGAAAAACAATGGTTCCTGTGGCATATTACTTATCTGCTACTTAATGAATATAACAGGCTCAATAGCAATTCAATCATTAGAGGGAGGGTGGCAAAGAAGAGAGAGACACAACTGTACCAGTTCAAAACATTTTCTTGTATTTCAAATGAAAACAAATAATACTGTAATTTGGCTGCGACATACATATACTGTACAAAGTGCAATGTGTCCCAAGTGATATAGTGAGCGAAACAAAAAACGTGTACAATTGAGTGAACTATACAAGTTTCAGCTGTGACTATTTACAAGAGAAGGAAACTTGACTCAAGGCAATTATTTCAAACAATTGTTAAACAGCGGCTATACAATCATAGGCACTGTGTTGGTCTGGTTAGTTTCCTAGTGCGTACTAGGAAACGAACCAGACCAACCGGGTACATGTACAGTATATGTATGTCGCAGCCAAATTACAGTATTTTTCGTTTTCATTTGAAATACAAGAAAATGTTTTGAACTGGTACAGTTGTGTCTCTCTCTTCTTTCAATCAATCAATCAATCAATCATAGACATTTATAGAGCGCTCTACTTACCCGGAGGGTCTCAAGGCGCTAGGGGGGGGTGCTGCTACTGCCCGAACAGCCAGGTCTTGAGCTTCTTCCTGAAGGCGAGGTGGTCTTGGGTCAGGCGCAGGTCGGTCGGGAGGGAGTTCCAGGTCTTGGCAGCCAGGTAGGAGAAGGACCTTCCTCCTGTTGTCGTTCTTCGGATGCGGGGGACGGCGGCGAGGGCGTGACTGGCTGATCGGAGGTGTCGTTTGGGAGCGTAGAAGTTGATGCGGTTGTTGAGGTAGCTCGGGCCTTGATCGTGTAGGGCTTTGTGTGCGTGGGTGAGGAGACGGAAGGTGATTCTCTTGTTGACCGGGAGCCAGTGCAGGTCTCTTAGGTGTCCGGAGATGTGGCTGTGTCGTGGGATGTCGAGGATGAGTCTGGCTGAGGCGTTCTGGATCCGTTGGAGTCTCTTCTGGAGCTTGGCGGTGGTTCCGGCGTAGAGGGCGTTGCCGTAGTCCAGTCAGCTGGTGACGAGGGCCTGGGTGACAGTCTTCCTGGTCTCGGTGGGGATCCACCGGAAGATTTTCCGTAGCATGCGCAGGATGTTGAAGCACGACGAGGAGACTGCGTTGACTTGCTTGGTCATGGAGAGGGAGGAGTCCAGGATGAAGCCCAGGTTGCGTGCGTGGTCTGTCGGTTTGGGTGCAGTTCCCAGGGCGGGGGGCCACCAGGAGTCGTCCCAGGCGGAGGGCGAGGATCCCAGGATGAGGACTTCCGTCTTGTCCGAGTTCAGCTTCAGGCGGCTGGTCGACATCCACTCGGCTACTTCTTTCATTCCTTCGTGGAGGTTGGCTCTGGCGGCGGCGGGGTCGTTGGTAAGGGAGAGGATCAGCTGGGTATCGTCGGCGTAGGAGATGATGTTCAGGTTGTGTTGGCGTGCGATGGCCGCGAGGGGGCTCATGTAGACGTTGAAGAGGGTTGGGCTCAGCGAGGATCCTTGGGGTACGCCGCAGATGACTTTGGTGGCCTTTGATTTGTACGGAGGTAGGCGGACTCTCTGGGTTCTTCCGTCGAGGAAGGAGATGATCCATTCCAGTGCCTTCTCCTGGATTCCGACGTCGTAGAGGCGCTGCACTAGGGTGCGGTGGCAGACGGTGTCGAAGGCCGCGGAGAGGTCTAGGAGGATGAGCGCCGCTGTTTCTCCGTTATCCATCAGGGTTCGGATGTCATCGGTGGCAGCGATGAGGGCGGTCTCGGTGCTGTGGTTGGCTCGGAAGCCAGACTGTGAGGGGTCGAGGGATCCGTTCGTCTCAAGGAAGGCGGCCAGCTGCTTGTTGACGGTCTTCTCGATGACTTTGGCTGGAAACGGGAGAAGCGAGATGGGGCGGTAATTCTTCAGTTCGGTGGGGTCCGCTGTTGGTTTCTTGAGTAGAGCGCTGAGTTCGGCGTGCTTCCAGCTCTCAGGGAAGGTGGCGGTGTCGAATGAGGTGTTGATGATGTCCCGCAGGTGGGGTGCGATGACAGCGTCGGCCTTGTTGAAGACGTGGTGAGGGCAAGGGTCGGTCGGAGATCCGGAGTGGATGGAGTTCATCGTGCGGACGGTGTCTTCGGTGCTGATAGGAGTCCAGGCGCGGAAGGTGGTGGTGGGGGGCGGTGGTTCGGTTGAGTCGGGCGTGGCGTTCGTCGGTTGGGTGTTGAAGCTGTTGTGTATGTCCGCGATCTTGTTGTGGAAGTAGGAGGCGAGGGAGTTGCAGAGTTCTTGCGATGGGGTGATGTCGTTGTTTCCGGCGTTGGGGTTGGAGAGCTCTTTCACGATGTTGAAGAGTTCCTTGCAGTTGTGTGCGTTGTTGTCCAGTCGGTCCTTGAATGCAGTTTTCTTGGTGTCGCGGATCAGCTGGTGGTGCTTCCGGGTGGCAAGCTTGAGGGTGGTCATGTTGTCCGGTGTTGGCTCCCTCCCTCTAATGATTGAATTGCTATTGAGCCTGTTATATTCATTAAGTAGCAGATAAGTAATATGCCACAGGAACCATTGTTTTTCTGGATATCCGACAATATTATGGCTGGGCCTGGTGCAGGTGATGATGACGATACGGTTGCTGCTGTTGGGAACGGCCGTGAGGGAAAGTGACTACCTTCGGCCACAGAAGTGGACATTGACGCCGGATGGCCCTGCTGCTTCAGTAGTACTTGTGGTGCTTCCTTCAATTTCCTGCCGCTCTTTTTCGAACCAAGTGGCTGACAGAGCTAGCCAATGTTTGTACTTGGAAACATCTGCTTCAGAAAAAGGAATGAATGTATTGCTGGCCAGTGCCTTTTTGTACCGTGGATCCAGAATAGTGGCACAAATGTAATGTTGTTCTGAATGTATTTTTTGCAGCCTTTCATTGTCAACTAGGCGGCTTAATAAGCTCTCGGCCAACTGATATGCGTCTTGTTTTTCAGCATCAACTCGGAACGTTGAAGACACTGCCTTCAGTTGGTGCTCTAGAATGCGCAACATGGGATAGCTTTGCCCAAAGTACAGTCCTCCCTGCTGACTTCACGCGTGAACACCTCAAAGGGACTAAGCATGTCTGTCAGGCTTTTATCTAGGTCCCATTCATTCACCTCTAGCCTCATGTCTTTGAAAGAAGCACCCCATGCGTTAAAAACATACTCATTTATTACCAAGTACTGCTCAAACAGACGCTCAAGCATGTAGAAGGTTGAGTTCTGTTAGAAATGAGAATTTCTGGCTAGCTGAGGCTTGCGCCAAAGCAAGGCAAAAACCACCACTCTAGTCAGGGCAAGGAAGTTACCCGCCAAGATAACCTCTGCTCACCCCCTTGGAAGCTTGGCACGAGCAGTCAGGCTTATCTCAGAGGCGATGTGTAAAGCGTTTGCGCGCGCACCCAGCAACAACACCCAAGGTCCACCACAAAGGGAACTCCACACAAGGGTATATATAAAAAATAGTATTTGTATAATACCACAAACATTAGATAATAAACATGTACTTTACAAGGTGCCATGGGCAGAGGCAGAAGTTACAGGGGATATATGTACAGGCAGGGCCACATGGACCACTGTCAGGAATAATCACTTTTAGAATTAGCACATATAACATAATCATACTGTAGTACCAGAACAGCACATATAGCACACAACCAGTCTTCACTGGTAACAGTTAAACACCACCTTCGTAATCCCAAAACACCTTAAGTAAATATCACGCAGGGCACCATGACCTCACTAGCATCACTCTTCTAGGGCAAACAACTTCCTAGGCATAAAAACACATATTTAGAGGCATGGGCAAAAGCATTGCATCAATCACATTAGGCAGGAATTCACATCTGCGCCAAACATATAGGGCCAAACATGTACCCCTCGTAAGGGCACAACACAAGAACTGTCCCCCAGGCCAATTGGCCTCTCTAGGGCTGAAATGCCCTGTATCCAGAACAGTCAGGGCAGGCTGCACAGGCAGCCAAAGGACAAGCCTAAACGCGGCAGCTGCCCACTAAGTGCTGGGCAGCTGAATCATCAATGGGGCAAAACACGTGTGGGAGCCTCGTGGGCTCGAGAAACTCAATGGGGCCAGAACCAACGTGGGAGCCTCCTGGGCTCGGCAAACAGACGTGGCCCACTCTAGAGCCTTGAGGGCTCTGCAGAAAAATGTTTCCCCTTTGTTGGAGTCCCCCTCTCTGGGGACTCAAAATTACAATGCCGCCAAGAGCTTCTCGTGGGCTCACAAAAAAAGCAATGCCCCCAGGCAGAGTTGGGGCCTCGCAGGCTCTAAAATAAACAAATGCCGCTACCACTTTAGCAGGAGGGGGGCGGGCACCGGCAATGTGTCACAATGCCCCCCCCTCGTACAATGATGGCCCCCGGAGCCCTCGTGGGCTAAGTAAGAAAACACAACTGCCCCCGTAATGCTGGATTCCCGCTCGGGGGACTCGAAATGATAATGGCGCCAGGAGCCCTTGGGGGCTTTGAACAAATATGCCCCAAACGTTGGAGTCCCTCCTCTGGGGACTCGAAAAACACAAAATGCCCCCGGGATCGTTGTCGGAGCCTTGACAGGTTCTGAAGACTAAAAATGCTGCCCCAGAATGATGGAGCGGTCATCTGCCATCCGGGGCCACTCTAGAACAATTTCTGAGCCCCCAGACGCCCACACTCACCGGGCTGCTGTGGCGGGGGCTCCTCGTCGTTCCTGCCCTGCTCCTCTCCACCCGGTTCACAGGAGAGCTCCCCCTCCTCGGGGAAGTATTAAATATTAAAGCGGTCAAACCTGCACGGTGACAAGAAAGTGCTCCCAAGCACTTAGTGGCAAAATAAAGCGCTCCCAGGCGCTAGTGCAAAATAAAGCGCTCTCAAGCGCTAGGGGCCAAATAAAGCGCTGCCAGGCGCTAGTGGTCCAAAAGTCCAGCAAAAAGTCTTTTAGGAGGTGGGGGGCAAGGCTGGGCCTGCCAGGGGCCAGCTCACAGGGTCCTCCTAGGCAGGGAGGCAGGGAGGCAATCCCCAGTGGCGGTCCTCCTGGCGCCCAGCAACAGCCCCCCTCAGGAAAAGGATCCAGGAAGATAACATTTTGTAAGGGAACACAGCCCCTTTGTATACAGTGAAAACCTTTGTCTGGGTGCAGGGTGGGAGAGAAACCAGTCGCAGCTGGTTTTGGAGCACTCTTGATGTGCTCAGCCACCTTTCCTATTCACTAGTTAGGCTAGGGTCATCAGTCGCACCACAGGGGGCGGAGACAGCATTGTGTGGGGAAAGCCCAGCCCTATTCAGGTCCAAGGTTCACCCCTCCCTCACATCAGCATGCTAATCTCTCCACTCACCACCGGGGCAGACCCATCCAGACTCCTGGAGCCAGGCTCACCAGCCAGCTCCAGCCAATCACATGCCAGCACACTCACTGCACACGCACACCCATGTCTAGAAGTGGCACTTCCACACCAGACACATTAACGCCGCACACATCATTGCGCAGCATTCAATCTCACGAGTTCGCACATACCAAACTCGAGCCTGCACTCCCCACACATTAGGAACTAACATGGTCACATACATTCCCCATGCATTCCTATGGGAGGGCAGGCCAACCTCACTACACGCACGCACTTTACCCTGGGACACAGGGAAATAGTGCGCCAAGCCAAAAATCAAGAACGCCAAGTCGCCATCAAAAGCAAAAAGTTCAGGGGTGAACCAGCCAAAAAGGCCCGGGTCCAACAAGTTCCAACGTGTTGCCACCTCCTGGATGAGTCCTCTGACTGGCACTCTATGGTTATGTTGAATGATCCTCAGCTGCTTCCGGGCCTTAAAAGAATGGCTGAAATGTGTGCAGATTCTTCGGCAGGTGGTCAGTAACTTGCTGACTGTGTTTTCTTTTTTCAAGAAATCTTGAACAACAATGTTAATACTGTGCGCCAAACACGGCACTCTGAAATAGCCACCATCAGATATGGCCTTAACTATATTACTGCCATTTTCCGTGGAAACATAACTAATCATGCGCTTTCTTGGATGCAGCCATTCAAAGACCTGACTGTTAAACTCCTCCAAAATGTTTACTGCAGTATTAGATTTCTCCATGGCAAACATGGCTACTGTTGCATGTTTCCGAGTAGCTTGAAAAATTGTGACACTGTCAACACCTGCAGCTAACTTCTCTCTAACCAGTGCAAAAGAGACCCAGTGTGCAGTGATGCACATGTAATCAACGGCTTGGCAACTGATCCACATGTCTGTTGTCAGGTGGATAGTGTGAACAACACTCTTCTGCAGAGCTGCCCCAATCACGTCCAGCCACATTGTGATGTAGTGCTGGAACCGCAACTCTGGCAAAATAGGACCGGCTAGGAACCTTCCATTTAGGGCTGACTGTTGCCACAAATTCTATAAACCCCACCCCTCCCACGAAAGAAAAAGGGAGAAGGTCCAGCACTAACATTTTAGCCAGCATTGCATTATACAGAAGTGCCGTTGGGTGGTTGCGTTCAAATGGCGACTCCAACCGAAACATGCTTTTAATGGTGGTCTGGACCGTTTTCATATGTGATGTTGAGGATCCAGACTTCTTCAACCCAGTTAGGCTCATTGATATACTTTTTCGCATTGGTGTCTCTACCAGACTACTGTGCCTCCTAGATGTTTCAGGAGTAGAGGAGGGTGTGGGCGCTCCCACTGCAGTGCTGCTGCCATTGGTACTGTGTGTACTAGAAAAAATGTCTCTCGGTTCTTCACCTCCCCCATGCACGATCAGCTCCTCGTCATCAGATGCAATATCAATGGCTACATTTGGATTTGTACTTTCGGCTTTCCGGATGTTACTTAGGTGCGCCTCCCACTGGATAATGTGGTGGTTTTTTAGATGACCTCTCTGGCCTCCGGTACCATAGTTGGTACCAAGCTTACCCCGGCTAACTACTTGTTTACAAATCGAACAAATGACTAGGTTTTCCGCCTTTTTGCTAATACTAAAGAAGTCCCAAACTGGGGAATTGAGATTTCTGGTGGTGGTGGAGGTGCTACTTTCAATGCCAGATGAAGTGGAGGATGGACATGGCAGAATTTGACTCTGTTGTGCACTTACAGCATCAATACTTGCGGTAATGGAGGTCGAGCTGGATGGAGGTTCCTGCCGGCCCCTCTGAAGAGAAAACATGGTCGTTTTGGTGTAGTAGCTACCTGTGTTGGTGGTGGTACCAGTGCCATGCCGCCCACATCCAGCGCAGCATTTAGGGATAGGGTAAAAATGTCTGTCTGCTGCATGCCCGATGGGGCTGGAGTGACTACTGTGATGACTGGGTCGTCATCCTCAGACTGTTCATCAGCAGCAGAATACACCACTTCTACTTCTTCTTCTTCATCACCCATAACTGAAAGCCTTGCCGGAACCTTTCTTTTACCTAGCTTTGTCAGCTCATGGCGTACCTCCCTCTCAGACTGCATTGGTGGGTGCCAATCAAGATCTAGATCATCAGAAGGAAAGGGGCTTGAAGAAGAACTTGTACTAGCCCTCCTTGACCTTTTCCTTGCTGGGTATCTGGAAGACAATGGATCATCAGGAGGAGTGGCTAGCTCGGCTGATACCTCCGCATGACTCTCGATTTCCTGATGTGCGCCTACTTCTGGAGGAACAAGCATTGTGGGCAGTTGTGCCTCTCCATGCGCCTCTCCATGCGCCTCTCCATGCGCATCTGCTTGCGTCTCTCCATGCCCCTCTACTTGCGCCTCTCCATGCGCCTCTACTTGCGCCTCTCCATGCGCCTCTACTTGCGCCTCTCCATTTTCCTCTCCTTGCGCCTCTCCTTGCACCTCTCCTTGTTGCACCTGTGACTGTCGTTGTGGCTGTGGTTGAACACTCATCAGATGAAGTACACCCTGCGTTGATTGGATGCTACTTTGCGATGAGTCAACGCCAACATCACTGGTCGATGGTGAAAGAGCAATTAAAGTGGCTGCCTCTGCGGCACTCATGGGCTTGAGCCTAACTTGGCGTGGTGGCACTGAGACCAATGAAGCGGAGATGCTGCTCCCAGCTTCGTCCCCGGCGGACACCGCTACTGCAGGCGTAGTTTTTTTTCCCAAAAAAGTGCCTGTCGGCACACCAGTCTCCTTGGTAAGTGGAACCACTTACTTCTTCTGCTCCTTCTTACTTGCAGTGGCACTGGCAACTTTCTTGGTGGAGGAGCTATGGCCACCTTTCTTTGGGCCCATCTTCTTCAGATGTCAGAACAGCAGGACGCAGTTGCACGAGTTGCAGAGTTGTCTGTGGCCAGTTGTGCACACACCGCAGCAGGACTTCTTCCTGGCACTACAACAAGTGATGATGATGAGGATGATTCCTGGTTCTCAGTCTTTGTGCACCTAAAAGCAAAGGAAGCCAAAGGAACATCAGTTAAATAAATGTTGCATATGTCGTGCTTCAATTAATATTTGCAACTAGGCATTTTTAATGGTGCTGTGCGGTACAGGTATATATGTACTGGGGGCAGGGGGACAATTAGCACAATGTGTGCTCACACCCAGAGGGCTCCCAGGCAATTGAGCACGAATGATTTTCACACTGAGAGGGCTCCGGGGCAGTTCAGCAGCACGGGGGCTCACACCCACTGGGCCCTGGGGCAGTTCAGTAGTGTGTGAGCTCACAACCCCTGGGCAGCTCAGCAGCGCAGGGGCTCACACCCACAAGGGTTCCCGGGCAGTTTAGCAGCGCCACCCTCTGGTTCATCACTGCCACCCTCTGGTTCATCGCTGCCACCCTCTGGTTCATCACTGTCGCCCTCTGGTTCATCACTGCCACCCTCTGGTTCATCATAGCACCCTCTGGTTCACCACTGCCACCCTCTGGTTTATCACTGTCACCCTCTGGTTCATCACTGCCACCCTCTGGTTCATCACAGCACCCTCTGGTTCACAACTGCCACCCTCTGGTTCATCACTGCCACCCTCTGGTTCATCACTGTCACCCTCTGGTTCATCACTGCCACCCTCTGGTTCACCACTGCCACCCTCTGGTTCATCACTGCCACCCTCTGGTTCACCACTGCCACCCTCTGGTTCATCACTGTCACCCTCTGGTTCATCACTGCCACCCTCTGGTTCATCACAGCACCATCTGGTTCACCACTGCCACCCTCTGGTTCATCACTGCCACCCTCTGGTTCATCACTGCCACCCTCTGGTTCATTACTGCCACCATCTGGTTTGCCACTACCACCTCTGGATCATCACTGCCACCCTCTGGTTCATCACTGCCACCCTCTGGTTTGCCACTGCCACCATCTGGATCATCACTGTCACCCTCTGGTTCATCACTGCCACCCTCTGGCTCATCACAGCACCCTCTGGTTCACCAGTGCCACCAACTGGTTCATCACTGCCACCCTCTGGCTCATCACTGCCACCCTCTGGTTTGCCGTTGCCACCCTCTGGATCATCACTGTCACCCTCTGGTTCATCACTGCCACCCTCTGGCTCATCAAAGCACCATCTGGTTCACCAGTGCCACCAACTGGTTCATCACTTCCACCCTCTGGTTCATCACTGCCACCCTCTGGTTCACGACTGCCACCCTCTGGTTGATCACTGCCATCCTCTGGTTCATCACAGCACCCTTTGGTTCACCACTGCCAACCTCTAGTTCATCACTGCCACCCTCTGGTTCATCACAACTCCCTCTGGTTCACCACTGCCACCCTCTGCTTCATCACGGCCACCCTCTGGTTCATCACAGCACCCTCCGGTTCACCCCTGCCACCCTCTGGTTCATCACTGCCACCCTCTGGTTCATCACTGCCACCCTCTGGTTCACCACTGCCACCCTCTGGTTCATCACAGCACCCTCTGGTTAACCACTGTCACCCTCTGGTTCACCACTGTCACCCTCTGGTTCACCCCTGCTGCCCTCTGGTTCATCACTGCTACCCTCTGGTTCACCACTGCCACCCTCTGGTTCACCCCTGCCACTCTCTGGTTCATCACTGCCACCCTCTGGTTCATCACTGCCACCCTCTGGTTCATCACTGCCACCCTCTGGTTCACCACTGACACCCTCTCGTTCACCACTGCCTCCCTCTGGTTCACCACTGCCACCCTCTGGTTCACCCCTGCCACCATCTGGTTCATCACTGACATCCTCTGGCTCATCACTGCCACCCTCTGGTTCACCACTGCCACCCTCTGGTTCATCAATGCCACCCTCTGGTTCACCACTGCCACCCTCTCGTTCATGACTGCCACCCTCTGGTTCACCACTGCCACCCTCTGTTTCATCACTGCCACCCTCCGGTTCACCACTGCCACCCTCTGGTTCATCACTGTCACCCTCTGGTTCATCACTGCCACCCTCTGGTTCATCACAGCACCCTCTGGTTCACCACTGTAGATTATGGAGAGAAAGCACACATGCCCAGCCTCAACCGGGGGCTGGTTAATGTGTTACTGAATTTGAGCTTCAAGTCCGGCACCTGCTTCCTTATCTGTAAGTGCTTCCTGTTGTGGTTTAATTTTTGTGACAGTCTGGAGCATTGTGCCATACTTGTAACTATTCTCTGACCCTGCTTCGAGGGTCAGGGAATAATTGCAAGTAGGCGCACTTACAGGGTTACAGCAGGTGCCCAAGTTGAAGTTAATTTCTTTCTAACCATTTTGTAAATGGTTACAAAGAAATTAGCTTCAACTTGGGCACCTGCTGTAACCCTGTAAGTGCTTCATGTGCTTCAGTCTTTGAAAATCCGCCCGAACGCGTTTCCGCGGATTTTTCTGCAATTTTGCGAGATTCGCGGACCGCGAAATTGCAGAACGTGGACGGAACGGATTTTACGCCCATGCTTATTATTAACACAACACACCCAAAAACTGACCTGGGCATAATATATGAAAGCAAGGCAGACTAGGTGCAGGCCTGTGGCACAAAGCACACTCCCTGGCTTCAAAATGCCCCCTAGACCCCCACCCACATGGCCAGGCCCTGGACCAGGCATCAAAATGGCCCCCACCCATATGGCCAGGCCCTGGACCAGGCCCCAACAACACCCCAAAAAATCAAAATACACACAAAAATCACCCCAATCCAATGCCATCCATGCCCTAAATAATGTTTACATTCAAGAGACCCCACAGAAAGACATGGTCCATTCACCACTGAGTACCCCTGGGCATAATGGATGAAAGCAAGGCAGACTGGGTGTGGGCCTATGACACGAAGCACACTGCCTGGCTTCAAAATGGCTCCTAGACCCCCACCCACATGGCCAGGCCGTGGGCCAGGCCTCAAAATGGCCCCAACCCACATGGCCAGGCACTGGACCAGGTCCCAACAACACCCCAAAAAATTAAAATACACACAAAAATCACCCCAATCCAATGCCATCCATGCCCTAAATGATGTTTAAATTCAAGAGACCCCACAGAAAAACATGGCCCATGCACCACTGAGTACCCCTGGGCATAATGGATTAAAGCAAGGCAGACTCGGTGCAGGCCTATGGCACAAAGCACACTGCATGGCTTCAAAATGGCCCCTAGACCCCCACCCACATGGCCAGGCCCTGGACCAGGCCTAAAAATGGCCCCCACCCACATGGCCAGCCCCTGGACCAGGCCCCAACAACACCCAAAAAATTGAAATACACACAAAACCACCCCAATCCAATGCCATCCATGCCCTAAATGATGTTTGCATTCAAGAGACCCCACAGAAAACATGGCCCATGCACCACTGAGTACCCCTGGGCATAATGGATGAAAGCAAGGCAGACTGGGTGCAGGCCTATGGCACAAAGCACACTTCATGGATTCAAAATGGCACCTAGACCCCCACCCACATGGCCAGGCCCTGGACCAGGTCCCAACAACACCTCAAAAAATTGAAATACACACAAAACCACCCCAATCCAATGCCATCCATGCCCTAAATGATGTTTGCATTCAAGAGACCCCACAGAAAGACTTGGCCCATGCACCACTGAGTACCCCTGGACATAATGGATGAAAGCAAGGCAGACTGGGTGCAGGCCTATGACACAAAGCACACTGCCTGGCTTCAAAATGGCCCCTAGACCCCCACCCACATGGCCAGGCCTCAAAATGGCCCCAACCCACATGGCCAGGCACTGGACCAGGTCCCAACAACACCCAAAAAAATCTAAATACACACAAAAATCACCCCAATCCAATGCCATCCATGCCCTAAATGGTGTTCAAATTCAAGAGACCCCACAGAAAAACATGGCCCATGCACCACTGAGTACCCCTGGGCATAATGGATGAAAGCAAGGCAGACTCGGTGCAGGCCTATGGCACAAAGCACACTGCATGGCTTCAAAATGGCCCCTAGACCCCCACCCACATGGCCAGGCCCTGGACCAGGCCTAAAAATGCCCCCCACCCACATGGCCAGGCCCTGGACCAGGCCCTAACAACACCCAAAAAATTGAAATACACACAAAACCACCCCAATCCAATTCCATTCATGCCCTAAATGATGTTTGCATTCAAGAGACCCCACAGAAAGACATGGCCCATGCACCACTGAGTACCCCTGGGCATAATATATGAAAGCAAGGCAGACTGGATGCAGGCCTATGGCACAAAGCACACTGCCTGGATTCAAAATGGCACCTAGACCCCCACCCACATGGCCAGGCCCTGGACCAGGTCCCAACAACACCTCAAAAATCGAAATACACACAAAAATCACCCCAATCCAACGCCATCCATGCCCTAAATGATGATTTAATTAGAGAGACCCCACAGAAAGACTTGGCCCATGCACCACTGACTACCCCTGGGCCTACTCGCTAGTGTGGCTTTAACACGCACCCCATAATTACAAAAAACTTCCACATAGATATAATAGTGAGCTATTCAATTCCATGTCATTCATGCCGTAAATGATAGTTAAGTTCAACAAAACTCACAGAAACAGTTGTATCATGCACCCATGACTAATCCTGGGCCTACTGGATACTGTGGCTACCCACAGCATATGTTTTAAGAAGTTGTGAAGTTTATAAATTGTAGTTGCAGCAACTGCAATGCCCCAAACAAACAACACCAACTTACTTGTAAAATCTCAACTCCAAAAGTGATCCAAACAAAAAGTCCTCAAATACAAATATCCAGCAGCAGCCACAAAGGGTAATCCTTCCAGCTCCAGATCCAAATGAAAAGTGACCAGGACATAGACAAAGCACTGGGAGGAGCCTGCTGGACAGGAACAAGTTGGAGACTCTGGGGCACTTCTTTCCTCCCAACCCCCCAAAAATGCACTCCTTGCACAAAAAAGTGCAGCCAAATGTCAATCTGAGGAGTTATTCTGATCCAAATCATCAAGGTTTATGCTGCCGGCGATAGATTTCTTGTGCAGAATTGCAATTTTTGCGATTTCGGGAAAGCGAGCTGTTCAAATTTCCCGCCGGATGTCAGCTGAGCGTCGCATCTACGTCTTCGCAATTGTTTACTCTTGCGATGCGTGATCGCGGGCCATTATGACGTATTCGCGTTCTCAAAGTCTCGCAGTGCAAGATGGGGGACGCTATGACGTACTCGCGGGCGAAAACTCTCGCGCGAACACACAGCCAGATCCAAAATGGCGCAGCGCACGCAAACCGGGAGGAAAACAACTCGGCGAACTCAGAATCATTGTAAGTCAACGCCGCGCACGCGAGATTGTATTTTTGAAGCGAGACCAAGCAAAAAAAAATCTGCCAAAATCGCGAATTGTGAATTCTTTGACAATTTCGCGCGATTCGCGGACCGCGAAATTGCCAAAAATTCGCAAATACCGTGAGCGGAACGGATTTTCAGCCCATGCTTAATAATTTGGCTATTTTCTCAGTTCCCTCCTTGGGAATCCTCAAACCGTGGCTACGTCAGAATACCTAATGTGGGGAAAAGGGACACAAAAGATATGAAGGCCTAAACATTAAGTGCCAAACACATCAATAAAAGGGCTCTACACTTTCTGGGGGAGGGGGGCAACGGGTAGGTAAGCCTCAGCTGCTTTGGGGTTAGATATAGTTATCATAAGTGAGATCAGTCTAGCTCGGACCGTAACTTGACTGTCAGCTCATTTTAATAGATGACCAATGCTCACTGCCTAAGAAGTTGCTTTGAGCTCAAGATATTACTTTACCATGCCTTTTTAAAGTAGCCGTTCAATGGGAAAGGGTCTGACCCTCTTGGGCCTTGTTTGTGCTACTTTAAAAATGTGCATAAAAAAGTAATAAATAAATAACTATGGATAACTACAGTAATTCAGATATTTTACATAATATGAATCTGGATTCTGAGCATTGATGGTCTGTTTCAAGGAGGATATGTGTAATAATTAAGAGGGGCTGGTTTTGAGTTTGTGAGAAAGGGTGCTATGTTGCAATGGGAGTGCTTAATTTACACACAATGAACATTTTTCTTTTAAAAAAACAACTGTACAAACCTCTGGGACAGCGATGGGCACCTGCTTTGCCCCCAGCTATGCGAACTTGTTAGTTGGCTGGTGGGAGGATCAGGTGGCCTGGAGCTTGACAATCAGGAGTGGACTAATCACATTGTAAGATGGTACCGCTTTATCAATGACTTGTTCATCGTGTGGGACGGACCATCTGAGATGGCAAAAGAATACATCAAGATCCTGAATACTAATGAGGTGAATCTTGAATTTTCTGGAGAAGTCAGTGCTAAAACAGTGAACTGTCTAGATCTTGAAATTTATGTTGAAAATGATCATTTGAAGACCAGGCTTTTTCGTAAGTCCACTGCGGGCAATTCTGTCCTGCAAGCATCTAGTAGTCATCCCACTAATTTGGTGAGGAGCATCCCCTAAGGGGAACTCCTCAGAAAGTCAGTTCCATAAAGCTGCCAGAGAAAGCATACAATGCTTTAAAGCACGGGGGATACAGTCAGGAAACTCTGAGTGAAGCCTATGGAAAAGTAAATGTGATAAAAAGAAAGGATTTACTGAGAGACAAACTTGCATCTACAAGTGACTCAAGTACCAGTGATGGAAAATTCCGTCTCATCTCTACCTTTTCCAGTGATGCAGGGAGTTTAAAAAGGATCATGAAAAAGAGCTGGCACATACTTAAAACAGATGAGGTGATAGGAGAGGATCTTCCCCCTAATCCCCTTATCACATTTAGGAAAGCGAGATCACTCAAGAATGAGCTGGTACATAGTTACCCGGTGGTTAAACCGCCATCAGGATTTGGTTCCATGCAAGGCTTCTTCCCATGTGGGAAGTGTAAATCCTGCAAGGCTAGTAAACGTACTCTGTCTTATGAAATCCCGAGTGCAGGCATACGGAGACACATAAGTAAATTATTGACATGTGGAACACCTTATGTAGTGTACTGCCTCGTATGCCCATGTGGCCTACGATATGTGGGCAGCCCAATCCATCCTGCTAAAATCAGAGTTCTAAAACATATGAGGGCGATAGCCAAGGGTGACGAGACATACCCTGTCGCTAGACATTTTGATAAAGAACATCAACGGGACAGGGATGTACTTGCCTATTTCTGTCTAGATCATATCCCCGACAATCCTAGGGGCAGTGATAGGATTGTGAGGCTCAGGAGGCTAGAGTCTCGCTATATAATTGATTTGCGAACTAAAACTCCACATGGTCTTAACAGTAGTGAAGAACTGGCCATACATCTGGGTGAATAGTATGGGTCCGTGGTCTCTGCAATGATGATTTTTATTGTCTGGGTTCTTCAAATGAGATGGGAAAGTAATGATGATGAGATAGATGATTTTATCCTTGTGACAGTTACTCTTTCTGTGTTCTTTCCTCTTTCTTATTTCTTGTTTTTTCTCTTCTTTATCCACTCTGTAATTTAGTTATATTTCATTATAATGTCTATCAATGATGGAATGTGTCCTAATTGTAGAACTTGTGATGATTTGAATTCGATAATTGTTGAGAGGCTTTAAGTCATTCTATATTTATTCAACTCCTGATGTTCCTATACGCCCATCCAGGGCTTGATTAGTTCAGATGAATTTAGAAGTGATTGCCCATCATGGGCGTGATTGGTTTTTCAATTTGATTTTCGAATGAATTGTGTATAGTAAAGTTGATCAGTTAGTCATTTAAAGATGGCGCTGATTTAGAGGTACTACCAAGATGCATGTTAGTCTCTTTTGATGTTCATGCAGGGGTGATGATGTTTAAATACTTTAAATGTACGGCGCTTCGGTAAACATAGAAAAAGGTTTACTCCGAAACGCGTCTGTTTGTTTGGTGCTTTGTTACTGAAATAAATTAATGGTGACAAGTCCCCGCGAGTGCGATTCTTTACTGGCGGAAGCCGATGTGGAGAGAGAGTGGGGCTGTAAATATATATATATATATATATATATATATATATATATATATATATATATACACGCAGCAGCTTATCCAAGCACAGCAGCCAGGGACAACGAAAAGGACTTTTCCAGCAGTAAAAATGTATTTAACAAAAGACAGGCAGAATGTCAAAAACACTCTACGCATTTCGGGATCTCTCCCTTGGTCACGAGTGTACGTGTGTATGTTACAGCCAAACTTAAATAAACACGTGATTTTTCACAAACATAAAAAGTGAAAAAAGACTGTCACTAAAAACGAAAATTTAAATATCGTACAAAACTAATCAAGAATGCCAATGCAGTACTAAATAAATACTGTGCTAATATAATGCCATAATGATAATATAACATTTGACATGCAGAAAAAAATATGTATACATCTTAAATACTATGCGCTGTGTGTTCCTGCAACAAGCTAATTAAATGTAGATCGGTAAAACATGCCAATACATAAATAGAAGCTGAAATATTATCATGGAACCTCATATTAAAACAGTGCTGTCATCCAAGAGCCATACAGTAATTAAATGCGGACCTGTAAAACATACCAATACATAATGTGGAAGCTGTCGACAATATATCGCAGCACCTCATGTTTACCTGCACTGTCATTCAAATTCAACTCTATCAATACTACTACTCAACAGGCAGGCAAAAAATAAAGCCTGCTCATAACGCCCTAGTGGGCACAAAATAAACAGCAAATAATATCTCAGCACCTCATATTTCTCAGTGCTGTTATTCAAATATAACTTTTTCAATATTCCTGCTAAAATCAGCAGGAAAAAATTAATTAAGCATGGTCATAAAGCCCTAGTGGGCATCAAAATAAACAGCAAATATTGAGCATAATCATGTAGCTTAATGCGCACTAAGACGAACAGCAACGTAATCAAATCGTGACAAATTCTGCATGACAATAAATGGAAAAAGTAATAATATTGAAGGCAAAAAATAAAAAAATAAATAAGACATTCAATTATGATCTCACAGGTATTCCGCCCGTGTGGGCTAATACAAAGAAAATATGAATACTTTTGCTCCTTAATGGTTCTTCGTTCATAGACATCTGTAAAAAACAAGAATAATAAAATTGAAAACATACACATTAACATATATTACAATGACAGATCATACAATGCTCAAAAACAGATAAGGCAGATACACATATCTTAAAAACCACTCCCTAAACAGAGGGTTAGCTTTTCTTATTACATCATACTAAACCTTATTAACGGGAAAAGATTCATGGATCGCAATTAAGAACTAATAATTGTGTCTAACCTAGATGGACTGCCAGTTCTTCATCACAATTATGACCTTAAGGCGAAGTCCCCAGTTGAGAAAACAGGGACAGATCACAAATTAATCCCTTTCGAGATTTTGTCAAAGAATGGGCTTCCCTTTAGGGATAATAATATTAAAACCCCTCAACAGGACAAATCCAGATGGAAGGAACTAATAGCACATCCGAATTTGCTCTCAGAAGCACTGACGTACAGACCGAACTTGCTAAGAGACCCCATTGCCGATACCCAGCTTTTTTGGCCAGTGGATACCCACCCTGAAAGATCGGCTGGTAACCCGGTTCCACATCACAGCCGACCAAACAAGAAGACCTCTGCCCCATGGCACTCGCAAGACCTGAAAGAATTGCAAAGCCGCGTCAGGTCATTAGAACGCAGATGGCGCCAAAATTATGATGAGATAGAGCTAAACAATTTTAAAGCAGCCCTTAGGAAATATCATGCCCTGATTAAAACTACCAAAAAAGCCTATTATACCGAGACAATCAAAACCACCTATGCAAACCATATAAAGTGATCTTCAAAATAGTCTATCAATTTAGGAACCCTAAAAGTATACAACAAGAGATTCCCCCTCTCAGAGTCTTTGTAATGATATTGCAGAATTCTTTGAATAGAAAGTTCGTATACTACAAAAAGATTTCCCCCTCCTATTCTTTCCTTCATTAATAATGATTTGTCTGCAGATCTGGACAGAGTCTGTACTCAAATTTGTAAACCAATTTCCGAGGAAGAATCGCGTCAGGCGATTCTGTCTATTAAATCTGGCTCCCCTTTTGATCCCTGTCCCCCAATATTATTACGCACTCTCATTGATATTGTGAACCCCAATTTAAATAGTATACTAAATTCCTCTCTTTCTACAGCCAAGATTCCGGCAGACTGAAAACTTGCAGCTGTAAAGCCTCCCCAAAAGAAACAAATTGCAGTTCCTGTTACTCTGTCCAATCTGCGCCCCATCTCTCTCCTACCAAGTCTGTGTAATATGACCGAAAGATTTGTAAATAAGCAACTTACAACATACTTGGAGAAAGCAAATCTGCTTCACTCCAATCAATCTCGCTTTAGAGCCCAACACTCCACAGAATCTGCATTATTGTATACAGTTGAAACCCTTAAAGCAGCTATGGTTCAGGGAAAAAGAGCAGCACTGGTATTATTAGACCTGTTGGCTGCTTTCGACACGGTCTCACATGCCATTCTATTTAGGCCTCCTCACATCCTTTCGGATCTCTGGTATTGGTCTGGCGTGGATAAAGAACTTCCTGCAGGATCGCAAGCAAGTGATCACACTTGGCCAAATACAAGTCACAAGAAAAGGCACTTCTCTCAGGAGTACCCCAGGGTTTGAGTCTTAGTCCGACACTCTTTAATGCTTATATGCCCCTACTGATCAAGCTGATATCGTCCTTTAATGTAGATACAATTTCATATGCGGATGATAGGCAGCTAATCTAGGTGCTGGAGAATAACACCACACAGGCAGAAAAAACCCTCCACAAATGCCTTATTGCAAATTTCAGTTGGATGAATACAAACCACCTGAAGTGTAATTCAGAAAAAACTAAAATTTTACACTTAGGCCAAGAAAACATTTTCTCTCCCAAACTCTGGTGGCCAGCAAACATCACCCCTCCAAACATAGTAAATGTGGTCAAGAATTTGAGAATAAAATATGACACCACTCTGTGATGTAAACAGCAATATTTGGCAGTTGCTGGAACCTGCTTCCATATTATAAAAATCCTAAAGACATTTTTCGACCTGATTCCCTTTTCAGCAAGGCAAACAGTGGCCGTAGCCCTTATTACATCTAGGCTAGATTACTGTAATAGACTCTACGTATGGACTAATAAGTCAGTCCTACATAGGCTACAAATGGTCCAGCATGCTGTAGCACGACTAGTACTGAAGTGGCCCAGGAAGTCATCTGCATCGGCGGCACTAGATATACTTCACTGTCCGCCAATTCACAAACGTGTCCTGTTCAAGGTTCTCATCATCACTTTTAGGGCCTTCCACTCTTTGGGCCCTCAATATCTTCGTATACATTTTAAACGTTAAATTCCTTCCCGAAGTTTAAGATCAGCAAATGCCAATCTGTTAAAAATATCAGCTTTCAGACTGGCAGCAAAGGGAGGAAAATCACTCACAGTGATAGGCTCAAAGGCATGGAACAAACTTCCTCCACAGCTTCGCCAGATTACATCCGAATCTGAGTTCAGGAAGGTCCCAAAAACCTGGATTTTCAGTGCCTTGGATACTCTTTGCAAAACTCTGATCTGAGTCCCTTTCCCTACTGTTAGCAGTCAACCAGGCTTTGGTTTTTCATCCCTGGGTTCGTTTAGTGTCATGATGCTCCCCGGAGTGACAGTTTGCGCTCTACAAATATGCTATTACATTACTTTACATTACCTTCATGTTGATGGTTGACACAGGCTGTTGCCCTGAAGTACAAGTCTTATGGAACCTCGCATTGCCGGTTGTCACGGATAGTCACAGTTAGCATGAAGTGCAAGTCTCGCTGGAGCCTTGCGTTGGAGTTAATGGCAGATGGTCACAGT
Source organism: Lissotriton helveticus (assembly GCF_964261635.1). NCBI lineage: Eukaryota > Metazoa > Chordata > Amphibia > Caudata > Salamandridae > Lissotriton > Lissotriton helveticus. The sequence goes on from NC_136057.1 coordinate 1,719,201,466, forward strand.
CGGAGCAAAGTACAGGTCCTGCTGGAGGTTTATGATGGAGGAAGTTGTGGGAGGTCGGTATTTGGTTGTGAGGAACCCAAAAGGTTTGTATCTTTCTTTGGGTTTAGGAGGAGTACATGTTGATGCCAGCCAAGGGTCCAGGACCTGGTGACTCAGGACTCAGTTCAGAAGAGGCCAGCATCAGGGCTCAGACCGGTGCAGGCCGGTCCAGTTGGTGCTGGTAAGCTTGCAGCTGCACTGAGGCCTCTAGAAACTTGCTGTATTAATGTTGTTCAATGACGAGGTCAGCCAGCTGACCCTTGGAGTCACCTCTTGGGTGCCTGGGTTCAAGGCAAATAGGTTAAATGTTCCTTCTTCAGACAGAAGGGCAGTCCTTCTTCTGAAACTTTCATAGTTCCAGGAGTTTTCTGATAGGAGGTTCTGACAGTCCCACTTTTGTACCTGGTGCAAGCCTTTGTGTGTGTGTGTGTGTGGGGGGGGGGTTCTGTCATACTCCCAAACTGTTTCTGGTTAGTTCTTCCCCTTCCCCTGATTTTGGATCTGAACTGTCTAGGGTGACAAAGACAAGGGCAGGCCTGGTGTCATGTTCCTTTGTGTGGGCTGCAAGCATGGCAGGGTACAGTTCCTCCCCAGCATCCTGTGAGAAATACCCTCTCCCCTAGGCCTATTTAGTACCAATGCATGGAAAGAAAACAGAACTCACAGCAGGATAAACCTTCATAGTCATGTGACCCACAACATTGGCAGAAAGACAAAGTTGGGTTGGGCACAAAACTGTCAACTTTCTAAAAGTAGCATTTTCAATTGTAACTTAAAATCTGAGTTCACCATAAAAGAGTATTTTAGATTACACTTCATTTGAGTGGAAACAACATTTCTCTATCTGGTTCCAAGCTAAAGTTATCACTTATTAAGTGTAACAAGGTAACCCAGTGTTAAACTTACAAAAGTGAAAACTAACTTTAGGAGTTTTTCAGTGTCAGGACATGTAAAACTTAAACACACGTTGTACTTTTTAAAACACCATGCACCCTGCCCTATGGCTGGTTAGGGCCTTCCTTGGGGGTGTCTTTTAAGTATTAAAAACAAAGGTTTATTCTATTTGACAGTTTTAAACTGCATTGCAGGCTGGAATGGCAGTCCTGATACATCTTTTGCAGTGCTATTTTAGTGGGTGACACAACCTGTGCTGATTTTTACTTGTAGTTTTAATTTATAGGCTCTGGTTTTAACATGTTTAAGGGAGAGAGCACAAGCACTTTGCCACTGGTTAGCAGCGGGAAGTGCACATAGTCCTAATGCCACCCAAAATAAGGTCAGCAAAAATCAGGGAGTGAAGGCAAAAAGTTAGAGGAAATACCACACCAAGGATGCCACTTCCAACAAGCTTCAGTTGTTGGTAGGAGATCATGCTGTACTCTTACTATATTCATTACAGACTTACATCGGAGTTATGATCTGGGCATAATGACAGTAGATCCTGGGTGTGTGGTGTGTAATGTAATGCCAATAGTGTTGAATATTGTTCTTATTATTATTATTCTTGTTACTGGCGTTATCTAGTTTTAAACACTATGAAATGAGTGATCTTTTCAAGCCAATTTCTTCCTTAAACCATAAGGAATGCCATAACAGTATAGAATGTATTTTAATTATGTATTCCATAAAATGTAATGCACGTTCTTTAGGCATGATATAAACTGTTGTGATATTGGGGATTGCCAGTAATCTTCTAACAAGGAATTCTCATCTATCTGTAGAAGTTTGCAGTCCACATAGCCCAGATAGCCAAGCCTTAGGTTTCTGAAGAAATACATTTACTTGAATAAATCATGCTGATTTCTTTAATTGGCTTGTGTCCTAATTTAGAGCCAAATATGAAAACGCCTGCAGCATTTTCCTCTTGTTACTGTTCCTCAATAACCTGCAATGGCTCCAGTTGCCTGAGCTTTCAAATGGAACCCCCAAATAGGAAATGGTACCAACCCTGAGTAATGTAATTCCCTTTAGCCAAAAGTTGCTTGATACTTGGGCTCCTTTGGTCATATAAACAGCATCTTCTGTATATAATAAGGCAGGATTTGAGCGGGTACTTAATTAAGGCATATAAACCTGTCGTGCAGTAGTGCCCTTTCTGCACCATTTGTATATAAGGTGAACAGAAACAGAGGCAAGAAGCACTCTCGTCTGATTCGTCTCTGTTGAGCATTCTCCATTGGGACAGTATCAAACCTGGGCAGTTGCATGGTGGTAAATGTAGCTGAGCAAACAAATAATAGAGTGTTCCACCCCAAGGGATATCATGATGTTCAAATGTTTGGTGTGGGTGACAGTATCAAACGCATTTAACAGGTCCATGAAATGGACACAGATGAATCCCCTTTAGGCTCTTGTGTATTTACCTATAAGTATCTCTAAAATCAGACACTTCTCAACTGGGCCCAGGCCTTTTTTAAACCAAACTGCTCAACAATGCTAAGCTTTCTTGTTCAATCAAACTGTAGGTCTGACATAATTGTGTTCTGTTGTGTCCATATTTCCAAACTCTCTAACAGCACTCTTTCTAGACTTTTAACAGAAGAGGTTGGACAATAACATTGGGGCTGCGCTCTGATGCCCTACCTGAGATAGGGACTATTATAAAATGTTGCCCAGTTTTTGGTATTGGTCCAAAGTCAATACTATGCATAATGTTGGTCAACAGTGTAGCCCATAGATTAATATCGTCCTTATAAACATATTCTGGTACCCCATAGGGATAAACTGCTCTGCCTGAGTGATTCCTGCTCAGAGCACGTTTGATTTCAGTAAAGTCTATTCATCAGTCCAGCTCATTTATCGTGCTTATTGCAAGGTTATTAAAATCATCCTCCAGGTAAATGGAAGAGAAATCCGTAATTCATTCAGATTCTGAAATGTTCATGTTCTGGGTAGGACCAGAATTGTTGGTGAGGAATGGTACAATTGGTTGTGTGTGTGCCAGAATTGTGTGCTATTGTTAGTGGGCTTGCTGTTACTAGGTTTTCCCATGCCTCTTATCTTAATACATTCTTCCTTTCCTGACTCTTTTTTGACAAATTTAATCTGGCCTCTCAAATAATGCTCAGATATTTTTTGGACTAATTTTAAAACAATTCGAAGGGTGTTTACAGCTTGACTGCATTGACTATCAAACCATCCTGTGGGATGATTATTTCTTTTAAAAAGGTGCACTATACAAAGATAATGGTTGTTGAATTTCATCAAACAGGCCAGAAAACAAAGAATCAAACAAGGCAGGAATTGTTCTAAAAATAGACTTAAGACCAGTCAGTAAGTCATCAGTTTTAAAAATGTCTGTATTGCCAGTTGTCTTTGAGACATGTGCATAGATCACCAAAATGAATTGGAAACTGAGTATGTGGAAGTCACTGAATCTCAGATGCAGAATTACCTATTGAAGAGCAAATGTATCAATGGCAGAGGACATTGGGACCTCTTTCTCAGTAAGAAAAGCATGTCCCTCTTTAGTTTTTCAAAGTGTGTTTTTATCATGCCAATTTTCAACCATGAAATATTTTCAAAAACATCTCTTGGGGAGGATGAAATGTAATCCTACAACATTTCACTACTTTTTGAACAGTTAACAAATGAACAAAACTTTAGGCTAAACCACAAGAAGAACTGTGTAGTCGGATGACATAATTACCATTATTTAACAGAGTTTTATAGGTTGGAATGAGAGAAGGAAGTGTCATAATGAGTTCACAGGCAAGGTCTAGCTTCAGAGGGTTACCGGCACAGTGGATAATTTTGGCCCTACAAAGAAGTGAGTGTCCTAAAGGATTATTACATGAAGATGTGCTAATGATAGCACGATTGCCAGTTACCAAAGAGGAATTCAAAATGGAAACTCTAGATGTGGTGTAGGAATAACTTGTGCGTGCACTTATACCATCCAAGAGGTGTATATTTCTGACAGCATAGAAAAGCAGTGAAAGGCAAAGAAATTATTTCATTTACCAGCCACACGAGATGAGGATCTTCAGCAATAGAAAAAGACATGCTCTCTGTTTAATCAAGAGGAGGCTGTAGGATGCTTCTTTTTAAGAGATCTTTATCTGTCATGCAGTGAGACAGTAAGCAAGAACGATTGCTGTTTCGTTGATCAGTGATCAATGCACTTTATGTGATTTGAGTGTTTGTAATGCCGAACGTAATACAGTTAGTGCAGGCATTAAGCATGCCAATGTTGCAGAAAAATTCAAATTGTCCAACAAAAAATATTTAAAGCAGAGGAGGTGATAGTGGAGATATTATACATATGTTTAAATAAAGCTTGAACGCTGTTGTCAGTAACTCTGAATGCAGTTTGCTTCTTTTACATGTCAGCTCCCTGATTCCTTCCACAACCTCTTTCTCTGAATTTGATTGCCCTTATTTTATATTGTGTAGCTATGAACCCTTTATTCTTCACAGTGCGCAATCCTAAAAGGAAAACACTCAAAACTATACCTTAACTCATTTTTTATGTATGTTTTTTGATGCCATTCAGATTGGATCATAACAAACACCTCTGATACATTTTCCTACACTATTGTAGTCACTGTCATAGGAGAATGTGTTTTATACCTAGAATTTGATCTTTTTGTAGTGGACCTGAGGCTTGAGACAGAAACCTGCATGCATTATTGTCAGGGGGTCCCCTGCTCGGCGCCGGCTGAGTTAACTGCCTCTTCGTCTTCCCCACAGACCGGCAGCTACGGGCCCTTTAAGGATAGCCTGGCCTTGCATATCCCCGGACCACCTGACTTTGTTGGCCTATCAGAGCCGACCTCGCGGCTTAAGGAGGACCACCCGGAAGACGCCAGCGCTCGTGAGCCTCGGGGAATCACGTCTTGGGACACCAACGTACAGCGCCAGGAACATCAGGCCGACCAGGACGAGGAAGGACCGTGTTTGCCCGGAGCCGAGGACGACGCGGAGGAGCCCCTTCTGAGTGACGCCGGTGACGAGACCCTGACGGAGGGTGCAGCGGAAGCAAGGAAGCCAGGAGGCCAACGGTTCCGTGTTCCGCCCAGCCACGCGAAGGAGGACGCGTGGCTTCTCCAGGTGCGTGGTCGTTTGCGTGCACTATTTCAGTTTAAGAGGGGAGGGACCGGGTAGGCCGCGAGGCACTGTCAGGGCACCGTGTTCTTCCTGCACACAGCTCACGGGTCGCTGTACTCGATAGACTTTGCTTTATTGGTGGTGGTTGCCTGTTCCCTCACTCCCTGCCCAGACTGTATTACTAGGAACTGGACAGTCTACTAAAGCCCGTTGTTCTTTTCTTTTCTTTGCATATGCTGGAGTCCGGCTCTTCCCAACCAAGGGATAAGAAACAGAAGCCCCAGGATCCTGGACTATGCCTGTTGTTGTAACCTTCAGTCCTGTGTTCATGCTGAATAAATAGTTGAACTGTCGCCCCAGTATTGGCTCCTTCCTTCTTGCACCCTCAAAGGTGACAATTATATAACAGTATGTGTTTACCACAAGGCTACCTTGCCTGAACCAAACAATGCCATGTTGTAAATTTCATTCTGACCCATCCTATTCAGTTTACTATCATTTTCCATTTCCATTTTGAGAAATGTGCCAAAATATTTTTAGCAATAGATAGTTTCTGAAAGAGAGATACAACTCATGCAAGCAACTTGCGTCACAGTTTCATTGTAAAAGATAATTCTCTCTGAATCATTTACGCTGTGAACAAGGTATCAGTGTCCTGAATTCACCAAAATGGGGTTCCTCAAACACGTTTTTCATTAACATTTTTCTTCCAATACATGTATACTGTCCTACGGTTCCCACTAATCGAGTAGGACTGTGTATCTGGACAACATAAACATCAGAAAATGGGGACTGAGTACACAAAAATCATCAGAGTATGTTGGCACAATTCCTAACTAGCTCACAGTGCGCCATCTGAACCCCTAACCTTCCAGGGTATCAGATGGTATCTGTAACCTCTGAATATGACCACTCTAATTCCCCAAGAGATCGTGGAAACAGACCTACCCTTTCCTTGTTACTCAGGCAAACTCAAGGGAGACCCCAGAAAGATACAAATTGGATTTTCAAAAATTTATTGAAACAATCGTATTCTTGTGTAAAAACTGTGAGCTGCAATTATTAGTAGGGTGAAACAAAGCATTGTAAGCAGCATTACAAGAATGGTGAAAAAGATAAACAGTTCAACCATTGTAATGTCACAGTGTGAGTATGATTATATTTATACTATGGTGGGGGTACCCTCTTCCAGATTTACTGGGGCAACCCAACCCCTCATACCTGTGTGAAATGTATCAGGAAGCCAATAAGGTCTAGAACAGGCTAGCATCCTTTGCAGGGTGGCGATTAGAGTCACCAGGGCTACATCTCAGTCAGAGGCACAGCGTTCCAGGATAACATGCAGTAGTGCTCCTCTGCTGAATTTGGCTCAGAAGTGGATTATTAAATAAAAGCACTGTTCCAGTTTTTCAGTTTTCAGCGCAGTTTTCAGCGCTGCACCTCTGACTGTGCCAGAGGTGCAGCTCTGATGTGATTGTTTGTCTTGCGACTCAGAGATGTCTCTAACCAAAAAACCAAATGCAAGTGCTTCACTATCCGTGTTCTTCAGCCTTGGATAGAGTGCACAAATGACATGATAAAATGCTTACTAAGAAATGTGCTGCACGCAAAATAATTTCTAAGTATGTTATAGTGTAAGTGCAAGGCATGTAAAACTAGTCACTGTTTAGAAAAAAAGGTAATGTTTTAAGGAGTAACTAAAATAGTGACTTGTGCGCAGGGTCTGTTGACCCTTACATCAATCCTTGTTGTAATCAATAAATTGAGGTGAATATGTATTTCGATTTATATAGCGCACGAATCACCCAGGGGTCTCAAGGCGCTTGCTTAGGGAACCCGTCCTGGTATTCCCCTGTGAGATACCCCGGCAGGGTATCCACAGGTGAAAGCCAGGCATCCCGCCGCGAGGGGCCGTAGTGGAGATTAAGCAAGCTATTGCCCAGAGTCGCAGAGTGTGACCCCGTGAGTCGAGTAGGCACCGGAGCGAGAATTGTCGAGTCCGTGGAATTTTGAGCCCGAGACCCGCCGAGGCGGGGAATCGAACCCTGGTCCACGGCCGATCTCAGCTTCCGGGTCTGCCGCCTCTAACCACTGAGCCACGCTTCTCCACATAATATATAAATCTATAATCAGTTCACAAAATCTTTTTAAACATTTCAGGCTCTTGAAAATAAAATGAAGAATGGGTCTGATCTATCCTTACTAATTGTCAATTTCTGGGGTGCTGCAATGCTCCCACTTTGTAGGGTTGCATGCTTCCCTTTGACAGTTTCATAGATTAATCTTGTGGTGTTTATAAAGTTGGAAACAGAACAGCTCTTGATGATCATCTGTGAAGATATTAGGTTTTTATTGTTCACTGGAGCATACAATCTCACGTCAGTCAGTTGTTTAACACCATTGATATTCCATCAACTATCAAAAGAACCTGGCATGACAGTGGTATCCAAAATCCAATGAGATTCTCAAAACAAAGGGATTTTGAATAATTTCTATAGGGCCCAAAATTGAAAAAAGCACCTATTCCCAAATAAAACAATCAAAAGGTATGCCGTAAAGTTAACAGTATAATAGCATGTGATGGCAAATCCTGGACCACGGGAGACATTATTACCTTTCGGCAATATAGCAACGATACACCATAAACAAATTCAGCATGCACCAGGAGGCTTTTCCCCTTCAGTGTTATTTGTATTGCCACTATTATGTCAGCATCAGAATCTGTTTGGGATCACATCAGAGCAGCAACCATAAAGGTGTGCACCTTCAGTCTTCATAGCAAGGTCAACTGCACAGATCCCTTTAGTATGTATTCCTTCATCTTTATATGCCATGTTATGTTGTGCATTGACCAAGCGAAGCTTAAACTTTAGAACAACCTCCTTTCCCAAAGCAAGCTCTTTTGTTTTTATTGCTTTGCCTTTAGAATCTCGGACTCCATTGAAGTGCTTATGTGATAGTTCCACATTTGAACAATGTACACAGAATGTCGAATTCTATATATTTCCTGGGGAAACTGACAGAACACCTTTCTAAGGGGTCATTTGTGAAGCATTTATTTAAACTATGTTGCAAAGGAATCACTTAATATGTTAGTGTGTGTGTGTGCACGTAGTGCCTTGAAGTCCCCATCTTTAAAAAAATGGCAAGTTCTCTAGTGGGGGCCTTGGAGTATTTCTCCTTAGTGTCTACTGCAGGTTGTAGAGCAACAGTATGCAAAATGCTTTTATACTCATTTATGGGTAATATATATGGCAATTGTAGTAGTACTTTTTGATATTACAGAATTCCTGCATTGCAGCCAGCTTCACCCAATGCATGGGTAGTGCACATGGTTTAGGATTACTTGCTTTAGTAGCTGCCTCAACTGAAAGGTATATAGGAAACGTTGATAATATGTTTTCCATGTCCCAGAGGATGCTCTTTCAAACTGGGTGTCTGAAATACTGTGTGAGCTTTCCCAATCAAAGTTAATTGCACCTCTGCCATAGAATGCAAATGTGATCTGTAAGTTATGGGGATAATCTGTTCCTCATTCTAAACTACACAGGCGTAGCCTGCAGTACTTGTAATAACCCTAATTACTAGGTTTGTCTTGTTCTGTGTTTGGAAACATTTTGTCCCTGACATGTCTGCTTGCAGTCCACATACAATAGAGGTATCCATCCTATTTTTCTCAGAAAATATCAGAGTTATCAATTTATATAAGGGCTTGACTTGCTCATAGTGTGGCAAGTCAGTTCTTCCAAAGTTTGAAACCCCATCAGGGCTTGCAATTTCCTTAGAGTGTTAGGGTAGCATCTTTCTATAGGAATGTTGGTGCCAATCCTTTCCCATAATTGGATAATCCATATCAATGGAAGGCTACATTAAGATAAGCAGATTTAGATTTCTGAAAATGCATTTGCTATTTTGAATAATCTTCTATTATGTATATTTAATGGCTGTAGGATAATACCTCAGAATCTTCTTCTAGGAGCTCCATATGTTTTGTCACAAAAAACCCTTGGCTATATTTTGACCAAATAATCCGGTTGAGATATCCAAAGTCATTCTGTATTTTTTGGAGGTTGTCTGGTTTCAACACCAGGAAAAGGTGAACGTTCATAGCTGAATGACAAGGCACTGTTATACCCTGACACTGTGGTGGATCTAGGAGGGCCCTTATATTGCTTACCTTCTGCATCAATAGATATTGAGCCTGCCCTTGTGGCTCACTCTATAAAGGAATCATGTGGTACAGATTATTTGTTTCACCCTCACCGATTTCTGGAAGATATGTGCAAAATTAGCATACCTCACTTCCCCCCAATTCTGCTTAACTACACCAAAATTATTCAGATTTACACAAATGCAAATCTGTTATTTTGGGCTATGATTTTGGTGTGAAATGCGTGCTCACTGTAATTTTCTAGCGCAAGGATACATTTAAACAAAAGTGAACAACAACTGATAATCCTGTGTATTTGTGGTACATTTTTACTGAACATGTAAGCAAATTGCTCCATTCGATGGCCTTTCTTTCTGTGAATGTCACATAATTACACAATATGGTATAATGACATCATTTTGGAAATTTTGTGTAGAAAACATAATGTGAAATTCCTGAACCTACACAAATAACGCTGGCATAATGAACATTTCTCACAGGCCCAATTTGTATATAAAACTGGAGCCTGTTTTAAAGCCCACTCACATGCATATTTCCCCCTGAAATTTGCAGGCTCTATGGAGGAAAATGCTTCCGTTCTTACCTCCTTCTCACAAGGTTTGCCCCTTATAAAAATAGCTCCAGTCATCCTCAGCAAAAATGATGTTATATGCATCTGATGAATTTGACCTCCTTCCTGAACTGAGGGTGGAAACAATATTGCAACTGACATCTCCAAATTAGTAATAATTGTGCACGTTACGTAACATGGTACATTATTGCGCCTTTAGAATCAAATACAGCCAGTTTCAAAAACATTAACTCCTCTGGCAAAGTGCAGGCTGAGCCAACTTACCAACTCAAGTTAGGGAATCTGTTAGACTGCAACCCACGAAACACATATGCATGACTTGAGGATGGCTCACACAGGGCAACAATTAGTCTTGTGAGACTACAGGAGTATTTATTGTATTAGCTAGTTCAAAAAACTCTTTTTACCATGGATTGACAAAAAAGTAATCCACCCTATATATTTTATTTAGTGTACACTATATGAACAGATGTAACAGTAAAAATAAACAAAAATGGCAATGAAAGTGAATAATAAGCAATATATTGAAATGATTTGCCACATTGTGATGATATTCAATAATTCAATGTTTTAAATGGTTCCCAGCCCCTCCCTTTTAGCCCATAGCGAAACATGGCACCAAAGTGTTTTTCTACGTTACTTAGATGGCCTCTAGCCTGCATACCTTACCTGAGCAATAGAATTGTTGCCAATTGACTTCTGAACTTTGAGAATGTCTCTCTCTTAGTTACACTGTTCCCAAGTTGCTAAGGACCTCGCACTGAGGATCCAGTGGCCTTCTACAATGCTAATGTCAGAAGGATGAAAAAAGCAGTGTCGCTGTGAATGCTGGGCCACCACAAGCCAATAATCTGGGTTGTAACATTTATGACACCTTTTTGATATCCAAAACATCAAGGTCCCACTTTCATGTTCTATACTAATACTGAAACCAAGATCAAACAAGCTTTCGACCTTCTTCTCTGTAGGAAGATTCTGGGCTCACCTTCAGACATGTGTGCTATCATTTGACAGGTGCATCGTCCCAGTCAAACTTCCCACCTGCCACTGTCCCCAGAGCATGTGCCCTGCATGAACTGGGTGCCTGGAGCCAGACGTGAGAGTCCCATGGGACTCAAACGCCAACCTCACCAGGTAAGTTGCGAAATGATAAGAGTAGTGGCATGTTATCAGTGGCCTGAAAGGCTCTAAAGTACCATATTCCACTCATGTCTTTTCACACTGCCAAAAGAGTGAAAAGTCAATGGGTCTTCTGTCTCTTTCAGGAACAAATTGTGTTAATCTATTCATGCAAGTCACTAATTAGATTACAAGACATTTGACTGCCTTAAGAGAGTCATAGGTACTCCCTCCATTTACCCATTCTTTATTGAACTTCTTAACTTTGACATTCAGAACACTGGGTAGAAATCACATCATGTTAACACTCACAATGGGCCTTTGTGATGCTTTGTTTTAATTAAACAGTCAGAGTTCCCTGGCCCGCACCTGTTCTCAGTCAAGTGAACACCAGCCTTGCCCCCTGGGGAGGGTCAGGTGTGGAGTTGACCATTGCAACTTGCATGATCCACAAGAAGGCCCAGATCCCATTCAGAGTCGCTGCAGTATCAGAGGGCAATGCCTCCATGCCTTTGGTCAGTAAATGTAAATGTGCTGATAGTCCACATGGAACCTAATATCAACCTTGCCAAACTCACTTGTATGGTTAAAGATTATGATTGGTGAGGCCATCCCTTTCTTCCATAACAATAAATATCTGAGGGAAGTTGACTAGGCTTTCTTGTAATCCAGTTACCTATTGGTAGAGAGGGGGCAGTCCAGCAAAGTAGCATGCATCAGGGGTTAGACTAATGCATTTTGGTGCTGGAATCTGTATCACTGCACTAACATGCAATAGTCGCACATAGTTGTAGTTGCTCTGACTTGTACTGAAAAGACAAATGAGATGCCCCAACCCCTCGTATCTTAATGATGCAATTATTTGAACAAGACCAAATGTAACTTCATTAGACCTGGTCAGGTACTTTTATTTATACTCATCACTCGTATATTTTATACTTTTTTCGGAAGGTTTTATTTTTTAGGCAAAAGAAGATGTACATCTATAACATCACATCACAAAACTTAAACAATTTTCACAAAAAACATACATGAAAAAATACATGAAAGAATACATCCAATTGACATGATACATTGAACATTAACAATTCATTTCCACAATTATTACGAATCGAATCCTTTTTCTTAAAAAGACAAAACAAAGCAAAGTTGGATCACAAGAGTAAACAATATATATATATATATTTCCAATATATCAATGAATGATAAAGTGACTCTCGTTGGTGTGCCGACGCGTTTCAGGTTCGAGTAACAAGTTCTCGAACCCTCATCAGGGCTTTGTTATTTATCTGTATAGGATGCAAAAAACCAATAAAATTTTATTGACAACCTGTACGCCTCAAAGATGCCACTCATGAAGTGTATAGAATCATCGAAAAATACCTGTCTCTATCAGGCTGGCGGCGTTTCCATTAATGTCGATTGGGGACGTTGTACTGAGCTTCAATTTTTATTTCTACAATGAATAAAGCGCATACTGTATAAACAATATTAGCGAACAACGCATTCTTTTAAAGCGCTCCTGGGCGCGTGTCTTAGTTCTACATACCTCCATATGCACCGTCCGGCGCCTCTTGGAGGGAGGAGGTCGTGATAACTGTGTCAGCAATCCTGATTCAAGAAAAGGATTTATGATAATCTTATTCAGCATTTTTGACTCACTAGTCAATATACTATTCTTTCCCAAAAGCGGTCCCATACCTTATGTCTGTGTCCTGGTTCGCAGTGACGTTTCGATTTATCAGTCACTCAATAGCTGGTAGTTGTGCGCAAGTCCTATCGAGAATGGAGGACTAGTTACGCATAATTCGGGCCCAATTGGTTTCAAATACCCGAATATTTGTGTTTGCATGTCGGTATCATCAAAGGGGAGTGTACCTGTATTTGAAGTTCAATTTCAATACCTCCCTCGGTGTCTATTCAAAAGATGGCCCCGGGGGGATCCGTTGTTTCCCTTGTCAATCGCCATGCACTACAACAAAATCAATGATAGCATGCCCTTAGTGTGTCTAAAAAGCAGGGTTGTACATTATGTGATGTAGAGACCAGCTCCGCTGTTCTTACCTGAATGCACTCACTCGCTGCCTCAAATGTCAGGCTTCCACTGGTTCGCCTCACTAACTGCGGCGGCCATCTTGACTGGTTTTAAAATTACGAACTCGGCGTCCCGATGTATGATGGGACATGTAGTTTGGGCAAGCCACCCTGAAGGATTTGCATTTTCAGAACTAGTAAATCATGCCGTGCCCTGGTGTGGAAAAATTATTCCATATATTGAATCATTGTTACGCGTGTTGTATTAATTTCAAGGCGATTGGGGAAATCCAGTCAGGCGTAATTTAAAATTTATTGAATGATGCTCGACATGCAAACCCCTAGAGTCTTATTGCATGTATTGTCAACATACGCACAATACTTGTATTAATCATAAGGTGGTGTCATAGGAAGGGTTATAGAGCTTCATGAGGGGGAATTTTTATCATGTAGGCATTGTGAATACCACATGCATTTAAACCCTTAACAGTTCAGTCATACTGTTCAAACCTGTCAATGTGCTATTAAATTTGAGGATAAGGTATGCTTCCTTTTGCAGCAAAACCTTGTCGACATCCGCAGGGCGCTGTACTGTACCCATTGTGAAGAGTACTGACCATTTAAAATCATTCTCAGTATGGGATTTTTCTACATAATGCTCAACCATAGGGGCAGTTAGTACCTTATTTTTAATCCGTGACCTGTGCTGGCTGATGCGTAAATTGACCTGCTGGTTTGTTTTACCGATGCAGATCTTTTTGCAGGGACAAGTTATCACGTATATGACATTTTTGGTCCTGCAATTCGAGAAACCTGAGTGTTTCCACTTGACTCCCTGATGTTCAAATTCATTTCCTTCAATTGTGTTCGAACATGCGACACAATTGCCACATCTGTGATGCCCGTCAATCGGCTTCATATTCCATAATGCCAGGAGGTCATGTTTGGGTTTAGGCTGTACTAGATTGGCCCTCACTATTTGCTGTCCAATACTTTTGTTCTTTTTATATGCAAAGATTGGACGGGGAAAAGGGCATTCCAGTCCCTCTAAAAGATGCCAGTTTTTTAAAATCGTTTGTCTCATCAACAACGGATCCCCCCGGGGCCATCTTTTGAATAGACACCGAGGGAGGTATTGAAATTGAACTTCAAATACAGGTACGCTCCCCTTTGATGATACCGACATGCAAACACAATTGGGCCCGAATTATGCGTAACTAGTCCTCCATTCTCGATAGGTCTTGCGCACAACTACCAGTTATTGAGGGACTGATAAATCGAAACGTCACTGCGAACCAGGACACAGACATAAGGTATGGGACCGCTTTTGGGAAAGAATAGTATATTGACTAGTGAGTCAAAAATGCTGAATAAGATTATCATAAATCCTTTTCTTGAATCAGGATTGCTGACACAGTTATCACGACCTCCTCCCTCCAAGAGGCGCCAGACGGTGCATATGGAGGTATGTAGAACTAAGACACGCGCCCAGGAGCGCTTTAAAAGAATGCGTTGTTCGCTAATATTGTTTATACAGTATGTGCTTTATTCACTGTAGAAATAAAAATTGAAGCTCAGTACAACGTCCCCCAATCGACATTAATGGAAACGCCGCCCGCCTGATAGAGACAGGTATTTTTCGATGATTCTATACACTTCATGAGTGGCATCTTTGAGGCGTACAGGTTGTCAATAAAACTTTATTGTTTTTTTGCATCCTATACAGATAAATACCAAAGCCCTGATGAGGGTTCCAGAACTTGTTACTCGAGCCTGAAACGCGTCGGCACACCAACAAGAGTCACTTTATCATTCATTGATATATTGGAAATATATATATATATTGTTTACTCTTGTGATCCAACTTTGCTTTGTTTTGTCTTTTTAAGAAAAAGGATTCGATTCGTAATAATTGTGGAAATGAATTGTTAATGTTCAATGTATCATGTCAATTGGATGTATTCTTTCATGTATTTTTTCATGTATGTTTTTTGTGAAAATTGTTTAAGTTTTGTGATGTGATGTTATAGATGTACATCTTCTTTTGCCTAAAAAATAAGACCTTCCGAAAAAAGTATAAAATATACGAGTGATGGGTAAAAATAAAAGTACCTGACCAGGTCTAATGAAGTTACATTTGGTCTTGTTCAAATAATTGCATCATTAAAATACGAGGGGTTGGGGCATCTCATTTGTCTTTGTAGTATAACCGGTCCAGCCCACCCTCAGTTCCGCCAAGGACCTAACTCCTTTTTCTGACTTGTACTGAGGCATTGCAATTGCAAACATATCCAGCTGAACCTGCTTGTTAACTTACTGTGATGGGACTGGACTAGTTTCTTTGGACAGAGTAAAATTATACTTTTGTTTATTTAGTGGCAGTGTGGCTTAAGTTACTTAAAATAAAAACCACTTGCGAACTGCAGTGAGGTCTCTCTGGGCCACATGGATCGGGTGATGGCCTCTCTGAATAAACATTATGTGCCACATATATCAACAAATGTTGCGCTTGCAAACAGGCCTGTTTGCAAATGCAAAAAATACTTTTTACATGTATCAAACCCTATTTTGCTATTCGGTAACTTGTTACCAAATGGCAGAATAGGTTGGCTATATTATATGTAGAAGGGCGTCCCTTCCAAATAGTGAATCGCCGTGGCATGTATGAGTCTTTTGTGACCGTGAATGCGGTCGCAAAACATTCACAATTTACCACCAATTTCAAGTTGGTGGTAACGTTTTCGAAAATGGGAAGGGGTCCCCAAAGGACCCCTTCCCCTTTGGGAATTTGTGGCAAAAACATTTATTAAGTTTAGGCAGTGGTCCCATGGACTCTGAAAAAATGAAAATAAAACTTTTCATGTTTGTTTTTTAAACGCAACTTATTATCCTTTAAGGAAAATGGGCTGCAATTTTAAAAAAATTATTTCTTTATTTACAGGCAATCAAGGACATGGTGGTCCGCTTACCCCAGAAGTCACCAACCACATAATTTTAGCGATTCCTAGGGGGTCTCAAATTACAACCTACCTCATTAATAATACTGAGGTAGGTCAATTTGCTCTAAATGAAACTCTTGGAGTTTCCTACATTTGGAATAGCAATCACCTAATCACGATTCACTGAAAATTGCATTGAAGTAATCGCTATTCCAAATGTTGCTACATGTGGCCCTATGTGAACCAAGTCCACCATGGGTATCTTTCTAATGTCTAGGGCACCCTCCAACACTAGCATGGGGAGGCCACCAATCAATGTCTTACTTCAGCAGTCCAGTGGTCAGTTCTAAATTGGATTGCACATACAAGAATACTCAGACTGAGGTGGTTTCTACTGCTGGTATATAATAACTAATATGTATGCAAATGGCATTAACACTTATTGCAAAAAACAAAACGTGACGACAATGTAGTGCTTAGGTGAGTGCAGAAATACTTCAAATATATACAAAAGATACCATGAATCATACCTGGTTCATTACACTGTTTTTTTTGTTAAACTTGTGCATACAATGTTGCACAAAGTGAACCAGAAATGACCTGGGAACCAAGAGAAAAAATTGTTGATGTTTCAACCGTGTTTGTGTGAACGGGTCTCTTCAGTACCAAGTCGTCTGGCTCAGTACCTGCATATATCGGCAGACAAAACCCCGGGCCATCTATCAGTCTCTGTATACATCTTACTGTAAAACTGTTGATCACCAAGGACCATGTATACATAATTCAATAACTAAGCATTGAGGAGTACAGTAAGGGAGTCATTAAAATGGCGGATGGATTTGAGTCCGTCCGCCATCCTGTGGTAAACCGCAACCGTCTGCAATACATGCAGTGGTCCCGCATACCAAATAAGGATGCAACTGCCACCCTGGTGGTCGCATTTTGGGTTTTAACATTGCATCGGATGCTGCTCACAGCAGCACCTGCCCTCAAGCGAAAAACCATGTTGTTCATTTCACTGCACTATGTGGCAGGCACCACACGGTTCCTGCCAAGTAGTGCTGTGAAATGTAAGGGAGTACCATGGGTACCACCACTATTTTATTGTCCCTGGACCGTTCACCAGGCATTCTGAATGATTGCTTCTGGTGGACAAGAGGCAGACGGTCTTTCCGTCCACCGCGGTCAGGAGATGATTGTCCCCGCCGTCCTAATTTGGAGGTGGAAAACCTGTGGTCAGCAGACGGAAGGACCGCCACCGTAAGGCTGGCGGCGGCGGACCTTCCACCATCCTAATCGACCCCTAAGTTATGTATCAACTGAATCTCGTCATTGAAGATCACAGAGAATATCGGGAGCCAGAGTCTTCAGAGAGGGTGAATTTACAGGGACCAGGAGTCCAACTGTGCCAAGTAAGGAGTAAGGGGGTCAGAAGAGGCAGAAGAGGCAGGTGCACAGTGGGGGGAACTCGGCTCATGCTGAAGCTCAGCGAGGTATGTGAGAGAGCTCGAACCTGAGCTGAGTTGTTCATGAACAAAGCACCCCATCCCATCCCAAAGCATGAGGCGTTACTAGGAGATGCAAAACAAGTAGCTGCTCCCAGAGCTCCCAGGAACTAGTAAGGGGCAGAGAGTGGAGCAGCAAGGCCGATCTTTTTGATTCAGGATTCAGGATCTGTGAGTATTACCCCCCCTTCCTTTGGGAAGTAGAGAAACTCACAGAAATTACTTAAAAGCGAAAGGGATCGGAGCAAGGGGAGGTGGGGAGTGGAACTTGGACATACGAATACACGAATAAAAGGAGTTGAGTTGAGCTAGAGGAGGGGGTAACCTGTGGGAATCGTGTCACCAGTAGGATCCCAGCCCCCTCCCCTGATGAAAAAATTTCCCGCAAAAGGCCCCTACCCGCAAAAGATCGAGCAGTAACACCCTGCAGGTACACAGAAGCATTTCATTAATAAATACCAGAGCAGTGGCCCGGATAAAGGCAGCCCAGATACAATCGATATTGTCAAATGCGTTTTAACTCACCATTATCAAGAAGAGCCTTAATAAGTGGGCGCACTACCGAACTACCGAACTACCGAACGCCTTCCGTCCTATTTCCGATCTATTTCCCGACGGCAGCTGTCCCATAAGGGGCAGACGGGCTTGGGAGGTTTGGGAAAGTCAGCGCAAGCGTGAGGTAGAAGTGAGAATGATCAAAGTGGCTAGTAGTAGTCTGGAGATTACACCATTCCTACGCAACGAGTAAACTTGTACCCAAGAATTCCAGGAAAAGCAAGCAGGGTGAACTGTGAACCATACCGCGTGTATGCAGGCATAAGAGCGTTGAACCACGCTGAGATAATAACGCTACATGCAAATCAGCAATTTAGCAACCCTGAGCAGACCAGAAAAAATCAAGTTGGAGACTTTTGGAGAGTCGGAGCGGAGTGACATAAAACACACTGTGCGGAGATTTACGCAAGCCTTCAGAACGAAACAAAAACAGTCCAGCGAACAGTGAACAAACAAAGTAAGATCCCAAATACTAATACTAATTCAAATAGGCCACTGGACAGAATATCGGATATTGGATTATGCGGTCAGGAAAAATTCGACAAACTACAATACAGAAAATAAAAAGAAGGTTGGTGTTAAAAGAAAAAAGAAACAAGGAAACAAAAGCAAGTCAGAAGAGTCGCTCGGAAAAGGATAAACAGATCTGATACCAGCCCCCATGGTAGAGCCTTTCAAGTTTGGGGAGGAAAAACCAAAGTACAATTTTCACTTCTTAAAAGAGCAAATGGCAGCAACTCACACCATAAGCGAAGAAGTAAAAACCCAACAAAGCCCTATAAAATCACCTTGTTTAACTTTATCAAGCAAAAAACGCAAAAAGAGAAATGAATCAGAAACAAGTCTGGGCACCAATTTCAAAGAAAAATCTACAATAAAAAATTGGTTGATAAAAACTACAGCACAAATCCATGTACCTCTTAGTCAAGCGATGTCCACACCAAACAAAATGACCGCAGAGGGCAATGAAAAAAACGTAATACTTATCAACCAAAGTAAATCAGGATCTCAAACAAAATTGCAGAGAAGCATACAAAAAATTGACTGGTACAAAATCTTTCTCAATCTTTGAAGAAGCAGAACTCCGGAAAATGCTCGAAGAAAACACACATAAGGAGGTGGAACTAGAGCAACATAGTCACGAAAAAGTGAGAGAATCTGAAAATCTGGAAAGTAATGAAAATGGACATAAAAGGGAACCAACATCATCTCCAAAAATACTTACATCAAGTCCAATCAGACAACCGACTAGTAAAATTCAGGCGTTCGATGTAGCGAAAGAGGTGATAAAAGAAGACCACCCAATAACCATCTCTTCCGCAGGCAGCTTTAATACAACCACAGGGGTACGGACGCAACAAACTGAAGCACAGTCCGCACTCTGGGGGGACGCTCTTTTAAAAAGCTTACAACAAGCAATCAACGCATTGAATTTTCAATCAAACAAACTCGATGTTCAGGTAGATCTGATGAACTTAATTGTAACACATATAGTGGGAATAAATTCTAAATTGGATAAAATTTCGTTGTATGTAACAAAAGAAAAGGAGGAAGATAAAAAATGGAAAGCTAAGTTAATGGAACAAAATTGTGTCTGTGGGGACATAATAGACAAACTGGCATCATTACCTGACATTCTGAAAGAAATACTAGCGGTAACACATTTAAAAAACAACAAAGGAGATAATTCTAAAGACAAGGTCATAAAAACTGGAAACAAAATAGAACAATTTCCTCTGTTGAAAAGGAAATAACCCCAATCGGATCAGAAGAAAATGAACCAACAAAGAGAGGACAAGATGAAGAAAAAACAATGGGGTCATCAGGCACAATAGAACCCCTAACCAAAAGACAGCGCAAACGGGCAAGGAAGGCAAGGAAAAATGCTATCACAATCAAGCAAGGAAAACAGATCTTTGCCATTTTTGAGCGAAAAAATAAAGAAGCCCCAAATGATCAGTCTATAGAAAATTCTGTCAAAGAAGTTGGCAACCTAGAGATAAACACAGAAGAAGCGGAAGAGTACTCAAAATTTCCACGGCAGAACGAAATAATATCAATTACGCAAGGAAAACCAAAGGACGAGGCAAAAGCGAATACAAATATACTGAATAAAAAAACAAATAAAGTAAATGAGATAGTAAAAATAGATCACGGTGAGGCCATAGAACAACAAAAAGTACAAGTAAATGCAACAACACAAAAATACGAGCATGAATTATCGGCACAAAATTGTTCAAAATGGCAGACAGGAGGAAACTCGCCACACAGTCTGAATATAATGGAAAAAGAACAAAGCCAAAAAACACACGTAGATCAAGCAAGGGAAACAAACACACGCCTAACCATAACGGTAGGAAAAAAAGGAAGAACATGCAATGACTTGCATGGAACCCTACCAAACGACAAGTTGGGGCAAAACATATGTAACGCACCAATAGATCGAGAATCAATGAATCTTCAAAAAGTGGTGACTTTGGTGGATCCCAGCCGACCTGGAACAACAACTATGAAAAGACAATACGGACAAATACCATATATTCGACTTGATCAAATAGAGGGAAAAAGAGAAGTTTATCAAAACTGAAATTTCGAAACGGCAAGTACAGAGATAGACTGTAAATTACTATTTAAGCCGGAATACCAAACAAGAGGGAAACTGGACACGCTGAATCGGGGGAATATACTGAGATTGTTTGAAGAGATACCGAAATTAAGGGGAATAACAACAAGTGACCTCAAATCAGTAGAATTTATCCAAACAAACAAAGAGAAAGATGAGGAAATAAGTAGCACCACGTGGGCATCAAAATATATAACGGAGCTCATCTTTTCGACAAGGACATACTTTGCAGAATGGGGAATTACACTAGAACACCAAACACCAATAAAGTACCCATTCCCTTTAATAATAAATAAGGTTTCCCAATCCAATAATACAAAGGAAAAAATATATACAATTCTGAAAGGAGCAAGAAATAAATCAAACAAGATCGGAATTGTACAAAAATAAAGGAGTTGAACCATGGTTTGAAGTAAGATAAAGACTGGTCTTGGTTAGCACAAGCCCTAAACTCTCATCGATCCTGATGGAAGTGATTTTGTCCAAAACAATCAAAAGCAAAATATCAAGTTATACCAGAAACCAGAGAGGAGAATAAAAATTTGCTCGTGGAACGTACATGGTTTTAAAGAAATGGCTCAAGATCAAGAGACAATAGATTTCCTGAGCAATTTTGAAATAATACTTCTTCAGGAAACATGGAACGAAATTCCGAGCCAATTTATGGGATATGAGGAACATCATGTAATGGCTGAGAAATTTGCAAAGTACGGTCACCCAAGGGGAGGATTATCCACTTTCATAACAAATGACCTAAACTGGAAAACTGAATCGCTCGATCCAGGGGAGAACTGGATACAAGTCATCAAATTAGAGAATAAACCAAGCAAAGACAGTTTAGGATGGAAATTACTGATCATAAATATATACATCCATCCAGATAAGGTCACAAAAATAAAAAAACTACTAACGCTATTAAACTTGATAAAAACTTTACAAAAAACCCACCAATTCCATGAGATGTTTATCTCGGGTGATTTCAATAGTAATATCACAAGAGCCATGCAGGATAAAAATAACATCCAAAAGATATGGAACGAGCTGGAAACTTTAGGACTAACAATCTTAAATGGAAATATGAAGGGAGATCGACCTGCAAAAACCACTTTCTCCAGTGGAAAGAAATATTCAACACTAGACTTTACTCTAATTAGTAATGATCTAATAAAGATGGTTGATCACTTTGAAATAAGAACCCGACCGGAGAGTGATCACTTTCCACAAGAGACTACACTGAGAATAAACATCGAAGAAAAAACAAAGATAGAATTTCTTGCCGTTATTCCGGACATACACAAATTGAAGAAACTCAAATGCAAGGATCATATAAAAAACGAGATAATGGAAATGGTGCTCGAACAAGCAAAAACTATGGAGACTATTGAAAATCTATCACTCGAAAGAAAATGGGAGAACTTACATAAACTTGTGCTAGGAAAATTTTCGGTAAAACATCAATAAAAAATGGACAAGAAGCCAACAAAGAGCCATGGTACAACACTAAATTAAGAGATAAAAAAAGAGAAATTGCGAAAATATTAAGAAGAAAGGCTGCAGAAAAGAGGTTGGGAAAAGATGTAGATAATAACGAAATACTGAAAATGAGAAAAGAATATAAAGAGGAATGCAGAAAAGCGAAAAAATCGCACATGGAGAGAATCTGGGAGGATTTGCTAAGGACAAGCACATTACCAAATAGTGGTGAATTCTGGAATATAATTAATAATTTATCAAAAGGAACGGGTGGAGTGTATAACATTGGAATCAGTGAAACAACATGGGTTCATTATATTGAAAGCCTATATAACATTCACAGGAATCATCCCCATAAAGAAATAAATAAAGACTTCAAAAAAAGTTTGGATCAGAAAGAAGCAGAAACCGGACAAAGAAAAAATGATCAGCATGAAAGTACTAACCTAGAAGAACTATCCCTTCTAACAACAGTTAAACAAACAACCATCTTGATAAAAAAACTGAAAGCGGAAGGAGCAGCAGGCCCCAATGGGATTCCAAACGCCCTATTCAAATATGATCCCGATTTCTGGGCAAAATACCTGACGCCGCTATTTAATCATCTATACAAAGAAAAAAAGATACCGCATTCCTGTCAGGGTAACATCTTCCACCCAATATACAAAAACGGGTGTAGAACGGAACCCGGGAACTACAGATTGATAGCACTAATCGATGTAGAGGCAAAGCTCTTCGCATCTTGTATATTGATTCACCTCCGAAAATGGATAAATGAAAACAAAATAGTACCAAAATTCCAAACGGGTTTTATGGAAGGTACGGGTTGCACAACTAATCTTTCAGCACTGGCACTGCTAATCGAAGGAGCAGGAAAAAAGAAGACCGGACTACTAGCATGTTATATAGATCTGAAATCCGCCTTCAACCGAGTTCCAAGACACCGCCTATGGAATAAACTTGAAACATGGGGTCTCCCGCCGACTTTAATTGACACTATAATAGCCTTATATAGCGGAACGTGGGCAAAAGTAAAGCTTGGTGATGGGAGACGAATATCCGCAGAATTAAAAATAAGAAACGGCCTCAAACAGGGCTGCGTGCTCTCTCCAAGCCTTTTTAACATATATTTGGCAGATCTAGAAAGTCATCTGCAGAACGTGAACGGACATCCACCAAAATTGGCCAACGAATGCATTCAGTTTTTACAATATGCAGACGATATTGTGGTTTTAAGTCAAAAACCGATAGGTCTCCAAAGAATAATATCCGAATTAACGGATTACTTTGGCTGTGAAGGTCTGGAATTAAACATCAAAAAAACGAAAGTGGTGACATTGGCGGGCTCTAGTAGACGATCATTCAAGTGGTATACAAAGGACAAACATATTGAGGAAATAACATCATACAAATACTTGGGGTCACAATAAGTAAAAATATGTCCTTATTACACCAAAAAAGAAATATCATTGCAAAAGCACAGTCACTGAGTTTTGCATACAGAACACTTCATAAGAAATTGCAATGCCCGTCACATGACCATCTGCTAAAAGTAATAGCAGCCCAAGTATTACCATCTCTCTCCCATGGGCTAGAAATATGGCACGGGAAAGAAATTGATATTTTAAACACACTCCAGACAAAAATATATAAATCAGTGTTTAACCTTTACAAAGGAGCAACTCCAGCACAAATAAGATTGGAATTTGGCTTGCAAAATCAAATATATCAAAGGAAAGCGGTCCTAGCGAAATGGTGCTGGAAACTCAGATCAGCAGAATTGGGATCAGTAAATAACCTATGTTGGCTAGAAATCAAAAAACAATATGACCAACAAGAACCCAATTCTTGGGGTGGCGATCTGCGCACATCCTTGGAAACCCTCAAAATAGAGGAGATCTGGAACAGCCAACTGGAAGAAGCATCCTTTAAAAAGATTTGCAAACTAAATGCAAAAGCTCTATCGCTGATAGGAGACAAAAAAACTCTGGCCAAACGTCGACACGCATGGACTGTATTGAATTCGTATAAACGATTAAAACCACAAGCTTACCTCGTGGCACACTTTCGGTTATCTTTAAAAATGAAATTCATGGCTTTCAGACTGGGCGACCATTTTTCCAAAGACTTGATTCCGTCATGGAAAGATACACACCAGGGGTCAAGATGTAGACTATGCGGGCACCATAAGGAAACATTATGTCACCTACTGTGTATGTGCGAGTCAACAAAAGACGAGAGAAGAACTTTGTTGAAACCAGTCCTAAATATGTTTCAGATCCGCACCTGCAGGCAGGCTGTTATCAGCTGGATGGGAGCTGGTTCGAACATTTTAATATGTCGTGGGGTAAAATTTATGAAAATAGTAGAGACTTTGCTTTTAAAAGCTGAAACAACCTAAAAATGGGGTCTGGAAAATAATTTTTTACTTTTATGAATCAGAAAATATTTTAAGAAAATGAATTTTATCCTTTTTCTATTAAATTGAAACCTGTATATGTATACTTTATGGTTGTGATAAACCAAATAAAGTTAATTTTGACTGAATCTCGTCATGCCATCTCAATTGATAGGACGTCTAATGAATCCCAAACACCTACTGGGTAAAATGACACTGTATAACTGACAAGAGGGATCCTGGTTGTTAGCCAATTGCCCTACCTGAAAGGTGACTAGGTGTGGTAGGTTATGTCACACCAGCACTAGGATATAACCCGGTGGGTATGTGGTATGAATCATGCATTTATCCAAAATGACAAAATCATAAACCAGTGTCTGGCGACATGCAACGTCTGATGTCATTACATGCTAATTCATTCAAACAACGTGTTCATAGGTCAACAGACTCAGGTGTCGCTCAGTCTAAATGTACGGCATTATGCATGTCTGGTGTTAGTCCATTATGTAAACCAGGGTGTTTTGAAGACACAGTACCACCAACTCCTGGTGAAAGAGGAGAGGAAAGCTGCTGAAGAGACAGAGAAGGAAAGACAGAATTGTAAGGTAAGCAGAGCATTGTTGACACAAACTAGTGTGAATGTGAATTGCTGTTAGCGCTGTGTAACTATTCTGCACGCTGTCTTGTTTAGTTTCATCTTTCTCAGGGTCGTTTTTGATCGCTTTCATTTAGGTTGTATGTCCTTAGTGCTCTAACTGTTGCCATCTGGCTGGAATGACTGGAATGTTAATGTCCCAGCCAGTAAAACTAATATAAAATCACAGAAAGCCGGTATTTCTTCCTCTTATCAGTACATACTTCAAACCTCAAATGTAGGAAGAACTGATAGGTAAAGTAAACAAAGACCGCAGAGCTATGTTAATAATTAAAAGGGATTATTTTATAAGAACTTCTATTACAGGATGAGGTCCGGCCCTTGCAGTCTCTGAAAACATGAATACATGGCTGCTATTTTTCCTTTGGAAATAGTCTGCTCTGCTGGGTCAAAATGTCTTGCAATTGCTCTCTTCACTGTTGCGGCGTGCTGAATGTTATGAGAGGCACTTTTCTGGACAATATACAGTCAGTGGTGCATTTGAAGCATACTTGGCCAATAACATTGGTCTCAATTTAATATCCTTTAGTGGGGTTTTAAGGCTCTCCAGCAAGGAATTTTAGTAGAATGAACTGTGAAAGCTACATTTAAATGCACATTTGGCCAGTAGACCAAGTAAGACGTGCATTTTCAAGAACAATAAATGGCAAATAGTTATTTCGTAAATGCACAGGGCTAGTTGAATTGGTCTTAATCTATTGGCACTTACTAAAATAAAAGATATTTAGACATGGTTCCACAAAGATAATTGCTCAAAATTTGTAGCAAATGGCGCAGTTTAAATGCATTTGTTTTGTCACTGTTCTGTTCTGTTCATAGCGCTTTTCGCAGCACACAAAAGGTTTTTGTTAGAATGTAAGCCTATTAGAAGAAGCAACTTCTTGCTGTCCCTCAGAAGGATGCCTAATGCCCAGGCACTGTAACATACAAAATAGTGAATCTATATTCAGTGGAAGTGCATGGTAATCTTGGGTTCCACCTCTCATCAAGTATTCATTGTTTTGAAAAAATTGCCTATTGTCATTGCCTGAAATGCATCGATCATATGGAAAGAATTTGGTGTTTACAGCACGTGGAGTGAAGAAACTGAGCTTAAAGTAAATTATCAATGGTGCTCTAACCATACCAGTTAAACATAACTAGCATAGTAACAGGTAAACGTTGTCAGGCCATTTGCTAATGTGCCACTGTCCTGTCAGCTGCTGGTTTTGGGGTTCATCAATACAGTTGCAAGATCAGAAATTAACCCGATTTCAAATGTTCTTTGGTTCACACTCCTTTTCTTCCAGCTAGAGGAGTCAATGGGAGACTGGTGAGGAACTCAATGTGGGTGAAGGTGGCAAAGGTGAGTAGCCATTTCTGGTCAATGTGTTTGATGTCACTTGCCCTTTGGTCATTTGAAGTCCATAGCAGCACAGACTCAATACCCAAGCTTATATAATTTGCGTGATTATTATTATCAGAAGAGGTTTGAATAATAATATTTTCTAGAAATATGCTGCAACTGTGCACGGAGTAAAATACTACAACTTAAAATCTTACATCTGTGGGGTTTATTTTAATGTTGTACACATGACATGGTGTATATATTTAATTGGAATCCATGTGTAGGGCAAAAGAATCATGAAATACGTCGTCCTGGGGTAATGTTCAGTAGGAGCATAAACATGCTTTTATAGAACAGTGGTAGACTGGCTTCAAACAGCAGTGATGTGTGGAAATTTGAACATTGAAGAAAACAATTTTGGATAAACATGACTAATTATCACTGCTCCTCCACTCAACATAACTCATTCGCTCACACCCCTTAAACAATTGTAAAAAGACCTAATACCTAACCTTGGTGCCTCTCTGCCCTCCTAGTACCCCGATTATTTCTTCAAAACTAATTCCACCTTCAGCAGTGGTCACACAGTGAAATGGTACTATTAGGAGGTGACACAGGAGAGGACAGCTTTTACATATGGCACAAATGCAGAAGGGGCCTTACCAGTTCAAATTGGCACGACAGTACTTTACTCTAGTCCCCATCCAACCATGCAGCCAGGGTTGGCCGCACCTAGTGGTTCGGCCAACACAGGGAATGGGGGGAAGGGGAGCAGGGGGGTAGCCTCTTCCAACAAAGGCCCGACCCACGCAATAAACAAGGAACAAAGGCATTACTGGCCCCTAACAGGCCTGTGCTCCCTTGCTTAGCTCTGCCCCCAGAATCAGTCCCCTATGTAGTCATCCTTGCGGGTGTCCCTACTCTAAGTCCAGATAAGGCTGAGGACTATAGAGATCTTAAAAATATATATATATATATATTTTTTATTTGAATTTTATTTGGCAGTGGAAAGTTGCAAAATACAGATACAGAAAGTAATTCATATTAAAACCATAAAGAGACAAAAGTAAATGAGTTATCATTTTCACATGAATAATACAGATTTGATATCAAGTACAAAAAAAAATTAGCATTATCCTGGAAAAGAAGGCAAAAACATAATAAATCAATTAGATCCAATTGCTAATAGGTGCCCATAATTTTTGACCAAACAGCCTCTTACGCCGGCCTTTGAGTTTATATACCGCATTTTCCAATTGATATACATTTAACAGCTTGGATTGCCAATGATAGAAAACCGGAGGTTCTACATCCAGACAGCATGAAGTAATACAGTATCTATACACAGACAGAGCTAAAAATAAAAAGCCTTCTTCTTCAATTGTTCTGATACCAGCTTGTTCGGCCTGAATTCCCAGTATCACTAATTCTGGTGACAATACTATTGTTGATTCTAGAATGCTATCTAGAAAACCTTGTACATTTCGTATAAATTGGTTCAATTTTGGGCATTGAAAAAACATATGGATTGAGTTAGCAGCAACATATCTACAGCGACTACATTTTGTACCCCCTTTAGCTTTCCATAGCGACAATTTCGATGGTGTATAATATAAGTCAAAAACAGCCATAAAATGTTGGCTTTTGAAAGAACCATTGAATAGCACCAGACCGGCCATTTCTAAAGATCTAGAAATGTCAACCTCAGCTATTCCAAAGTTCCTCTGCCATTTATCAACAAATAGCTCAAGATCATCTTTTAGTCTATTCAACATCAATTGGTATATTGTGCCAATTCTATTTTTCCTAATACAGCTTTCAAATATATCCATTTTATTCATAGAACTGTTATTAAAGAGATTTTTAGACACTATAAAGCTATGAATTTGGAGATATTTTAAAAAGTCGCTCCTTGTTAGACTATATTTATCCTGCAAGAACGAATAAGGTACCCCTTGCCCATTCTGAAATAAATCCCCAAAAGAGCTGATCTTTAGATTATTCCACCTCTGCATAACAGAATCACTGAAAATTTCGGGGAGCGATGGGTTTTTCAAAAATGGTGTGTAATAATTCAGCTTCGGATTAACACAAAACTTTTTACTACATTGTTTCCAGATTTGCCAGGCTGAAATCAAAACTTTTAATTTGGTTGTCTTATAATAACTTGGTTCTAACAATCTCAGAAAGCACTGTCGAACCTCTATTCCTAGCAACATTTCATAAATGGAGGGAGCCATTGCTTCCTCCAAATAAATATCTGGAAAGATTAGAATACCCATTGTCTTTAAAAAGATCGCCCAATAGTATAGTCGAAAGTTTGGGACCCCCAGTCCTCCTCTTAGTTTGGGCATAGTACACCATTTCAGATATCTTCTTACTCTTCGGTATCCCATATAAACCTGGAGATGGATCTCTCCAGTTTATTGAAAAAGGCAGAGGAAAACAAAAGTGGGATAGTGCGGAACAGATATCAAAATTTTGGAAATATAACCATTTTTACTGCATTAGCGCGACCATATAATGACAAATGTAAATTGTTCAGCCTCTCAAGCGTCCTATTAACAGAAACTAGTAAAGTATCTGTATTCAGGCCAACAATTTCTTCAATTTTTGCAGAAATTGTCACTCCAAGATAAGACGGTGTAGATGCGAATATTACATTTTCTGGTCTGCCTTCAACTGAGTGTAAAAACTGGGTCTTTGTAATATTTAATTTGTATCCGGAGAATTCCCCATAATCTTGGGCAAGTTCTATAATTTTAGGTAAAGCAGTTGCTACATCTGTCGTGACAATTGCCACATCGCCGGCGTATGCAAAGACTTTATGGGCTACATGATGTAGAATAACCGGGGTAATCCTAGGTTCATTTATTAGCCTATTTAAATATGGCTCTAGATATAGCGCGAATAGGAGGGGGAGCAGGGACACCCCTGCCTTGTCCCCCTTGTGATCGGGAAAGGATCTGATGTACCAGTGGCTACACGTATAACAGCTTTTGGGTTCTTATATAACGCTTGAACTGCACAAATATATTCCTTGGGAAACCCTTTCCAAACCAAAACGGACCACAGAAATCCCCAGTCGACCCTGTCAAAAGCTTTTTCAGCGTCTAAAAGTACAACGCCGACTGGGGATCCCGTGGCCTGTGCCCAATCTAAAGAGTAATAAAGCGTCTGACGTGATCAGTAGTGTCCCGTTTTTTTATGAAACCATGCTGAATCTTAGATACTATCTTTGGCATTATATCAACTAATCTATTTGCTAAATGTTTGAGAAGATTTTGCTGTCTGATGTGATCAAAGAAATCCGCCTATAAGATCCCATTTCCTTGCTATCCTTTCCTTTTTTCTTAAAGATCACTATAGTGGCCAAAGACCAGGAAGTATGGGGATGCCCTAAAAAAGTCTGCTAAAAAATCTCAAGTAATTGAGGTTTAAGCATATTTCGGAAGGTCCGATAAAACTCTAGGGGAATCATATCTGGTCCCATTGCTTTTCCTGGTGCTAAACCCAGAATAGCCGCTTCAATTTCTTCCCAGGAAATAGGAGCACTTAAAGACATTATGTCTGAGTCAGCAATAAAAAGATTATCAATGCTCCTTAAATACTCCAATGGAGCCCTATCTTGAGTGTCCTCCTCCTTATTATATAATAGTTTGTAGAAATCACTAAACGCAGCCAGTATCCCTGTTTATGTTTCTTGGGTTACACCAGTTAGATCAATAATTTTTTTTACATCATTCGAAACTGCTTTTTGTCTCAACCGCTCAGCTAGAATTTTACCTGTCTGGTCATTGAATTCATGGCATTCTGCATTATGTTGTTTGAACTTAATAGCGACCTGATCAGCTAAATATGTATACAGAGCGGCTCGTTCAATAATTAAGAGGCGTTGAGCTACCTCAACTCCAAAACCCCTATTAATAGAGATAGCTAATTTAAGTTCTGCCGACCTAACCAGATCAGAGTTATTTTTAAATTCCTCTTGGGTTTTTTTCCGATAAAATTAGAAAAGTTAGTAGTTTCCCCTCTAACGACTGATTTAAATGTATCCCAGACAATCTGAGTTGAGGCCGTCCCACTATTGCATATAAAAAAGTCCTGGATAGTTTTGGCCATATGTAGCAGATATTGATCATTTAGAAGTAAATTCCTTTGGAACCACCATTGGTGATTGGAATTACAACCCTGGGAAGATAAGGATAATTCTAATATAAGTGGATTGTGATCAGAAAGTGATTGAGGCATAATGTCAATATTAGCCTTGTCCAAAAAAAAAGAAGAGATAAAAAAATAATCTAAACGGACACATTTTTGATGTGGTAATGAAAAAAAAGTATATCCAGGGTCCGTAGGGAAGAAATTATTCCATACATCAAACAACCCATTTCCTACCACTAAGGCTCTTAGAGGTCTGTATGTCCTAATTTTTCGGCCAGCATACCTCCCCTGGGCACGGATATTCCAATCAGACTCCATGTTAATATTCAGGTCACCACAAAGAATTATCGGTTGACTCCATGTAGCAAGTTCTAAGTTAATAATATCAAATACCTCATTGTCATCTAAATTGGGACCATATAAACAACACATCGTAAATTTATTACCTTCTACAATCATTTCCACCAGACCCCATCTCCCCCATTTATTGGCTAATGTTCTGCTTAGAACAAACTAACAGGTCGAGACCCAGACTATTCAGTAAGCTTCTTTTGTCCCAAGAAATATGCGTCTCCTGTAGACAAAGAATATCAATCCGTGATAGCCGAAATATTTCAGACAGGATCCCTAGCTTTTTAGGATCATTAAGTCCGTTTATATTTAACGTACAGATTCTAATCTTTTTATCCATTATGAAACCAAAGTATTATCAGACGTGACATTAATAGCCTTCTTTGAATAAAGTTTGGAACCATTATATTAACTTTTTTCACTTTTTTGACAACTTTCACTGCCTTACACCCCTGCCACCCCCCGTGCCTTCCACACCCCCTCCCCGAACCCAACCCCCCACCCCCCTCCCCAACTCATGAGGCTCAGGAACTAACAGTTCCTGTTTAGGTATGGATACCGTACCTCCCCACCCACAGGTGCCCCGGGAAAAATGAAAAGAATAAAGAAAAGGACGACAGAAAAGGACCATACTCTTCTGCAATCAGATAGTAGCATAATGAATACATTATAAATCATGTATCTTAAGACAACATAGCGCTAATTAACTCATAGTACTTGCACAATTAAATCAAAACAGGAATAGGACTGAGTTACAATAGCTAAACTTCTAATTAGAAATGTTTTCATTAATAAATCCAGTCCTTACTTTTTTTTTTTTTTTTGATCCTCTAAGAGGATCCTCAAAGGGAATCTAGATATTCCTTTGCTTTGATTTCAGAATAAAAAAATTTAGTCTGTCCTTTATTTATTATTTTTAGTTTAGCTGGGTTCTGCAAAAACACAGTGGCCCCCTTCTTTTGAAAATCGGGTATCAATTGCCTTAAGTGCCAGCGCTGGGAAACAGTGGCCTGGCAAAAATCAGGTCGCACGAAAAAAGTGCAGTTCTTAGCCTCTGCTTTTTTATCAGGACGGGCTAGACTATAGATCGCTTCCCTGGCGATAAAATTATTGAAGCTGACCAATATAGCCCTGGGATATTCTTCCTCTCCCTGCCTGGGTTTCCTAGCATTAAACGGAAATCTAGTGCTCTTTGCACTTCTTTTGACCAATCCCAGACAGTAAGATCAGGAAATGCATCAGTCAGTAGTTCAATAATAAATCTTCTTGGATCCATCCCTTCTTTTTTCTCTGGAATACCGAGAAAACGCAAATTGTTCCTGCGTGCCTGATTTTACAGCCCAGACAGTTTGTATGAAATATCCTCCTTATGCGCTTTTACACTGTCTAATTCGTGCTTTCGTGCCAAGGTCTCTTCCTCAAGTGCCGAAATTCTTGCCTCGGCCTCTGTTACTCTGCTGGCCGTTTCAGTACAAAGTTTGACGGCTCGGCGTACGGCATTTTTAACTTTAGAGCAGGTTGCCTGTGTACTTTGATTCTCTAGTTTGATCTCTGCGCGATGACTCATCATGATTTGATAAAAAGTGGTTAAAGTTATTTCTTCGGTGTTCATGGGAGTTGTCTCCTTTACAAGATCTTCAACGATGTTTAATCCTGCTTGATCCGCTGACTCCAACAATACAGAAGTAGTTGCATCTGATCCTTGGAGTGTTTCGGGGCAATCCTCACTGACCCTGCAAATCTTGCGTTGTGACCCCCGTTTTTTTCATCTTTTGACAGTAGAGGTATTTGAAAGTGACGATACTCCTTTAGGCCATGACCCTTCAGATTCTATTTCAGGAGAGCTGCTTTCATCGATGTACTCCGTCCAGTCTTTACTGCAGTCCACAGTCTCGTCTGATGAACGGTCAGACAAAGAATAGAAGTTCTCTATTGCCTCCGGTAATACGGAATCCTCTGATATCGTTGGTACAAACATTGCTTCAGCCCGGTCATGCAGTTTAATGTTCTCCAGCAGCACACCAACACTAGGGCCCAGCATTACACTACACTGTTCAGTAGGGACTACATCCCCCAGAATGCGGCTGTCTCCTGTTGTCAAGACCGTTATTTCTGACTGCATTAGCCCACCGTCAGTAACATCACTGTTTAAGTTTTGTACAGGCTCGTCTGAAATCTCACCCGTTCTAGTTACTTTATCAGAGTCATGCAGCGCGCTAACCTTACGATTTCTAACATTCTGTTTCTCGAACAGCGCCGGTACAGTTAGAGCCCTTAATTTCGCTGAATCAGATACGTCAGTATCAGCTCTGGAGCTTACCGGCATTTCTCTACCGCTTGTCAGCGCCGTATCTGTGGAATCTCCCGGAGCTCCTGCAGCGGCTTTTGAAGTAGTACTCCTGGTCATAGTTTTAACCGGCTCTCTGGGCTCCTTAGATGGCATTTTCTTTTTACGGGTCCCTCCACGTCCACGGACCATGTAACTTCGTAGACCGGGTATCAGCACGGGAAACGCCACACCGGGGCGCAGCAGCGCCGAGAAAGAAACAGTCCGATCAGCATCCACAAGCCGCGGGCTGCAGAGAGCAGCACGTAATCACTAGCTGAGTCAAATGAGGCAGTAAATCACTCGAAGTCAGTTACTCGGCATTACTTGTTATTTTCTTGCAGCAAACGCTCGTAAAACTCGTAAAACAAGCTGAAATCAAAGCCAAGTATAAAGTTGTAAATATTCCTTCGCAGACCAATAATGGGCTAACTGGTTGCAGAATATTCTTCCTCCCCGGGGGCCTGGAGTAAGGAGCGAGCTGCTCACACAGCCCACGCCACGGCAGCCATCTTGCCTCTAACCGAGATCTTAAAAATAAGTGCATTCACTGGTTGAACCATAATAGACCCCTCCCAAATGGGGGAACCAGTGAAATTTTATTTGTTAGACGAGTCGACTGGGTGGGGCCCAGAGGGAAAAATATAGAAGGGGACTGTGTTGTGATTAACTTTCAGAATAGGTGGACAGTCAAGCACATTTGCAACTATGCGTCAGGCAGCACAGATACATCAATAAAATCTCTGCCGCTAACATAGTTTTATCTAGGAACCCAGAGCAAAGTCTGTTTTGCACAAAAATGGGAGAGGACAAATTGGGCGGGAGAGGAAACCCAGGGAGGTTACCACACACATGGGAATGTCGCCCGGTTTGGACCTTTGAATAGTCCCATGTCGTTCGACATGTTCTACCATCCCAACAGGTATAGCAACCTGGAATCGGTTGATTGACTGTCAGAAGCAAGGAATCCCCTACCTGTTCGAATAGAAAGTAAGTATTTGATGGAAGCAAAAGCCAATTTTAGAGAGCTGAAGCGCCATCTCATTTCAGCAGGAACTATGCCAGATGCAGGTATTCACAGGGTTAAAATAGACCAAAAGAAGAAGGAACCGAGAGATGGGATAGGAGGTAGTTCATTTAATGGAGGTGCCAGGGTAAGAGTCTTTGGAGGGGGGGGGAGCGCAGTGCTATGGAGGATACTTCTGAGGTGGCCGACTGTGTGTCCACATTAACAAACCTTGACCAAAATGGTAGTCCAACACATAGCGTAGATAACAGGAATATTGATATACTTTCCTGGAATGTGGCGGGCCTGAAGAATAAATTAACATCAGAGGACTGGGGTTTGTTCATGGATAAACATGATATCTGCCTTCTGCAAGAGACGTGGGCCGTGGACAAGTTTCAGCGAAATGGCTTTGCTACTTTTAATATCCCCGCTATGAAAGGTGACAGAGGAAGACCATCAGGAGTGTTAAGCACCTGGGTAGCCACCCACTTGGGTGTCACAGCTCAGGAGGTAATAGTTGATGCCCCGGATATCCTATGTGTGATGCTATCCCTCCCAGGTAACAAGTCTCTAGCTATTATTAATATATACTCTAGACCTACCAAGAGTGGACAAGAGTCAGCAGTCTTTAAACAACTGATGGAATTTGCACAGACTCTTGACCCTGGGACTGGTTTAATCATTGGGGGGGGGGGTTAATTGTCAGTTTGACCCCCTTATGAAACCAGGTTCGGAAGATACTGATGAGGAGAATCTGTATTGGAATATTCCCGATTCTACTGTTCCTCCAGTGAAAGCGTGGACCCCATTGGTCCTCCAAATAGCTTCCCTCACTTTGTCTTTGTCTGTAAGGCCATGTAATGGGCGGTTAAAATCAGACAGTCCGGGAAACGCGACTTTTAATAGAGTAGGCCAATCATCAATCTTTGATTACATCTTGATCGAATTAAGGTCATGGGATAAGATCCAGGATTTTAAGATCTATGAACGGACGGATAGTGACCACAACGCCCTGGTTTTGTCTTTAAAGCCAGGGAGTTGGGGATTGACCAACCCTCTGATTGAGCAGAACTGTGTTCAACAGCCTCTCCTCCTTCAAAATAACAGGCGGAGAATAAAATGGCCTCATATAAGAAGGTGCCCAATTAAACATTCGCAAATATATCTCCAGGTTCTTCCTCATCTTATAGACATGGCAGAGGTTGAACAACTGGGCCCTGTAGAGGGGAGGAATAACAGGCCAGTCGAAATTCATAACCAGCTAGCTCAAAAAATGGTAGAGGTCTTTTTTCCACTCCAGATGCATAGGGAAATACAGGCGAAAACCCACCCATGGTATACTGCTGATTGCCGTAAATTGAAAGGGGAATTGATTAAAGCAATCCAGGCCAATAATAGACCCCGAATTAGGCTATTAAGGGTACAGTACAAGCGCGCTGTAGAGAGCGAAAGAAGGCTCTGGGAAGCAGAAAAGTGGTATGAGCTAAAGAGGGCATTACAGCGTAGAGATCTCAAAACATTCTGGGCAATTGTTACTAATGATGGTGGGGCTGGGAAGAACGCAGTTAGCCCCAACATAGCTCCAGCTGTTTGGGACATTTTGGTAGCCTTTACACTCGACCGCTTATTGGCGATTCTGAGTTGGTCTCCCTGTCTCCCTCCACTAGTATGGACTGGGGGGGGGGCAGGAGATATCAACACCCGAAGTGGAATCTGCCATTATGAAGCTGTTGCCCAACAAAGCCCCAGGGCTTGATAAAATCCCTGGGGTCTTGTTTCGGTCAGAACCAAATATATGGGCTCCATATCTCTGCGTCCTCTATAATTCAATCTTGAAGGGGGCAGAGCCGCCAGAGACGTGGCGGGGGTGGAGATTGTCCCAATTTTCAAAAAAGGCTGCCCTCTGCAACCCTCAAACTACAGGCCAATTAGCTTGATAGACATCCCACAGAAAGTATTTGGGCGGGTACTTCTGGAAAGAATCCAGATATGGGAAGAGGACAACAGCATCTTGAGTCCGCTCCAAGCAGGTTTTAGAACCGGTACATCCACAATTGACCAGATCTTCCGACTCCAGGTCCTATACTGGAAAACAGTGAGTGTAGAGGGTGACAGCCTCTACCTCATTTTTGTGGACCTGCGGGCCGCATTCTATCTGGCCCCTAGGGACAAATTGTGGAGAGTTCTCCATGACTTGGGCCTTCCACCATATCTGTTGGAAGTATTGAGGAGACTTCACCTAGGCAACTTTGCTCAGGACAGATGCTGAAAAGTGGGAGAATTGTCCGCGAGATTTAGGGTGCAGAGGCGGGTGCGCCAGGGATGCGTGATGGCTCCCACTCTCTTCTACCTTTATATCAATGGGCTTATTAAATATCTCCTAAACATAAAGGATACGGATGCCCCGAGGTTGGCTCTAGGAAGAGTGCCCGCTTTAATGTTTGCGGACGACACTCTACTGTTGTCTCGAACAGCCACCGGTATACAAGGTATCCTTGATGTTTTCGTGGATTTCTGTGAACTAAGCGGTCTAGAGATTAACTTGGCTAAAACCAAGTTTATGATTCTTAATCCCCCGAGGCAGACATGGCCAAATCCGGCTCTGAAGGGTATACCCCTCGAGAGAGTAAAAAGCTTTGAATATCTGGGCATCACTCTCGAGGAACATCTGGGTTGGAAATACACAGATAGCTAAGTCGACCCTGAAACTGACCCAGACCGTGGGTGGGATTTTTAAAATGCATAGAACACTAGCCTGGAAACCGGCTGCCCCTGTTGGAGAGATATATACGGTTCAAGCCAGAACAGCTGCTATATGGGGACACCATCGGCCCAAAAGCCTGGCAAGGGTAGAGCATACTTTTATGAGACACTTGTTTGCCCTGCCAGTCAGCACCCCCCTGGTCCCACTAAGACTAGACCTGGGGCTACTTCCTGTGGAAGAAGAGGTGGCCCTGAGGCCACTTACCTACTGGAGAAGACTCTGGTCTGTCCCAGAGCTAGTTTCTTATCGGGTAGAGTTCCAGGAGGTTTGGGTCTCTCTTCAATCTAAGAAAATACCATGGTTATCCCACATCAAGGGTCTGTGTATTGGGTTGGGTCTCCCGGAGCTATGGGAATCCCCGGAATCAGCCTGCCCTGTGCATGCAAGGGTGGGTATGATAAAAAGGTACAGGTCATTTAACCTGATGACTCTACAAACCAGTAGCTCAGTTGGTAGATTAACAACCCAATTCCTCGATATTAAAGCAGAGTACAAGAAAGAGGAATTCCTTGATATGATACATCCCCCCAAGCAAGAAAGCTGTTCTTACAGTTCAGATTGGATACACTACCACTAAGGTCATTAACCAGCCATTGGGACGCCAATAAATGTTCTATGTGCCCGGCGTGCGAACACTCCCTGGAAAATGAAAGCCATGTGTTCTTTGTCTGTCCGGCATACGGGCTGGCACACCGTCTCTGGGTAAAACCTATTTGTAAGAACTTGGGTTTCCATAAG
Organism: Lissotriton helveticus; assembly: GCF_964261635.1. NCBI lineage: Eukaryota > Metazoa > Chordata > Amphibia > Caudata > Salamandridae > Lissotriton > Lissotriton helveticus. The sequence continues at coordinate 1,719,239,276 of NC_136057.1, forward strand.
TGTGATCATGCGCTTAGAGTCCTAAAATACGACACACATCCCCCTGTTGTTTTCGCTGTCTCCCGTTTCTTACATTGCATGTGGATTAAACGCAGAACCCATATAATGATTTGAAATAGATTAATGTTTTGTACTGAATGTTGTATTGCATTGATAACATATTAGATGGTTTAATTCTATTCTAACCATGACAGACTTGGTTGTAAATAGGTGTATATATATATGAAATGTATTCTTATTCAATTTTATGTACCATACGAAAATGGATGTTTATGCTTTGATGTTTGTTTTAATATGTACTTTTATGGCCCGTAGTGGTCAAAATAAAGTTATCAATGATGATGATGATGATATGGCAGAGCGGCTAAGCAGTTTCTTGCCTCAATGAGACACTTTTTGACCTACCTTAGCATCACCAATAGTATGTCATGACTTATAAAACATGTTGCTATCTGGTTCTTCTCACTGTCACCCCAAAAACCTACTTCCCTTCCATCTTCTATTCTGCCACCTACTGCATCTCTTTTTCTTCTCTCCTACCTTTCGTAAGATGACTATAGATGGTTGCCTTAAATCACTGTTGTCTATCCAGTGAGATACCAATGTCTTGCAATACCTGCTTCACCCAAAAGTATCATTTCTTATTGTCTCTGCCTTGACCATGTTTTATCTCTTCCACTTTGTGCTTTTAGACGATATTAATCCAGCTTCAAAAGCTATACAAATAAACAATGTGACTTCTAAGACAGAGTCAAAAACTGAAGTACTTTTGTTCTAAAAGTATAAGTTGGCAATTTCTTTACTTTGAACCACTAATAGGCTTCTCTCTCTTCCTCTTTGTGTCTCGCTGAGTATCTCTCTTATCAACTTAAAATTTTCCTTGGTCTTTGTCACTTTTTCTCAGTCTCTATTTTTAGGCTTATTTTAGTCTCTCTCTCTCTCTTGCTCTTGTTCAGTACCTTCCTCCTCTAGATCTAGTATTCTATATTGGCATATGTGCATAGCGACAGTGAAGACAACAAGAGTGATTCAGGAGACTTTGAACATTAATGTGCAATCTCTTCTGCTCTTCTCCGTATTATCCTCCACAAACAGTCCTGAATTCTCTGCCACAGAGTGCATCCTCCTCATGTCCCAGAGCAGCACACCCTCACTCATCCCTCTGAGTCCCTCCTCTACTCCTCCTCCTACAATCACATACCACTTCTTCTCTGCTTATCCATCTCCCCAAAGTGATTGACCTACTGATATTTCCTCCTTCAGATCTATGACAGAGATATTCCTCCTCTTCCTATTACCCATGCCCATCCTTTCGCTGTCCACATCCTTTAATCTTACATGCTTTCCCTCTACCAATACAGTCCCTTCTACTAGTCTCTCTTCTGACTTCCTACAACCTTATTCTCCACTGGAAAATATTTTTGCTCTCTTCATCAATCTTTCATCTACCTTTTCCTCCAGTCCTCCGACACACTGCGTTGCAAGGCCAATTACAAAAACTCCTGGTAAAGGGAATCTCTTGGGTGAGATGCTAAGGGTATTTACATCAAAAGCCGATCACAAAAATTAAGGGGCATATTATCAAGGACGGGCGATACATTATCGCCGCTTTTATCGGCAGGAAACTGCCGATAAAGCGGCGATAATGGGCTTGATAATATGCTCTATGGAATTCCTATTGAAGCCCATGTTAGATGTCTTCACATCTAACATGGGCTTCGATAGGAATTCATAGAGCATATTATCAAGCCCATTATCGCCGCTTTATCGGCAGTTTCCTGCCGATAAAAGCGGCGATAATGTATCGCCCGTCCTTGATAATATGCCCCTAAGAGACTTAACTACCCAACTGGAGGAAATGTGTGCTGCTAGATGGTCACCATGGGGCATATTATCAAGGGATTTATCTCCGCTTTTTTGGCTTTGAAAGTCAAGAAAGCGGAGATAAAATTATCTCCCTATCAGCAACAGGGTGCTAACACGCAAATTCGCATGTTAGCACCCTTTTTCTCTACGCTTCCCCTTGCATCTCTAATGAGATGCAAAGGGGGCGTTCCAGAGAAAAATAATAGGAGAAATGTTGTTAAGGAACATTTCTCCTATTATGAAGGATTTCGCTAACCCTGTTAGTGATAAAAAAAAGCAGCGCTAACCGCGGTTAGCACTGCTTTTTTTACACCTGGTATTTTCCTGACTTAGCCATGATATCCTATGGAAGGTGGATATCATGGCTAAGTTTGTGAGCCCCTATCATCAAGCTAACGCCAAACTTCGAGAGATTATCGTTGGTTTTCCAGCGAGAATCTCTCATTTGGCAGTTAGAGCAAGGATTTTTATCACTTCTGAGATGAAGCTTGCTAATAGCAAGTTATCTCTGCGATAATTTCCGGCGATGCTTAGCGTTAAAAAATTCGTTACTAAGCATCGTTAGTGATAAATATCGCTAATCGTTGGTAATATGCCCCCATGTTTCCTGACACCAGTCATTTGACAGCTGCATGGCTCTTTTTCTGGTTGGACTCATTGGTCACAGAGCATATTAATGGCCTTGTTACCTCTTTGACAATGATGTTCAAAAACATGAGAATTGGAATGTTTTAAAAGTGGCAAAGGGCCCACATTTTAATGTACTAGTTTTCAAACTTTTCATTCAGAGCCACCCTTGAGTTAAAAATATTTTGGTACTCCCCACCCTCCCATGCAATAACCTGCTAAAATGCTTAACAACGAACATTGATTACTTATTTGATTAGATGTTTCACATTAGAAATGTAGGGTACTTGATTGGACTAAAGTCAAAGCTAGGAGAACAAACGTTATATTCTCCGGCACTTTATCCTACTTCACCTTGCAAACATGTAACAGGCTGGGATGTCACAGCATTTCCAAAATCACCAGCCAGGCCAGGGTCCAGACTCCAGTGATATTCATGGAACCTTTTTTTTCATTTCACAAACATATATGGTTGCTTGATACATCAGATTTTGCAGAAAGCAAAAAAGTGATGGCTGGAATGCTTAAATTATATCACTCGTAATTTATTGGGACCATGTTTCAGTCCATTGGTTTTGTTTTTAGTCCACCATGCCATCTCAGACAGAACAAGAAATATGCATATCAGCCTTGGTTCTTCTGAAATAGGAGTAGCCTAGGTAAATATTTCAGACCAGGAACCCTATTAATGGGATCATAAGTAACCCTAAACCAGCTTTGGCCTATTTGGGCCTGAGAAGTAGGGTACAGCTTGAGTGCTATAGCACATTGAACATAGGACTCAGGTCTGAGCACACATATTGCTCTTTGAGTCACACACTAAAGAAAGCAGAAAAGTGATGGATGGAATCTTTGAATTCATCTCAAACACTGGGAATTACTTAGAGAAAGGTTTGAGTCCATTGTTTGTTCCCACTATATGACCTCAGACTGAAACCAGCGATAATCAAATCAGCCTTGGTTCTGCTCCAGTTTTGCATCGCTGCACATTACTTGTGCTGACCATAAGTCATATTCTTGTTATCAATCCCAGAAAGATGAAAGTTTAACACACTCCTACTGGAATTCAACATGTATGGAGGTTGTGTGTAGATGTCTGCAGATGGCACAATAATGGTACATATTACTACTAATATGACGTTGCCTATAATGCGCATGAAACAGAGTGGAGCATTCTTTTTTCCTTGATGTCAAAAAACAATAAATCCTTCATGCACTTTATGTTTAATTAGTATTGTACAATGTCGATGTCTTTGCAGCAAATAAATACAACAAAAAGGGGAGAAGAGAGAAACAATGGGGTGGATTCGGTCTCCCCGGTCATAATTTAGAAAACACAAAAGAATCCAGACCTGGTGTGTCTAGAGTAGTCCCCACGATGGTGGAGAGCACTCAGTGTTCTTTTGATACCCCTCACACACCAAAAGGACCCCTGGTGTCATGCTTCACCATCGGGGTCCTCGCACCCCTCTACGGGGTGCGGCTGGCTGATAACCAACGAAATACGTGGGAGCACTTAAATGGTGACCATGTGTGGTGTGCGAAGGGGTTGTGTCAATCAGTGAGTGGTGGGTTTGGAGTGATGTTAGTGAGAAGTATTAAAAAGGGCCTGGCACGTGAAGGTTAATTAATTTTAATATGCTTCCGTGCTGGCACTGTTAAAAGGTATGTGTCGAGGTGTATGTGTGTATTAGGGTGCAACACCTCTTTTAGTGCGTCAATATGTTTTGAGGCAAAGCATCTTGTTCAGGACGGGGGTGCACAATCCCCACCTTATTCACAATTAGATGTCAAAGGACATCAATAGCCAAAAAATAAAATCAGTTTAGTTCGGCTTTCTGAGGAACTAATTTTTAATGTTTCCTAAGTATCATCAATGTGTACCTGTAGGAAGGGAGGAAAAAAGATCACAAAAAGAAAAAGGCAAATGGCATTACATTAAATGGATTTCCAGATTCTGGAACAATGACCTGAAAAAATAGTGGGGGCATCAAATAGCTAGACAAAATTGTCATACTAATTCCGTGATGTGCCCTGTAAAAAAAGGAGACAGACACAGTAGGACAAACATACACATAACATAAATCACACACTCTATTTCAATATCCATAGGGTTTGGAGGTTATTGTCTTAGTGGTATGATCACACAAAGGAATGAAGGTAGAACATACTTGCTGCCCAACAATTTGCTTGCACCACGAGCCTGTTTCACGAGAGGGGTGATATGCTCATTTGCATACTAAGTTCGGGAAAAAGGAAACCAAAACAACAATAGCAAAAAAGTCAATATCCTCGTGGTCTCTTTTTGACTTACTCGGAGTAATTGCTGGTGAATCTCTCTCGTGTTGATCGGCTGTGCCGTACTTACAGAATCTCGGAGAATCCCTGTCTCTGTCAACCCCTGTCCGCGGCTCCGTCGGTAAAGTTAAACTGGAAGAGCTTGGGTTTATAAAAGACTGCCCATTAACGCTTAAGTTCCGGAAAAAGACTATACATGGTTATATCGGATGAGCCCTTCACCTGTTTCGGATCTCGAGTTTGCGGCTAATGCTGCGTGCGCCGAACTTAAGAGGATAGCAGTTCAGAGAACAAGGAGCATGCGCAGTGGCAGTCCTGCTCCCGAGTAGTGTCTTGGTAGCAGAGTGTTGGTGCGCATGCATTCAAAGAGCCGGCAGATGGATGCGCATGCGTGATATGCCGTGTACAGAAAGAGTGGTCCGCCTCTATTTCTGGTTAGGATTAAAAACAGGATTGTGATATTATTATGAAGAAGCTCAAAACAGGCCTAATTCTTAGCAACCCTCCTTAATGATCAGACTCATAAGCATAAAAGTGGTCTGCATCTAGTTCTGGTTAGAAAAAAAAAGTGAAAAAAATGGGGCATGCGATTTTACTATCAAGAAGCTCAAAAAGCCCAATTACTAGGACACATTTCTGTGTTCAATGAAATTAAACGCAAAATATCATTTCCATAAATGATAATAATAGATGCACCCCTAATAGAGTATAAACAAGCATAGATGGCACTTCTGAGGGCTGATGCAAAGACCAGTAATTAGTAGATTTGGACAAAAATAAGGGTCATTGGGACTCCATACAAAAAGGGGATTTTACTTCGACAGTAGACCCCAGGGGATGTCATCATTGAGCCCATTGAGTTGGGTCCCCAGACGGATAATCCACCGTTGCTCTTTTTCTTTATCAGGACTTAATTGCTCAATAATTGTCAACTTAATGTCGTTGACACAGTCTGAACCACTCAATAATTGAGTAGCCAATTTGGTGGTTGTTTTTTTGCACCTGACGTTGCTTTTATGTTCGTTCAACTTGATTTTGGCAGCTCGGGTTGTCATTCCTATGTACTCAAGCCCGCAAGGGCACGTGATCATGTAGATCACGTGCTTGCTGTTGCAATTGGTGAACTTTCTTTGTTCCCAGTGGGTTCCATTCCGGAAGGTAAGGTGTCTGCTTTTCTGGGTTAGATGGCGACAATTACAATTCCCACACGGGTGATGGCCTTGTACCCACTGGAGTTGAGGTTGTTGTTGTTCCACCTTACGATGGCGTGTGTGGACCAGGATGTCTTTCAGGTTCCGGCTCCTCTTATGGGCTAATAAAGGTTTTTCCAAATGCAGCTTGCCACACACAAGGGTGCGCCAGTGTTTGTTTATAATTCTTTTGACCTCGTTTGAATGCGTGCTATAAGTGGTGACGCAAATGGGTCTCCTGCTTGGCTCTGTTCGGTCATTCCGTACTCTTTCTTCAAGTAGGGCTTCTCTATGGTTGTTGCGAGCCCTTTTCATAGCTTTATCAATAACAGGTCTTGGATATTGTCGGTTCACAAGTTTATTCTTGAGGTCTGCTGCCTGTATCTTATAGTCCCCTATATTGGAACAGTTCTGTCTCAACCGGAGGAACTGTCAGTAAGGGAGGTTGTCACGTAGATGCCGCAGATGAAAATTGTCATACCTTAGTAGGCAATTTTTGGCGGTAGCTTTGAAATGTGTTGTTGTTCTCAGAGCACCTGCCTCAGGGTAGATGTTTAAATCCAAGAAGACCAACATTTCCTTTGATGCAGTACTTGTGAATTTCAAAAAGTTGTTTTGTTTGTTGAGCCATTCCATGAAATCTACAACTGATTGTTGATCACCTTCCCAGATGACCAAGACATCATCAATATAACGTTTCCATGGTGTTATATTGTGTCTGAAAGAGTTGTTGGGATGCAGGATTTTTATGCGTCTCCAGGTTGTGGACAAACACCCTGCTAGACTAGGGGCAAAAGTGCTCCCTATGCTGGTTCCCTGGCATTGCAAGTATATGTTCTCTTCATATTGGAAAAAATTCTTTGTGAGAGCTAAAGAGATACACTCCATAACAACATTTCTGTTTGATATTCACGGTGTTGAGAAGAGGACTTCCTCGATGATATTCATGGTTTTGTTGTGGGGTGGGCTGGTGTACAGGCTCTATACATCCAGGCTTAGTAGCAGTTGGGTGTTAGGATTGAAAGGTAAGTCCTGCAAGAGTTGGAGTATCGCTTCCGTGTCCTTAAGGTATGTATTTGTCTCTTGTACTAGGGGACGCAGAAATGCGTCTGCAAATTTTGACAGGGATTCGAGAATATAACCAATCCCGGAGACGATAGGTCTCCCAGGGGGTTTATTCAGATCCTTATGTATTTTTGGGATTGTACAAAAATAAGGTATCCTGGGCGTTTTCTGAACTAGGAATTCTGCCTCTTTTTTAGACAGCCAGTCATGAGCCAACGCTTCTTCTACCATCCCCTGTATCTTAATCCTTAATGTTTCTGTTGGATCTTCTGGAAGGATGGCGTAATTCCTCCTATCATTTAGGAGCCTTCGGCACTCTTACCTATTCTAGTTATTTGGTTAAAGTGTTGTTTTGTACCCTGATTGTTATTTGTTGGTGGGCGTCTGATTTGATAATTGCATCTTTGACCCATTTTACCCATTACCTTTAAATAGTGAGACATAACACTTTACCATTGAACGAAACAATCATATTATATGATCGTAACATGTATTTGTATTTCGATTGTCGAAGCAATAAAGACATATACAGGACTGTCAGGGCTGCTACTGTCCTCGCAGGAATGCCTGTTCCTGTTGCTGAAGGTCAGGCCAGCAGCTCCAGCCCTGCTAGCCTAGCCCCGGGTCCAGACCGAGGAGTGTGGGGCTAAAGCCCAATCAGCCCAACGGTAGTTGTGTTCCTGGGTTTTAGCTCCTCGCTGCTGCCACAACACTTGCGCACCTTTAGATTAAAGCAGCATCTAGCCTCTTAATGATAAGATGGGGAGCCTGCTGCTACTCGACCACGCTGAATTGCTGGCATTACCATTGTTTTGATCTACTTAGTACAATGTCTTTGTAGTTTTACATAACATAACATATGTATCTGTAAAGCTCACGGTCACCCCAGCGACGGGGCATCTTGGCGCTGAAATGGCAGATGTATATTGTTACCCAACTCAATGGTACTCAGTTTATCGACCTCAAATGGATGAAAGGCTGAGTTGACTTGCCAGGATTTTAACCTGTGACCATGAGGTCGAACACAGGACCCTGCAGGGGATGCATTAGTCTACTGAGCCACCAGACACGGCTCAGTGGACTATGCTCAGCTGTGTTCAGCTTCTTGTCAATATGTTCAGACTCTTGGTGCCTCTTTGGGCCCTCTCCTTCTACTCTGGACTGACGCCCGAGCTAAAGTTGCATGTCCGAGCCCTAACCAGCCTCCATGTAACTTGCCTGATGCTGACAACCAAGATGGCCTCCCCAGCAGGGGGGGCTCCTCCATTATGGCAGAGGAGTGTTGCCCCACTAGGTGGCAGCAGATTTAAACACATGAAAAATAAAATGATAATAAACCAATTTTTATATTATTTTATTTTTCTCCTTACCTGCAGGCTGCCAGCGAGCCACGTCATACAATGGTGCCATGCAATCTATGAAAACTGTGAGGAGGGGTGATGCACACATAGCATTTCTCCACCCGGCAGTGTTGTACATCTGAGTGGAGAAAAGCCACAGACTCCCAGGCACTATCTGAGTGGCAAATCAGTCCGTCAAGACCAATCCGAGCACTTCTATCATGCTGGGAAAAGTATTCCCCAGCCGCGGGCCGTGGAGGGAGTTACGGTGGGGCAGGGAGGCGGGGAGGGGGAGGGGCAGGGTGGAGGGACATAAAAACCGGCATATGGATATTTGCAGGTAAGTACACAATTTAATTAATAAAACGAAATTCGTAGCGCACACAGCATCGCATTTTGCGATGCAGTGCGCGCTACGAATTTCGTTTTATTAATTAAATTGTGTACTTACCTGCAAATATCCATATGCCGGTTTTTATGTCCCTCCACCCTGCCCCTCCCCCTCCCCGCCTCCCTGCCCCACCGTAACTCCCTCCACGGCCCGCGGCTGGTATTCCCAACATGAAAACAGCGTCAGTATTGGCATCTGAAAGCCTGCGCAGTGTGCACCAGCCCTGAAGTCGAGAATGGAGAGAGAAGCAATGCAACGATAGCAACGGCACATAAGTAAAGTTTTATGCTTATTATTTCTTTTTTTGTCTTTGTGTCTGTGCTTACTTTTGTATTTCCCCCCGCCCCTCAGAACCCCATCACTTTGGATCCAGAGCAGCCGCCACAGCTCCCTGGGTGACGCACAGGTGGTAGCAATACTAGCAAAGAACAGGTTGACCCCTAAGGTTAACTATGTCTTTGCATTTTAGTGGGGGTTTGGAACAGTTTCCCCAGCTTCTACCATCCATGAATGTTTTCTGTCTGCCGTTGCGCATAGCCTGTTTGACTCCAGTGTAAACTTGGTTCACTTCAGCAATTTATGCTGCATCTATTTATCTGGGTGTAACAAACGGAAGTTGTTGGGTGCAATCACATTGCTGTGTATCAACTTAATTTAGGTGAATGTGACATTTTGTTGCAGGCTGCAAATTTGGATATTTATTCTGAGGTATGCCGGAGGTAGTTTCAGTGCTTCTGAGGTGCCTCTGCTTTCATTATGGACTGACCCGGGCATCGTTTCCCATGGCCTCTAACCCGTAACACTGATAATGTTTTTTTTTGCATTTCTCTGAATCTAGAAGGCTATGCTTCAACTGATATGTTAATATCTAGATAGAATAATGGAACATTCACAGAGAGGCACTCAAATACTGGGAAACATCCTTTACAACGAAACTTTTACAACGCAGTGCTTTTACAACGCAGGTTTTACAACGAAAACCATTACAACGCATTGCGCTGGGGGGCGCTCTAGCATAGGGAATAGATTTAATTTACTATCCAACACCTTCCATAGTGTCCACGGGGACTGGAGTTGGAATAGTAAATTAAACTATTCACTATCCAGCACCCCAAAGCGCTATGCGTTGTAAAGGTTTGCATTGTAAAAACCGCGTTGTAACAGCATGCGTGGTAAAAGCATGCGTTGTAACGTCATACATCCTCAAATACTAGTTACCACTTTGATTAACTTTTGAGAAAGTGCCACTCAAAGGCAAACATTTAGAAGCTGAATATCACACTAAAACTCAAGCAATGGCAATCTGAAAATATGGCAGCTATGAGGGAGGTTTCTGTGTGTAGGCTTATGACATCATGGTGCTTTGAATACGAGAAAAACTCAAATGAGCCCTCATCTGAACTTTCAGGATATCAAAGACATTTTAACTCTGAGTACTGTCTGAGAATCACGTGCCCTTTAGTATGAATAACATCACCAGTGACATTTGCTTGATAAATTTTGCACACCCCTTGGTTAGTCAAATGTTGCATAGCTGTAATTTGGCTTCCCATACAGAATATGATGGAAGATGTTATAAAGAAATGTGATACATTGAACTATAGCAAAACGTTGATTGTCAGGGAAACGGCTGTGAAATTTGCATAGTTGAGTACTTGTGTATTCGATCAATGACACACATGCACCACAGCCCAAAAACACCTTTTCTTAAAACAGTGTTGAATGTTGAGTCATTCAATCAAAAAAGTGACAACATGCACATCTAGGCCCTGACTCTCAAAAGAGTTGGAGATCTGCAGTGCATGTTTACTATCTTTCAGGAGCTCAGATATATGAATTTAATGTACCCACAAACCTTTCTAGGTGTTTGCCTGAAAACCTAATAAATGTTGAAATTCTCTCACCTTTGCGCAAAAGCATTTAAAAAAAAACCTACAGATAAATATTTTCCCTGTGGAAAAATACTATTCCCTGCATCGCCATCCTTTTTGGAAGTGTTTCCGTTCCCATTCCATTTGGAAAATTGTTTTTTTCCAATTTTCAGTAGTAGTAATTACCTTACTTTTTCCATTGCTGTAAGGAATTGGAAAGGGGTTTGAGAATACCCACTCTCGACTTTGTAGGTGTTTCTAAATTTATCAGGAAAATCTTTACTCAAGAAAACCTCTGCCATCCCTAACGAACTCCTGAACTACCACTCCATCAACACTGCTGCCTTTTCCTGCCAAAGTCATGGAGAAGGCCATCAACCAGCAGTGCACCGAATACCTGGATAAAAACAACCTGCTAGATGCCTCTCAAACTGATTTCTGTGCCAATCACAGCACCAAGACCACCCTGATCGCTGCCACTGATAACATCTGCACTGTACTCAACAGGGGAGAATCAGCAGCGATGATCCTCCTCGACTTCTCTGCAGCTTTCAACACTGTATCCCACCACACACTAATCAAGAGACTGCACCAGACTGGGATCAAGGGCGACACACACAGGTGGATCACATAATTCCTCACAAGATGAATGCAGAGAATCCACCTACCTCCCTTCATCTCGGAGCCCACAAGCTTCATCGCTCAGCCCCTTCCTCTTCCCCTTCCTCTTCAACACGACACCTCTAGCTGACATTGTTAGAACCGACAATCTCAAAATCATATCCTATGCCAATGATACCCATCTCACCCTCTTGCTCTCAGCAGACCCCACCGCCAGTAAGACCAACTTCCACAACTGCATGAATCGAAGTCGCAGACTGGATGAATGACAACTGTTTGAAGCTCAACAAGACCAAAGTGATTCAAACCCACTCCCACACCAAAATACCACGCCTGCATCCTCAGCATCATTCTGGACAACAAACACATTATGAATCGACAGATCAACACAGTCTCCTCTGCATGCTTCATCACTCTCCTCTTGCTCTGAAAAATCTTCAAATGGCTCCCGATCAGCATTAGAAAAACAGCCAAGCTAGCCATAATCACCAGCCAGCTGGACCACAGTAACACACTGTATACAGGAACCACCACCGAACTCACAAGAAGACTCCAGACAATTCAAAACTCAGTGGCCAGACTGTTCCTCAACCTGCCAAAATGGACCCACATCACCTAGCACCTGAGAAACCTCTATTTGCACAGAAAAGATGCAAAATCATGTTGCTGGCAAATGCCTACAAAGCCCTCCAAGACCCATGACCTGCATACATGAACCACCACTTCAACTTCCACCAACCATCCTGAAGCATTCACACTGCCTCCCTCACCCCTGCACAGACACTGCACATCTGTCGTAGCTACAGTGGAGGCTGATCCTTCTCCCTCCTGGCCGCCAATTCCTGGAACGCCCTCAACCTCCACCTCTGAACATCACCCTCACTGACAAACTTCAAGAACAGACTTAAGACCTGGCTTTTCGGCTAAGCCCAGCAACTCAGTGCCTGGATACCCTCACAGGTCATAAGCTGTGCTTGAGAAGTACTGATTGGGGGAATGTGCCCGTCAATCCATTGTGTCCTTTTTGTCATATTTCTCCCGAGACTATTGAGCAGTTTCTATTCTGCTGCCCTTTTTATGATGCCCTCAGAAAAATTTGGATAGCGCCTGTTTGTCGTATTTTATCTTTTAATTGTCTTATGGAAGCTTTACGCCTATTTAGGACAGACACTAAAAGCTGGTTAGTGTTTGCAATCTCGAGGTTTTTGTTATATGCCTGGTGGAAGAGGTCTAAACAGGGCAAATTGTCTTCTGAACACTAATTAATATATTTTTTTTCCTTAGCATAATACTGACAGAGGGCACGCTGTTTTACGTTCTTGTTCTTAAAGATGGAAGATTTATCAGTTTGTCGTATTCCATTATTTATAACATGTATTTTAATGTTTTTTAATTGCTTTACTTTAATGTACTGCTTTTATATGATGTAAATGATCATATTTTTGATCAAATTAAAGACTTATATTGCTTACAAAACAGCCTGGTACTTCCTTCGCATCCTCTATTGCATCTTTTTACGCCAAAGCCTTTACGTCCTGAAACACTAACTCTTCCAGACCCTTTACAAATCTCAGCATGCTCGGGCACTTCCCCTGTACTGGAACTTCCATGAAATCTAGACGATATCCCTCTACCATTTCCAAGACCCATGGATCCTGTGTTATTTCTCTCCACCTTAAACCAAACTGGGCTAATCTGTCGCCCAATTTTACACGTGTGGAAATATGGTCTTTGCAACATCTTACCTGAAGAACCTCTTCGTCTCTTTTCCGAACACATCCCACATGATCTCGTCCTATGTTTCTTTGGGTAGAACCCACCCTGTTCTGATCTCTAGTTGAAACCATATCCATATATGTAACCGTAGGGTCTGAATCCACTCATAAAAGAACCTCAAATGATTCCCTGCCCATAGCCGGGAAATCGGCCCGCATCCTCCTGGCTGCACTAAAAACCTTTCTTATATACTTGTGTGCCTTTTACAAAGAATTGAAGGTACCCATGTACCTTGGCATGTCCCTTTCAAACTCTTCACCAAAGAGCATACCTTCACTCCACTCTCCAAACTCTTTACTGGCTAGCTCAGCCAATTCTGGGTCAATCTCGTTCAATTTGTTCTTGCGCCTCTCAATGCACAATACTGCATTTGTGTTTCCCAACAGGCAAATAGCCCTTTGCATCCATTGGCGCAACTCTTCAATAACAACTCCTGTGTTATTTGTATGTGCCTCCTCACAGGTCAAACACCTTTGAGAGGGTCCCAAGCACATCAAGCAACCTGTCTTGACATCCCTTTAGACCCTTATCCAAGTCCTTCCTAGGGTCGCTGCCAGAATTATTGAGAAAACTCATCACTTTAGGTCTAACCTAGGAGTGTAAGCTACCTTGTTCTCTGCACTCGGCCTCTGACACTTCCATCCAAGCCGAGTCCTCACCTCCTTAGGGATCTCCCTTCGAATCTGATAATATATATATATATATATATAAACACAATTTCGAAGAACGAAAATGACAGCACTCCACTTCAGGAAACTTTTCAACAGCGTTTTTATTTCACAGCTGTGATTGCCTACACGTTTCGAACGTGTCGTTCTTGATCACGGTCTCTAGTCAAACAGTGAGTCCCTTTTCACTTTTGCTTTATATACATGTATTTTACACGCAATGCATTGTGGGCATTGTAGTTGAATTAGCGTCATTCAACCAATATACACAGACAGTTAGTGTAACAATTGACTTCAATTTTTGAATAAAGTACATCATGTTAAAAATGAAGTCAAAATAAATGTCGAAATTACTCTTTTGACATTATGTGGACTGAGTGCCCTTTTGTTGCCCTGCTAGCAGTGTTTTTTGATTATGGTATGCTACGGAGTCACACCCATTTAGCTATTTTGCACTAGTTGTTTTAAATGAGTGAACCCATTCACAGTACAACATTGCACATAAATCAGCACATAGGGTCTATTCCATGCCGCTAAACCACAAACACATTTGGAAGTAATGACTCACGTGTAGCATACCATAGTCAAAAAACACTGCTAGCAGGGCAACAAAAGGGCACTCAGTCCACATAATGTCAAAAGAGTAATTTCGACATTTATTTTGACTTCATTTTTAACATGATGTACTTTATTCAAAAATTTAAGTCAATTGTTACACTAACTGTCTGTGTATATTGGTTGAATGACGCTAATTCAACTACAATGCCCACAATGCATTGCGTGTAAAATACATGTATATAAAGCAAAAGTGAAAAGGGACTCACTGTTTGACTAGAGACCGTGATCAAGAACGACACGTTCGAAACGCATAGGCAATCACAGCTGTGAAATAAAAACGCTGTTGAAAAGTTTCCTGAAGTGGAGTGCTGTCATTTTCGTTCTTCGAAATTGTGTTTATATTACAACGGGACACTGCCTTGGTCCCGCTGACAGCACCAGCTCTTGAGTGCTCCCCCTGCGACAGGGCAAATTGCGAGGAAGTTTAAATACACAGGGGAGAGCCCAACGACCTGCTCGCCGAGTGCAAAACAAACTGACTGCTGGCTCAGCCGAGCGATGTCAAAGTGCGGAAGAACGCAGCCAAGAACAAAGTGAGGAGGCGAAAAGCACTAATTCAACTAACCGGCGAGAAAGAAGGACAAGCGAAGTATCCGGTTACCAGCCTGGTTGAGCGCCGACGTGCTGGGTCGGAGGACACGGACACGGCCGGGAGACTCCCAGGTAAGAGGGGTAAAGGAGAAAGTCTTTCTGTTCAAGCGTTGTTAGCGAGGTGGTAAATGACACGGAGGGTACTGTAACCCGCACGTACTAGAGTAACTCATTAAGGATCACATTGAGTTAACCCACCTCACTCAGGAACAAACAACAACTGTGATTGAAAGAGGAATATACTGATTATCAAATCAAACAACATTCCTCATCTAATCAGACACAGACTCCCTGAATTCACAAAGAGCTGTCGAAGAGAGGAAAGTGAGTTAAAGCGCTGGACTCGAACAATAACTTTAAAAAGAGTTGAGAGAATTGATTAAACAAGAGGATGGAAGAACGCAACGCCAAACGGGCATTAAAAGCGGAGAATATGTTCAAAAAATCCCCCCCCGGTACTAAACGTGGAGAAGCAACAAACAAAAGCGCAACAACAACACCCTCAAATTTAAAACAATTATTTATCAAAATGGAAAAACTACTGCGCAAAGAGATATCGCGCTCCTGGGAGATTATTACCCTAGAAAAATATATTGAGTGCGGAATGGTCCCAAGAGGACTGCGAATCTTCACATTACCTAACCATCCAGATACACGACCAGATATGCTGGAGGAGTGGGGAAAGAACAACATGGATTGCTCCAAAAACATGTTATTGATAATCATCAAATATGCCCGCATTGATGTAAGTGAACTACACACAGCCATTGCACAAATCGAGAAACTGATAATAGATCTGCAGGAAGACCCTGAGGTGGTCAAGAAAATGAGAGCGGATATGGAAAAAAAATTGGATAAACATGAGGATGAAGTCCAAATGAGAAAACAACGGAAGTTCAGAAGGGATGAAGACGACTACGAATTTGGTACTATTTTAACGTTTGCCAAAAAATATGATATCTACAAAAAACAGTGGAAACAAACTCCAACTGCAGGCAATAATAATTCAGCCACGGAAGAAGAGTCAGACTGGAGCGAAGGGGAAGCACGTCAAAGACAACCAACAGATCACAGGTTTAATTTTTTAGAGGAGCTTCAGATGCTCCACATGGAGCAGTCCGCGCCAAAAGGAACGTCCCAAAGAGGAAGATTCAAAGGAACACGAGGAAGAGGGAGAGGATTTTCACAGTCAAAAAAACAAAGCGCAAAACAAGGAGAAGCAACAAACCAAAGTGGAGGATACAATCTGAGGAACAGAACAATAGTGAAAAAATAGCCTCCAGCATTAAGAAAAACACAAATAAACAAAAGAAATCTCCTGATCTAGTAATTAACTTATCAAGATACACCTTGACAAAAAATGAAAACGACCTCCTCAACAAAGGACTATCATTCTGCCCAGAGATACACCAAGAGACCACCGAAACTAAAATTGATCTGTACAAATATATCAGAAAACTGAAACTAAAGAAACACTTCAAAAAATATCCCCAACCACCAGGAAAACTGACCAGCAACAATGAAACATCCAATCAAGGAAAACTTCTTATAAAAGAAATTCCACAACTACGCACAGCGTATGACTTGGCAAATGAGACAACTAGTACCCAAATTGCGAATACTCAAATCTTAGAGGAAATGGCCATAACAACAGACAAATGTCCAAAGACAACATTTAAGGCGCCATCCAAATTCTGTCCCAATCTTTATCCGGGCAATAAGATAGATGTCTTTCAGGACTTAGTGCTGGGAGAAATCGACAAAATGACTAACATAAACCGCAAGTCCACTGAAAACTTAACAAAAAAAGAACGACTAGCCATACAATCTTTAAAATTGAATAACACCATAGAGATAAAACCCGCTGACAAGGGGGGAAATATTGTTATTCTGGAAAAACAAGACTATGTCGAAGAGGCAATGAGACAACTAGGAGACACTTCCAAATACACTATGCTTGAAAGAAATCCGACAAAAGAACTAACAATTGATTTGAGGAACAAATTAGAGAATTGGAAAAAAGCAGGCTTACTTACTGAACAAGAAAGGAGATACCTGATGGTTGATAATCCTACGGTACCAACAATATACTTTCTTCCGAAAGTACATAAAACACTGAACAAACCACCAGGGAGGCCGATAATTTCAAGCTGTGGAAGCTTATATGAGAACCTATCACTATACGTGGATAACTTCATTGCTCCCATTGTACCCACACTAACATCCTATATAAAAGACACAGGGGATTTCTTGCGAATCTTATCCAATACAGAATGGCAACCCAACTATCTACTTGTAACGATCGATGTCGTTTCGTTATATACCTCTATTGACCATGAAATTGGCCTCAAGGCAATCCAATACATTCTCCAACAAAGACCAATCAGCTTATTTGAACATTCAAAAATGCTCACACAGATGATAACACTGTGTCTGTACAACAACATTTTTATCTTCAACAAAAAGATATACAAACAGCGCTGCGGGACTGCCATGGGAGTTTCCTTCTCCCCAAGCTACGCTAATCTCATGATGGGGTGGTGGGAGAGGTGTGTGGCTTGGGGAGAAGAAAACGACCAACACATGGCAAACGTAGCGTTATGGCTCCGTTTCATAGACGATCTGTTCCTGCTCTGGAAAGGAACGGAACAGGAATTTAAAAACTTCTTTGAAGTTCTTAACAACAATACAGTAGGATTGAAATTCACTTACAACATGAGTCGAAGAGAAATTGAATTTCTAGACACCCGAATATACGTGAAAAACAACAAATTGGAAACGACTGTTCATCGTAAAAAAACAGCAACCAACAGTCTTCTTCACGGTCGGAGTTTTCATCCAACTAGTCTGAAAAAAAGTATTCCATACGGGGAATTACTAAGGATGAAGAGGAATTGTTCTGAAGAAAATGAAATGGAGCACAAATTCACAGAAACAAAAATCCGTTTCCAACAAAGAGGATACAAAACAACAGACATAATAAGAGGAGAAACAGCAGCAAGAAACAGAAATAGACATGAAATGTTATCCTCTAATAAAAAATCTGGACCTGGCAAGAGGACAAAACTGAATGAACAAACAAAAGTGAAACGTAAGAAACTACTATGGGGGAACAACCGAGAATGATAATCAGATATACCAAGGAGAGCTTCAAAATACAAAAAATCATGACGAAATACTGGCATGTCCTGAAAAAAGACATTGACATTGGTAATAAGATAGGGGAAAGACCTTTGATCACATACAAAAGAGCTCCCAATCTATCAGACCATCTTGTACATAGCCACTTTGAACTACGCAAGGAACAACCATGGCTAACAACAAAACAACTAGGTTTTACCAAATGCCTTGTATGCAAAGCGTGCAAAATTGGGAAGAACTTAAAGCAATTATCGGATCCCTTGAATAAGAAATTTGAAATAAAACAGCAAATAACGTGTGAAACTCCATTTGTAGTATACCTATTCCAATGCCAATGTGGCAAAAGATACATTGGCAGCACCACGTGCCCTCTAAAGAAACGCATTCTAGAGCATACAAGGGCAATACAAAACAAAGACTTCTCGTATGCTATGGCTAAACACATGTCCAGCCATCCAGGATATACATGGACAAACATGACGTACTCTGGCCTAGCTGCAATACCTCAACATGAGCGCGGAGGGGACAGAAGATTAAAATTGAGGCAACTGGAATCAAAACTAATCATGAGATTTAAGACTATACAACCGATGGGACTTAATGCAGATGCTGAACTACATGTGCATCTCTAATTGATATGACCAGACGAATTCTCATAATCAAGACTCTCAACTGTTTGTTTGTTTAATTTGAAAAATACACAGCGCAATACTTCTTTAAATTGTGGTAAAGATTAGCGGTGGCAAGGGCACTCAGCCCAGGAAACACGGAGTCACACCCATTTAGCTATTTTGCACTAGTTGTTTTAAATGAGTGAACCCATTCACAGTACAACATTGCACATAAATCAGCACATAGGGTCTATTCCATGCCGCTAAACCACAAACACATTTGGAAGTAATGACTCACGTGTAGCATACCATAGTCAAAAAACACTGCTAGCAGGGCAACAAAAGGGCACTCAGTCCACATAATGTCAAAAGAGTAATTTCGACATTTATTTTGACTTCATTTTTAACATGATGTACTTTATTCAAAAATTGAAGTCAATTGTTACACTAACTGTCTGTGTATATTGGTTGAATGACGCTAATTCAACTACAATGCCCACAATGCATTGCGTGTAAAATACATGTATATAAAGCAAAAGTGAAAAGGGACTCACTGTTTGACTAGAGACCGTGATCAAGAACGACACGTTCGAAACGCGTAGGCAATCACAGCTGTGAAATAAAAACGCTGTTGAAAAGTTTCCTGAAGTGGAGTGCTGTCATTTTCGTTCTTCGAAATTGTGTTTATATTACAACGGGACACTGCCTTGGTCCCGCTGACAGCACCAGCTCTTGAGTGCTCCCCCTGCGACAGGGCAAATTGCGAGGAAATATATATATATATATAGTAAGTATGGGTGCAAAATCCGCTCCACTCGCGAAATTTGTGAATTTTCAGCAATTTCGCGATAATTATCTGTAATACCGGAAGAAAGGTCATTGCATCCCTGAGTTTCTCGAGCGCAATCCCCGTTCCTGTGACCAGGAGGCTGCTGTCTCCTCACCTGCTGCCCTGCTCGCTCTCTGACCCTTTATACACGAGGCATGTTGACACGCATAGAAGCCCCACACCACACACTAGCGGTATCAAACGTCTTCCCGCCCGTTCCCAACTATGATGGACAGCTAACTCAATGGACCTCGGCGCCTTTTGGCGCTGTGACAAAGTTACAGGCACACATGGTCAGTGGAGACAAATCTTCTGGCCCAACGCAGCTGCAGTGTAGGAAAAGCACTATCATTTACCCAACGAGGTAGTACTTACTGGATTAGCCAGTAGTACTCCAGTTGAGTAGAGGTATTGCACAAAACGGTGGCATCTTCGTGAATAACTATGCAGGGCAGGATTCATTCTGGCATGAGGCTCCTGTCATAAAAATTAAACCTCAACAGGAAGCATTTACAGATATAAAGCAGGTGCCCGAGTTGAAGCTCAAATTCAGTAACGTTTTGATGAGCCCAAAAGCACTAGTGAGCACGGTCGATGCTGGGCAAGTGTGCTTTAACCCCATATCAGCCGTCGAAAATTAGCTGTAATACCCGAGGGAGGTCTTTGCATCCCTGAGTTTCTCGAGCGCAATCCCCATTCCTGTGACCAGGAGGCTTCCTTCTCCTCACCTGCTGCCCTGCTCGCTCTCTGACCCTTTGTTAGATCTGGGGGTCTCTAGTTGGCAGAGGTAGGTACCACTGTCCAAATAGGGACCCTTGCTTCTAGTCAGGGTAAGGAGATAACCCTCTGAGATAACCTCTGCTCACCCTCTACGTAGCTTGGCACGAGCAGTCTAGGCTAACCAGAGGCAATGCGTAAAGTATTTGTACCAACACTCACAGTAACACAGTGAAAACACCACAAACTGACTCCACAACAGTTTAGAAAAATAAAGGTATTTTAATCTAAACTACACAAGACCAAAACAACAAAAATCCAACATACACAGTTCAAGAATATGGTTTCAAAAGAGTTCTTAAGGTTGCGTTAAAATTCTTTAGGTTGCGACAGAATTCTCTACGTTGCGATAGAATTCTCTACTGATGCGTGAAAAGTTCACAGTTGCGTCACGTTTACTCACAGTACCTTTTAGTTGCAACAAAGTTCCAAAAGCAGAAGCTGGTGCGGTGGAAAACAAGCGATGCGTTGCTCCTGAGACCCTGGGGAGGCGATGCGACAGCCCCGCTGCAGCAGCGGGCGTGTTGCGACGAATCCGGTCTGTATGGGGAGGAAGGCCACTTGTATGGATTCCGGTGCGTAGGAAGTTTGTTCTCGCAAAGACACGATGCGACGATCTCGTAGGGGCTGCAACGATCTCCGGGGCGACGATGCGCGGTCCAGCGGTGCTCCTCTCTCTCGCAGCTCCTCGATGCGATGGTTCTGCGACGATGCTCGCAGCGACGTGATGCGGTCCGCAAGCAAGCGGTGCGGCGATCTCACCCAGCGACGACAGGCTCTGCCACGACACTCGCAGCGATGTTCGACTTTCCCGCACTGGTCTGGTGCATCCCGCAAATGAAGGATGCGACGTCTCTGGCAGCGGCGTCAAACGCTGCGATGATCTTGACCTCCGTAGCGGCGGGAAACTTCTCGCACTGTCGGGGATGTGCTCCGCAAGCGAGCGATGTGACACTTTTCAGTTTCAAAAGTCTCTCAAGCTTAGTTTCAAGCTTCCCAGCACAGGTACAACTTCCAGAGGCCCCACAACTGGATCAAGCACTCTAGGAAGGACATAACTCTCTCAGCAGAGTTCAGGGAAGCTGGGGGTGAAGTCCTTTTGTTCCTGGGACTTCAGAACAGGGAGCCAGCTCTTCTCAGGCCCTTGGAGATTCCTTCAAGCAAGGGGACACAGCACAAAGCAAAGTCCTTCCCCTCTCCTTGGCAGCAAAGCAACAGCAGGTCAGTCCAGCAGAGCAACAGCAGGACAGTCTTCCTTCTTCAGTTTCAGCTTTCTCCTTGGCAGAGGTTCCTTCTTGATTCCAGGATGATCTAATTTTCTGTTGTCAGGGGTCCTGTACTTATACCCCTAAAGTCTTTGTTCTCTCTGTGCATGTGGGCCCTGAGCTCGGTCGGAACCAGTTCTGGGTGTTTCCTGAGTACTTTGTTTTGCTGCTTCTTCTTTCCTTTCAGAGTGAGGGGCAGGGTCGTCAGCCGCCCAGCAGGAGGTGGAGCCAGCATTGTGGAAGGCAGGCACAGCCCTATTCAGGCCCAGGTGCTCACTCCTCCCACCACTCCAGTTGCAAATGCAGTCATTCAGCCTAGGGCTGACTCAGCCAGCCTCCTGGGGAATCCCCAACCCCTGTCACTCTCAAACCAGACAGTCAATACACAAACAGGCCCAGGCACACAGAAGGGTCAGACAAGAGAACAGCAACTTTCTAAAAGTGCTGTTCTCAAACACAAGATTTAAAAACAACCTTTCCTAAAAGATGTGTTATTAAATTCTGAGTTCAGGGATACTAGATACTTATGTCCTATCTTGTTCCTATGGGAAGAAATGCTGTTAACCACTGTAGCCAGCATCCCCCATGTTAATCTATGGAGCAAGATAGCCTTACAAAAGTGAACAACGAAAATGGCTGCCATTCACTATCAGAGCATGTTACCTGCACTAGTACATGCTCTTCCTTTTACATACACTGCACCCTGCCCAGGGGGTACCTTGGGCCTTCCATAGGGGTGACTGATGCGTACAAAAAGGGAAGGATTAGGCCTGGTCAGTGGGGACACTGATTAGGAGGACATGGCAGTTCTAAACTGCACACAGGCACTGCAGTGTCAGGCCTGAGACATCATTTTAGGGCTACTCCTGTGGGTGGCACAATCAGTGCTGCAGGCCCACTAGTAGCATTTGTCATCACCAGCCCTGGCACATCCAGTGCACTTTAATAGGGACTTCATGGTGATACAAATATGCCAAACATGTATATCCAATCAGAATATAATTTACATAGGGAGCACTTACACTCTGGCACTGATCACCAGTGGCAGAGTGTCCAAAGCATCTAAACCAGCAAAAACGAAATCCAGCACAGCATCAAAAATACAGGAGGTAGAGGCAAAAAGATAGGGGAAATCACGCCAAAGATGCCAGGTCTAACACCCTTTATACACAAGAGGCATGTGAACACCAATAGAAGCCCCGCACCACACACTAGCGGTATCAAACGTCTTCCCGCCCTTTCCCAACTATAATGGACAGCTCACTCAAGGGACCTCGGCACCTTTTGGCGCTGTGGCAAAGTTACAGGCACACATGGTCAGTGGAGACAAATCTTCTGGCCCTACGCAGCTGCAGTGTAGGAAAAGCACTATCATTTACCCAACGAGGTAGCACTTACTGATTAGCCAGTAGAAAGTACTCCAGTTGAGTAGATGGAAATCGCAAACAAATCCGCGATTTTGCGGGAAAATCCACAAATTCGCAGACTATTTTGCGATTTCGCGCAAATTCACAGATCGCAGATCCGCAAAATTCGCCCATACTTAATATTTAGCCACATGTTCTGCTGGAGTCCATTGTGGCAATAAAGGATGTGGAATCAGCAAAGGGTCAAACATTTCCTTCCCAAGAGGATCAACAAAATCGCCCAACTCTAACTTAATTTTCCTGTCGTCCACCTTTCTCCTCTTCCGCACAATCTCCTCATCATCCGAGTCTTCAAAACTTGTTGAGCATGTCAGCTCTACGAGGTTCGAATTGGAGGAGAATGATTTTCTATAGTAAATGGCTCCTTTATAGAACTCCTGCCGTCATTTCTAAAATGTATGAGAATGTCAGCGCTATATGTTTTAGATGTCAGCAATATAGTCCTGCTAACTGGTCTCACACTATTGCTCATTGTGATAAAATTGTGCCTTTTTGGAGGGAAATCTTCAAATATATAGAAAAATATTGTGGGATTGAAATTGCTTATAATGCCAAATTAATTCTCTATGGATATGATTGTGATTTTGGATGTTCAGAACAGATGGCTAAATTATTGTTTATTATGATGGCAGTAGCAAGATCCCTGGTGCTGCAGAATTGGAAATCAATACATGCACCATTATTTAATGCCTGGTTTCAGAAAATGAGGAGTGTTCGAACTAGCGAATATCGCTATGCACAACGAATTGGGAGGCTGAGGAAATTTGATAAGATCTGGAAAGCGTATTTTGCGTAATTTTGGAAGTTGCCTTCTGTATTATTATGATTTTGTAAAAAAAAAAAAGAGCATGTTAGCTCTACATCTACACTTGCAGAAGAGGTATCACATGCCACCACACTGTGGCTTCTCTTCCTTGCCTTTATAGCATTCCCTTTAGCCTTTATAGCATTCGTTTCTTCCTGAACCTTATGTTCAGATCCTTTTACCATTTTTCTCCGATTGACTTCTGATTGAACTGATAATCCTACCTTCAGTCAGCTGGTCGATCTAATTCCCAAAACATGGCATTCCTTATTTCTTGTTTAAAACATATCTTCTAGCCAATCTCTTAAAATGTCAGCCGCATGCTACGTAATGCGGACAGCGGCTCCATTTTTCCACAAAAACAATCTCCTCAGAGAGTTCAAATATAAATGTTCTGCTCTCGCCGAGGACAAACGCTTATCCCACGAAGTTGCAGACGGACCACACGCGAGCTAGGTGCACCAAATCAAATGCTCTGCTGTGCTTGGGTGCTTACTGCCTCGCTCTCCCATGCGCATCTGCAACCGACAAATACAACGGTAGGACACGATCTCCTTCCCAATACAATAAAAAACAGCACAAAACGCTTCAATTATCACTCATAACTGTAGTGCTCCAACCAATTTAAAAATTGTAATACAAATTCTTCCATCTTGGTATACTCAAGTAGATACCTTAAAACTCACAATTTTCATCCCTATAACATTAAGCTCACAAATTATTTACTTTAAGGACAACTCATCCTGCTTAACTCAGCTTAATACTATTAATTCAATATAATAAATACTATTTTCTCACACATATATTAAGGACATTAAAAAGGATGTACTTTTCTGTGTATGAGAGGCAACAAAAGAAGGAAGATGGCTGCCTGAGATTGGATTATATGCATGTTCTCTGTTCTAGAGTTTATTGGTGTTCTAGTTCTAAGTTTTCAGTTGCTGCTGTGTGTGAGGAGCAATAAAGGATTATTGCATAATATTGGCCTCCGAGCCTTGCCATAAAATTGAATTGAGAAATCTCTGGGAAGATTATGCATTCACCAAAAATAGCATTACTAAAATTAGGTAACTTTGTCTCTCCACACATTAATGTGGAATAATGAACAGTGATCACATCTGCTGCTTCATTTCCACATTAATGTTCATGCTGAACAAAAATTTCAACCTCCAAACCCACATACGTTTGTTAGCCAAAAGAGCACAATTCCAAATAAGAGTGACCTTCCTTTCATGATGAAGACTTTAATTGAGTGGTTCATTCTCTATCCCTATCCCTATCCTTATTAATCTATGATAAATCCCTGCTTACTAGAATTCCCAAGTTACATCTCGCTCCCTTTAACATAATCCACGCTGCAGCCAGATTGGTGTCTGGTACCAGTTAGTATGATTGAACACCAATTCTGATTTGGCTGGTGATCGAAGCCAATAGCTTGCTTACACTGGCTTGCCTCATCCATAAAACTCAGATTTCTGACACTCTAAATTAGTAAACACTGAGGGCCTGATTCACAAAGGGCCTCCACGCACGTGGTAGAGACTCCACAGCTATGGGGTGATCTCCCCACCAGGGGGAGTGTCTCTTCACAGCGATAATTCTCATTGTGGAGATTCTGTCCAAAGTGCCAAGACCCCACCATGACTGAAGTGCCTCTGCCATGAATGAGGAGGCATTTGAGATTCAGTTCCTTAGGCTGGGGCTCTGAGGCAAAAGAACAATTGATGGACAGAATGTAGAACAATGTCATACATTCACCCCAGTACAGAGATCTGGGCCTAAATCCATCGCTCACTATGCCAATGCCATTCCAGTTTGGACCTAGCCATATGCAAATCAGTCTTGACCCTGCGCCCAATAGGAACAGTCCAGCCCGAACTGCTAGGCCAGGTCATCCCTGGACTGGAAACAAGCATCCGGTCCCAGGATGCTTGTTTCCGGTTCAGGGGAGACCTGGCTTGGCAGTTCGGACTGGACTTTTCCCATGAGTCATAGGGTCAAGACTGAGTTACATATAGCTGGGACTGAACTGAGGTGGCGAAGTGAGCTAAAGAATGATGGTGGATTCAACCCAGATCTGTGACTGAGGGAGTTTCTGAAAAGGTCCAGCGCTACGTCCATCATCTCCTTGTGTTTGGGACTCTGAGGCAGGCAATGGAAGCTAGCAATTCAGACACCCTTCTGCTTGACCCCCCTATCTGCAGAAAGAAAATGAGCTCAATGAATTCTCTAAAATGAAAATTAAACAGATATCATTCCCCCATTCATCAACACTTCCTGATATGATGGGGCACACAGCTTTTCAAGAATATTTTAATATTTCACGCTATGTTAGGGGCTCATATATATATATATATATATATATATATATATATATATCGGTATATATATATATATATATATATATATATATATATATATATCACAGCACACGTTCTCAAGTCTCTCAAGAACGACGTCCAGGCCAGCTTAGTTTTCAAAAACCGGTGTTTATTTCACAGCCCACTCAACGTTTCGGGAACCACTTCCCTTGCTCACGAGTGATCGTGTCTGTTTACACCCAGTGTTTTAAGGTTTGTCATGTGATCAGAAACAAAATAAACATAGTAAACAGACTCCCATTTCATTAGTTCTCTGGAGCTGAGAAGACAGACGTCTATGCTTAGTCAGTGGAACGTGGCACATTTTAGAGATTCTCATTTAAATAAATGAAATGTATTCGTCCTTCAGTTGTGACAATAGAAATTAATTTAAATTAAATAAATACATTGAATTGGCGGTATATTTTGGCCACAACAATGATGCTCATGATTTGACGTTATTTGGCCTCTGTTTCCCGTCGACCGGTGACATAATAGTATTTCATGCAGTCACGTGATTTTTGGCCCCAGTGGGCTAAAACAAAACATTGCAATTCTGTACATTGCATAAATCAAGCAATGTCAATTCTGCATCCTCCAAGTTGACTCACTCGTGGTAGATCACATCAGATCCTACTGCTCACGTCGTGAATACTACGTGTGCTGTGAAATCGTAGGGAGTGGCGCTCCCGTCCTGGCCCGCCGCTGCAAGCGGCCACTTATGCTTCGCGCCAAACGGAGGAGTTGGATATATATATATATATATATATATTTTTTTTTTTTTCACTTAAAAAACCATAGGTTTCAGGCCTTATATAGTTAGGAATTAGCATTTAAAAAACCATTGAAATTGCTCCTATATAGTTAGTTGTACTAACTATATTTCGCGCACCTGCAATCCACTGCTGATGATGTCACATATTACATCATTCATGACATGGTCATTGACATCACTGATGACATCACTGATGGCATCTCAAATGACATCACTGATGACATCACTGATGACATCTCATTTGACATCACTTACCTTACATACATTCATACATATTGAAGAATTAGTGGATTTATAAGTGTCTGGATGAAGGATTTAGTAGGTGCATGACTGACTGTATGAGTGAGTGATTAAATGTGTCTCACTGAGTGCATGGGTTAGTGACTAAACTGTCTGAATGTGTGCATCAGTATGTCTGTTGTTGTGTAAGCTGCTGCATGTGTTGATCAGTAGCTATATGAGTGGCTATATGGGTTATTGATTGGTTGCCCAAGTATTTGAATGGGAGACTGAGTGTGTGTGGGTGGCTGGGACGTCTGTGACTCTGTGCATAGATGTGTGAGCAGTTGATTCAATAGGTGTATGAGTTCAAGAGTGCATGTGCAAACAGCTATATGGGCGGTTGACTGTGTGCATGGGTGTGTTGGTGAGTGAATGGATATCTCAGTGCTACATGTCCAAGTAAGTACATATGTAAAACACAGTGCATGTGAGAGTTGGCATATATAAATGACTATACATGAGAGCCAGTGAATGTGCGAGTGGCTGTATGGAACATTGTGTACTTGTATCAGTGATTGTATAAGAGAGTAAGTATGTGCTAGTATATGTTTGAATAAGTAAGGTGTTGTGTGTATAACTGTATAGTTGAGGAAATGGAAGTGTGATTGATTCTTTGCATGACTGACTAGGTGTGTGAGTAACTCCATGGATGAGTGGCAGTGTGTGAGTGTCTGTATAGATGTATGAGTGCATATGATAGTGTTGTATTGATGAGTGACTGTATGTATGAGTGATTCTATGGGTGAATGAGTAAATGTGTGTGTAGACCTAGGAATCAGTGAGTGCGGATGTAGTAACTGGTATTGGTGTGTCAATGGTTTCAAGAATGGTAGTCTGTATTTAACACTGGGTGTATCAAAGGTTATATTAGAGTGCGAGGAGGTGCATCGTATTATCACATGAATGATATCATCAGTGATGTCAAATGAGATGTCATCAGTGATGTCATCAGTGATGTCATTTGAGATGTCATCAGTGATGTCACTGACCATGTCATGAATGATGTAATATGTGACATCATCAGCAGTGGATTGCGGGTGCGCGAAATATAGTTAGTACAACTAACTATATAGGAGCAATTTCAATGGTTTTTTAAATGCTAATTCCTAACTAAATAAGGCCTGAAACCTATGGTTTTTTAAGTGAATTTGCAAGGTTTTTAAAATGCTAATTCCTAACTATATAAGGCCTGAAACTTATGGTTCTTTAAGTGAATTTGCAAGGTTTTTTAAATGCTAATTCCTAACTATATAAGGCCTGAAACCTATGGTTTTGAAGTGAATTTGCAAGTTTTTTAAATGCTAATTCCTAACTATATAAGGCTTGAATCCTATGGTTTTTTCAGTGAATGTGCAAGGTTTTTTAAATGCTAATTCTTAACTATATCAGGCGTGAAACCTATATTTTTTTTCAATAAATTTCAAAGGTTTTGTAAATGCTAATTCTATTAGCGGATAATGTTTATATATGTTATTATCCTTCCACCTGAGCAGCCATCTTGTTTCTCAGGAGAAGTGAGGCACAAGAGAGCACAAAACAAGAGTGGAAAATGCGAAAAGGGGGCAGGGTTGAGACCCCCTGACCCCCTAGCCCTTTTCAGGGGGTCCCAGAAAGACCACCAAGTGCAAAAAAAGTATTTATTTTTTTAAATCGCGGGGTACGCGCACGGTACGCGTACCGTACGCGTACGGTGCGCGTACCCCACAATTTTTTTTTTTGCCCTTGGGGGTCCGTTTGGGACCCCCTGAGAAGGGCTAGAGGGTTGGGGGGTCTCTACCCTGCCCCCTTTTCGTGTTTTCCACTCTTGTTTTGGGCTCTCTTGTGCCTCAGTTCTCCTGAAAAACAAGATGGTGGCCAACACTTCCTGGTTTGGACAGTTTGGAATGTTGACAGTCGACTGCCAGCCAATCAGAAACTCGCTCACGCACGTAAGGGTACGCGCACGTACGCGTACGGTGCGCGTACGGTGAGCGCATATAGATATATAATTTGCTCAAATTCAATTTTCTCAAAAACTACTGGAGGGATTTTCACCAAATATAGAAAAGGCACTACTGCATACCTGTCCCTACCATTTTGCCTAGTTTGGTGTAATTCCGTTCAGCCGTTCGGGCTGTAGCCGTGTCTAAAGGTCCCATAGAAAATGCCATTTGAAAAATTTCAAATTACATTTTCTCAAGAACTACTGGAGGGATTGTCACCAAACATAGCAAAGGCACATCTGCATACCAGGCCCTACCATTTTGCCAAGTTTGGTGTAATTCCATTCAGCCGTTTGGGCTGTAGCCGTGTCTAAAGGTCCCTATGGAAATGAACATGGGGAAAACACATTTTGGGACCCCCCTTTCGGCCCCAGCTTAACGAATCCCCCCGAAACTTTCAGGGAAGGAGCGGAGCGGAGCTGGCCAAAATTCTGGAAAATTACACACAGATTCCTCAATCTGCGCCAAAGTTATTCCCAATAGAATGTTGAGCGCATATAGACATATAATTTGCTCAAATTCAAATTCTCAACAACTACTGGAGGGATTTTCACCAAGTATAGAAAAGGCACTACTGCATACCTGTCCCTAACATTTTGCCAAGTTTGGTGTAATTTCGTTCAGCCTTTCGGGCTGTAGCCGTGTCTAAATGTCCCATAGAAAATGCCATTTGAAAAATTTCAAATTCAATTTTCTCAAAAACTACTGGAGGGATTGACACCAAACATACAAAAGCCACTGCTGCATACCAGTCCCCACCATTTTGCCAAATCTGGTGTAATTCCGTTCAGCCGTTCGAACAGTAGCCTTGTCAGAATGTCCCTATGGAAATTAACATAGGGAAAACACGTTTTGGGACCCCCCTTTTTTCTTTGCCCCCGCTTGACGAATCCCCCCGAAACTTTCAGGGAAGGAGTGGAGCCCAGCGAGGCACATGTAAGGAAAATTACAGGCAGATCCCTCAATCGGCGCCAAAGTTATTCCCAATAGAATGTTCGGAATTTCCTATGGTAACTAGGTCCTAACTATATATACCTACTGGCGACCGCCAGTAGGTAATATATATATATATATATATATATATATATATATATATATATATATATATATATATAACCTCCACAGCGGTTCCTTCGCGGGAGTTTGCGCAGCGCTCACGTATGTGCGGTGTCCTGCGGCAGAACCAAGCCGCTAATTATTGCCAAACTTTTCCAACCAGGGAAAACAACGGGTCGCACAGCCAACCTGGATTCAAACAGTGATCCTTTTTATTTCAGTTATTTCAAAAAAGGGCAACAGGCGCAGAGATCTACGCGTTTCGGTGTCCCTCCACCTTGCTCACGATCGTGAGCAAGGTGGAGGGACACCGAAACGCGTAGATCTCTGCGCCTGTTGCCCTTTTTTGAAATAAATGAAATAAAAAGGATCACTGTTTGAATCCAGGTTGGCTGTGCGACCCGTTGTTTTCCCTGGTTGGAAAAGTTTGGCAATATATATATATATATATAGATATATATATATATATATATATATATATATATATCTATATATATATATATATATATATATATATAAATATATATATATATATATATATATATCCAGACAAAATCAAAATCAAAATCTTTCCAGTTTGAAAAGAAAACGGGGACCAACTCGCGTACTCTATTTTTCACTTTTTATTGCCATCCTTTAAATCATAGCCACTTTTTTAGCAGGCAGGCACATATCAACGCGTTTCAGGCTGCCACAGCCCTTGATAGTGAACAAGGGCTGTGGCAGCCTGAATCGCGTTGATCTGTGACTGCCTGCTAAAAAAGTGTCTATGATTTGAATGATGGCAATAAAAAATGAAAAATAGAGTACGCAGTTTGTCCTCATTTTCTTTTGAAACTGGAAAGATTTTGTCCGGATGCCTAAAGCGGCGTGGTTCTGCCGCATGGGTTAACGAACCGGCATTTGAGAGCGCTGCAGTTCCCAGGTGCAAAGGAGCCTATATATATATATTTTTTTTTCTCACCAAAAAATTAGACTCGCACTCATCCAGGATGCGTTTTAAGCAGGTTTTAGTAATTCAAGTGCCATTACAGCACACAGCACTCTACTCCACCTACGCATTTCGATCTAACGATCTTGCTCATGGTTACAAACACGGTTTGGTGAGAAATTAATAATCAGGGGAAGCCCGTCCCTGCAACTAGCACCAGCTGTGGGGGATAGCGCGCCTTCTGTAACGGGAGTGCCTCGGTGAACAAAATATATATATATATATATATATATATATATATATATATATATATATTTTAAGCACAAGCAGTGTTTCAGTACTTCATTAAAGTGCGGTAGAGACTGAGTACACCTAGGGGGCCCATTACGATGTCGGGCGGATTGCCTCTGCCAGGCTGGCGGTAGCCACCGCCGGCCTGGCGGAGGCAATCTGCCCGACACCGTTCCCCCAATTCCCCCCACCATATTAGTATGGCAGGGGGGACCGCGGCAGACGGAAAGACCGTCCGCCGCTTTTCCGCCCCGGTCGCCTTGCGGCCGGGGCGGAAAATGTTTAATATGGTGGCGGTGTCTCATAGACACCGCCAGCCATATTACAATGGGCTTTCAGACATGCCTTTCCAGGGCGGCAATGCCGCCACGGAAAGGCATGCGGTCTTCACTCTTGGGGCCCTCTGCGGGCCCCCAGAGTGAAGGAGGGGTGGGGGCTGCACACGGGGGGTACCTGTGGTACCCCCCCCCACATTTGCATAAACAAAGCGGCAGGCACCGCGTGGTGCCTGCCGCTTTGATTATGCAAATGCTGAAATGCATTTCTAGCATTGTGGCGGGTGGTGCTGAGAGCACCGCCTGCCACAATGCTAGAAATGCAGGATGTGCCCGCCACTGTGGTGGGCACATCCTAATGCCCCACACGGGACCCCCGCCCTTATCGCGGGCGGTCCCAAATCCCCGCTAGGATGACGGGCGGACAAAGTCCGCCCGTCATCCTAATAGACCCCTTAGTGTCAGTTGCAGACGTAAGCTTCAAATAGATTGTGCCTTAATTCAAATCCCTGTTACCAAAAATATGTGAGAAAAACGAAAGCTTCTCATTACAATACATTATTCACTTTTTGATCTCTGTGTACAAGCTGATCATTAAAGAGTTGACATGCAGTGCTATAGACAATTTCTATATAAAGTGGAGATATATAAAGTGAATATATTTATTTTCAAAGGTTCAGTGAAAATTCTGAGACATTATACATCATTGTAGAATGTATGATCTATTGGTGACTTAGTTATAGACGGTTTAAGTGGCAGTATGATTGCAAGCATTATTAAAATAATGCACACTATAGTGCATAACTTAAAGTTGAGTAAGGTATAAAAATGAAGCCATTCTTTTAAAATTCTATGTAAGATGAGTAATTTCAAGGGCATATCTCATAAAGGTAAACTTTAACCAAAATATGGTATTTAATACTAAGAATGATATTTAATGAATTTAAAGTTGTTGATTTCATTAGTGTCCACAGAGCCATTACATTTCTGACACACTTGAATTCTAGTAAAAAAATTAACATAACTTCTAAAATAATGAGGGTCATTTCGCAGATACCCCTGGGTGATAATGCGCTCTATAAGTCTATATTAACATAACATAACATATGCTTCATATTGTGCTTGTTCTGCTTGTTGAGATAGGATAAAGCCATTACGACTAAAGATGTTATGGAAAATTGGGTGAATACCTTCCAGTATAAAAAGCTCACAGCAAACTGTCATATAGATTGGATGATATCATCAGTGATGTGATGTAATATGTGAGGCAATAAGCAGTGCATGGTGAGGGCGCAATGTATAGTTAGCTCAGTAAACTGTAACTGGTAAATTTCAGTGTGGTTATTTTAAGCAATAGTTTTTTTTATTATTACAACACCTGACTATAACTTCATTTTAACCTTCGTTATTTTCAGTGAACTTCTAGGATTTTTTAAAAGAAGGCTAAAATCTCATTACCTTACAAAATTTTAACTTTACTGTAATGTTTTGATTTTTCAATACATTTCTGAACTTTTTTTCAAAGTAAAGTAGGATCCTACGACCATGGATCTGTGGTGTTTCACCTAGAAGCTTTCCACTGGTGGACTCATGGGTGCAGTGGTTAATTTGTAAAAAATAAATAAAAAACAAGTCCCCGGGACATTGTTAAGAGGCCACTGCAGCTTGTACCACCCATTGCCCCTGCAAGTGCCTCCATTTACAGTGCCAATATAACTATTTACCATCACGCTATTACAAGTGTGACAATTTAGAATATTCCAGGCCACCAAAGGTATAACAATGGCTCGGGCGGCAGGTATTAGTCATTTTAAATGTAGGTTGAATTAATAAACATATGTTCTTGTGCTCAATGCTAAATTAGATAAACAGCACCACCATGTGGCAGACTTTTCTAAGTGGTGGTGTTGCCAATTAAGTGCTGGTACCCAGCACTGGAAATCACTAGCTCAAATTAAGCACTGCTTGGGTGAAATACTGGGGATAAATGAGGAAATACAAACGGAATAATCGAAACAAGGATACTGTGAGGTTTATTGTCTAAAACCTTTCATTTGATTCCTACTTCAGGCGGTCCCAGACAGCCTGACATAATTGTGACACATGTTTTCCCAATTACCATTCCATATTTAGATCTTGATGCCTCAGAGGCAATTCCAGCCACAAGGAAGGGCGCATATCATTATCTCAGTTCCCAGAACAGTGGTGATGCAATCTTCATCGTAATTGGGTACTCAGGAATGTTCTTCGAGAGTATGCACAGTGGGACTTCACAGTGGTGGGGGTGTTGTTTGTGTGCTTGTGAGTGTCAGGGTTGGTGCAGGTATGTGTGCGTAAGTGGACCCCCACCCTCTTTATTGCGAGTCTCAATGGCATGTAGCAGAAGTTTGCATTTGCAATTGAATTGTTTACCAACGCCTCCGGTGGGATAGTAACTGATTTGCAAAGGTGAACTATCCCTAGTGGACAGCTTCCTTTTAGAAATCATGCCAGCCAGTCTCTGGAGAAGAGGGTAGTGGTCTGCAGGAACATCTATGCATTTACAGCAATGTCCATGTTGTAGCAAATTGTGTCCTGCCTAATGAATATTTGGAAGGCAGATCACTTTGCGACCTCTCTGCGAACGTTCATTTTGCACTGGGATTTATTACTAAATAGGCCACATCGCAAATTGCATGTCCATTCACAAATCAGCTGGGCCCTCATTACAAGTCAGAGTAGAATTATGGTATGACATTCTGTTCTGCTTGATTATGAGTGGTTAGATGTTTCCACACCAGTTATTTTCAGACGTGGGAGACCCAAGCTGATTCTGCATGGTAAAATCAAATGAGGCTTTGACAACACTGTTTCGCTGAGAGGGCAATGGACATGCATTATTTAAGTGTAATATAAAATTAAACTCCTTTTTTCGAGACGAATTCCACTTTAACCATCTGCACCAGTTCCAAATGATCCTAACAGAAATAATCATGCAGATCTAATCACATTAGTACCCCATTTTGACCCCAGTATGAGTCCATTCTGTCAAAATGTTCTCTTTTACAGGGGTCTGAACATTTCAGTTATTGATTCGGTGTCCCTCCCTCTTTACTTAGGGTACCTACACAAAATTGAAGTCCCATGAACCTCAGGCTCAAGGACTCCAGGTGCTAAGCTAATATGCTATCACTCCCTGTGGCCTCCACCCAGCTGAGACATTGGGTCAGCCTTGGGTCCACCAATCACCCAGAGGTTGGAGGCCATTAGCTTTGCCCCAAAAATGAAGCCTATTTCCTGTTTTCCTTAGGTTTGCCACCCGTGTAGCTATTAAGCATGGGCGTAAAATCCGTTCCGTTCGTGGAATTTGCGGATTTTCTGGAATTTCGCGGTCCGCGAATCTCGCGAAATTGCAGAAAAATCCGCGAAAATCGCTTACGGGACGGATTTTCAAAAACTGAAGTACATGAAGCACTTACAGGATTACAGCAGGTGCCCAAGTTGAAGCTAATTTCTTTGTAACCATTTACAAAATGGTTACAAAGAAATTAACTTCAACATGGGCACCTCCTGTAACCCTGTAAGTGCTTCCTGAGCGGCGCCTCCAGAGTTGTTGCCTACTTTCAACTATTCTCTGATCCTGCTCTGACCCTTGAAGCAGGGTCAGAGAATAGTTACAAGTATGGCACAATGCTCCAGGCTGTCACAAAAATGAAACAACAACATGAAGCACTTACAGATAATGAAGCAGGTGCCGTACTTGAAGCTCAAATTCAGTAACACATTAACCAGCCCCCGGTTGAGGCTGGGCAGGTGTGCTTTCTCCCCATAATCTACAGTGGTGAACCAGAGGGTGCAGTTGTGAACAAGAGGGTGCTGTGATGAACCAGAGGGTGGCAGTGGTGAATCAGAGGGTGGCAGTGGTGAACCAGAGGGTGTTGTGATGAACCAGAGGGTGGCAGTGATGGACCAGAGGGTGGCAGTGATGAACCAGAGGGTGGCAGTGATGAACCAGAGGGTGGCAGTGGTGAACCACCAGAGGGTGGCAGTGGTGAACCAGAGGGTGTCAGTGGTGAACCAGAGGGTGGCAGTGGTGAACCAGAGGGTGCTGTGATGAACCAGAGGGTGGCAGTGATGAACCAGAGGGTGGCAGTGATGAACCAGAGGGTGGCAGTGGTGAACTAGAGAGTGGCAGTGGTGAACCAGAGGGTGTCAGTGGTGAACCAGAGGGTGTCAGTGGTGAACCAGAGGGTGATGTGATGAACCAGAGGGTGGCAGTGATGAACCAGAGGGTAGCAGTGATGAACCAGAGGGTGGCAGTGGTGAACCAGATGGTGGCAGTGGTGAACCAGAGGGAGGCAGTGATGAACCAGAGGGTGGCAGGGGTGAATCAGAGGGTGGCAGTGGTGAACCAGAGGGTGGCAGTGGTGAACCAGAGGGTGGCAGTGGTGAACCAGAGGGTGGCAGGGGTGAACCAGAGGGAGACATGGGTGAACCAGAGGGTGGCAGGGGTGAACCAGAGGGTGACAGTGGTGAACCAGAGGGTGATAGTGGTAAACCAGAGGGTGACAGTGGTGAAACCAGAGGGTGCTGTGTTGAACCAGAGGGTGGCAGTGTTGAACCAGATGGTGGCAGTGATGAGACCAGAGGGTGGCAGTGATGAGACCAGAGGGTGGCAGTGGTGAATCAGAGGGTGGCAGTGATGAACCTTGAGGGTGGCAGTGATGAACCAGAGGGTGGCAATGATGAACCAGGGGGTGGCAGGGGTGTGCCAGAGGGTGGCAGTGTTGAACCAGAGTGTGTTAGTGGTGAACCAGAGGGTGACAGTGGTGAACCAGAGGGTGACAGTGGTGAACCAGAGGGTGCCGGTGGTGAACCAGAGAGTGCTGTGATGAACCAGAGGGTGGCAGTGGTGAACCAGAGGGTGGCAGTGATGAACCAGAGGGTGGCAGTGGTGAACCAGAGGGTGGCAGTGATGAACCAGAGGGTGGCAGTGATGAACCAGGGGGTGGCAGGGATTAACCAGAGGGTGGCAGTGGTGAACCAGAGGGTGTCAGTGGTGAACCAGAGGTTGGCAGTGATGAACCAGAGGGTGACAGTGATGAACCAGAGGGTGGCAGTGATGAACCAGAGGGTGGCGCTGCTAAACTGCCCAGGAGCCCTGTGGGTGTGAGCCCCCGCACTGCTGAGCTGCCATGGGGTTGTGAGCCCACACGCTACTGAACTGCCACGGGGCCCAGTGGGTGTGAGCCCCCGTGCTGCTGAACTGCCCCGGAGCCCTCTCAGTGTGAAAATAATTTGTGCTCAATTGCCTGGGAGCCCACACATTGTGCTAAGTGCCCCCCTGCCCCCAGTACATATATACCCGTGCCGCACAGCACCATTATGCTCTTGCACCATGAAGTCTGGTGCCTGGATGCTCCTGATCCGTGTAGGTGGTACCACCATCTGGTGCAGTCAAAATGTAAAGTCATAACTTGCTACACAGCACCAATAAACACGTGTCCCCCCTGGCACCGGTATGCGCATGTACCAGGCGTGGAGCACCCGCATGCCACTGCACCCTACTGCCCAGCGCCAGCATATGTCTGTACGGGGCAGTTTAGTATGAGATGGGACATTGTCCAGCAGCAGCAGCTGCATGCGCCTGAACCCACTGGGCAGGATCAGAATGGCTTTGTACCAACATGCGCAGCAGAGCTATCTTGAACATCTGAAGGATTCTGGGGTCCTGTGCCAAACGTATTTTTGCATCCATGAGTTTCCCGAGCGCCATCCCTGTGTAGCTCCTGTGACCAGGAGGCTGCTTTCTCCTCATCTGTTGCTCTGCTCGGTCTCTGACCCTTTATAAACAAGATGCATGTGAACTCGCATAGAAGCCCCGCCCGTTTGGCCCCGTCCACCACACACTAGCGGTATGAAACTTCTTCCCGCCCGTCTCCACTATAATGGCCAGCTCACTCAAAGGACCTCGACGCCTTTTGGCGCGCTGGCAAAGTTACAGGCACACATGGTCACATATTTGTGCAAATGGCACAAAAATCCGCGAGTTCGCGGGAAAATTCGCGAACTTGCGTTTTTTTTGCCATTTCGCACTAATTCGCGGACCGCGAATTCGCAAATTTCGCCCATACTTAGTTTAAATATGGAACCAAACCACATTCACTGGATGATGTCATCAGTGATGTCATCAGTGATGTCGCTGACCATGTCATGAATGATGTAATATGTGACATCATCACCAGTGGATTGCGGGCGCAAGAGTTACAGTTAGTACAATTATTAGAGAACAAGCATACAGCGTGGAGCGTAGCTCAGTTCTTAAAAGCTGCATTTTATATCAGGAAAAGTATGGTTTTATGGCATAACATTGTAAAAATTAACTGTTTTGAGCTTCTATTTGTAAATAATATGTTGTGTTTTTAATGTTGTGCTTTTATGACTGTTTTATACAGCAGGCGAATAAAGCTTTCTTTGAGCTTGACCTTGACCTATACAGTTATATAAACACCACATCACTTATTCAAACAGAAACAAATGCATACTTACTCTCGTCTACAATCACTGATACAAGTACACACTCATCCATACAGCCACTGTCACAATCACTGACTCTCATGTATAGTCATTTATATACTTCAACTTTCACATACACTGCTTTTTGCATATGTAGTTACTTGGACATGTACCATTGAGACATCTATTCACTTACCAACACACCCATACACACACTAACCCAAACATACAGCTGTTTCCACATGCACTATTGAACCCATACACACAGTGAATCAATCACTCAAACATCTATGTACAGACTCACACATCTCCCACCCACCCACGCACACACTCAGGCACCCATACAAATACTCAGGCAACCAATCGATAACCCATATAGACACTCATGTAGCTACTGACCAACGCATGCAGCAACTTATATAACAACAGACAAACTGATACAGACATTCACACAGTTTAGTCACTAACCCATGCTTTTGGTAAGACATGTTTAATCACTCACTTAAACAGTCAGTCACGCACCTACTAAATTCTCCATTCAGACACTTATACACCCACTCATTCTTCAATACACCTTGGCATATATATATAGTAGATATTTAAACTTTAAAGTGAAACTCAGTCACTGGATGATGTCATCAGTGATGTCATTTGAGATGTCATCAGTAATGTCATCAGTGATGTCACTGACCCTGTCATGAATGATGTAGTATGTGACGTCATCAGCAGTGCATTGCGGGGGCGCCAGTTATAATTAGCTGAACTAACTATAGCGCAGGAATTTCTCTGGTTTGGTACGAGTGAAATGTCCAACTAAATATAACATCCCTGAAACCTATGTTTTTTTCAGTGAATTTCTAAGAATTTTTGAATGCTAAATTCTAACTATAACGTGCCTGAAACCTATGTTTTTTTCAGTTAATATATATTTATATATGAAATCCAACTTGCCTCTGAGGTGCCTCGTGCACAGACAGGTACGCAGACAGCAATAATAACAAAATCGCCAGAGTCAGACTTCTTCTTTGTAGATGCTTTGGAAGAGGTGTGGCGCCGCGGCCAGGGCGACTGACGCTGGAATCTGGGGACCACGGTTCAATCCCCGGCTCCGGCGGCAGGTCAGCCCAGCACCATGTGACTCTGGGCAATAGCTCGCTTAATCTTCCCGACGGCCCCCCAGCGCCTAGAGACCCTTACGGGTGATTGTGCGCTTTACAAATGTGGACTTTACTTTTTACTTTACTTTATTTATGCATTAAGTGGTGCATATCGTCAGACGCGTTTCGGGCACGTCCGTGCCCTTGCTCACTGATGTCAAACGGTAGTTAGCCACTGTGATTTAAAATGATCCCCTATTCATTTTGCGCCAAAGCGTACTCATGCATAGACACAGAAATAGGACTATGTAACAAGCAAACCGGCTTAATATTGCTAAAGCGGGC
Source organism: Lissotriton helveticus (assembly GCF_964261635.1). NCBI lineage: Eukaryota > Metazoa > Chordata > Amphibia > Caudata > Salamandridae > Lissotriton > Lissotriton helveticus. The sequence goes on from NC_136057.1 coordinate 1,719,278,942, forward strand.
ACCATTTATAAAGTACAAAGGACAGAATGATATGGCATATACGGTAGACATAGGTAATCATACTAAGCATGCTATGGCTGGCAATTGTATATATTGCTACATATTCGTTAAAGTGCTCATGTGCAATTGGCAAATACATGACCGGAAATGCATTAAAGTGTCAATCATTTTACAACAGTAGATATTTCATACTGGGTTAATTAAACCCCATTTTAAAAGCATACATCAATGCACTGAAATGCAAGGTTCATCATTAAAGTTCATTGTCCGTACAAATACATAAATGTTAAAACGACCCATATGTGAGCCAAACGTATAATCGTTTTGCCTCATCTATGAGCTATTAACGGCACCCGCTGATGCTTTATAATGAATCATGTGCTCTTACTCGTGACACTATTTACATAAATAATGCAAAATTAATGCCTATGGTAAAAAACACGTTTAAAATGTTTGTTATTACTTTGTCATACGTGCTATTTAATGCCATATATAATGCAAACATATCTATAATGCCCTTCGTCATACCTCGCAAGTAAATAGCTGATTTAAATAGTGTGTCCACAACTTAGCTGGTCATCTATACCCAATTTTCATATGGTTTTTGGCCCCAATGCCCAATAATTCTATCCTACTCTCTCTATGTGTCATACACCCCCACCTTTGTGGTGTTCCTTGATGGGTGAACTCAGCATGATTATGCAGCTTTATACATGGCGATAAGTGGGTGCTGATCCTATAATATTGATAAGGTGCTAAAATAGTGTAAGGTAAAATAGAAAATTAGTGCTAAAGTGCTCTGTATAAGTGTAACAAAGTTTCTTAATTCTCATATTCGCTAGGAAGGGATCTAGGGATACATAATTAAGTACAATTTCAATTGCAGACTAATTGCTGAGAGCCCTCAGTCTTTCCTGTCATGTCAGATGGCTAATGTATTATCACTCCCTACTATAGCTAGCCTTGGTGTAAGTCAATGCTATGCTACTGACTGGGGTGATGATGCTCATAAGAAGTTTCGTAGGTCTTCCCCCATGTTAAGGCCCCCTGGGGCCTTGCTGTTCAGTTGGACAATGTACCTGGACTCCAGTTGTCTTAGAGTCTTCTCGTTATCACCACCTTTCTTACGGGGGGTCACTGCATCAATCACGAAGTACTTAAGGTGCGATACATCCTTCCCATGCGTAGTTTGAAAATGTTGTGCTACTGGGTAGCTTTGGTCGGCATTTACTATCGCTCGTAAGTGCTGCAAGATGCGTACATGGACTGCCAGCTTCGTGCTGCCCACGTACACTAAGTTGCAACTGCCCCGTAGTACATATACCGCCAGTTCTGTGTGACATGCGAAATGTCCCTTTATGGCTAATGGGATTGCGTCAAACTGGGTGACATAGGTAGAAGTGTTCACCCTGAATTTGCATGCCCGACAGGAACTGCAACGGAAAAATCCTTTCCGTGGTGACAGCCATTCATTTTTGGATGCAGTTTCTGGACTACTTGTAACCAGATCATTACGCATTGCGTAAGCCCGTCTGAAGGTTACCATAGGGGCATCTGGTAACACTTATTTGAGTACATGGTCTGTCATCACAATAGGCCATTGTTGCTTCACTATCCTTGTGATTTGGCGTGATTGTCGACTGTAGCCTGTTATCAGCCTTATTGCCCCACTGTCCTGGCCTTTCACAGATGTTCCCACGTTGGTTCTATTAGGATCTAGGAGATCTTGGCGGTTTGAGGTATTAGCTTTTTTCATCGCCTCATCCAAACTGTTGGGGTTGTAACCCCTTGCCATAAGTCGAATTTTGGCCTCCTGTTGGTATTGATCCCTGAGTTCTGATGTACTACAGGTTCTGTGTATCCTAAGGAACTCCCGATAGGGGATACTTTTGATGGTGTGGCGTGGGTGGAAACTCCCTGCATGTAGAATTGTGTTTCCTGAAGTTGTTTTACGATACAGACTGGTGACTGTCTTACTCTCTTGTATTTCTACATGCACATCTAGGAAATTGGCTTCTTTAGGGCTGATGTTGGCTGTAAAATTTAAGTTCAGTTGGTTCATATTGATATCTTTGAGAAACTCATTGGCCTGTGCCACAGTACCACGCCAAATAACGAAAACGTCATCGATATACCGCCAATATTTAACAACATTGTTCATCCAATAGCCCGCATGCTGTCCCTTGAGGACATGTTCCTCCCACCAGCCTATGTGGAGCCCCGCATAGCTGGGGAAGAAACATGCCCCCATTGCCACGCCCCTGAGTTGTTTGTATACCGTGTTGCTAAATAAAAACACATTATTGTTTAAACATTTTTCAACCATCTTAATTAGCATTTGGTTGTGCCGGTACATTTCAAGTGGGCGCTTATCAAGGAAAAATTGCATGGCTCTTATACCATCTGTATGGGCTATACTGGTATATAATGTTGATATATTCATGGTTATAAATAAAAGATCATCCGACCATGTACATTGATGTGAAACAGGAACTCTGTGGTGTCTTTGATGTATGCTGGTAATGTAGTCACAAACTCTTGTAGGTGGAAATCTATGTATTTGGACGTATTTTCGAAGGTGCTGTTGATTGCAGGCACGATGGGTCAGCCTGGTACAGGGACTTGTTGTTTTTGCACCTTAGGGATAAAGTATATATTGGGAAGCACAGGAAATTCTTTGTTGAGGAATTTCAATTAATCTTTTGTGATAAGCCCATCACGCTTCCATTGATGCAAATCACTGCGATACAATTCTTGGATGCGTTTCACTGCTGCCATTTCCGTTTTTAAATAACATGATTGGTCGCTTAGATGTCGATTCGCTTCCTCAATATATTCTTTTCTGCCCCAAATCACAATATTCCCGCCCTTGTGGTTTATTATGATGTTTTTATTGTCTTTCAACTTCCTCATCAGAGTCGTGTATTGCCTCATTTTGTCAGAGGGCGGTTTGTGTGATCTCAGCGTTTTAAGTTGCAGTGTCTTTAATTCGTCTATTACCCTTTATATATATGTGTGTGTGTGTGTGTGTGTGTGTGTGTGTGTGTGTGTGGCGAGTGCTGCCTAGCTCCAATGCAGAAAATCTTACCCATGGTTAAAGAGAGCCACCAATGCAGGACCCCTTGCTCATGGTGCAAGAGTGCCACATTGCACCCTAGATTGTTTATTTTGTGCAGGAATGGACACCATCCTGCACAAAAGCAATCTTTAGAGGCGCTTTACTTTAATGGTGCTACAGCACAAGGTAAACACACGGAGATGATGGACGGATGGAAGGAGATGATGAACAGATCACTGAAATTTTTCATACACTCACCCCCAGTCACAGATCTGGGTTGACTCCATGATCGTTCTTTAGCTCCCTTCGCCACCCCAGTTCAGACCCAGCCATATGCAAATCAGTCTTGACCCTGTTCCTCATGGGAACAGTTCAGCCCGAACTGCCAAGCCAGGTCTTCCCTGGACCTGAAACAAGTGTCACGATGTAGCACATTCAGAAAGAGGAAGACATGAGGAGAAATAAATATATTTATCCTCGCAGCACCCACCTCGAAAGGGGATGTGTAGCATTCTGACGCATTTCCACGTTTACCAGTGATGGGAATATCTGGGAATGTGCCAAAATACGAGTATGCATGGGTGGATGTGTGGTAACACCCACTCTCAGTCTCCACCCATGTAACACAGAACACATTCTGGGGCCAAAGTAGCATGTGCTGCCTTGATACGTTACTCCAGATTTGCCAAGCAGGGACACACAAGGTAGCTTTGGATGGCTTGGTAACTAATTTCACAGAGTTTAAGTTGACCTTGTGCCATCTTGCAAGGGCAACACAAAAAACCTTAATCAATCTGCTTAATCTGGCCCCTGGCATCAAGAGTAGTGGTTCAAGCCTGACAGGGAGGGTGGAGGACCGTAGAAGCGGAGTGGATGTCAAGTGAATGTTACTGACAGGATTCTATACCAGTGTGAGCCATTTGCTTGCTTGGGCTTGTTTAAGGCATGTACTATTACAATAGTAGTATCAAAGGGATGTTAGCATTCTCTGTGGCTTTATGTAGCTCATACAGTACCAATCACCCTGATGTGCAATATGCAAATGGAGTCCGACTTGGCCCATCAATACTTAAAGGGGGCGGAGAAGCAAAGATCACTTGTTGAAAATAATGAATAGTTCAAAATAGTTAGAGCTAGTAATAGGATATCTGATTTAAAAAGTACAATGCTGTGCCTGTGAAAATGCTTTGATTTGTAGAGAGTATCACTAATCATTAGTGAAGCGGGCATCTGATTCCAGCCAAACAGCTGCCAGAGCCACCAGCGCTGCAGTGAGTGGGACGACCATCACCAGATGGTTCTGCTGGACCAAGTAAGCCATGTTTATTATTATTTCTTACTTTTAACTATTCACAATAGTAATTATGGTCTTTTGTATTTCATTATTTTTCAACTCCCCACCTAATGGTTGCTATTCCTGCATTTCTCTGTTTTGTCAATGTTTTCTGTTTCTGCAGCTGACTTTCTCTTGTCTGTAGTTTTCTTCTGCTCCCTAATTGAATACGCTTTTTATCACCCCTATTTTACATGTCTTGTTGTGTAGTACACTGTTAAGAGAATAGATTTTTGATAACATGAAAGCGGATCACAAGCCCAAGTATTCACCAAACATTTTAGTTGAGAAGGTTTTTCATGGCTTCCATTAATTTTTCCATCCGTCAACCAATGTGACTAAGCAAAAGCGTAGTACATAATCAGTGACACCCAACCATTCCATAGTTAAACCTCTGCCTAGCCCACTCCCTATAACTTAACCCTCCTGTAAACTAAATTTCCCCACTGCCAAGTTAAGGTATATATTTTAAATAATTTGTGGTACAGGCTAGTGTATAATGTGGGACTAGGGGCCTGATTAGAGTTTATGGGATGGGATACTCTGTGGCAGATAAAGCATATCCCGTTTGCATCATCATTTATATTCTATGCACTGTTGTCCACCACGTGTGTGACATTGTATTCCATCTGACAAATATGCTGTGAGAGAGGATCCCTCCAAGCTGGCGGGAGCACTTATGTCAAAACAAAAGTGTTTCTACTGACAGTTGAGCTGGTTTATGTAGTAAATACACTCAATGCATTGCTGCAACTTGTTTTCACATATATTCGTTTACAGTCATTCCACCAATGAAGTCATAGGGGCCCATTAGGATGTAGGGTGGATCGCCACCGCCTGCATGGCGGTGGCAGTCTACCCTACATCCTAGCCCGTCCGCCAACCATTCCCCACGCCATATTAGTATGGCGGGGGTACCGCGGTGGACGGGAAGACTGTCTGCCACTTTTAAGGGTTTAATATGGTGGGGGTGTCTGAAAGACACCGCCATCCATATCAGAATGCAGGCGGGGGGGCAGCCTTTCCGGAAAGGCATGCGGTTTTCGAGGTTGGGAGTTCATTACAGGCTCCCAGGATGTTGGGGGGGGGTGGGGTTGGCACATTGGGGATACCTATGGTAGATAGAGAGACAAGAAGCTGTCCTCTAGAATTGTCACACATTATGCTGTACATCCACCTTTCTCCCTAGACTGTGCCTACCTGAAGTCCCTTGCCATGTATATATTCCTCAGTAGTTGATATACCTCTTCCTGTAGTTGGGTATAACCTGCTACCAGAGTGGGCATGGAAAACGAATTATGTTTGACTTTATTGCTTGTTGATGTTTTGCAGCACCCATCAACCTATCAAGGATACTGCATACTAGTTAGTTACTGCACTAGAAACTAGCTTTGACCACTAATGGGTTTTGTCAACAACATACACAAAAATCTCAATAGTATCCCTCCTTCCCTAGAACAACGTTGGTAGTACTATGTTCTTAACTTGTTTACCTGAATATATTAAGCAATGACTGCTACCTCTCTCAATCTTCCCAAATCTTATTGCAGGGTTTTGGCTAACAGGCAAGACATATTGCGGTCCCATCTATTCTGAATGATGTTTGTGAAGTAACTGCAGTTGTAGGATTATGCAAAAGGATTATCTGTTACAGGCAACTAGACTGAAAGAAAACACAGAGTTACTGGATAATCCAAGACTGAGAGCACCATGACAAAAATGTGATACAAACAACAGCTAGCAGTAGTAAACAATCCAGGTAGCTAGTTTTCAATGTATTAACATTTTTAAACTAATGTTATAAAAACCTCATCAGGACTGAGGAGAAGGTTACTTACTCCATGTTGCATTGATTTTGTAAGCGGCCAAGGCCTGATTCACAAACATAAAGCAAGTTACACTTTTGGTGTTACTTGACTCTTGCAGTGTGAGTATACAACATGTAGCAACTTTTCTGCCAGTAACTTCACTTCATGAGAAGTAACTTTGTGAGCAGTAAGTAACTGCTATTATTTAAAAGGAGTTTGTACTAGTAGTTAGTTACTACTCCTAAAGCTACTATTAGTAGCGTTACTGGTAATGCAGTTATACTTCAAGTGTATACTTACACAATAAGTGTAACTTTACCTTTGTGAATCAGGCCACAGATAGTGCACACTAGTACTACCTATTCTGGGTCAGACATTGTTCTCAGGTTCTGCACTATGATGAAGATGTTTCTTTCAGGCCTGAGTGGGTAGTAGGGCTGGCCTCGGCTATCGTTTAATTAAGAAGACCCTGTAACAGTTGGAGTTGCTTTCAGAACATCCACCCTACCAAGTGTGTGATCTATTTATGATGTAAATTATTAAGTCACATCTCATTAGATCACACAAAGTGGGGTAAGAGTGTTAGGGTTTGGATGGATGGGCAGGGTGAGTTGGGTAATGGTGAGACAGACAAAGACAAGCAAAACATTCATCAAGTCGATGAGCATCATCAAATCCACTGTGGAAGGAATGACACAGTTCGGTTACCAAATACAAACAGTCCTTCAGCCCCAGGATCCCAAGTTATCTAATTGTTTGCTACCTAGAGTTAACAAATCCAAAATAGGGAGAACCCACACAGTTCTACAAATTGTTAAGAAAAGAAAATTGATAGTGCATATATGCCAAAATGGACGGTGTAACTACATTCTCCTTTTCTGAAAGTCCATCTTGGGTGCAAGGCTGACTTGGTCTGCTAAGCAGGAGTGTCAGTGTTATGGAGCTTTTGTGTAGAAGGTGAGAAGGCCTGTGGAATGCAAAAAGGTAAATGTCAATATAGAGTCAAGGTAAGCTTCATGGTGGATGAGGATCAAGAGGGGGGAGCATTAGCTGGGGCAGTCTGTGTGATTACCTGAGAAGTCAGAACAATATTTTACCACCTTCCCAGATAAGTTACTGCATGTATCTGGCTGATCAATCTCACTAATGTAAATAACATTTAGCTGTATGCATCCACTATGTGATGTGTCCAGTGACAGCCCTTCCCAGACCACAACCTCTTTATTAGAGTTTGACATGTGAGTCAGCCCACAGCTCGGCTCTTTCCTAATTAAATGCACCTCTCTCCAGTCCACAGGAGTAGGCCTCTTTGAGTCATGTTGTTTCTCATTGAAGTAGATAGGTATTGTTCCTAACTTCCTTCTTCTGACTAATTAAACTGACTTCTCTCCTTCAAAGACACAGTCTCTCTTTGCAGCCTTGGATTAACAGCAGAGTGAATGATTATGCTCTGAATCTTCTCATGTGCTTCTTTGTCAAATCCGCAAACCTTGGTGCCACCTTTTGCAACTGGTTCAGTAGCAGATTCAACAATGGGATTGCTAGACTTATCATGTCATGTCATGTCATGTCAAAGGTTCTTATATAGCGCCTTATCACCGCAAGGTCTCAAGGCGCCTGCTTTGGGAACCCGTCCTGGCTTTTCCCTGTGAGATAACCCCTACTGGGCATCCCCAAGGTGAAAGCCAGGCATCCCGCCGCAGGGGGGCCGTAGTGGAGATTAAGCAAGCTATTGGCCAGAGTTGCAGAGTGTGAACCCGTGATTCGAGTAGGCACCGAAGCGAGAATTATCGAGTCCGTGGACATTTAGGCTCAAGACCCTGCCGCGTCAGGAATTGAACCCTGGTCCCGGGTCTGACCTCTGCTTCAGGGTCTGCCTCCTCTAACCAGTGAGCCACACTTCTCCACTTCTCTCATATTGTCCTCCTTGCTGGCTTCCCATGTTAAAACCTCAAAAGGAAGTAGCATTTGTTTCAGACACTTCTCTTGCCTCATTTGTCCACCTCCATTGTCATGTTTTTCCCAGTTGCCTCTCCTCCTCCTTGAAGGACATAGTCGATAATCAGTCTATATTGCTCAGACAGACGCTGCTGTATGTAGAAGGTTGAGTTCAAATGTGCTTGCACCTCCTGTATGAGAGCTTTAACCAGAACTCTATTAAAATGCTGAATGATCCTCAACTGCTTATGGGCTTTATTAGAATGACTGAAATTATTGCAGGTTCTTTGGAAGGCGGCCAACATGTAGCTGACTACGCTCAATTTTTTAAAAAAGTCCTGCACAATCAGGGTGATGCAATGCGCCAAACACGGGACCCTGACATATCCACCACTTGCCATGACTATATTACTGCCATTGTACGTGGCAACAAATCTGATTCTGAGACCTCTGGGTCAAAGCCATTCAAACACCTTGCAGACAAACTCTTCCATGGTGTTTACAGCTGAATGAGATTTCTCCATGGTAAGCGTCACTACTGTTGCATGCCACCATATGCCCTTAAAACTTTCTTCAGTGCTGAGACCTGCAGATTAGGCCTGAGCGCTAAATTCGTGGAATTTGCAGAATTTGGGTAATTCCACGTTTCATGGAGAACGCAAAATAGCCCAAAATTCTGCATTCCGCGACTTCGCTAAATTTTTTGCTTGTTCGCGTTCACAAAATGCGTGTTCGCAAGATATTTTCCCCCGAGCACGCAAACAGCGATTGCGAACAGTAAAAGAGCTTTGCGAACAAGCAATTGCGCATGTTTGCAGAATTTCTGCGTGTACGCGAAGATTTTTTACTGCAGATTGCTGTTGCCTAACCCCCACAGAAGAGATACAGTGTGCAGTGATACACATGTAATCAGTTGCTTGACAAGTGGTCCACATGTCTGTCATCAATTGGATAGTTTGAGTACCCTGCTGCATAACATGACCAACCAATTGCAGAACATCATGATTGAGAGCTGGAACAGCAACTCTGGCAAAATAGGTCCTGCTGGTAACCTTCCTTTTCTGTCAGATGGCTTCTACAAATTGTAATTATCCCACTGCTTCCACACAAGAAAAAGGGAGGAGGTCCAGCACTAACATTTTAGCCAGTTGTACAACCGTGCCATTGGGTGGTTGCTTTTATAGTGCACCTCCTGATAGACGTGCCTGCATCTGAGTTTGGTGCCATTTGGAGGTTGCTTATACGGGTGATGCTGGAACACAACAGGGGACATGGCTGCTGTGTTTAATGTTGTCATCCTCTTCCTTCTTCTATCACTGTGAACTGAGCTGCTTCCCCTCTCATCACCAGAAGCTATCTTTTTACGGTGCTTCTCCCACCGGACTGCACACAGTTTTTTACAGATAAGATGTTTAGCCTCCAGTACCAAAGTGCAAACCTGTCCTACCTCACTGAACTCTTGCATTACAAATGGAGCATATTACAATGGGTGTACAGACAGAATATAAAGGTGGAAATGTCGACTTACACAGATATCGAGTTGGAGATATCGTGATTCAGAAACATCGACAGCAAGAATATCGACGTCAAGAAAATCGAAAATAAGGTAAGAAATAGAGTTTTTTTAAATATACAAGAAATGATTATTGTTTGCAAAAATATAGTTGTTTAAAATATATACTTTTTAATTAATTTTATGTATTTTACTTTATATTTTAAATGTGTGTGATGTATGTTTTTTGTATAAGTATTGTTTATGATTTTGTATTTATGTGTTACATTTTTAGTCGTTATCAATTTTATTTTAATAAAATGTTGCGTTTTTTAGTTCAGTAGCATGTTGTGGGTTTATAGGGGAATAGGATGGAAAGTAATTTTATTATAAAAATTAATGATTATTTTTAATTTATTTAAATTAGATGTTATAGTGTTAATTGTGGGAAGCAATTTATTTGTGATTCATTAATAATTGGTTGTTAATTAATATTATTAGATTAATTGATAATTAATTATGGTCATTGTGTAATTCCTTTTAGGTGCTGTTTATGGGGTTTATAGAGGTAAAGGGTGGGAAGTAATTCATTTTCGATTCATTAATAGTTCGTATTTAATTGATTGAAAATAATTATGGAAATTGTGTAATTATTTTAGGTGCAGGTTGTGGGTTTTATAGCGGTAAAGGGGTAAAGGGTTGGATGTAATTGATGTTTAATTAATTATTAATTAGTTGTTGATTTATATTAACTAATTAATTATTAATTAATTGTGGTAAATGTGTGAAATGTTTAGGTGGGGATTGAGGATTTTATGGGGTAAAGGGTGGGAAGTTATTTATTTTTAATCAATTAATAATTAGTTTTTAATTCATATTGATTAATTAAATGAACATTAAATATGGAACTTTTCTTATCAATTTTAGATATAGATTATGGGGTTTATCGGGGTAAAGTGTGGGAAGTAATTTATGTTTATTTAATTATTAATTGCATGATCATTAATGTTAATTATTTTATTGATATTTAATTTGGGTAGTTGTTTATAATTTTTTTGTGTGTAGATTTTACTTTTTTAGGGGTAAAGGGGGAGTTAATTAATTTTACTTACTTTATAATTAGTTTTTATATACTATTAGTTTTTTAATTGAAAATAAGTTTTAATTGAGGATTTTATTTTACAGTTTAATATTACCAGTGGCTTGTGGGGATTATTGGGGTAAAGTGTGGGAAGTTTATTAATTTTTATGAATTTTAATTTGTTTTTTACTTAATAATATTTATTTAATTGGTAATTATTTATGTAAATTATGTAAGTACATTTTTATTACAAAATGTAGATGTGGGTTATGACTTGTGTGGTGTTTTAGGGTAGGAAATACAAAAAGTTAATTTATGCAATAATTAATGTTTTTGATTCTAAATAATTTAGATTAAAAATATGTATTTGTTTGAAAATTATTTTTTATTTTCTCTTATATAATATTTGTAGGCATTTGTCATAGGAATTTAACATTATAATAGTTTTTTTAAATTTATAATAATAAATATATTTGTATTTTAATTTTTATTATATTTAGATATGTTTTTATTTATTTTGTTTTTTAAATATCTTTGTTGTTAATATTTCGTTTTTTCTACTTTTGAACTGACTAGAGTGATAATATTAATTGTTGCCCCTTTGCCATCCAACATTTTCCCTACTGTTGCACTGATTGGAGTATGAATAGTACATTTTATCTTGCCACTATCCAACACTTTCCCTACTGTTGCGCTCATTGGTGTAGCCACGGGTACCCACAACACTAGAAACACTAACGGAATTAAGAGCACAAATTATTCATTACCTTCATGGGTCAAGAGCCTAGTTTTTTTGTAAACCTGAAGATTGTCTCTAGGCTTTGATTAAAATCCCTAATCCTTGCCTCTAATAAGTGAGACCATGTATTTTTTGATTTGAAAATAATTCCTAAATAAGAGAAGGTGGGCACATAAGGCAATGTATCATTGTTTATAAAACATGTATTTACAATTGCTGGGGATTTCCCCACCACCATAATATGAGATTTAGCAACATTTGTCTTCAGACCAAGGGTATCCATAAAATTATTAAAACTTGTTAAAAGCCTTTGCAACCCCACCCCAGTTCTGGACATTAAAACACAGTTGCCTGCATATAGTAGCGTTTGTAACAACCTTTGGCCTATCTGGGAGCGTCCACATCCCCACTTTTAATGTGGCTCTCTAGGTCGTTCATATACAGACAGAATAAAAATGGAGCAAGAACACAGCCCTGATGTACCCCGCGTTTCATTTCAATTGGGGCAGTGAGTTCCCCACCAGCTCCATAACGTACCATCCCCGTGACACCCGATGCATTTTTGCTAAAAAATGCACAATGGCTGGTTCGATGCCCATTTGCAGCATCTTTTCCCAGAGCCTCCCTTTCTGCACCTAGTCAAAGGCAGACGTCAAGTCCATGAACCCTAAAAAAAGGGATCACGTTTTGGCTAGGGTATATTTACCTATGACTAGGTGCAGATTGAGGCACTGTTCGATGGTGCCGAGGCCTCTCTTGAAACCAAATTGAATGTACGAAAACTTGCCAATTTCTAATACCCAATCCTCCAGCCTTTCTAAGATAACACTGCCCATAATTTTACAGGTAGAGTCAATTAAGGATATTGGTCGGTAACATTTGGATCCATCCTATCACCTTTTTTAAAGATGGGAACTATTATCACCGGTCGCCAAGAGTCAGTGGGGTCCCTGAGCCGCACAGCAACTCAAAATATTTGTAAGCAGTGCGAGCCACAAGGGAGTATTAGCTAAAAACAGATCCGCAGGAATGCCATCAGGGTCTGAGGCCTTATTCCTCACAGTCTGTTTAAAGGGCCTATCCACCTCATCTAATGTGGGGGGGGGGTGCCAGGGTTTAGGCTACACAACTTGATTTTTTTGGTCAATGCAACATTTATGGTCTCTATTATTGGCTCAAATGATGTTATCATAACTGAAGGACTTATGATATCTTCCAAGCAATCTAGGACTTGGGTCAAATTAGTTGATAAAATTTGAGATAAGACCAGATCAGGGTTTACAGTAGACCACTTCCGAAGTAGCCCCTTGTTCTTAACATAAGTTAATGGGCCTGATCTAACTGTAGCAGTTTGTTCATAAGATTGTGTCATCAACTCCAAGGATAGGGGGTAGTGATCACTATAACAAATTTTGTGAATGTGAAAAATCAAGGAGTGAGGTTTAAAATACTCTGAAAGAGCAATAAAATCAATTAGGGTGTCTTGTCCTCTCCCTGTTTATGTAAATAAATCAGTGCCGAAGGAGTTTATAAGATCCACAGTAAGGAATAGGGAACATTTTGACAAAAGTGAATAAAAGATATTCCCACAGGGATTGTGATTAAGATGACAACGACCATCAGTCGCCCCAGCCACCAGATGGCATGTAGCATGTTTGGACAAAGGACAGAGTTTACAAATAAAATCACCTACCCAAAGAACTACAAAATCCGTATTCAACTCTTCAACATGGGTTGACAGGACATTATCCAACTCTTGAGCAATACTAATATTTGTAACATTGAAGTTGTTGTGATAAAAATTTACAATAACCAATGTAAGATTTTTCCTAAGTGTGATATTAATAATCTGGGAATGCGGTGAGTCAGTCTTAGTCTTTCCTAGCCTGCCATTCTTTTTTATTATTCCTATATTCGGTTTTTGGAGTACATAGAAAAACCATAAAAGCAATGTCACAGATAAAAAAAAAACATCAATTTACATAATTGAGAATAAAAGCAATTACAATTCATATGAAACGTATTATTTATGCAGAACAAACGGGGATCCTGAACCATGTTAGCTAATATATCAGCATTCTAGATTTCTAAAATTCATATATTTCCAGGGAGATAAAACTTGTCAAAGATTTACTCTGTTTAAAAATACATTTCAGAAATGTCACAATGTATTTACAAATCTGTTCAGTCTCTAGAAACTCTAGAAATTGTAGCCGCAACATGGCTGGGCGACATCTTCTAACACCTAATGATTTCACGATGACTATCATAAAATTTACAGAACAAAACAGTGTGAATAGTTGATTGCTCTGATATTCCATCACATGGACAAGATAACAGAATTCGGTCCCAACTGTTTTGAACAGGAAATACCACTAGTCGATGGAAGATGTTCAGTCTGAATCTGATCAGAAGAAATCGCTCAAATTGTGACTGATCAAATGTTAAGTATGGTTGAATTGAAGGGGCAATCTGGATCGCCATTGAGTGTTGAACGGAAACTTTACTTGCTTCCGTGGCGATACGCAGTTCCTCTACGAGGCTCAGTGCCCTTACTTTCAATTCCTTTCTAGATATTTCAGAAATCGTCTCAGGGGCGAAGTAGTAATTCCTAAGCCCAAGATCAGTCAGAAACTTTTTCACATACATAAGCCAACTAATGTTAACTGAATAGTCTAATGACATACAATCAGCCACTATTTGCTTAGTGAGTGAATTTTTCGTTGATGTCCAAATGCGTCGCCAAAGTAAAAGTGGTTGTTTTTTTGCCAAATCCACCAAATACGGGATCCCCAATTCCGTATGACACGCAAAAGTAGAAACGCATTTAGGTGCCGCTAGTAAAAATCTTAAAAAAGTGTTCTCTGCCACTTGTAGAGGACTAGTATTAGCATGCCCCCACAATCCAGCCCCGTATAGTGCTATCGTCTGGCATTTAGCTCTATAAATTTGAAGAAATTCTACGGGTGGCCTTTTTCCCAACTTCTGCGAGAAACCTATGAGTGCAGCAATGGCTCACATTAAGTGGTGTTTCCTGGCCTCGATTGCGGGTTTCCAGTTTAATCTGTCATCAATTATGATACCTAGATAGGGGTATTGGCCAGTGACTTCGAGTCTTTCTTTAGTAAGGAATATATCTTTACCCCCTTTTTTTCCTAAACCTGCTGCCATTACATAGGTCTTTTTTATATTTATTCGTAAATCAAGGTTCCCCATAAAGGTGGCATACCTATCCAAGGCCTTCTGTAGTTCGCGTGGGGTGCGGGCCAGTATCACGGCATCGTCCGCATAGAGCAGAGCGGGGATCGGGCGTTTTCTTACTTGCGGTAAATCCTGGCCCCCCCTTCAACATTGCCGCCTCCAAGCCGTTTGTATAAAGTGAAAAAAGAAAGGGGGCCAGGACACAGCCCTGCCGGACACCACGCTCTACTCTAAACGACTCAGACAGCTCGCCTTTGACACCAAAACGCACCCTCGCAGAGGCATTCGAATAAAATTCCCTGAGGAAATCATCCAGAGGGACATCAACACCCATTAGTAACAAGACGGACCACAATTTCGTGTGGGAGATGCAGTCAAAAGCAGCAGACAGGTCAACATACACCATGTATAACCTGCCCTGCTTTGCACAGACGTATTTACCCAACAGCATTGATAAATTTAGGGCTTGCTCGGTCGTCCCAAAACCCTCCCGGAACCCAAACTGGAGCTCAGAGAGGATCCCACCATCGTCAGACCACTGCTGTAAACGCTCGAGGACTATTCTCCCCACCACCTTTCCTAGCGAGTCCAGCAGTGAGATCGGGCGATAGCAGGACACATCATGCCTATCTCCTTTCTTAAAAATAGGGACCATGAAGGATTTAGTCCAGGAGGCCAGCAAGCCATTCTTCATTGCTGCCCCGAACACCCTGGTCAATATTGGGGCCCACAAGTCTGTTTTGTATTTAAAGAAATCTACCGGAACCCCGTCTGGGCCCGGGGCTTTCCCATTTCTGCTTGCATTTAACGCTTGAAGAACCTCGCTTATAGCGATTTCCAGCGAAATGGGATATACCACCGTAGAAGCACTACTACTGGGTACTATGTCAATCCCTACTGGTTCCGGACCTTTCAGGAATATTTTCGAAAAGTGTTCCACCCAGGCTGATGCCTCGAGGGCTACTTGTATAGTTGGAAGATTTTTACGATCTACTAGGAAGGGAGCTTTTACCACCCTCCAAAATGCCTCACTATTTTTATCTTTTGAACTTTCATGCAGTTGGTCCCATATGGCTTGCTTTAGTTCTGCCTTCCTTTCTTTACATGCTATGTTATAGTGCTTTCTTAAAAATCTTATTTCTTCCGGGTCTCTGTTCGTTTTGTTTAGGGCTGTTTTCAATTTCTTGTGTGCTGCCGTACATTTGTGATTAAACCATCCTGTTTTCCTAGGGCAATCTCTTTGTCTCCTAACTATTAGTAATTCTTTTATTTTTTCTAGAATTACCTCAAAATTATCTAGGACTTCCTCCCCCGAGACTCCCAGATCTAAGCATTTAACTATAGAAGGATAGACTGCACATACCGCTTTTCTGGTTATTTCCCCAGCGTCTACCTTTTCCCATCTTAGGGAATATCCATTTGTTTTAGCTAAATGCAGAGTTAAAGCACTGGCTATGATCTGAGGGGAAGACTGGGCGTGTACTAGTAGACGTTCTAGACTAAGAGCACTGTGGTCACTTAATGTGTTCACCACTAAGTCGAAACTCATGATTCTATTGGCCAAAGGGTTTGATACTAGGATGTAATCTACTGTTGTCTCATGACCCCTCCCCAAAAAGGTTGGATCTAGCCGATTGGAGTCCATGTTTAATTTGTTAACCATCATGAGTCCCAAGTCTGAGAGGACTTCATTCAGGTATGCCCCCGTACGAGTATGGTTAAAATGCACGATTTGCTCTTCATATTCATCCACCATCCCACAGATAATACTGTTACTGTGTATACAAGGGTGCTGGTTGAAGTCACCCCCCATACTATACTTACACTAGCTCTAGCTCCAACCTCCTGAGTCAGCTGGGAGAAATGGTGGCATAGGGAACCCAGAACATTCAGGGCCTGTCCTTCCGCTAGATTGTTATAAAAATTAAACAGAAGGATGATCTCTTTATTATTAAACGATAGACAGAGCAACTGATAATTTGCATCCAGATGTACTACCGTTGTTTTCAGTCCCTGAATTGTATTAGCTATGAAAATCGTCAGGCCTCCCTTAGCCCTACCCGAAGTGACTGCTAATGCAGCGGTAAAGTATGTTTTATATCCCACCAGGTGCAGTTCTGTCATGGCCCATGTCTCCTGAAGACAAATTACACTATGGTTCTGGACAAAATTTAGGGCACTTCCATCATCAACCTTTGTACGAAGGCCTGCAATATTCCAGGACATGACTTTAAGTAATTGCCCATTTTTTACTGGAATGCTACCTTCCGGGGGGGTATAATATGGTCCCGACTGAGCCTCAGCTACAGATGTATCTGAAATAATTTCTTCTATATTTTGGGTGGCCCCTCCTATCAAATTTCCAGCTTTATTTTGGTCTTCCATATTATTTACCTTCCAAGTGAATTGCATTGAAGGCAGTTTGGCCCTAGTGTCCTCTTCCTGTATGTCTGGACCTTAAACTTTCAGACATTACAGGCTTGGGAGGAGTGCTGGAATTAGGAGTGGGAGTGGGGTGGAGTCAATCCACTCCTTCTAGCCCATACAGCGTCGAAAAATGATTAAAAGTTGGAATATTAAAACCCTGGTGTTCTGTATTAATACTATGGAAACCCTGATTTAGGGGGAATCTTTGAGTATGATTAAAAATCGAATAGTTAATACCATAATGGTCTATGCCATGCCTGTTTAGAATATGTGTGCCTAGAGAAAAGCCTTTAGAGTGTGAGGCCGACGTCTGCGGATAAAAGTAGCTAAGATAATGTGTAGAGATATTGTCACTATCTCTCGCATCATACCAGTCGCCGATATGCCTCACTGCTCGATGATCTTTAAAGTTAATGATAATGGCGTCTCCCTTTTTATCTTTGGGCCGAGATCCAAGCCAGTTCACACGTCTAACAGTTAGGATTTCTCCATTAACGTGGGCAGGCAGAGGTCTATTATTACACAGCCAATATATTACTTTATTTTTTAGGCTCGATGATCTTCCTTTACTCCCACCGGGAGAACAGGAACTCCTGCCATAATAACAACAAAAGGAGCAGATTCTGGTGGTAAATCTACTCTTGTGTTTGTTGGTCTATGTGTATTTTGTAAGGTAATGATCTCATTGTCCTTATATTGGGAGAGTTCCGCTTTTTCCCCTAATTCCACTATGTCCCCCTTTTGATTATTCATGGTTCGTTTTGGTGGTACTTTAGGGGGAATTGTCTTCTGTGAAAAGGACGATATTTGGACTTTTTTGGGGGATTTAGGTAGTGGCTCTTTACCTGCATGATTGTCTTTTTTAGGGACTGTAGGACATGGGGGGCATTGTTTACTGAGCAGCGACGAGTTCTTTAGCACCTCCTGTTCAATAGAACCTAATTCTTCCCCAATCCTCTTAACCCTTTCTATTAATGGAAAGATAAGTGATTTGATCAACTTTTCTAAACTGGGAAGAAGCTCATTTACAAATGTCGATGACGGCTGTTGTGTTGGAATATTTTTAGGAATAGTTGTCCGGGTACTACTCGATTCGGTTTCTGATACCGTCACCGATTTTTTGTCCTTTTTACCCTGGCAATTTCTCGTCAACTTCCTCTTTTTTGACGGTGGGACTATTATACCCTTTGTTATAACCGATGTCTCTTTAACAATAGGCCCCTTTTTAGGTGAAATAATTACGGGGTCAGGTGAGATATTTAAAAGGGTATCTATTAATGAGTCAGTATTGTTTGTGTCATGCATTGATATTTCCAGAAGGGGCGACTGTGACAAGTCATTCGTAGATAAGGAATCATGGATTTGGGAGTTGGTATCGTCTACATACTGTCTATTTGGAGAAACCACAGATTGTATTGCCCCCAGAGAAGATCGTTTTTTATTCATTAGTTCTGACGACAAACGCTTCTCCGTTAGAACTATTTCTTTTTCCAGTATTGAAGCAGCCCTGGTAATAAAAGCATCAAGGGTCCCCCTCACAGGGCCCCCCACCAGAGACGGCCTACGTGAGCTATTACGTCTACTCATGGTTCCTTGATAGAGTAACAAAAGTAAGAAAGGCCCGACTAATGATCATAAAAATCAAACACATATATCTTCCCACAGTAATAGAATTAGCACGGAATTTACAAACTTGGCGAGTATATAATCTACATAATAATGGTCCTTAGTTCTAGTTCATATATTACCTGATGAGTTAATAAGGTGGCCCAGCCCAGCCTTGGCCAGCCCCGGACGGCCACAGACGGCCCGCCCTTTGCCCGGGCTTAGTCCCGTGCTTCGTCCAGCGCGCGTCCCGCAATAGCGTTAGGGACGTTCCTGAAATAGGAGGAGGAGGGGGCGGGAAGAGGCACCAGGTACGCGAGGTGGACACAGCGCAAAGACCTCTGGGCCTCGCAGTCCCGCACCCCCGTGATTGCCCAGATGGAGATCAGAGATTAGGCACGCCAACAGCAGCTCCAGGAATCGAAGTACAGTGCAAGCTTGTGATTCCGCTTCAGCTACAGTCCCGGTCAATGCAGGAGTGAGGGCTTCTAAAAAACACACCAGTCAGGATAAAAACAAGTTCCACGACTACGAGCGGCCTGCCATTCAATGTTGTTGAGACCAAAGTCAGTAATCCTCCCTTTGCATGACCACCTAAAAAAGTGTTTGCTGGTGTATGAATGGAAAAGAAACCATTTATATGTGCAGTATCTCGCATCCATGTTTCCTGTAGGCATATTGTACTATATTTTAGGATAAAGACGGCCCACCCATTAATTTCTAACTTATGCGACAAACCTGCAATGTTCCAGAATAAGCTACTGTAGGCAGTCATATTATTGTAACAAGTAGTCCCCTCCGATATGGATGGTTAAGATGGAACGTGGCCGTCCAAATACACAGTATCAATAGATGCCATAGGTAATTCCATTTCACCCCGCAACATCGCGCTAAATGGCGGAGACCTGCTATCTGGTGGTACATAGGAAGTAATACGGTCTCGGTTAGACATAGCAGGGGAGACCGGGTTGTGCTGACCACATGCATAAACATGTGACAACTCTCCTTCTAAGTTATCATCAAAACATATTAGTGAATTCCCTACAACCTCAGGAAAGTTAGCAACATCCATCTTGGTCATCAATGAGGATTGCAAGTTATCCACCCCAAGATCCTATATGCTAGACATTGGGTAAAATGTACCATGCCAGGTCAGTCATAGGGTTTAAGCCAAGGGTTGTGGCTGCTTTTCCGCCCCGGTCGCCTTGCGACCGGGGCGGAAAAGGTCTAATATGGTGGCGGTGTCTAATAGACACCGCCAGCCATATTAGGATGGGCTGTTTCAGATGCCTTATTATTATTATATATATATCATTTTTTTATATATAATTTTAAAATTATAAAATAAATTACATTACAATTAATAGTTTATTAATAGTTTTTTAGTAAATATGTATATAAATATATATATATTGATGATTATGTATGTGTTAGAATTTTTTTAATTAAGTGTATTTGTTATATTTGTTAAAATGCACAATTTCCAACTAATTTTGTTATGTAATATATTTAGGGGTCGATTCCGATTCGGGAAACTAATCTGTACGACGAATTTTATTTGTAGCCGTTTCAGTACGAATTGTACAAATCCGTCCGAATCGCGTGTGCAAACCGTACGCAAAGCAAGGGAGAATCGTACAAAACGGACCCTCATGGTAAACCGTACGAATCGTAAATGTGCTGTACGACCCAGCAAGTACGATTCGGACCGGGGAACGATACGCGATTCACACGGAAAACGTCATATGAGCAATTCGTATGGAGAGCCACACAATCACATACACACCGTACCCCTGCAATCATGGGGGTACGCACCGTACGCCTATGCTCTGTACCTCTACGCACCGTACCCCGATGAACCGTACACCTACGCACCGTACACCCATGCACCGTACACCCATGCACAGTACCCCGATGCACCGTACCCCTATGCACCGTACCCCTATGCACCGTACCCCTGCAATCAAGAGGTGCACTCGTGTACCCGGGGGGGTCCGTTTCGCTCGCGGTTCGTGTGAAAATATGCTTTTACGGATGTTTTAAACTCCCGTAGAAAAAGAGTCATACGGAGTATTGTCGTAACGAATCGTACTTGCTGGTTCGTGAAAAGCTGCTTCAATCTGTACGGACGTCACGTACTGCGTGTTCCGAATGCGATTTGTATGTATGTTTAAGTCGCATGGTCTTTCGTACGATTCGTACGGACATCTGCTTTGGGATCGGATCGTACTTCATCGTACGTACGGGGACGTTGAAGGTGTGCGATTCGTACGGGAAAAATGCTCCGTACGGCGATTCATAGAGGATTTTAACAAATCGGAATCGATCCCTTAATATTCATTATTTTATATTATAAATATATAAAACCGATATTTTCTACAACTATTTTTTATGTCTATTTTTTTGTAATCATTTTTTACTTACCTGCTTAAGTATAGGGAGTCTATAGTTTTGCATTCTATATTTTTTCATCAATATTTTTTACTTCTATATTTTTTACATCGATATTCTATCAGTGAACCATTGCAATGTTATTCTCTTGCTTCCTAATCGGAAAGAAGTCCCAAAATATGGAGGAACATTTTTACTGTCACATTCCAATGCCGGAAGAACTGGAGGTAGGTGGCTGTGTAAGTTTACTCTCTGTAGGGTGTACTTTGACTGTGGTACTGTTAGATGCTCATCTCAGCGTGGGTCTTACAAATATGAAAGGTGGCGGTTGTAGTGGTGGAACCACATTACTCTGATCTGGTTGAATAAGAGGGGTCTCCTCAGTATCCTCAGAGCCCCACATCATAATGACAATTTCTGGTTCATCATCATCATTGTCACTTCCCATCATTCTGAGGCTTTCAGGAACTTTCCTTTTTCCTTGTCTCTCAGAGTTGGTCTGAGACTCGGCAGAGTCCAATCCATGTCCAGATCATTAGAAGGGGGCTTGGAGAAGATGGTGGAGTACCCTTTCTTTTTCTTTCTGGCGATCGTGAAGCCAATAGATGAGGAGCAATATGTTGCTCAGCAGGAAGCTCAACCTCCTATTATGCTCCTACTTCAGGAAGAACTGTTGCTGGCTGCGGCTCCTGTTTTACACTTCCCTGCAACAATTGGGTACTTTGCAGCCAAGACAAATTCCGTTCAGACTCACTGCTCGTCACCACGGCTGCAATGGCTGTATTGCTGAGAGACATGGGATTGCGCTTAGCCTGAGGTTGGAGTGGTGCTGCTGATGCAGGATTGCTGCTCCCAGCCTTTTGCGTCTGAGAGGAAGGTGTGGCAGGTAGACCATGTTTCCTGAAAAAGGTGGAGGTCGACACTTCAGTGGTGACCATATTCTACTTCACCTCCTCATTGGCCACTTTCTTGGCAGGAACACCCTTATTTGGCGCCACCTTCACGTTCTTTTTTCTCTCTGGCAGTTGCCACTTAGCTGCAAAAGTGGAAGCAGAGGAGGACTTAGGTGATGTCACTGCAAGCTTTCTGTCTGGCAGTATTGTGTGTGTGATGTCTCTTGTGCACCTAAAAGCAAATAAACAAGAAATAAATTGAGGTATGAGATTTTCAGTTTGAATCTACAGATAATATAATTTAGTGTAGTTGTCACAAATAATTAACAATAGTGTATCTATTACAACCATGCATTAACTTAATATTTCAGTAACATACAGATTGAAAAGGTTACTTTATGTGTCTCTAAGGCCTACAAGATGTCTGTGGCAGGCAGGGTGTGCAAGGGAAAATGGAATAAAATGTCTATCGGCCACATGGACACCAAGGGCGAAGGCATGGACAGCAAAGAAGAACAACAAATGCAGACCTATGGCAAAAGCACCCTGACTACTACACAAAATGGCCACCGCTCACATGACTACCAAAGACAAAGGCATGGACAACAAAGAACACATCCAGGCCTATTGCATAGGCACACTGACTACAAAATGGCCACCAGCCACGTGGCTACCAAGGGCAAAGGCAGGGGCAAGAGCACATGCATGCCTGTGGAAAAAGCACACTGAATACACAAAATGCCCACTGGCCACATGTCCACCAAAAGAAAAGTCATGGAGAATAAAGAAGAACGCATGCAGGCCTGTGGCAAAAGAACATTAATTATACTAAATGGCCAATAGCCACATCTTCAGAACAACAGGCAAGAAGGTATGGACAACAAAGAACACATGGAGGCCTATGACAAAAGCAGACTGGCTACACTAAAGGGTCACCCTGCCACGTGGCATGGAGAAACAAGTAGGCCCAGAGCAAAGATAAAAATGTGACCCATGACAAACACATACACTGGCCAAACAAAATGACCACTTGGCCAGCAAAGAAAGTAGGCATGGTAAAAAAGAAGAAATAACTACCACTCATTCAGCAATGCCAAAAAATGAACACTAAGTCACCTTTAAAAATTCCCCCACCACAAACATTCCAATGCATAAAAAAATTACTCCCCCAAAACACACCTTAATTGTAATTGTATTTATATAGTTTACTACCCCTTACAGGGCATCAAAGTGCTTTTCAGTGAGTAGCTTGGTACTCGGGAATCCAAAAGGATTAGTGGTTGATATAGGGTAATAGGAGTTCATTTGAGCTGTGGACATGCAAGTCTGTTAGTTGTATTGAATATGAGAATGCAAAGATAGAAGAGGGAGAGTCTAGAAAGTGTTACTTGGGAGATCAGTGTAGTAAGATGAGGTTTTGGGATGATAAAATGAAGAGATGGAGGAGGAACGAGTCTCTAGAAGGGGATTTGGGCGATCATAGTAGTAAAATTAGGTTTGGGGTGAGCCAAAGGATAGATACAAGAGGGAAGAATGTTGAAAGGTTTGTTTGTGAGATCATAGTAGAAAACTGAAGTGTGAGGTAAGCCAAGGAGGGATAGAGGAGGAAAGAGTCCAGAAAGGGCTTTTTTGGAGATTATAGTGGTAGAATGAAGTTCGGAATAAGTCAAAGGGTGGAGGTAGAGTATATATTGAGAGAGGTATAGGGTGAGACAGAGACGTGCATTAGAGAGAGTCAAAGGTTTTTCTTTTGTAGCACCATAGGAGTAAAGTAATAAGTATATAGATGCATAACTACATAGAATGGGTATACATTTATAAGGAAGGTAATATATTGAGATTTCAAGTTGCATAAACTCAGACTTTCAAGTGTTGCTGTACTTAAAGCTAATTTATTTGAGTATTTGTATAGCTCAATTGTTTTTACTTTATTGTCAGTTGATCTTTTCCTAAATATTTATTAGTGAATCACTTGCAGATAAAGTCCCTTCCTAATAAATAGTAACAATGTAATGTACCATTGTTTTGTGACCATTTGCAGCCGCAAAACACTTGTCGTTCAAGTAGGTGGTAAGTCACTCGCAAACACGAAGGGGTCACCAGGGGACCCCTTTCCCTCTGTGAATGGATGCAAAAAATATTTTTAAGAGCAGGCAGTGGTCCCAGGAACCACTGCCAGCCCTTAAAAAATTAAATTGAAACATTTTATTTTTCATTTTTAAATGCATCCCGTTTTCCTTTAAGGAAACCAGGTTGCATTTAAAAAGAATTGCTTTATTAAAAAAGCAGCCACTGACATGGTGGTCTGCTGATCCCAGAAGGCCACCATCCCTGTGAGTGCTAGCCATTCCTAATGGGGTTGCAAATAGCACCTGCCTCATGAATATTAATGAGGCAGGCAATTTGCGACCCCATTAAGAATCACTAACAGTGTCTGAGACACTGTTGTGAATTGCATTTTGCGAGTTGCAAATTGCGAGTTGCAAAGTGACGCAATTTGCGAGTCTCAAAATATCAGGGTCATACATCTGGACAAAAATTTGCTATCTTGATGATAACCTGCTCTGTCCCCAGAGTAAACATTCATTGGAGAATTTGGTTAAATCCTCAAATCACTATACAAAGGAACCAAAATCCCTGCTAAGGGATTTTTATTGCACTCTATGAACTATTAGGACTGAGTGATAGAAAAACTGGTACTCTCTTGAACTTTACAATACTTACAAATGGTAGTGGTGGTCTCATTAGAAGCACATCAGTCTCTATGTGCATTATATACTAACATCTCAGTGTTGGTGCCCCTCAAGGTCAAGAATATACACCTCACTACCTACGGTGTCAGTCCACTATGGCTGAAATGAACCCGGTGACAATGTCAAAAACATAAGAAAAGCCATCAGCACTCTGATTAATTCAATATTGATTCTTACTTCTGCATCACAGTCTGTTCAACAAACCAGCAAACAAGAGGATTTCTTCATATATTTGCTGTTTAAATTTAACACTTTGCAGAAAAAAAATGTAATACAAAAACACATTTAATCTTGGGCCATCCATAAATCAATAGATGTTTAAAAAACATAGCACACAAAAAGGTTTTTTTAATAGACCCAAAGCCTATTGCTGGCTGGCCATAGCCCATGAGAAGATTAGGCCCAGGCAGTACAATGAGGAGAATAGTGCAACGTTCCCAAACCCTCCCAAATATGTGCAGAATTTTCCCCTTCGAATAGAATAAATAGAAACAGGCCCCTACTGCAACTCCAGGCCACCCAAAATCAAATTGAAACGTTTCAGAAAAATAGAAAACTGTAAAAGAAAATACTTGTATATGCCCTCCATCAAACATCAAACGTATCCAAAGTTCTTCAAATTGATTTCTCACAAATGAATCTGTATAGTCCAATGAGATATATGCAGTAGGTAGTACAGACAAAAAACAGTGATTCTTTCCCCTCAAAATCCAAATGAAAAGTGACCAAAGGATTGACAAAGCACTGGGAGGAGACTTCTGAACAGGAAGAGTAGGTTGAAGCCACTGTGGAACTTCCTTCCTGCAAAATAAATAAAATGAGGTTTGCGGTTACAAAAGCTGCCCAAACATCCGTTTGGGTAGAATACCTACTCGAAAACCTCTTTTCAAGTTAATTTTCTGCTTCTTGTGTAGAAACTCTAGTTGAAAAGCAGCCCCACTGGCCACAACCACCCGCATTAGAAAATGGCGCTGGAAGTTTTCTTGGACCCCAGACTCCGCAACAACAACTGCTGCTGCACGTCTCCACAAACAACAGTAGGACATTTTAGCTGACGACACTGTCTTTTCTCCTGTAACACCGGAGCATCCGCATGCACAATGACCACCACCACGCCAACCATGCTGACTGCCTCTGAACTACTCCACTACCTCCTGCTCAACATATGATCACTCTGCAAACACACCACCGAGAGCTGGAACACAATTACCTCCGATGTCATCTTCTTCACCAAGACCTGGCTCAACCCCACTTCTTCTCCTGACATTACCACAGCTACTCGCGACAGCTACAAGATAGCACACCTGGACCGCACCAAAAAACACGGAGGCGGAATCGCCATCTTCCACAAAGAAACCATCCGATGTAGCACCACCGCAGATGACCAAACCCCGATCATGGACCACCTCAATTTCC
The DNA here is from genome assembly GCF_964261635.1 of Lissotriton helveticus. NCBI lineage: Eukaryota > Metazoa > Chordata > Amphibia > Caudata > Salamandridae > Lissotriton > Lissotriton helveticus. The sequence continues at coordinate 1,719,305,077 of NC_136057.1, forward strand.
AACTCCAAACCGACAGCAGAACCACCATCAAAGGCACCGTCGTCTACAGATCTCCAGGACCATGCCTCAGTTTTTGCTACGCCATCCCCGACTTCATCGCCCCCCTGGCCATTGTCTCCAAACACGAAATCTTCCTCAGAGACCTCAATTTCCACCTTTAACGACACCAAGACTGCCAACCTCTTCGAAAGCATGAACAACATCGCTCTCACCCAACTAGTCACCAACCCCACACACAATGCAGGACACATCCTTGACCCCATCTTCACAGCCAGCGACAGAGTCAAGTACAGTCATCGCACCAAACTCCCCACCACATTTTCAACCTGGGAGCAAGAAGATCAGCAGCGAGCTTACCTCCATTTTCAATGCATCCATCGCCATGCCACCTTCCCTAAAGAATGGAAACATGTAGAACTCAAATTCCTGCTCAAGAAGACGTCCGCCGACACCAGCAAACTCAAGAACTATAGCTCCATCTCTCAGCTCCCTTTTCCTGCCAAAGTACTCGAAAAGCCATCAACCACCAACTCACAGAGCACAGCAGTGTTCAACACCATATCCCACCACACTCTTATCAAGAGGCTTCATCAAATCGGAATCCAAGGAGACGCCCTCAAATGGATCGCCTCCTTCCTCACCGGAAGAACCCTAAGAATCCGCCTATCACCGTTCACCTCGGAACCCAATAGCATCATCTGCGGAGTCCCTCAAGGCTCATCCCTCAGCCCCACACTCTTCTACACCTACATGACTCCCTTGGCCAACATTGTCAGAACCAATGAACTAAACATAATTTCCTATGCAGATAGCACCCAGGTCATCCTCTCGCTATCAGAAGCCCCTCCACCACAAGAGTCAACTTCCACAGGTGCATGACGAGTGTCACAGATTGGATGAAAAACATCTGTCTCAAACTCAACACAGGCAAAACAGAAATGCTGATCTTGAAATCTGTGGAAAGACTCCTGTTGGGTCTTTGAACTAGGCACTCACTCATTCCTACAGACCATGCCAACAACTATGGCATCATCCTGGACAGCAAGCCTACCATGAAATGCAATATCAATGCATTCTCTTCCGCTTGCTTCCTCACTCTTCGCTTGCTCCTGAAAATCTTTAGGTGGCCCACCATCAACACCGGACAAACTGTCAGTCAACCCCAAATTACCAGTTGGCTGGACTATGGCAACACACTCTAGGAAGGAATCATCACTCACTTCCTAAAGAGACTGCAGACCATACAGAACTCAGCATGAACTTCGACCAAGCCTCCAGACATGTGTGCTCCGATGCCCTCTCCCTCACCCACCCCCTCCTAATCCGCTGAAGCAACAGAGGAGGATGCTCCTTTTCCTACCTCACTGCTAAGTCCTAGAATGGCCTTCTCCTTCACCTTCAGACCTCTTCCTCTCTTCTAGAATTCAGGAAGGTACTCAATACCTGGCTGTCCAACTGATCCCACCCAAAGCAGTAAGGCCCTCAGTGCCTGGATACCCTGGTGGATGATTAGCTGCTTTTTACAAATCCTGATAGATTGATTCCTAGCAACTGGAAATCACGCTAGGGAATTGCAAACCTCTTTCTCACTGGCCAACTCACTTGCTGGAGGCTCATGTTGTTCCGACTGTCATGGTGTTGCTCAAACTCTGGAAAAGTTCTGCCACATGGCGATTGGCGGAATTTGACTGGAACTCTACAATAAAAGAGTAATGCTGAGTTGCCAAATTCCTCCAATTCAGAGAGCAGAATAAAAATGGGTACCAGGACCTAGTAAAGTGGGCTTATCTGTTGCCCCATGTTATAAGTGTTAACGGCAGAAGCAAGATCTAAATAACATTTTACCAGATCTGTGGATAAAGCCCTCTGTCCAAAACCCTTCCTGGTATGTTTAATATGAATGAATGTTTTTGAAAAGCAAGAATAGTGTGGCGAGACGGCTGAAGCTATCTCAAAGGCCATACTTTAAAAATCAGCACGTTGCCCCAAAGAGGCATGATTTATTTATGATTTTTTTTTTAGTTAATATTTTACAGATTTAAAATGTGTTCTGCGATCTCATAGGCAGCACTGTTGTATTGTTAATTAAATCAAAGAAAATACCCATGATGGAGTTTGGAAGTGGAGTAATTTACGGTTTCTTCTGCCAACAGGCAATCTCGATGATCTAATCTCTGAAGAACAATAACAAACCTTGACACATCTTGTGTACTCATAAAAATTAATGGTAATTTATCATGTTCATGCCTCGTCAAACGGACACATGGCGTAAACACCCACGCCTTTTATGTCTCCGAGCATTCTTGTAGCACAAGTAAGCAATATTCAAGCTAGCAACAGACAAACATAAACCACTTGACATGCCATTCCGACTGCCAAACTCTCCACTAACTCCCCGAGAATTATCCAGCAATCTATTGGAAAGAAAGTAAATCAACACCCAAAGGGATGCAACGGATTAGAATCTGATTTTAACAACACATTCATCCTTGAAGGGTAAGGCAGGAAAAAAGTGCGAACGCAGGTAGTGCACTCCAGAGTTTACACCCGGAAGAGCTAGACGGCTGATAATCATTGCTCATTCCTCGTGATGCATGCATGTGGTGATGAATAGGGGCAAATAGGAGCTATACTCAGACCCTGAATAATCCCTATTTGCACTGTCAAAGAAAATACAGAAAGAGTAGGGTTCGTGTTTCCGTTTGAGCAATACCTTTAGGATTTGCTTACTACGTAGTCATTTATAATGAGGTAATTAGACGCAATTTATCTTGTAGCACGTTCCCTTACTAAGAGTGTGAGTGCGTTCTTCTATTTTTGGAAAACAGCCTGCAGTAAAGTGCGTGAAACTCACGTGACTTTCGCTGCTGTTCTGAAATCACCAATAACGGTGTGTTTGTTGCTTCTTTGTGTGTTGTAGATGCTCAAACGAAATTCCTCCCTACATCAGTCACGGTGCTGTACTATTTCCCCGTTAAATAATTCTCAGTATTTTATTCTCTTGTAGTAAACATCCTATAGTTCAATATATTTCCCTTTATAATAATCTCAAAATCTACAGTTGACCCTGACTTTGTTGTTCTGCATTTTTGTAAATCCTACCTATATGCATGTATGTACGCAGCCAACCAGGTCCCATCTGCTCTTGAGTTTCATCCGCAGAGATTTTTCTCCGCAGTGGCGCATTTCCCTTTAAAATATTTTGTGTTCCTCTTTCGATATGTTTTACTTCATACTTATAAAGTTTTGCTGTTACAAAAAACGAGATTCACTGATCACAGTCTTTGCAACAGCAAATAATCCCTAAGGGCTACATGTATCAACATTTGTAATAGCGATTACCTAATTGCGATTTTCAGCGAATCGCAATTAGGTAATCGCTAATACAGATGTATTAAACTCCAAGAGTTTCATATAGTGATTCTTAGGGGTCAAAAATTGATCTACCTCATTAATATTAATGAGGTAGGTCGCAATTTGCGCCCCTCTAGGAATCGCTAAAATCACGGGTTGGTGGCCTGCTGGGGTCAGCAGACCACCATGTCCGTGATTGCTTTTCAATAAAGTAATCTCTTTTTTAGGTACAGTGTGAGCCAGAATGCAACCACTGCTCTGCGATGAGCTGTGGTAGTTCAGTACGGAGAGAAGCTTCGCCCACTACCCCGCCCTTATTTTTCATTCACTTGTGTGTTTGTCCTTTGTAAATGCTGTCTTCTGATTCATTATGAGGCTTGTTAGTCCCTCCTCAGTACAGCCATGCCGTCATTTGTATCCTCCAATGGCTAGTGGCCCTTTTACTTGGTTGTTACACAGGACATGTACTATTTCCTTTATTAAGCAGCTGGTGCTGAAGCCCACTGCAGGACACGGACCAGGTAAATGTGGAGTGTGTAGAGGGGTACACGTAGTGTTACACATCTTATCAAGCAACATGGGGGCTGTGGGGTCTTGAATCGCACAACACAGCATTTTTTGGTGCCTTCTACCCCCTCCTGTTGTCATGCCTTCTTCCTCCCTGCACTCGCCCTCCCGTTGTCTGTGCCTTCTTTTTCCCTTCCCGTCCTACCTCCCGTTGTCCGTGCCTTCTCCTCTACTTCCCCACCCACCCGCCCTCCCGTTGGCCGTGCCTTTTCCCCGCCCCTGCCCTATCGTTGTCCGTGATGCCTAATTGCCAACCAGTTGCAATGCAATAGGTCTAGCGTAAATTAGAGACCTATTGCATTGCAAATGCTTGTTAAAAGAGAGTGCACTGCAAATGTCCGGTACGCATTGTGAATACAGATCCCACGGGCGGGTCACTGCGAGGTGTGAGCATTATATATATACATTGCCACTGGAAGTTGCACAATTTGCCTTTCCACGCCCCATGATTTAGATATCCCTGCTGCATAATTCAGTCCTCCCTTTTCGCACAATCCCAGTGGCTGTGACAAAAAAAATTAGCTTTATATAGTGGCCTGGAGGCAGGCATTTTATGATGCAGCACATGTTTCAAGGGGATATATGACATCCCCTGTAAATTATTTTGATAGGCAAGCATTAATTATGAGGTCTAAATTCATCAAAAGGGGCTACCCTCACCGGTTGGTGAGACACTCATATAAAAGGGCCCGTTATTATGACCGAGACTGTCTGTTGAAAGTTAAAACATCTAAAATAAATGAACAGGTGGTCTGTATTACCAAACACTCTACTGTAAACGCCAAAATAAAGCAGATCATTAACTCTAATTGGCATATTCTTAACAGTAATTGTTCAGTGGAGCAGAAACTAGTCAAACCACTATTTGCACACAGACGAAATAAGAACATTAAGGAACATATTGTGCATTCCCGGTTCAAGACTCCCAAAAATGAACAGAATCTAATGCAGAGATCAATCTTAACTCACAATCCTATTAAAGGAACGTTTCCCTGTTCTTCATGCATATCATGTAGAAACATCCTTACAGGTGAGGATTTCTCATATAATGGACATACAACTAGAGCAAAGGAGATGTGGAATTGTAGATCCTCCAATGTGATCTACTTCATACAGTGTCCCTGTCTCTTAGGATACGTAGGAGAGACCTCTAGAATGATCCAAACTCGTCTTACTGAACATCGTTCTGCTATCAGAACAAAAAAGATTATTGCTCCCATGGTGAAACATTACATGGAAAAAAATCATTGCCCAGAAGATATGAAATGGCGTGTATTGGAGAAAATTCAGATACCAGATTCTAAAGGTGGAGCAATAATAAGAAAGAAAAGAGAGGTTTACTGGATATTTGTCTTTGACTCATTCCGGAACGGCCTCAATAGCGAAATCCCATGGGAGAACGCAATCTGGTAACTAAGACTAGTAACACATATTAGGACCATTGACATTTAAGACTCGGAAAACAATATATGGTGGATTAGCATTACAATTACGATATTAGATATTTGGAATGAATTGACTACTTAGATCATAAAAAAAGGATTACCCACATTATATTAAACAGCCTTTATTAGTTTTATTATGCCTCATATATTTTTGCCAAAGATCATTGTAATATCTATTCACATAACCATGTCGTGGATATGTTTAGAAATTTATGGTTTATATTTCTTTCTTTTTCGAACACTAGTGGATTCTGTCATTGTTAGAATATCAAATGACTAATATGAGTTACTATAGAGTGGTGTTGATGTTTACCATTCATAATGTATGACGTTTTGTGGTCTAGTTTCTTGTTCTACCTGTCCCGCATATTCTAGAGAAGAGAAGTCCTTCTTCTATATCTCACTAACATCTAATATAATAGTTCACTTTTTATTCTTACATACATAGCCGAATACTGTCGCATTGGAGAAGACGAAGTATGAACGTTTTTTTTTTTGCTCATTGCATGGTTAATCTGTGGTCTGTCTTGGCGCTCTATCATTCGGACGTGTTTGAGTAACGGGAAGTCCCTCCTTTGTGTCCCTCCTTTGTATCCCTTTAGCATCGGACACAATAGTCCTTTTTTGGTCTTTAGTCATCAGAGTGAAGTATAGTCGCATCTTAGATGACGACATTTTGTACACAGCTGAGACAGATAACTCTTACAAACGTCCTTATAAAAACGTTACCTTTTCATTACTCGAGGCATATCGGTCGTTTGATGTAATTTCCAGAATCCCGCTTCTCGCCGCCGGACCGTAAGAGTTCTTCACAATATCGTTATTAGGTAAGAGTTATGCGACTTTCTACATTCCAGTACGCTATTTAGCTGAGATCAAGCTATGAGCTGATCTTACCCAACGGTAATAATTAACACAATGTATCCTTGTCCTAAACTATTAGGAACCGGAAAAAGAAGGAACTTCCCCACATCAGGAGGATTTTCCGGCATAGACGGTATATGCACGGCCATTAAGGTATGCCGATATTTCGGATTCTTTGAATCAATTTTACCATTACGGTGTTTGCTTGAAAGGGTAGTTGTTCACACCGTACTTATTTTCTGTTTCCAGCCCGTTAATCGCTAAATAATCGGTAGCTCGGACGGCGAGAAAGCTAAGCCCTCCCTTCTCTTTCATATCAGGTACATGTTTCTAAAATACATTTACGAACAAGAACGTGACCTTCTATATCAAGGGAACCTTATGCGCTAACATGTCATTATATAATTTTGAACCTATAGACCCGGCTTGATTTTAAACACAAACCCCACTACTTTGGGTACCTATTAACTCGATGTTAAAGCTTGACACCGTATAATAGTAACTATATATCTATACCTCTTTTTGTGTCGCATATTGATCCTTTATCCACCTGTCGGGATTTGAACATGATCAAAATAAAGGACATCCCCGCCCAAGGTCACAAATCTTGCTACAATATAGGACTCAGTAAAACAAGTGAAAATAAATAGTTATACCTTCGTCATATCTCATGTCTACAACCATGGACAACGTGAGGAAGCCCTAACTAAACTCAATAGTTTCATAATTTACTAAATAGATATGAAGGGCATTCGTTTGATATCGGTAGTATTTATCCATTAATAGGATTGGAAAACCTAACTATGATATGTCTTCCACAGTCCTGAGACCTGATACGTTGTTCACAGTTTGGATATTTGCCATTCAGAACACCATTGTGAAGAAAGAAATTGAGCCATCCTTGCTCTGATCTTAAATACATCATGACTCCTTCTATCCTTATTTGTGAGTATATATGTATAAAAAAATTCAAAAATAGGTCTCCGTAAAATTAGGCACTCTATCTAGTCATAAATAGGCTTGACAACTGGGTTTATTGATGAATCTATTAGCGCTTTAGTCATCTGTCGCCCCCCACCCTTCCTAAGATATCCTTGTATGTTCCCTTTTCTCCTCCTCCCTCTTTCCCTCCCCCAGAAGCCCATAGAATTAATTTTCATTCCTCTTTTCTTCTCTTTTTTCTTTCCCCCCCCACGCCCCCCTCATTTTTTCGATTTGGAAATATACAAGGAACTGAAAGAAATGAATGTTGAAATCAGTTTATTAATGAACTTGTTTTTTTATATAAGAGGTCTATATAAAGCTACCTGTCGATATTTTTACCTAAGATTGTATTGTTCTTTTATTAATTGTATTTTCCTTGTTGTTTTATTTTTTATAAATTTATTTATAGAAAACACGTGGCTCCTCCAGAAGAAGGCGCTGGTCGCCGAAACGCGCGTCGAGAATTATTGTGCCACCTTTTAATTTTTGAAAAAAATTATTGCAATTTAAATTTGTTGTGCTGTATTCTTTTGCTTTTAATGTATTGTGATTAATTGATTTGTCTACAAATCCTTTGTGTTTATGTAATTGATGTTTTGCTTAAATATAAATGTTAATAAATATTAGAAATTGAATTGATTGGTAGCTCTTTTTCCTTCAATATTTTATTTTAAACAAGTTCAAATCATGATTGCCTAGGTTGTTTTATGTCAATTGTTAATTATTTATTTTCAACCACTGCATTTTGTGCAAGGAAAGCAACCGAACATTTAATGTGCGTCGTTCATATATTTTGCTAGCCACATGGTTTACGTTTTAGTGTGTCTGTTTTGAATTATTATTCACTGCTATACTTAATGAAATAGAATAATCCAGCTTTCTTCCACCTTTGGTTCCCAAGTTACCCAAGAAGTAGTAAAACAAAATGACCACGGCTTTCCCTTGTAAAAACATGTGAAATGAAGAAAAGTGGTTCAAACCATTAACATGGTACAAAGTACAGTGCTGGATCACAGATACAACGTGCCTCCGGTTTCGGACAATACACAGTATATTTTGCTGTGGAATGAAACAGGTTTCCTGTTGTTTGTAGCGCCACTCTGCCTGATGGAGCTTTTTAATTCCAGTCACGTGAAACAGCGACGCGTGGCTCTGTGAGTAAGTCAGTTTATGACATGCCATCGTGTACGAAAAGTAATCCTGTGGTGGAAAAATTCAATTAAAAAACTGTATTACAACGTAAACTGTCCAGTTACCAGAGACCCGATAGAGTCTGTACAATGCCAGAAGATATTGTATTGCACCTCTCATAGCAATTACATATACATTAACAATGAGAAATTTCCTAGTTATCACAAAGGAAAGTTTCAATTCTATTAAGGACGCGGAGGCAAGGATTTTGCTAGTCCTTTCTCCATTTTATTGGACAGCAAGTTAGAAGTAATAAAAGAAAAAACATCAAAACCATAGACTACCCTAACCAACATGGCAGCGGTAGCCATGGTAGCACATCAACCAATAAGAGTCCATGAAGCAGCATATAGGGATTCCCAGCCGGTAGTCCTTCCTCTTTCTTGGGTGCTGCCGTAGGAAAGAAGTCATCAACCACTAGTCCGCCTTTTGATCGGAACCTAGGGAAGAGAAACAATAATAATATCTTGTCCAGAACAATGTTGAACAAAGTCAAGAACATTGCAATGGAGTAAATGAAACAATTTGCAGTAAAAAGAAAAGCATAATTGAACAGTAATCCAATATGTACATTAAGACATAAGAAAAAAAGATACTTCCCTCAGACGAAGAAAAAATCATCAGAATCTAGTCTTGGGAGGGAAGGCTCGATAAAGCCTGGGTGGGAAAATCCTCGCCTCCGCGTCCTTAATAGAATTGAAACTTTCCTTTGTGATAACTAGGAAATTTCTCATTCTATGTCAGGAAGCGGAGGCGAGGATTTTGCTTGTTCAAAGCTTACTCACCACCAGAGATGCAGCCTCATGGATTGGTTTAAAGTAGAACTTTTTAAAAGTTGAATCCGAAGACCAATCCGCTGCATTCATAATATCTTCCAAACGTCCACCTACCTGTACCGCCTTGGAAGCCATTGCACCTCTAGTGGAATGAGCCCCAAAGTCAGAGATATTAATTCCAGCCTCGGACATAATCCACCTGACCCATCTGGCAATGGTGGGAGAGGAAATTGCTTTAAAAGGTTTTTTAATCGCAATAAGCAACTGTCTCTCGCCCGGAGGGCGGAATTCAAGAGTAACATCCTCATAAGTTTTGAGGCAACAAACCACACAGAGCTTTGGAGAATCCGGAAATGCTGGATAAGAAACAGACCTGGTATTACACTTAGTTCTTCTAGCAATTGTAAATGTAACACCATCCGGGGTAAACATTCTGGCCGAAATGTCCAGAGCACGAACGTCTGAGGCCCGTTTACAAGAAATCAGGCAAAGAAGAATCGCCAATTTAGCGGAAAGTTCCTTACGTGAAAGGTATTGATTATCCTGCCAGGAGTTGAGGAAATTCAAAACAACATTAACATCCCATAACCCAGAATAACAGGGTTCTGGGGGACGTGAAAGGCGAACCCCCTTGAGGAGTTTACAAATCCAAGGATGCTCACCCACCGGAGAGCCATCAACAAGAGCATGACCAGCGGAAATTGTAGATCTGAAAGAATTAATGGTGCTATATGCCAACTTCCTTTGAAAAAGTTCAGCGAGGAAGTTAATCACGTCAGTGACAGCTGAGCCCACGGGATCCAGGTGTTTTGCCACACACCAACGAACCCATCTGTTCCACGCTGATCTATAACGTTTAGTGGTGTTAGGTGCCCAGGCTCCTTGAATGAGGAGCTCAGCGTCTTTCGAAAGTGAGTCACAAGACCAACGTCCCCTGAAATCCTCCAGGCCATGAGATGTAGATGGCCTTGGAGAACTAGAGGATGCGGGTGACCCAAAGGATCCGTCAGAATGAGATCGAACGACGGTAACCGAAGAGGTCGGTCCCAGGACAGTTCCAGAAAAGAAGGAAACCAGCATTGAGATCTCCAGATTGGAGTGATCAAAATCAGAGATGCTCTCTGTCTGCGGACCTGAGCTGCTACCCTCTGAATGAAAAGGAAAGGAGGGAATGCATAGGCTGGAAACTGGGACCAGTCTTGTAGGAAGGCATCCACTGCTTCCGCACCCGGATCCGGTTTCCAGCTGTAAAAACGGGGAAGTTGGGCGTTCCATCTGGACGCAAACAAGTCCATCACTGGCAGACCCCAAAGGTCCGAAATCCTCTGAAATATCGACTGATCCAGCCTCCAATCGCTGGCATCCCGAAAATTTCTGGATTGCCAATCCGCCACAATGTTCAGATCGCCTGGGAGATACTCCGCCGTGACCGAAATCTGACGAAGAAGGCAGTAATTCCAGAAGTCCTTTGCCAGATCCGCTAGGACTTTGGAATGAGTGCCGCCCAGACGATTGATATATCTGACCGCAGTCGTGTTGTCCATCCGAAGAAGAACACAACAAGAGACCTTGGTCGTGGTGAAAGAGCGAATTGCGAAAGAACCCGCAAGGAGCTCCAAGCAATTGATGTGGAGGTGAAGTTCTTCCTCCGTCCACCTGCCGCCCACCGAGAGGGATCCGCACCGGGCACCCCAACCCTGGCGACTGGCATCTGACTCGATCACAAGATCCGGACGGGAACCGAAAATCGCCTTCCCGTTCCACGCCTCCATGTGATCCAACCACCAAAGAAGTTCCGATCGGGCTTCCAAATTTAAGGAAATCAGCTCCGAATAAGTGAGACCCTTGCGAAGGTGAAACGCCTTTAGTCTCTGGAGAGCCCTGTAATGAAGAGGGCCTGGAAAAATGGCCTGGATCGATGAGGACAGTAAGCCCACAATCCTGGCTAATTGACGGAGAGATATCCGATCCCGTAGGAGAACCTTGCGAATCTCCTTTTTGATCTTGGAGATCTTTTGGGAAGGAAGATGAAGCGTTGCATCCGTAGTTATGATCAGAAATCCAAGGAAAGTCATTTCCTGACGAGGAATTAAATCCGACTTCTGAGCATTGATGATGAAACCCAGTGATTGAAGAAGGGAAATTGTAACCTGAAGGTGATGAAGAAGGAGATCTTTGGACTGGTTCATTAAAAGAATGTCGTCCAGGTAAATTATTAGGCGAATCCCCAAGGTACGGAGATGTTCCACCACAGGGCGCAGGAGTTTGGTAAAACACCAAGGTGCTGAGGAAAGACCAAAGGGGAGCGTACGAAATTCGTAAACCTGATTCCTCCACAGAAACTGGAGGAACCGACAATGAGGAGGAAAGATTGGAATCGAAAGGTAAGCATCCTTCAGATCCAAGCGAACCAACCAGTCGTTTTGCAACAGAAGGTCTCTCAAAAGATGGATGCCCTCCATCTTGAAATGCCTGTAAATCAGCCATTCGTTGAAGGAGCGGAGATTTATTACCGGTCTGAAACCTTTGTCTTTCTTCTCCACTAAAAAGATATTGCTGAGGAAACCTTTTGGATGAAGAAAAGAGTGAATGATTGCGCCTTTTTGCAACAAAGACTGAACTTCCAAATCTATAAGTTCCTGCTCTGCGCTTGAAAATGTTAGAGGGCGAGGGCGAGAGAGTTGAACAGGAGAACCATAAACCTCGATGTGAAACCCCTGAACTGTTTCTAGAACCCAAGAATCTGAAGTTATCGACGACCAGGCCTGGGGAAACAACGCTAACCTTCCCCCCATTTGAACCAGAGAAATGATGCGAAATCTTACCATTAAATCCTCTGGGATTGGACTGGTTGCCACCACGTCCCCTGCCTTGGCCTCTGCCTCCTCTGGAAGGGTAAAAGGATCCCTGACGTCCGTCATTCCAGCCGCTGTTTCTTCTGGCTTGACCTCTATTGGGGCCTTGTTGGAATTGGCGGCCGGAAGAGCGACCCCTGCCTCTGCCGGCCCCGCCAAAAACCTTCTTGGGAAAAAACTTCTTCATAGAAGCTTGTGCTTTGTCTAGAGCAGAAAAAGTAGCAACGAATTTTCCTAACTCCTTAACAAAGGGGTCCCCAAACAAAGCACCTTGCGCAATCGGAAGACGACAACTCTCCCAATTTTGGATCAATTTTAAGCAACAAGGATCGTCGACGCTCCGCTGATAGCGCACAATTAGCGTTGCCAAGAAGGAACATAGCCCTTTGCGACCAACCAGCAATATCATCAACCGAACAGGCACGCCTGACTCTTTAGAGCGCTGGGCTAATTCAATTATTTTCGTCAGAGGACCAACTACATCCAAAAGTTTATCTTGACAGGCTTTCCAAGACCTATCTATACCCTTCTTAGGGTCCTTGATATACTTGGCAAAGAAAGTGCACAATTTCGGATCAATTTCAGGAGTGCACGCCACCCTGAAGAGAAGAGAAGGGCGTGGGCACTCAGAACGCAGGCGTAAACGTACATCCTGAGGTAAAGGTTGTCGAAGCTTAGCAGCGACATAGTCAGCAGTAGACTGTTCAGGAAACCATTCTGATGACCTGGGTCTAAAAATAGTAGATGGGTCAAACATATCAGGAGGAACAAGATCACCCTCTGAAAAACTAGGAGCACTAGGTTTTGGGCGCCAAGACCTGCTCGCATCTGAAAAATCCTCTGAGGAAGCATCCTCATCCTCATCTACATAATCGTCCTCATCATCATCTCCCTCATTAGGAAACCCTTCTTCCGGGTCAAGGTCCTGGGTGGCAAAACCACCAGTCTCACCGGGTGAGTCATCCCCCCGGTAGGGTGCGCTTCTTAGCGTGCGCGCACTCTTACGAAAGACTTCAGATAATCTGTTGAAGCCGTCCAGGTGCCCCGCGTCACGCTTCCTGGCCGTACGTGGTAGAGCACAAGGAACACCACTGGGCCCTGCCCCGCTGTCCCCAAAAACACCTGAATCAGTCTTGAACACATGGGCAGACAGCTTATTGACGCTGTCCTGCAGAGGTGCCAGAGCCTGAGCTATCGTAGAAGAAAGAAGCCTGCAGGAGGGCGCGGAAGGGGCAGCTGTGGCTGATCATTAGAATTCGCCACCACAACATTAGAAGTACTGGACTGCATTTTAGCAGAAAAACTGGTACCCATAAAACAAACACCCCAACTATATATAAGGAGAATCCCCTCACACAGGTACCACACAGGCTAACACTTTAAATAAAGCCCGAAACTCAAATATACTGACTGAAAATAAATTGCAATTTATTAAAAAAAAACAGTCAGAATTATAATTCTTGCCGTCAAACACGGCGTCCGTGTGAGGAGAGAGGCAAAAATAAACGAAGCGCAAAGCCTCAGCGCGTTTACATACCAGCGCGAAGAGCGCTGAGGAGAACAGCCGGTCGGCTGTCAAAAGCCGACACCAGGACTGCGCACGCGCTTAGGAAAAACGCTCGGGCACAAGCCTACCGCGTTAAATACACAATCAAACAGCCTACAACAAAGGCGAAGTCAAAGGCTAATCTTAAAATATCAAAACAAAGCTGTCAACATCAAATTTAAAACTGCCACGACAAAGATCAAGATCTGAAGTAAAACGTGACTTATCTTGCCGAGGCAGCAATGGAGAAAGAGGAAGGACTACCGGCTGGGAATCCCTATATGCTGCTTCATGGACTCTTATTGGTTGATGTGCTACCATGACTACCGCTGCCATGTTGGTTAGGGTAGTCTATGGTTTTGATGTTTTTTCTTTTATTACTTCTAACTTGCTGTCCAATAAAATGGAGAAAGGACTAGCAAAATCCTCGCCTCCGCTTCCTGACATAGAATTGAAAATTAATGTAATTATGTACAGCATGTCACGCCATACTTTTACAGTTTGTACGTGCTGTAAATAACATATTTTACAATTACCAAATCGAGTTGCACTGAAATTACCAACCACACATGTCAGGAAATCTGAGTTGACTGTAAGAAGATTCGAACTCGACCTCCGATTACTGCATGTGTCAGCAGCGAACATCAATTCGTTAAGTTGTCCTCCATAACCGGACTGGAGTTTTATATGTGTAGAACATTTGCACACCTGTAAGTAAAGTGTACTATGAAAGACAAACACGATAAAATATCTGTGGTGGTCCACTGCACCCGTCACTACATGCCCACAGCAATCTGCAGAGGTGCCATACAAAATCTAACCGCATAATATAGATTATAAAGTAGAAATACAAGTTAACAAGATTTGCTATGCATATTGTTTGTATAGGTATTATATAAATATATTGAGAGATGCTCTATAAGGGGTAAATGGGCAACTGTGTAATAAGGTCCTATATTGCCATTGAGGATTTCTCATGACACTATGAACCACGAGGAGTGATTTGTAAATGTCACTACCACCCCACAATGAGAGTTTTGGACCATGCTATCTGCGCCTATATTTTTCTTTATATTGCATGTTTATTTTGGGGCATAAAACTTGAAAACCTTTGTTTTGTTTTTCCAACAGGGAAATGTTTATTGCAATTTGTAAGTTTCACCCTGGACAGTACTGTGAGGTTTACTGTAGAAAACAAGCATTTGCAATGCACTAGGCCTCACATTTACTAGAGTTTAAGCTATTGGCATTGCAAATGACAATGCCTTTAATTCATGTTTTAAAAACCAAAATTTAAATAAAAGGCATTGTCATTCACAGTACCACTAGCTTAAACTCGTGTAAATGCTTGTTTTAAATGCAGCCCATTTTCCTTAAAGGAAAATGGGTTGTGTTTGGAAAAAAAAATTAATAGTTCACTTTTCAATTTTTAAGAGCAGGCAGTGGTCCGTGGGACCACTGCCTGAGTTTTTGCATGCATCCACAAATGGGAAGGGGTCCCTTGGCGACTGCTTTCCATTTACAAATGGGTCACCATCAGCTTGAAGTTGGTGGTAAAATGAAAAAAAAATCATACATACTGTTACGATTTGGTATTTGGAAGGGAGCCCTAAACACACCACTTCCAAATACCGAATTGCAAGCCCATTTTGTGAATCGCAAAATGGGGTTTGATGCATGTGAAAAGCATTTTTTGCGTTCGCATATGGGCCAATTTTTAGAATTGGCCCATTTGGGAACACAAAAAAGCTTGCTACATGTGGCCCTTAATTTCAATGTACAAGAGTTGCATTGAGATTTGCAAATGCTTTTGTGAGTTGCAATGTACACACTATAACTCTTTGTGGTTAGAAAGGAGGAGAAAGGGCGTGGCTTACGTGCCGAGACAAGATGGCGTTTTGAGACTATGCCCAGCGCTCTTTGTTGCTGGTCTCATGTTATTTAATGGTGTAGCGCTCCTGTGGGCTGTCGGGAGACCTTAATGTCTCATCCTTTTAGTGTTACAGCCGCAACGAAGATTTGTCTTTACATACGAGCGGTCGACATTTTGTCAGCACGCCGCTCGTATTGATCTTTTGAGCTCCAGTGATGTTCATGACGACTGGGTGAGCCTGCATTTGATTTTCCTCTCCAATATTCTTTACTTATACCACAGTGCTGGGCACTCTGAACTACTGCTGCCTCTGCTGGCTTTACGACACGTCCTTTTTTACCTAGGGACTTCTCAATATGGGGATTTATCTCTAGCCTGCTTTGAGCCTAATGCCCGTAGCTCATATATTTGGTACACTATTGTACGGCATATTTAAATTATGGCATTGGTGCTCGCACTCCTCTATGTGACTAAACCTGAAAGGATGTGGATGTATTTACAAAACATATGGGACATTCTCTAAGGAGGTCTGCTGCTCCCTGTTTCCTTGCATGATTGCAAGCCAGTGAGAACTATTATAACCTCTCCGCTCCACATCCTGCTAAGTAGACGTGTGCCTGTCACATATAATTAATCACCTTTTCTGCACTATAGAGTGTAAACATCTTCGTAATTCTGTTCCAAGACCGGACTGGGAACTAGAAACTGGCCCTGGCAAACTGCTCAGCCGGCCCGTGGGTGGGGGTTGGTGCAGCTGAGCTGTTTGCTAGGGCTAGTTTAAGTCAATTTTGTTACAGCCAGCCCCCGGTAACAAAAGCCGCACTCCAGGGGCCCAAAACCGGCACCCACCCTCGCGACACACCGGGGAATCGCCCGGTGCCCGCTGTGGCCAGTCCAGCCCTGTTCTGTTCTAATGCCTTTCACCAATCATTATTTATTTGGGCAGACTCTCTACTAATAAAAAGCTCTTTCATCGATCAACGCAAGTCATTAAAGATGACCAGCAGCCTTCTCAATCTCGCTAAAGCTTCTTCCTCTGGTACTAAACCAAAAAGAGCCAAAAATGATCTTCCATCTTCCGATCCAGTCATCTCCTAATCTGGCGTTGAATACAATTTTAGATGAAATACATGCCCATAAACTATTCATGAGCTCCACCACTGAAAAACTACAACAAATTGAAGGCCGCTGGATCACTATGGAAAGCAAAATACTTGAATTGGAACAACGTGTGGGCCACCTACAAGGCATTACTACTAAAATACCCATGCGGGAACAAGAAATTCACAAACTGAAGCTCCACACTGAGGACCTTAATAACCACAATAGAAGGACCTGACCTTCTTTCCTTCTTGAAAACATTCTTACCTGATCTTCTCAACCTACAGTCTTCTGCTCCTCTTAATATTCAGTGGGTGCATCGTTTAGGTTGTCCCCAACATCAATCTTCCAGACCTCGTGGTATTATAATGCTCTTCTTGGAATTCACCAATCTTATGCTAAAATCTGCCAGAGAGAAACGTCACCTTGTGTTGTTAGGCCATAACATGTACATTTCTCAGGATATTTCCAATGCAACCATTGCTAGACGTAAAGAATTCCTAGCTCTTTTCCTCAACTGAGATGTCTGAACATCCGCTATGGCATACTACATCCCTGTCTCTATAAAATTACCTACAAAGGTGTCTCACGCTCATTTGAAGATCTGACTGAACTAAAACTGTTCCTGCAAACCCTCACCAAGATTCCTATGGACACAATGCGCATTGTCCTTAAATTGCTATATTGATCATATTGCATGGGTTCTCGTTTACTGCTGTACTCTTTAGTTTTGTTCCTTGATATGTTTTATATTGCCTGATTTTCCCCATTCTATTTCTATTCTTTCCCTCCATTGTTGTTCTTGCTTCTGGGTGCTGACATGCCTGTTTCTTATTTCTCTTTACATCAGATCTGGCTTTATGTTTTTGATCTGTCACTTTGTTTTTTCTTTTTTATCTTTTTTACTCTTCTATTATTTCCTATTTCTCTCTTTTCTCCTTTCCTTTTTCTTTTTTCTCTATTGTATCTTCCTCTTCATACTTATATATTTACATGAGTGTCCATCTATTTTTCTTATTTATTCCGCTGGTAGTACCTTCATGTTACTCAATTTGCGACAAATGGTGTCTTTTTGTTTCCATTGTTGTAGTCCGTAATCATTATTCCCGTATCCTTGTCTATTTTCATCAACATGTTTAATGTTGTCTCGTGGAACGTTCGTTGTTTGGGTCATCCTGTTAAACATCAAAAGGTTCTTTCACAATTATCGAAATTTAACTGTCAGATCATTCTTTTACAGGAAACTCATTGTAACGATGCTGAATCACTTAAACTTAAACGTCAGTGGGTGGCTGGGGTGTTCTTTTCCCCTGCTGTTAACCGACAGGGTGGGGTTGCCATTTTATGTCACAAATCTTTAAGAATTTGAATTCTATCAACTGAATGTGATACGAGTAGATGACGGGTATTACTCAACACCATTGTCTATAATAAACAGGTCACTGTTTTCAACATTTACGGGCCGGTTAAGTCTGATCCGGATTTTTGGCATAGTATTAAACTAAAGCTATCCTCCATTACCAATCCTAATATTATTGTTGCTGGTGATTTTAATGATTGGCTCGACCCATTTTCTGACAGGAAATCTTAATGTAAATTTAAACCAGATAAATCACATACAGCATTTCAATCTGCTATTACCTCTCGTCCACTCCACGATTTATGGAAATTTACTAATCCTGATACATATGAGTATACAATCTAGTCTAATGTTCATCACACTATGGCTCGAATTGATTATATTTTGGCCTCAAAATCTTTACTCCATTCCATCCAATCTTCTGAGATTGGCCCCATTTTTATTTCTGAACATGCTCTGTTTTGTCCACTTTTGATCTATTCCCCTACTACTAAACATGCTCGATGGAGATTTAACAGTTCTCTACTATCTGATCAAAATTTTGTTTTAGAAGCTACCTCCTTTATTAAAGAATTTGTTCAATTTAACAAAACTAGTGATACTTCCGTCCATAACAACTGGGATGCCTTTAATGCCTCTTTTAGAGCCTTTACCATTGCTTACACTGCTAGAAGGAAAAAGTTGTTGAGTTCCCAATACCTTTCCACTCTCCAACACATTAAGACTCTTGAACACCCTTAATATACTTCTAAATACCCTTCTCACCTTCTGGACCTTATTAAAGCTAAATCCACTCTGAATAAGCTGGGTACTACTGATGCTTGCAATATACTTCTTAAAATGAAATCCAAGTATCATGGGGGACAGAATAAAGCTGGTAATATGTTTGCTAATTATTCAAAAGTCAAACCAGAAAAGAAAGCTATTTGACCTATTCAAAATGGCCTTACTAATAACTTATTAAATTCAGATTCAGACATTGTTAATGCTTTTCAATCCTATTATAATACATTATAAACAGAAGATACTCATCCCTCTGAACATCATACTCAGCTATGCTTTAATGATATCCTTCTCTTACCTCCTTACCGGAAGCTATGGTCCTTCTTGAAAAAGATATAACTCTTCAGGAGATTTTGGATGCAATCAAATCTTGGAAGAGAGCTAAAGCCCCTGGACCTGATGGTTTTTCAATTGAACTTATTTCTTCTTCTTCATCTACTTTTGCACCACATTTTCTTGAACTTTGCTCCTCCTTTTTATTGAAATCTAAGCCTGAAGGCTCCTTGTTAGATGCGTCCATTGTAACCATCCCAAACCCAGCAAAGATCATACTTCGTGTCAAAACTACCAACCTATTCATGAATTAATTATGATTGCAAACTTTTTGCTAAAATTCTGGCCTCTAGATTAGATGATGTTATACCTCTTCTTGTTACACCTGACCAATCTAGTTTCATTAAAGGGAGGCTCAACTCTGATAATGCTAGGTTGTTCTCCAATATCCTTACATTAGGGAGAAGATATCCTATTCTCTTGATGCTGAAAAAGCATTCGACCGCATAAATTACCAATTTATGTTCAAAACTCTTCATTGGTTCGGTTTCGGCCCTAGATTCATTTTGTTTATCAAACTAGTATACCCGAACCATGTGCTTGTGTTTCTGTCAATGTATTCCTATCCCCTTTTTTTAATTTACACAGAGGTACTAGCAGGGCCGTACTGGCTACCGGGCAGTTGTGTGTGCTGCCGAGCTAGGGGCTAATTTCTCTGTGGTGGGGGCTTATTTTGTTGATGGGGACCTGCGTGTGATTTGAAATAAAAAAAGCAAAACAAATTTTGTTTTGCACACGCAGGTCCCCATCAACGAAATTAGCCCCCAGCACGGCAACACACACAACTGCCCGGTAGCCAGTCTGACCCTGGGTACTAGCCAGGGTTGGGGGAACAGCCTTTACGACGTGCCTGTTACACCGCGTGCCGTTACAACGCGTTTTTTTCAATGCAAGTCATTACCACGACTTGCGCTGGAGGGCGCTGCAGGACAAGGAATTTTTTAATTTACTATCCAACACCTTCCCTACTGTACGTAGGCTGGTGTTGGAATAGTAAATTAAAAAATTCCTAAGTCCGCACCCCTCCAACGCAAGTCGTGGTAACGACTTGCGTTGAAAAAACCGTGTTGTAACGACAAGCGGTGTAAAAGCACACGTTGTAAAGCCGTACAACCCAGGGTTGTCCCCTTTCTCCTCTTTTATTTATTCTTTGTCTCAAACCTTTTCGTGAGCGCATTTGTCGTAACCCTTTGATAACAGGTTTCCAACATAATTCTTTTGAAACAAAATGATCTGCTTATGCAGATGATATTTTGATATAGCTCTCAAATCCCTTAACTTCCCTACCTTTCTTTTTGCAGGAGATTGATTTATATTCTAAAATATCTGGCTACAAATTGAATTTTTCTAAAACTGAGATCTTACCCGTACATTTTTTATGTTATCAATTTATGTTCTGTGATACAAATTTTATGTGGTGCCCCCCTAAGACTAAATATCTAGGTGTCTGATATTTACCTACCATCCCTCAAACTTTTGCCCACAATTTTAGTGCACTAAAACTCAAGATTCAACCATTGCTTTCCTCATGGTTACCTCTCCACATATTCTGGTGGGGTAAATTGGATATTATTAAAATGATAATTGTTCCCCTTATTCTTTTTTTACTTTCTATGCTACCTTTTAAAATCCCTAATTACTTTTTTAACCAAATTAGTTATCTTTGAACCAAATTCTCTGGAACAATAAACCTGCCCGTATTGCCTTATCCAAATTAACCCCTTCGGCGCTAATGACAAAGCCAGCTCGTCATGGGCGTTACCTGCGCTACGCGGATGACGAGCTGGCTTTGTCATAAACAAGCCATTTTTTAAATTCCCGCGCACAGCAGGAAAACGCGGTAGCGCGGTAGGGGTTAATGAAACCCAAAAATGAAGGAGGTATACACTTTCCTCATTTTAAGCTATATCATACTGCTTTTTTAATTAGACAATCTATGATTAATATCAAGACTCCCCCATACACAGCTGGTTTAAATTTGAACACTCTCTATTAAATGAATTTTCTTTTTTGATGTTAGCTTTATCTCCAACTGTACTTTTATATCTAAATATTCTCTCTTAAAATACTCCCAACATCTGTTACACTCACTGTTCACTTTTGGCTCTAACTTCTATCAAGCTTTTCTTGTTTACTCTATTTGGTATAATAAATTAATTCGGTTTCGCCATAAATCATTCTTTTTCAAGCATTAGAAAAAAAAGGATATCCTATATGTTAACCAACTAGTATCTCAAAATTCTGTAGTACCCTTTACTACATTGCAGGAACGCTATGATCTATCTTCTTCTTGTTTACCCCAATAGTCCAAACTAGCAGAGATACTTCAAGCATTTTTGCTAGCCAAAAACGTTCCTGCAGATTCTACTCCTTTTTTCTCTTTTGACTCCCCTGCACAATATCTCTTCCAATTCTAACCCAGAAGCTTCTCTCATATACAACCTTTTATCTGCTCATACCTCAGTAAGACTAAAATATTCAATTGAAAAGGCATGGGAACAAGACCTCTCGATGTTCCTCTCGAATCAGCAACGGGATAAATTATGGCATAACATTTTTACCACCTCTAAAGCTGCCAGTGTCACTCAATCCCTATTTTTCTTAAACAATAGAGTGGTTTGAACACCTGTCTTTATTCATAAAATCAATCTCCTCTTTGCTGGTCATGTCTTTCCTCTAATGGCACACTTATCCACTTAATATATTAGTGCCCTAATGTTCTTAACTTTTGGAACTCCATTTGGTCTAAATGTTATAAGATATTTCAATTTTGTATTTCAAAATCAATTCAAAATATGTTTTTAGGATCCTTATCTGTTGATTTGCAAGAACGTTTTGTGAAGTCAAGGTTATTTGATCTTTTTATTGCTCTTGCTTTTAAAGTTATCCTTACTCGGAAAGATAACTCTAAAATATGTATGTTAACATGGTAGAATTTTATATGAGATGAACATAGATTTTCCACGGTTTCATCATCTCTGCTATCTCAGAAAATCAAGTTCAATTTACTGTGGCTACCCTTTACTACTTTTTTATCTTCATACTCATACTTACCCTAATTTCCACTCGCCTGTTGTTATTTTATTCCTCCCTCTCTTTCTCTTCTCTTCTCCTATTCCTTTCCTTTCCCTTCTCTCTCTTCTCTTTTTCTATCTCAAATTTGTAAAATGACCAATGTTTTATAGGTAATCTACTAACTTTTTACTTACTTTACAGCATAAGATTGTACTTTACAGTTGTATATTTAGTATCATATTATCTTTTATGAAATCTGATTTTTATTATGTTATCTTTCTTCCTTGTGCTGCTTGTAGTCCTGTTACTCTTTTTAATACCAATAAAAAATGATTTTTTTAAAAAGACAGGAGGAGAGGTCATGAAAGGGGGTTACTGTTTCTTATGAATTGCAATGACGTGTCATTGTTTGCTGTCACACACTATTGCTCACATACATGTGGGTTCAGACTTTGGGGGATGCATACGGTGATCCCGGGGGCTTATGCATGTTTCCTCCAATTCCCTTTGCATTATGTCTGCTCTATTTTTATTTGCACTCTGTCCTATAATAAAAATACACAAAAACCATTCACATCACTTTCAGCAGAATTTGCAAGTTTACATTCACATTATTAATAAGTGGGCCAAATTGAGTGAATTTTATCGTATGGTCGTTTTTGCACTGGACTGATTAGTATCTCAATTTAGGGAACTCAGATATTCTCAGATTTTCAACAATTTGTTTTTTTTCACACAGTGAAGGCTTTGGGACATTTTGGCACAATGTATAAAAGGCTTAAGGTGTCCGTCTCCAACTAGGCCACTACGGACACTGTTTCAAGTTCTTTACTTTTGTGTCATAGGGCACCCTCTCACATAAAACCAAGCACTCTGCCTCTAGGATTGTCGAGGTCTACCATAGGAGTGACTAATAGATGCATATGTGTCTATATATAAGGTAGATATAGGTATGCTAAGTATATCTAAGTAAGGGGTGATTACACCACCTTACCCAAGCTGAGTTATCAGCCTGTGGTGTCAGTTTGGAGGCCAGCCAGGGGTGGCATAATAAATGCTGCAGCCCATGGTAGGCCTTGGATACACCTATGCCCTGGGTACCTATGGTACACTATACAGGGGCTCACAAAGGTGACCCAATATCCGATCTGGTATGTACCTAAAGTACATGGTATCAATTTAGAGAGAGAACAGCTGGGCTGTGGGTCTGATTAGCAGGCCCACAGCCACACTTAAGTCGAAAAACCAGAAAATCACAACAAAAAGTGGGGGTGATCATAGGAAGCAGACCCTACTCTCCTACATGAACCAACAGGGAAATGTAATTATTAAACCGCCGCAAAGCGGAATGCCATGTTTGCATGTGTATAGTATGGCCGTGCAACCACTCTCCTCTCCTCCGCAAAGCTCTAACCACAGTCATGGGGCCTCACTATGAATTGGGCCATTGCTGAACATTCCTTTTTCATCCAATTGGTCTCTAAAGCAATCGTCAGAGTCACTATCGATTGGAGAAGATTATAGCTCAGGGTAGACACTGAATTGCACATGGAAAATGGTGCAACAAAGACAGTCACATCAATGTTCCTGGTACAATACAGCTGGGTGGGAAGCCGTCATTCTCATTATCCTGATCAGCAAAGCCTACCTTGAGGATAGACATCGAGCTGTGTTCCTTCCTCCTTATGTGTCAGCCTATAAGCCAGTTGGACAGGGCATCGCACAGGGTCTCTCTGAATCTGACACTGTTTAACATCTACATTTGTCCTCAGTACCGGCTGATTAGGTCCTTTGGTTTCACTTGCATGAATTATGTTGTAGAGACACAGCTTATTATAGCCTTGGACACATCATGTCCTTCCCCTCTCCCCAGATGATTCCATTGTTGTATGTCTTCCTTCATATCTTGGTTAAGTCTCAAGTCCTTAATGTTTAATTCTTATAAGACAGAGGTACTTAGGCTCTCACAGTCTTCCCCGGCTAGATATTTACTCTCATCTTTCTGGCCCTCCTCTTGGCTTGAACCTCCTCTGTCTGCCAAAGCTGTGAAGAATTCAGGTTTTTTACTGAATGATACATTTTCTTTGAAGACCTAGGCTAACCATCTTACCTCTTCCTATTTTATCTTGCTAAAGGTGCTCAGAAAAAAGTTCCTTGGCTCCCCCCTCTGGCTTGTCACATTCTGGTTCAGGCCACTGCGACTACTTTAGCTCCTTATTTTTTAGAGCTTTTCATAAAGTTTGGACGAAACTTGGTGGCCAAAATTGATTTGGTCCTACTTTGTTCTTCTTCTAACTTCGCTGCCCTTGACTCTTTACTGTGGTTGCCAGTGGCTAAAAGAGCTTCTTTCATATCTCTGTGTATTAAACACTAGGTTCTCCACCAAGTTGGTCCAATCTACTTGAATTACAAATTTAAGTTCGATGTTCCCACTCTTTTCCTTCATTCCCAGGGCTTTTTCCTCCTCTCCATTTCAAAAGTTGAAAGCCCGCTCAGGTGCAGGACCTTTTCTTTGTCTGCTGCTAAATTGTGTAATTCCATGCCTCTCTCACCACATAGAATGCCCACCCTGGCTGAAACCAGGAGAGCCTTAATGAACTGGTTGTATACTCTTTGAAGAGGTTTCTTCCAGTACATCATTGATTCTTTTTTTGCTTGGTATTTGTACTGCTGTGCTCAGTTTTGGTATTTGAGCACTTTATCAAATGGAGGAACATAATATAACATAACCACTTATCTAATCATAAAATATACAGAACGCCAGTTACAATAGAAGTTTTAATTAATAAGATCTGACAAATAGAGCCCCTCAAGCATCCGCTGCTGCACAGGCCATTGTCAACTATGCTTCACATAATATCTAATTATATTTCATCAGTAAACCTTCTAAGAATATTAAAGCAACAAACTGCTCTTTACAAACATTGAAAGGAAGATAAACTATACCACTATTTGTCATTTATCGATCAATTTTTGCTCATTTAGCCTCTTTTAAGCAATACATTACCAGGTGAATAATATACTAGTGTTGGACTTGGCCTTTCTTCAGGGTCATCCCCAGACATTTTGCCTTCGTCCTCCTATTTTCTGCTTATCTTATTTTTGCTGGCCTTAGGACTCTGTGTACTTTACCACTACCAACCTGTGCTAAAGTGGATGTGCTCACTCCTTAAAACATCGTAATAATTGGCATATTTATTTTACTTGTAAGAACCTAGCAAATTGGCACAACATGTGCCTAGGGCCTGTAAATTAAATGCCACCAGTGGGCCTTCTGCACTGATTATGCCACCCACTTAAGTAGCCCTTTAATCATGCTGCAGGCCTGGCATTGCAGCCTGTGTGTGCAGTTTTGAGCTGACATTTCGACTTAGTAAAATAAACCTTTTGCCAGGCCCAAGCATTCTTTTTAAAAATGTATGTCACCCATAGAGTGGGACCTGGACAGCCCGGAGGATAGGGTGCAAAGTATTTAAAAGGCTGGGCATGTACTTTTAAACTCTTAAATAAGTTTTTCACTACAGCAAGGCCAACCCCTCACTTAGACTTAAATTGGAATTACTTTATTACATTTAATACGTTGTAATTTTCAAATGGGAGCCGGTAGCCAGTTCATATTTGGTGTCTTTGGAATTGTAATGAACAATCATAACGTACGGTGAAGTCGGATTTTAAATACCAATTATGGAAATACCACTCTTAGAAAGTTGCCATTTTCCTACATTAGCCATTTGGTACATGTAGCCTGGATGTGGGTCACAGGACTGTGTGCAGCTGAGAGTTGAGCTTATGTATCCCTCCTAGACACACACAATAGGGAGCTTAAGGTGTGCCTGGATGAGTCATCACTGTCACCATGGAAGGGAGGGGCTGGCACAGCTTCATTTACACTTGAATAGGCTACATCCTGCCTCCACACAAAGAGCTGCATACCCCCTGTAGGTGGCATAGAGCCAGGACAGAGAAGGCAGGATGCCTGAGGACTTCAAAAGGAAACCTCTAGATGTTTCTCCCCCACTTCAAAGATACAACTGGGAATAAATATTGGACCTCAGACACCAACTCTTCAGTACACTTCTGGAACTGTGGATACTCTACCAAGAAGAAGGATTTGCTGTGCTGCTGAAGGATTGCCACTCTGCTGAACTGCCGCCCGGCTGGACTGCTGCCCTGCTAGACTACTACCTTGCTGGCCTGCTGTCTTGCTGTGCTGGCCTGCTGCCCTCTTGCCTGGATACAAAACCCCAGAGTGACTCCAAGCACTAGTTAGCTGATCTCCTTCCTTGAGCGTCAGGGACAGAATGCTCCAAAACTCTTCTCCCGTACCTGGACTGTACCATCTGTGAGTATACCCTGCTACGTGGTGGCACCCCAGTCATGGACCCTTGGAAGTGGCCTATGGTGCTCTAGCAGCCTCTGTAGATCCAATGGAACCGAGCCATCTCCTCTGCTGTGCGGCATAACCATATGTAGAACTGGTGCTTCACCACTGCTGCGTGGATCAGAACGGCCACCAGGACCCGCATTGCATCCCAGCCCGTCACCGCATCCGATCCACAGCTGCGAGGTGCATCCTCGGCACAGGCCTACACATCCCTTGTCAATGGCAGCCCAACGACCGACTCTGCATCGCTGCCTTGCATCTCCTAGAAACTGTGGCATCACACCACCTGCGTGACACATCCTCGACTCAAGACTTCACAGTACAAGCCCTTGTTGATTGGATCTTTGACAACAATGAACCAGGACCTCATACAGCAGCTTTGTGACATCTCGGAGCCGATGCATTTCTTCAGCTGTGCAACTCATCTTCATCGTGGATCCCCACAATTATTTGCAAACCAGAATTTAAAGTACTCTGCTCGGCAGGCCTAACGATGTCCCTGTAGCTGTCCTCCACTCCATAATGGTCAGCCGGAACTTGCGACTTTGTCCCGGTAAGGAGCAACCAGATACAATTTTCATAAACCTGTTGGGGGCTCCTTTTGTAGTGGGTTTTTACTGTGAAACTGTTTGTAGTGTTTCACAAATTCTTTACACATTGCCTCTGAGTTAAGCCTGACTGCTCTGTGCCAAGCTACCCAAGGGTTGAGCACAGGTTAATTTAGGCTTGCGTGTGACTTCACCCTGAGAAGAATTGTGGTTGCTGCCTGAGAAAGGCTTCCTTCCCCTCAACCAGTATCCGAATTTCCTACACCTGGGAACTCAAAATTGCATTGCATGAGAGAATGAGCTGCCACTGCAGCTCTTTTTAACAGTGGCGGCTCCTCCGCTATGGCAGAGGAGCGCCGCCCCACTGCTTTTGAGCTGTGCAGAGCAAAGCAAAGGAAATATAAAATTATAATAACTTTGAGTTATTATAATTTTATGTATCCTTTGCAGGTGGGTGGGTGTGCAGGGCTGCTCTGTTCTTGGAGAAGGGTAGGGGAGGAGTGGTTTGCCCACTCCTAAGTGCACAATGACTGTTTGGTTGGCCTTCTCAAGCCTCCCAAAACAGTCATGCGCACTCTCCCTGTTCCCATGCATTACAGCCTGCGTGGACAACATGCCCAGGCCACCATTCCCTAGTTGAACGTCAAACCAGGACACTCAAAACCAATTACAATGCTGCTTTGCAGCATTGTAATTGGCCAGGGGAGCCTGGCTGTTGTTCCTGGCTTCCTGTTCCTTGAGTCCCACAAGGAGAACAGGAGTAAGGAACAGGGACGCGGGACCCGGCGGCAAGGTAAGTTTATATTTTTTATTTGTTACCTTCCCTGATAGGTGTAAAGTGGCAACCTGGAGGTCCAACATACTACTGTCTATACTCAGACTCTGAACAAGACAATCAGGCGGCTCAAGCCTCTATGCCTCGCCAGCTTGGTTAAATTATCCTTTCTTTATATGTCATGTAATCCTGTTGCCCTCTCCTTTGCCTGTAGTTGGGGTTGAACTTGCTGTACTATTCACTGCTCTTAACCATTTTTAAGAATTGAGTGGAGAGACCTAGTGGTATATTCATTAAAATTTCACACAGCACTCGCAGCAAGGGAACTTCCTGCTCTGCGTGAAAAGGGGAGCGCAGAAATTCACCATATTTACAAGCACATGGAGCATTTCTTCTCTATCTTTACGCTGGTGTACTGTGTGCTGCCTAGCACCAATGCAGGCACCCTTGCACCATAGTTCAAGGGTGTCTGCGTTGCGGACAGGAATGTTTTTGTGCAAGAAGCGACACATTGCTGCCCAAAAACAATCTTTAGAGTCATGTTCCTCTTTCTATGAATGCTGCAGAATCCAGCACACATGGAAAGAAAAAGTACAGAGGAGTATGAAGATATTTCTCCTTGTTACCCCTCTGTCAGGTAGGTGCACTATTTTGGCACAAGCCCATGTTTACATGTCTTTGTAAATCTGAGTTGCCTCAAAATACATGGGTGGATGCATGGGACATCTATGCTCCACCCAAATAATGCCCACCTAATACAAAGTAACGCAAGGCAGTTGTATTCTCTGCCTTGCATTACTTTGTATTTACTTAACCATGCAAAGCCACACAAACTGGCTTTGCATCGCTTATTAAATACCAAAAAGTTTTGTGTGTCAAGCTGAGCCACAAAAGTGATGCAACTGCGATGCAAAATCATAGTAAATCTGGACTCTAATATTTAGAGTTGTGTTGACATTTGACATGAGTATGTATTCACAGAGATATTTCATCTTAATCCTTGTAATGGTACATCCTTTTTATATTTGCAATAGAGTCACTCTGTTTATAGGCTGTCCCGTTCTGTCGCAAGCTAATAAAACCTGCTGCTCAATACGAGTTTTCTGTGTATCTCTGAGTATTCTGGGTTCAATACTAGATTGAGTAACGCTATCCCGTCACATAGGCCTTTCAGAGTCTCCTCACTGTAAACAATAAACAATCTGCAGATGCTACGTGTACACACGCTCATTGGGTGACAAATGCTACAATTACAATTTGAAATTAACACAACTAATTTCTGATAAAATATCTGTATTTATTCTCATTTTATACAGGGAATGGCATGTGATGTTATTAATGGTTAAAAACATACATATAAATAAATAATCAGTCAACATAAAATTATACACATTCATTATACTTAAAAAACATTTTATACATCATTATAGAAATGCAATAGGTTTCACGAATTTTAAAATCATAACAAAAGAATCACTATTCGAGTCGACGCAGCGTTTCGGTTTTCCTTATGTGGCACCTTCTTCAGGACCGATTCTAAAAGATTTTTATTAAAAAAACAAAATTACCATTTGTTGACTGGTACATTGTATAAACATTCATCATTATTCCCTGGCGCATTTTCACTCCCCGTTTGTTTCCTAGTCACACTATTATTGCAGAAAGAGCTAAATTTTTATGTAGAATCACAGTTTTTACATGTCGTGTATATCTGCAGATATTAAGAACAGCTTCATATCTACGGTTTCTAGTATTTACTCAATGTCGTCTCTATGTTTATCTGGACTACCATTTCTTGGAAAAAAAAATTGTAAATCACCCATGAGTTTCTCAGAGATATACAGAATTCAAAATCATACCTATTCCTAGGGGTACCTAGATGGTTATGTGAAACATCTTATAATTATATAATTGTGTCTAGTACTGGATATAACTCAATTTCCAGTTTGAGGTTTACAATATATTGCACAGGAGAGCCTTGTGGTGATCTAATTTTGTCATAACTGGTTGTGACTCAATTGCCAGTAATAGGTTTATAGGATTTTACAAAAAAGTGCCTTATCTGGTCACCTTACCTTAAGCACTAGTTTTGTTGTTGTAATGCACCTTGTTAATTCTAGGTGTTTTTGGAGCCACAGTCTATTACGAGCTGTCAGCAGTTACTGTTTCTATCTTCAGTTCTCCTTCTATTTGGAAAAAAGGTTGCTGTTACCTTAATTATCATAGGACTTTGGTTTTTGTAATAAATGTACATTCCTTTATATACCTTCTTTAGTGGGAGATCCCGCTTTCCACACTGTACGAGGAAGCCACCGTTAAGTTTCAGAGAGTAAAGGGTCCTTTTCCTGAAGCAAGATAATTTATTTATGTAATCTCTATGTCACAGGTACTGGTTTAATTTTCTTGGGGTTACACACGTGTACTCACCTAATATTCTGTGGTCAGGTCCGCAGTCGTGATTGTGCTTTTGTTCACGTTAGACTTCAGCAAGCTTGGGGATTATATACCATGCCTTGTTCCTCTCGATCCACAGCACCCTATGGGTTAATCATTGCGTGGTTTTATTTATTCGTATTAGCAGCCTTTTGCACTCTGCTATACCTGACTCATTTGTGGTGATTATTGTTCTAGTCTCCATTTTAGTATCAATTAATTATTTATTTACCTAGATGTTACAAAATACGTTATGTCGTCTTTCTTAAATTTCTGAATTTGTTTTCAGAAACGATATATACTCGTAGAACACCTTCTTGTTAGATAATGTCATTGTGGTTAAAAAACGGGTGCTGAATTTTATTTAGCTACCACCTGTTTTATCTTAAATCTTAAATAGAATGTGTCCCTAGTTACTTGTTTCTCTTGGATTAACACTTCTAAAGGTTGTGGGGCTTACCTTTTCGATTTCTTACGGTCTCCCTGCTCCTCGTCACAGCATCGCCGGGTCAGCATGCAGCTTCGGTTTAATTCGAATCTTGGTACTGGGCTTGCATGCTAGACCTCGTTTTTAAGCGAAGCTAGCTAATTGGTGACGAATACTCAGAGATACACAGAAAACTCGTATTGAGCAGCAGGTTTTATTAGCTTGCGACAGAACGGGACACCCCATATTTCTTTGCATATTCCCCCTGGTCCCTAAAAGCCACCAAGAGGGGGCCTCCTACCCTTTTTTTCTATTTTAACTCGGCTTGTTAGCTGAGGAGGCATTTGAGCTATTGTTCCGTCTATCTAACACGGTTAAAGTACTTGTCAGTTGAAATTGATATAAAGACAAGAGACTAATGGAAGGTATCAAGACGTATAGCTTCTCAGAGGATCAATTTAATAACTTAATACATAAATCATCTAAAAATATCACCACAGTAAGATTAGATAAATCCGATGAGGAACAGTGGAAAGCGTTATGGAACTTAAAAAAGAAAGTTGTAAGAGCCGAGCTACATGCAGACTTTTTAGTGGAATATTGTAAAAACGGTATTATTCCGAAAGGGTTGCAAGTAACTAATGAACCAGGAATATTCATCACAGACAAAAATTTTATCGAGAAGTGGACATTAGTGGCAAACAGATGCAGTCGTGACTGGATGCTTTTGATCATTGAGACGGCTCAGGAAGTTTTAGTCATAGAACGGAAGGAAATTGATGAATTAGAGGCAAAATTTAACGACAACTCAGCCCTAGAAGATGCTAAATCTAAACTTTGAGATATACAAAATGATGTAGCAGGGTATAGTGAGTATTTAGCCAATAAAAAGAGTAATAAACTCAGAAAAGACATCTCAAACTACAACCCTGAATTCGTATATCCCTACCTGCAGAAAGATTTTTATGACCGCCCTAGAGAACAATACCAAGCGCGTAAGCCATGGCAGCAACAGCCACGCAATTACTCTAAGAAAAGGGTGAGGTTCTTCGACACCTCCCACACTAGCTCAGAATCGGAGGGAGAACAAACAAATGACAAGAGGAATGGTAATGAGAAAGACATCCCATCAGGTCCTAGCAGAGATGGTTTGTCTTTTTTAGATCAGCGCCACCAAAACCAGGGGCAGACAAGGGGGAGAGGAAGAGGACGAACGAATTACAATCAACAGTCCCAATACCCTCAACGTCCCAGAACGAGGAGTCAAAAAATTTGGGATTAAACAGTCCACAAAAGAAAGCTGTGATAAATCTCTCTAAACACACACTGTCACCAGCACAGACAATGCTGTTAGAAAAAGGATTAGGATATGCCCTATGCTCCCCAGTAGATAGATATGCACTGGAAAGAGATTTACAGAACTTTTTTAGGAAAATTAGATTAAACATCTTTTTTGAAGGCAGAGAAAAACATTCCAGTACTAATAAGTCAGGCCTGAAAAATAAATCCACTTGGACTCCAGCCCT
Organism: Lissotriton helveticus; assembly: GCF_964261635.1. Classification (NCBI taxonomy): domain Eukaryota; kingdom Metazoa; phylum Chordata; class Amphibia; order Caudata; family Salamandridae; genus Lissotriton; species Lissotriton helveticus. The sequence goes on from NC_136057.1 coordinate 1,719,337,217, forward strand.
AAACATGGTTAATAAAGACATAGAGATTTTTGAAAAAGTAGTAGACAGAAGCATAGACTCCCTCTTAAACCAGAAAAACTGGACAAATTATAATCTGAGCAAGATAGAAACCGAAGCTCTAAAAACTCTCGAACAGAGAGAAGACCTGACGATCAAACCTGCCGACAAAGGCGGCAGCATTGTACTAATGTCCACCACAGACTATAAAAAGAGGATGAATATGTTACTAAGCAGAACAGACCATTATAGCAGAACCAACAAAGATGAGTGGTTGGCCTTGCAAGAGAATATCTTAAGACTTCTGAGATACGCCAAAGATGATGATGTAATATGCGAAGAAGAATTTGCTTTCCTAATGAATAGTAATCCAATCATCCCAGCCCTATATGGCCTCCCGAAGGTCCACAAAGACGTAGAGAACCCTCCCATGAGACCTATAGTATCGAGCATAGGATCCCTCACCGAACCACTCAGCAAATATGCTGATGTGTTCCTTCAACCCCTGGTGGTCAAACAAAAAGCCTACATCAAGGACACCACCTCAATGATTAAAAAAATAGAGTGCCTGAATTTCAATCCTGAAACTCAAATTTTAGTAACTTTAGATATAGAGGCACTCTATACAAACATCCCACAAGACAGTACGATCTCAATGATAATAGAGATGCTTAGCACAGAGGGACAAGACCTTACTGCACACCAACAATTTATAGTAGACTGCATTAGATTAGTTCTTAAAAACAGCATTTTCCTCTTCGAAAAAGACCTCTACAAGCAGGTTAAGGGCACGAGCATGGGGGCTACCTGTGCGCCGAGCCTAGCCTGCTTGTATGTCTCCCGGTTCGAAGAACAGAATATTTTCAATCAAGTAGCGCCTTTCTTCGAAAACATCAGTGAATGGTCCAGATATATAGATGATATTTTCTTTATATGGACGAGTGAAATGGAGATATTAACTGAATTTTTAAAATGGCTTAACTTAGGCGATAGTAACCTCAAATTCACTTCGCATATCAACCGGGAACAATGTGAATTTTTAGACATAATCATCAAACATAAAGATGGCAGATTAGGTGTGGAACTCTTCACTAAAACAACGGATAGAAACACCATGCTCCATTATAACAGCAACCACCCTCCTTCCCAAAAAAACAACATTCCCTTTGGACAGTTTTTGAGGCGGAAAAGAAACTGTACGGCCCTAAGAGACTATGAAAAACATGCCGAGGTGCTCAAAAACAAATTCTTGGAAAGAGGGTATCCAAGACGGATGGTACGGCAAGCGTACAAAAGAGCTAAATACTATAACCGAGACACCTTTTTCGAAGAGAGATCCGCAGAAACAGCTAAAATACAGCCACTAATATTTGTAACCAACTTCAGCCAAGTAAGTAACAAAGTCAAGAATATAATACACAGAAATTGGCACCTTATCTCCAACAAAACATCAGGGCAACTACCAAAACCCATGTTTTCTTTTCGAAGAAACAGAACGATTCGAAACAGACTGGTACATACCTACAGAGAAACCTCGAACCAAGCCCAACCATGCATCAACAATGCACCTCTGCCCATGGGCATTTTTCCATGCCAGGGTTGTGTCAATTGTGGAACCATCATTTAAGGGAATTCCATCAGCACTACTACCACAATAGTAAAATTCAAGAGCTTCATGAATTGCCGGACAAAGAATATCATATATTTGATACAATGTCCGTGCAATTTATGTTATGTAGGGGAAACATCCAGAGAAGTACGTATTCGCCTTAACGAACACAGATCGGCCATAAGAAACAATAAAAAAGGCGCTCCACTGACAGAACATTGGAGAGCAGCAGGACATAGAGTAGACGAATTAAGATGGTGCGGGCTCGAAACTGTGTTCTTGAATTACAGAGGAGGCGATACACATGCCAAGAGAAAAAAGAGAGAACAGTTTTACATGTCAAAATTCAATAGCGTGAGGTGCGGCCTAAACAGTAGAGAAGACTGGGAACAAATTGTGCAGTAGTCAAGAGTAAATTCCACAAGAGCTGCAGTAAATAGAACCAATCCAGTCAATATGAATCATGGTATGACATACAGAACGAGTTAATCTCACCCATGTATCTGTGCCAAATACCCACGCGCTCCGTATAGATACAATAACATAACAATATAATATAATACCCACGCGCTCCGTAGAGATATAACAATATACCACCAAACTATTACCTCAAATAGAATATATAAACTAATAATTAAATATTTGAATTAAAGCGGCAAAAAAAAAAAAAAAAAAAAAGAGAGTCAGAGGCGCTAATACGCTGGGAAAGAGTAGCCTCTCGATAAGCACCGCTATTTAGGTTATACCCAAGAATAGTTAGTGCCAACACGTTAGTTTTGTATTTGTGCAACAATACATAATATGCGATGATCGTTTAACTCATGGCACTATGTGCAGCGGCGCTCCTGCATTCAGCAGTGCGTCAAATTACCATGACTACAGTATTCCGTTTGTTTATTTTTTACAAAATTATACCAGAGAGCTCACTGCCGAATGACGGAGTTCTGCGCGTCAAATTGCCATGACAACGGCAATCCGATTGGACAGTTTTTGTCCAATCACGTCAGGTAAAACATTCCCCGAGCGACGCGTAGTCCATAGTAACCGCGTTATTTCTCCCTAACAACGAAGCACTGATAGGTAGTAATTAGACCAATCACCGTGCTGAATAAGACGTCACCAATTAGCTAGCTTCGCTTAAAAACGAGGTCTAGCATGCAAGCCCAGTACCAAGATTCGAATTAAACCGAAGCTGCATGCTGACCCGGCGACGCTGTGACGAGGAGCAGGGAGACCGTAAGAAATCGAAAAGGTAAGCCCCACAACCTTTAGAAGTGTTAATCCAAGAGAAACAAGTAACTAGGGACACATTCTATTTAAGATTTAAGATAAAACAGGTGGTAGCGAAATAAAATTCAGCACCCGTTTTTTAACCACAATGACATTATCTAACAAGAAGGTGTTCTACGAGTATATATCGTTTCTGAAAACAAATTCAGAAATTTAAGAAAGACGACATAACGTATTTTGTAACATCTAGGTAAATAAATAATTAATTGATACTAAAATGGAGACTAGAACAATAATCACCACAAATGAGTCAGGTATAGCAGAGTGCAAAAGGCTGCTAATACGAATAAATAAAACCACGCAATGATTAACCCATAGGGTGCTGTGGATCGAGAGGAACAAGGCATGGTATATAATCCCCAAGCTTGCTGAAGTCTAACGTGAACAAAAGCACAATCACGACTGCGGACCTGACCACAGAATATTAGGTGAGTACACGTGTGTAACCCCAAGAAAATTAAACCAGTACCTGTGACATAGAGATTACATAAATAAATTATCTTGCTTCAGGAAAAGGACCCTTTACTCTCTGAAACTTAACGGTGGCTTCCTCGTACAGTGTGGAAAGCGGGATCTCCCACTAAAGAAGGTATATAAAGGAATGTACATTTATTACAAAAACCAAAGTCCTATGATAATTAAGGTAACAGCAACCTTTTTTCCAAATAGAAGGAGAACTGAAGATAGAAACAGTAACTGCTGACAGCTCGTAATAGACTGTGGCTCCAAAAACACCTAGAATTAACAAGGTGCATTACAACAAAAAAACTAGTGCTTAAGGTAAGGTGACCAGATAAGGCACTTTTTTGTAAAATCCTATAAACCTATTACTGGCAATTGAGTCACAACCAGTTATGACAAAATTAGATCACCACAAGGCTCTCCTGTGCAATATATTGTAAACCTCAAACTGGAAATTGAGTTATATCCAGTACTAGACACAATTATATAATTATAAGATGTGTCACATAACCACCTAGGTACCCCTAGGAATAGGTATGATTTTGAATTCTGTATATCTCTGAGAAACTCATGGGTGATTTACAATTTTTTTTTCCAAGAAATGGTAGTCCAGATAAACATAGAGACGACATTGAGTAAATACTAGAAACCGTAGATATGAAGCTGTTCTTAATATCTGCAGATATACACGACATGTAAAAACTGTGATTCTACATAAAAATTTAGCTCTTTCTGCAATAATAGTGTGACTAGGAAACAAACGGGGAGTGAAAATGCGCCAGGGAATAATGATGAATGTTTATACAATGTACCAGTCAACAAATGGTAATTTTGTTTTTTTAATAAAAATCTTTTAGAATCGGTCCTGAAGAAGGTGCCACATAAGGAAAACCGAAACGCTGCGTCGACTCGAATAGTGATTCTTTTGTTATGATTTTAAAATTCGTGAAACCTATTGCATTTCTATAATGATGTATAAAATGTTTTTTAAGTATAATGAATGTGTATAATTTTATGTTGACTGATTATTTATTTATATGTATGTTTTTAACCATTAATAACATGACATGCCATTCCCTGTATAAAATGAGAATAAATACAGATATTTTATCAGAAATTAGTTGTGTTAATTTCAAATTGTAATTGTAGCATTTGTCACCCAATGAGCGTGTGTACACGTAGCATCTGCAGATTGTTTATTGTTTACAGTGAGGAGACTCTGAAAGGCCTATGTGACGGGATAGCGTTATTCAATCTAGTATTGAACCCAGAATACTCAGAGATACACAGAAAACTCGTATTGAGCAGCAGGTTTTATTAGCTTGCGACAGAACGGGACACCCCATATTTCTTTGCATATTCCCCCTGGTCCCTAAAAGCCACCAAGAGGGGGCCTTCTACCCTTTTTTTCTGTTTATAGGCTGCCAGGAACTTCACATTAAAGTCTTGCTGTATAGGGGAGTACTTCAAATGGACGGATCACATTGAATCCTGGTATGTCTCTCTACCCTTTGGAAGGAGAATGCAACTGTATGTATTTAATGCTTATTAAGCGCAACTGTCACCCAATGGGTATCCTGGCGCTGTGACCAAATATCAGGTGGGGTGCATTACATTGCTCTTGGAAACAGGTAGGTCTTAAGATCCCTTTTGAAAGAGGACAAATCTTGTCTACTCCTCAACGTCAGAGGTAAGGTGTTCCATAACGTGGCGGCCGCGAAACTAAAAGCGCGGCCGCCCATCCTCACTCTGTTAATCCTGGGAATCCTGACCAGGAACGCCGAGGAGGATCTCAGAAGTCTGGCAGCTTGATACCAAGAAAAGAGGTTTTGAAGTGGTATCGGTCCTAGTCCGTGCAGAGCCCTAAAAACAAGGCACAAAGCCTTAAAGGCAATCCTCTGCTGGACCGGTAACCAGTGAAGATCAGCCAGTGCTGTGGATGAAGAAGCAGAGCGAGGACGAGATAGAGCCAATTTAGCCGCCATGTTTTGAATCCTCTGCAACTTTAGGATCAAGATTTTAGGGGCTCCCAGAAGTAGTGCGTTACAGTAGTCTAACCTACTGAGAATAGAACTACGCACTACCTCTGCTCTAGCTTCCCGGGGAACTAGTGGCAAGATCTTACGTAGGGCACGAAGCAAGCCCATACAGGTCACTGCAGTCCTATTTACAGAGGCGTCAAGCTGTAAATTAGGTTCAAACAGAACTCCCAGATTACGAGCCGATTCTGAATTTCCAAACCTTGCCTTTTCCCCCTTCTAACTCTATTTTGACTTTTGCACTACTCATAATACCTGGTTGGTGACCCACCATTTGCTTGGGAACAGCAATTGCAGCCATCACTGTGCTTTCTTGGAATTCCCGATAATTTTCATGTAATCTCCTCTCTTTTGCTTTACATAGAGATCTGCAATGTAAAAGACGGGGAAAGGACTTCCTTTCTTCTCCAAATTGTTTTTCTCACATTGAGGTGCACCTGGTGGAGAAAGGCTTTTTGAGATATGTCCTTCTGGTAACTAGGAGTATCTGGGTGCTGTCGCCTCTAAAAGCTGTCCCTGCCATGTTCTTACCCCTGTGACACTTGTCTAGGTGGTCACACTCTGCTTCTCTCTCTCAATGCCTGCTCAGATTCTGAAGTAATAGTGCTGAGGTGCTTCATACTCATGGGGACCCAGAGATCTTTCTCTTTCCTGTCCTGTAACAGCCACCAACCTCCCTGTATGTGGGTCCAAACATGTTCCACAGTGTTCCTGCACATTCCACGGGGTGATTATGGTGTTCACCTAAAGCTACTATCAGCATCGCATGAATGTTGCTGGGCTGCAGAAGGGTTCAGATGAGAGGAAGCTTCCAGTGAGATGATAAGCAGCCAGGCTGATAGTAGTGTTCAATATAGAAGCAGAACCACTTTGGAACACAAAAAGTGGTTACATACAGGAAGTGTACCACTACAACAGTCAATGATAGACCCAAAAATGTATTCGCAAGTCAATTTCTCTGGGATGAGTATCTTCACTGCACTTATTCACTTATTGTATATTTATTAGATACTGTCAGAGTGTTTGGGGCACCTATTATCATGTCAGGGTAATGTCACTATATAAGAGTTTGTACATTGTAGGGAATGGAAACTAGCCCAGTTAGGGAAGTGATGGTCCAAATTCAATAATCGTTATCCTCAACCACATATTTGAGCAGCTGCAAAGAAATCCTGAATAGAGCCAGTTAAAAGACTCATCCTTGAATAACTTCACTATTACAGGAGTAGAAAGGGCAGCTGAACAATCAATAGTGATTAGAAAGGATCTATTACAAAGAAAGAAATATGTCTATCCCAAGAACAACCTGAGGCTCTGCCAGTGAAATTAAGGTTGTGTGGTGCAATTCTGAGGTGGTATGGTATAATTCTGAGGTGGATGTGATATAATTCTGAGGTGGTGTGGTATACTCCTGATGTGGTTTGGTATAATTCTGAGGTGGTGTGGTATAATTCTGAGGTGGTATGGTATAATTTTGAGGTGGTGTGGTGTCAGACCTGGCCTATCTTGGTGTGATTAGCCCTGACATTTTTTCCTCTACCACCTTTGCGTTTGGATGCTGTGGGTACTCTTCCACTGCTGATCAGTGACAAAGTACCAGAGTTCCCTGTTTAAAATGTAATGGTGATTGGTTGGCTATGATTGGTATGGTTGCCTTACTAGTAAAATTCCTTAGGATGTGCGCTGTGTGTGCAAGGGCTAGTAATGCAAGGGCGCATAGAGAAGGGAACTCAGGCCTCAGTGTAGGGCCTGGACACAGAATGCTAAGTTAGCATGTTGTCCTGACAAGTGCGACCATTGGTCAGGCCTGACTTACACTTTTATATACACATTGGGCACCCCTGTGGTAGGTCCCAGGTAACCCCTGGGCAGGGTGCAGTATAGGAAAAAGGTAGAACATATACTGAGGTGTGTGCTATGTTCTGACAGTGAAAAACTCTACATTTCGTTTTTCACTGCTGAAAGGCCATCCTACCCATAAGACACAATGGGGGGGGGGGGGCTGGGTGTTGTGTTTGTTAGCCTAGTTTCCTGTCAGTTTATAATGGAGAGGCAAAGTTTAGTATGTATGAACTCACAGTGTCATAACACATCTTTCTGTGAAGGTGGTTTTGTCACTGTGTGTTCATAAACCATCCTTTTAGAAAGTGGCTGAATTTTGTGCTCTGAGCATTTCTGTGTGTCTCTGAAATGTGGATTGTCTGTCTGGAACTGAAATGAGAGAGGAGCTGGGAGAGGTCTTGACCCAGGGAGGGGTTGAGATGGCACCAGGCTGCCCTGCATCTGGAGAGTAGGGGAGGAGAAGCCACGGAGGTAAAAAGGCCTGGACTGGTGCTATAAACCAATTGACCCATCTCCTGCTGAGTGATTAACCCCTTCGACGCTAATGACAAGGTCAGCTCGTCATGGGCGTTACCTGCGCTGCGCGCATGACGAGCTGACCTTGTCATATAACGAGGGTTTTTACATATCGCAGCGCACAGCGGGAAAACCCGCTAGCGCGCATGCGGTTAAGGATCCGGACCCCCAGTATCAAAGGCAGAGACAACCCGAACTGATTTAGGGAGAAGTCAGGGACCTCTGAGTACATACGAACTTCAAAGACATTAAGGGTTATAACTAGGAGAGTTGAAACCCCTGAAAGTGGGAATGAAACAGATATGGATTGAGACTCTAAAGGCTTGGACCCATTCTGTGGTCAGAGGAACCGCTGCTAAAGAAGGAGCTACTGAAGAGACTGCTGTGGACAGATCAATCCTTGCTTCATAATCAGAGGGTGATCTGCAGTTTGCTGTTCTAACTTAGGGAGATACTGATGGGACTGTGCTTGGAGGCGCTAGGTCCCCCTGCTTGAAGAAGACGGTGCTTTGTGCTGTGCCTTGTAACCCCCCAGGTGCCTGAGGTGAGCTGGCTCCCTGTTTGGAATACAGGATCATAAATGTTTCCGGAGAAGTCCCAAGCAACGTGGTGTGCGCATGCTTTTGCAGCTTGAGACCCTCAGAAGTTGTGCTGTGTGATTGTGGGCACGCAGGAGTAAGCTAAATCTCAGACGTGCGGTGGGCATGTTGAAGTGCAGGCCAAAGCGTTGGTGAGGAGCGCCTGGTCGTGGTGTGCACAGAGAGACAAGGTCAGGGTCGGACGCACAGTGTGCGTTTCGTGGTGCAGCCCAGGTGTTGGTGAAGAGCGCCTCGGCCTCGTAGGCACCAATAGAATACGTGAGTCTTGGACCTGCTGGATGCGTGTTGTGGTGCAGCCAGGGCATTGGTGAGGAGCGCCTGGACATCGTGTGCACTGGGAGAAGAGGTGACATGCAGAGTGAGTGTCGTGGTGCAGCCAGGGCGTTGGTGACGAGCAGCTGGACATCGTGTGCACCGGGAGAAGAGGAGAGACTTGAATGCGCAGGGTGCGTGTTGAGGTGCAAACGGAGCGTTGGTGAAGAGCGCCAGATTGTCGTGAGCACCAGAGAAGAGGGGAGTCTTGGACGCGAGGTGAGTGTGTCGCAGTGCAACCTGAGGCGCTGATGAGGAGTGCCTGAGTAAGGGTGCACCAAATTGGAAATAAAGTCTCCACAGTGCTGAGGGTGGATCTCAGTGTGGACTGAGACCACCGGAAGGAGGGCCAAGACATTGGGCCCTTGGAGTCAACCGCAGTGGCCTGGACCAGCAGCCATTGGAAGAGCTGAGCTGCCGGCCCGAGTCCGCCGCACCCCGTGACAGAGTTCTGGATCAAGGCCCAAGTCGCTGGCGTCGGGGAGGAGAGTGGGGTTGCGCCCCCCAGGTAACATGGATCAACAGCTGGGGTGGGGTGCGGGCCCGGAGGGACCCTAACTCGGCCTCCCGTTTCAGTCAGCTGTGCAAGCCATTGCTTTGGCTCGGATTCCGGCCCGTGTTGACCCAAGGAGGGGCAGTGCTGGGGCAGGAGTGGGAAGCAGTACTTTTGTGTCATCATTTGATACATAACGGGGGCACTGGTAATGGAGCACGTAAAACTGTCGTATTACACTTTGCATTATTGCTGCTAACCAACTATTGAACTGTCGTATAACACCTGACCTCTTTTGTGCCTGACAAACTACATGCTTGGTGTGCTATGTACTGCGTTATTTTTCCCTTTCATATTATCTGATTGTAATTTGTCGCATTGCAATATTTCTTGAGTGCACAGTATCTGAGTATAACGTGGCGCAGTGTATTATTTCTTCATTGCACTGTACAGGATTGTAGCGTGACGCATTGCTTTGTTTTCTCCTGGTACAGGGCATGCTGGTGGTGATATGCACAGCATTATTCCTTCAAATGCAAAGTACATGATTGTGGCGCTACATATGGCATTGTTTCTCTGTTGCACAGTATAAGCGAATATTGTTAAGCATTGCAGTATTTGTTTCATATTGCAACATGTGTGATTCCAACAATACGACTGGCCTAACCTTTTCGAAACAGTAAGAAGTGAGCTTAACTGTTGGTTAGAAGTGGTGGTTGGGATTAGAACCAATCAACCCACCGGAAAGATACTACCCATTCTTATAAGTTGATTTTGTATCGTGTGACGAATTGTATAATTGCTTATATAAAGATCATACTCATTTTATCAAAACTTGTGTGGAGTCTATTTGTGGTGACATCATGGGGTTACTGGGAGTGTGGTTGCACGTACTGAACACTTGTGCCTTGGAGATAAGCCTGGCTGCTCGTGCCAAGCTACTAAGGGGGTGAGCAGGGCTATCTCAGACGGTGTCCTTACTTAGCCTAACGTTGAAGCGAGGGGTCGGGGACGCCCGCCTCCAGCATTTGGTGGCAGTGGTAAGTGATAAGGACCCCCACTTCCAACACGTGGTATAACGCTTAGGTGGTGTGGTATAATTCTGAGGTGGTGTGGTATAATTCTCTGGTCTATAATACAATTGCCTTCTGATAGGTCCTGCAGCATCATTTAAATGCAATAATACGAATTTGCTTGATGCAGCTGATAGTGTATCAGCAAGAAAATGACACTCTCTGAAAGATGGGTTCTGTAAACACCAGACTCAAATATTTATAGATTAGAACTGTAGACAAGAAAAACTCATTACTCATTGCCCTTGGATGGAGTCCAGACAAGCATGCAGCATTCTCTCATGTGCTGCTTGAAAGAAACTTCGAATAATGTTTGTATGCATTTAATTTAAATCAAAGCAGTGCACATAAACAGAATTATGTGAAAACAAACGGTACATTTTGTTGTTGTAGTAACTATCTTGTGAGTTAAGTATTGAATTGTATTGTAATTGTATTATAATTGCATTTATGTAGCGTTTCTTCCCCTGACAAGGCCCTTAAGCGCTTTCATGATCAGTAAAATCATGGTTAGTGGTTAATGTAGTATCTTTTGATTAGTGGGTTTAGTCTTGTGCTATTGTGTAAAGCCTTCCATGCATTGCCCCAGTATGTTGGTGGTGGGGTTTTAGAGGTTAACAAGAGATTGCTGTGGGGGAACATTGCTAATTCATGCTCAACATTGGTGTAATGAATGGAGAGGGGAGAAGACAATAAGGTTATAGATAGGAAGCAGGGAAGTGATAACTAGTATTGCAAGAAAAGGGGTAGTGGACTATGGATCGAGGTGCTGGAAAGTCAAGCACGTGATACAGGAGGTAAACTAGGGACCATGCAGCTGTTTGTACGGGTCGAGGAAGAACATGCAATCTAAGAAGAACCCTGGGGCATATTATCAAGAAAGGCGTTAAAATTATCGCCACTTTAGCGGCAGGAAACTGTCGCTAAAGCGGCAATAATGAGCTTGATAATATGCCATTGAGAATTCCCATACAAACCCATGTTCACACCAGAACATGGGCTTCTTTGGGAATTCACAAGGGCATATTATCAAGCTCATTATCACTTCTTTAGCGGCAGTTTCCTGCCGCTAAAGCGGCGATAATTTTAACGCCTTTCCTTGATAATATGCCCCCCAATAAGGTGGGGGCAGGGCATGCAGAGAACTGTGTTTATTTGCTCATTGTTGGTGCATATCCTGTTTTTTCAAAGCTAGCACACCATAGTGTCCATAATGGTTAAAAGATGAATAGTCAGTTGTTAACCGTTCTTGTAAGGTTGTTAGTTTCGCTTGTTTTTGCTGGGAAAGAGAAACTCATGCCGCCAGCTGTTTTCTTTTTGTAAGACAGAATAATAAGCATTGGTGCTAGTCTTGAAAGCAAGTTCCTGAGTTGGGAGTATTTGCTGATTTTCACAACAATATGAAATGATTACATGATTTACTCACAAGGAAAAAACAGAGAGTGCATTTACCACCATGTTGAGAATAAGATGTGCAAATAAAGATAAGAATTAAGTAGTCATGTACAACACAAAAAAAATGTGAAGCTAACTTTAATATATATTTTTCTTTTATTTTCTTGGCATTCTATTAACAGGCATAGATGAACACTGTGGAGTGCTCCAACAGTCTTGTATATTTTGCAGCAGGTCCTCACAAACAGGCCCAATGATGAAGCATGCAGCTCTGAGTATTTGGGTGAGCGTCCTTGCATCCTGATAAATATACTTCTTGTGAGCTCCGTAAAACAGAAACTATCACAAATACCTGTTGATTGGCACTCTATGTACATTATGAATCTAATCAGAACTTCACATCTTTTAGTGTATGGTATAGTCCACACCCTGGACCCCTCCCAATATGGCTTTAGAAGCAACCACAGCACCAAGACTGCAATGCTCGCCACAGCTGCCAACATCCACACTCTCCTCGACCAAGGTGAACATCATCCCTCATCCTCCTGGACCTCACTGCTGCCTTCAACACTGTCTCCCACCATACCCTCTGCACAAGACTCCACTATGCTGGCATCCACAGCAAAGTGCTAAGTTGGATCCACTCCTTCCTCACCAGCTGAACCCAGAGAGTTGACTCCCACAGTTCTCTTCAAATCCTACAGAGATCAGCTGTGGAGTCCCCCAGGGCTCCTCTTTGAGCTCTACCCTCGTCAACATCTGCATGGCCCGCTCGCAGATATAGTCAGAAACCAAGGAGTCAGCATTGTCTGTTACCCTCACGGCACACAGCTGATTCTCTCCATCAGCGAATTTACTCTGTTAGCCCAGAGACTTAGGGGCATATTTACAAGGGGATGGCGCAACCAGAACATCACTTTTTTTGACGTTCCTGTGGAGCAATGCCCTGAACCATATTTACTAAGTGGTGTTAAGCCACTTTGCATGACTTAAAGCTGCTTTGTAAATATGGCACCCTTTCACACCATTTTTTGCGTGAAGAACGAGTCACTTACCTTCGGTAACTATGTATCCGGTAGAGACATAGTCTAGCCGCAGATTCCTTAACTTAGAATATCCCCAGGCGTCATACTGGATCCTGAAAACTTTCCGCAGCAGCACTTCTGCGAGTCGGGGGGGGGGCGCCGCACCACTCCGCCCTGACGTCGTCCACTGACATGACGTCAGCGGAGCCATATATGCCACTCCCGGTGCACTGACGTCACTTTGCTTCGGATAAACTTTTCCGTGTCACAACGCGGAGCCACCACGAAAAACTGTGAGAATATGGGAACAGTGTGCAAAAAGGATGAAAAGGAAATTGAAAGGTGAAAAACAGCACCATAAAGGACAGTGCCAGGCACTAGATGTTGAAAAGTAGAAAAAGGAAGAGCTGAGCACTGCTCTGAAAAACTACCCCACAAAGTGTAAGGCCAAATCACCTTTGGAGGGAGATGAGTATGTGAAAAAACAGTCCGGCAGATGACAGAAAGTCCACATCCATAATGTATAACCGTGAAGGACAACAAGTTCGGAATATAGGTTTAAGGATAACTCACCACAAGCCGTCACCAGAGAGAGATGTCGTAACCCCAATAAAAGAACCATTGAATGGAGCAGAGCCAATAGACTTGAACCAATGGGTTACCAGGGTGGTAAAAGACCTGAAGGGGAAGGGGAGAGCGGGGTGGGAGTCAAAACATGAAAGATTTCACACCACAAAATCCAGGCCAAGGGCTGGAAAGAAAGCATGACATATGAGCATACCACCCAATCCAGAGAATGGGCAGAGTAGCAATGAAAATAGATGAAGCATTGTGTGTCGGAATGAAAAGAAAATGTCACCCTGCCGAAGAGCAAGCTACCCAGAGGGAGGCGAGTATTGAAGGTCCAACCTGAAAAGGTTCTTGCAGAACGGGGAGGACGAGCAGGCGTTAAGGAATCTGCGGCAAGACTATGTCTCTACCAGATACATCGTTACCGAAGGTAAGTAACTCATTCATTTGATAGAGACGTCTAGCCGCAGATCCCTTAAATTAGAATAGATACCAAAGCCATACCAGTAGAGGAGGCGGGTCTGCGACTGAACACCACCAAGTTCCAGAGAGAACTTAGCCATCAATAATGTGACTAAAACAGTGCCTTCAATCATGTGACGGAGAACAATGGGGACAGTAATGCGCAGATAACTCCTAGACCATGAAGCTCTGAAGAGAGTGGAGTACAATGGAAGGCAAAGGTACCACAAGCCGACAAGAACTGCACGAAAACCCCTTTTTGTGTATAGCGGGTTGAGAGAGGGAAAGCCCAGAGCCAGAATGCGCGTGCTGGAGCAAGAGGTCACAACTTCCAAAGGGGAAGATGGACCAAGCCTAGGGCCTGAGGGATCCGCAGGATCCGAGACATCAACAGAAAGCAAAAAAGCAATTACGTCAACCAGGCAAAACAGTGGAAAAAACACTGTTGAACCTGCACCTGCAAGACACATGGCGCAACGGAGGCAAAAGTCTGACTCCTGCCCAGCAAGTGCCGGTATGGAACAAGAAAATGCATACTAGATATGCTGGAGTTAAAAGGAATCTCATGATAATACCAGCAGTAGAACTTGACCTAGGGTTTGAGAGATCCACCAGATGCAATGCATTGCTTGTAAGCAAAAACCAGAGAGATGTCAACCGGTATGACAGATAGCACATATAGGCCCAGCATGTAGAATAGCGGAAGAAACACTGTTCTTGCTGCAGCAGCTAGACACATGTGACAAGAGTGGCAGGCGACCAATCCATGGCCAGAAGGCCAGTGGTAAAATAGAAGACACGCCGAGACATAGGCGGTTTGTTACAACCGGCGAAAGGGCCAATGGCACACAGGCTAGCGTCAAAGTAGGAGCGACACAGTAAGATATTTAAGCATACCCGAAAGCACTCAAGCACAACGTGTGGATGTTAGAACCATACAAAGAAAGGAAAGACCTTCTGCAGGGCAGCGTGAGCAGCTTCAGATGTGCACGACATCAAGAGGGCAACAGCCAAAAAGGGGCACCAGGCAGCTGGACACCACATAGAGGTGGTGGCACAAGCAGACCGGACAGTGACCACGGACACCGCATGAAGGAAAGAGCCCGCATGCATCCTCTGTGCAAGACAGAGTAGATTCAGAAGAGAAAGAAAGAAACTAGATAAGGTAATGAGCAACAAACTCCCCTTGCCCGCGAGGAACCACGGTCCCCTGCAGGCTAGGTGGGAGAGAACCAGGCACGACAGTGGAAACAGTCATGATCAATGTAGGTGCCTAAAAAAACCACTGTAGGAGAAGTGGTGAGAAAAAGAGACCACATACAACAGAGATATAAATGCTAATCTAGTACCTTGGAGGACTTGCCCAATAAGGGCTGCGTGCTCAAGTCTGTACTAATAGTACTAAGCATTGCCGCACAGCAGCGGAGAAGGTGTGAGCCTTAAAAGCAAGGGTAGAAGCACTACAGACAAGTAGGACCAAAGGCACCCGAAGTGCGATAGAGCAATGATAACAATAGGATTGCAGGAGAAAAGACAGAGAGAGATAGACTCCCCAAGGAATACTCCATAGGAGTGCACCAAGGCAAAGTCAGTCACCTAGTACCAGCATATACCCCACATAGGGTAAGTGTCAACCCCTGATAAGGGGATCCTCTGGGGCAAAACACACAGTCAGAGGACTGAAAAGAAGAGCAAACCAGCCATACAGATGAACTGTAACAAATGAGAGAAGGCTTAGCAGCCGCGGACATCAACCGGGAAACCTACTATACCCGTGTGTTATATAGGTTTAGGAAAATAAGGCAGAGAATCGTGCAAGAGTTATTGCAACCCGGACAAGAGCCGAGAGACTGCCGAATCCACGTGGCGATTAAAAAGGTCCACAACATTGAACGGTAGATCTCTGAGGGCATCCTGAACATTATCCGGGAAACGAGTGTCGAGCATCCATGCATGGCGGCACAAAGCCACAGATCGAGCAAGGGCTCGTCCCACAGAGTCACTGGCATCAAGGGAAGAATAGAGTGAAAATTGTGCCATTTCCCTGCCATCAAGCAGTAGCCGAAGCAACTGTGACCGCGGCTCCTCTGGAACAGAAGGGAGAAGGTGCTCGACCAAGTCCCAAAGGTTCGAGGATGCACAAGCGAACACACACGCAGTATTCAATGCGTGGATACTAGCACTGGTAGAGGCAAAAAGCTGGCCAGCACACGCGTCCAGCCACCTAGACTCCCTGGCGCGAGGTAAGAATGGCAAGAGGGATGAAGACTGTAAGTCAAAGGCCACCTGAACAACAAGTCCTTGAGTCGTAGGGTGACTGGACACGCAAAGTGGATCACCTGGAGCAGGACGGTGCCTACAAGCAATAGCCTGATCAACACGGTCCCCAGAAGAGGGCATTGCCCATGTGCCACGCAGCAAAATGTCAAATAAAGAGCCGCACTTGCACCATGGGCCCCCGAGCCGGGGAATCCAGAGAAACATCAACCTCCTGACAAGAAGGAGGCATAGTTGCCGGCACCGGCGTTGATCGACACCGTGTGGAGGTCGCAGCGATGTCCGAGGAGTTGGGGGGGAGCAGCAACCTCTTGAGGAATCTTGGACGTGGGCATCAATGGACGCCGGGTTGGAGTTGTCTGGACGTCGGTGACCTCATGAGGGGGCTCTACCTGAACACCTTCCGATGTCGATCCCACCGCAAAATGTGCATGTTTGGGCAAGCCCGTTGTGAGCTGGGCGTCAAGCCCGACGTCAAGCCCAGCGTTGGGGCCGGCGCCGCCACCAACATCAGCACAGAAAGCCGCTCAGGGCTATGTGATGACTGACAGGGTGGGCTGGAGGGGTGACTGGGAGGACCCACTGGGCCGTGTCCCGTTGGCTTCGTATCGGTTCCGGAACCGGAGTCAATGCACACAGCGGGTGCCGAGGAAGAATCTGCAGGCGAGGACCCGACATGAGTTCCTTCCACCTCTTTGGGACCCCAAGGCACTCCAGGGAGCAGGGTGACCCAAAGTAAGACTGGAGTGAAATAGAATAAACCTTAATTTGGGCACGCATCGCTCCAACCCCCCGGAAAGGGAGGGTATGGAGGACGGTACCACCGGGCGCCCTTACCTGGCATAGAGCGAGAGGAGCGGGCGCCAGCAGAATGCGTATTGTAGGAACACCTCCAGGCTTGTGCTTACCTGCCTTGGAACAACGTTCGCTGGAACGACCATTGGAACAAGCCCGATCCTGAGAGGGAGAGCGGCGACGCGAAGGTGCTGGACCGGACAGCCGTCCGGCCAGCAGTTTCATACGACGCTCTCTCAGGAATTTGGGCTTTATCCTCTCACAGGCATCACACTCTTTGGAGTCGTGGTGCACGCCAAGGCACCACATACAGATGAGGTGCGGGTCAGTGCCAGACATGTGACGTGCACAGGCTTCACAAGCCTTAATGCCTGAAGGCATAGCACACTGTTTCTGCGACACCAAAGGTGTCGAGAAGGCCTAAAAACCAGGCCAAGGAACTGCTGGTTTTCCTGGATCTGCTTTGGGACGCGGAACAGGAGAAAACTGATGTCAACGTGCCAGGAGGGGCATATATGGTTCAGCTGACGTCATGTCCATGGACTACGTCAGGGCGGAGTCCTGCAGCTCCGTCCCCTGGCGTGCAGAGGTGTTGCTGTGGAATGTTTTCCAGATCCAGTCTGACGCCTGGGGATATTCTAAGTTAAGGAATCTGTGGCTAGACGTCTCTATCAGATAGAGCTGTACAATGGGTGTTGCAGTGGGCATTCCAGTGCAACACCCATTGCCTTTTGATGCTGCCTCAGATTTACAAGGATGTGTAAATTTGAGGCAGCGCTAAAAACTAACGTCATGCAAAAGCAGGTGTTAGATTGGCGCTACGAGGAGAAATCATTTTATTTCTACTCATTTTTGCTTTTGTATGTGTGCTGCACAGATAGAAAGAGCAAATCACCTTTAAAGATTATTTATGTGCAGAAATGTGTCCCTTCCTGCAGATAAACAATAATTTCCTGCAATACAGACACCCTTGCTCTTTGGTGCAAGGTTGCTTGCGTTGCAGGAAATCATCCCTGTGACTCAGGCACCCTTGTTGCAAGGGTGTCTGTGTTGGCGCTAGGCAGCTATTTTTAGCACCAGTGCAAGGGAAAACACAGGGGTACTTCGTATTCTTGTGAATACATTGCATCCCTGTGTTTTTTAAATGGCACAGCATGGTGCTTTAAAATTTGGTGCAGCGCCATGATGTGCCATTTCCTTGTGAATATACCCCTAACTTAATTGGGAGCATCTTGTCATGAGGAAGGCAAAGAGGTCGTACCTGCTCAGAAAAGAAGCCTGCACACCGCAGCTTAGCCCTATGTGCAGTCCCTGAAGTCAGTATGCTTCAACCTGTGACTCTGGAGGGAGATCCCCTGGACCCAAGCCTAGGCGTGCCTGTGCACTGCACCCTGCACTGTCCCAGCATTTAAGTGACTAATGACCTTGTGATGCCCAGATACTGATCCCAGGTCATTTCTCTTATTCTGCAAAAGAGTACTGTACCCATTCATCAGTCACCATTCCTCTGTGACTGAGGTTCCTGCTGCCCATCTGCCACGCTTCTTCTGCAACAGGCGCCGGTTTCTGGCATTACAGCCGTCTTCAGCCCGGCTTGCTTGAATCCAGTGGCAAAGTGAGCAAGGGACTCACGTCTGAGCATACCCTGCCACACTTATGGCGGCCAAAGCGGTACAAAAGGGGGTGGTGATGGATGCAATGCCAGAAACCGGTCCCAGGATGCTTGTTTTCGGTCCAGGGAAGGCATGGCTTGGCAGTTCGGGCTGGACTGTTCCCATGAGGCACAGGGTCAGACTGATTTGCATATAGCCATGTCTGAACTGGGGTGGCAGAGTGGGCTAAAGAACAGAGATGGATTAAACCCAGATCTTTTGACTGGGTGTGAGTGTTTGATTGGTTCAGATGCTCCGTCCATCACCACCCCCTTTTGTACCGAAAACAATTTTGATCACCAAATTCTTCCTCACTGAATCATCCACACTCACTGAGCACACCAAGACTGTCCAGGTACCAATATCATGGAATATTTCAATGAAAATCCTTGCGGTTGGAGGCTCCTGTACAGCGTGCACAATGTTAGCCCCAGGGTTACACCCAAGAACACGTCTTCCGGATGAGTAGGTAGGTCAACCCTTTGTCTGATGTCGACTCGACGTGGACTTTTGAGGACCACAGCATCCCAAAATAATCCACTGATATGTGCCTGTTTCTACCATACATATTTAGACTAATGCCGAGTTGCCAATTTTGGAATCTCCAAGTAATAATTTCCAATGCAGAGTCTTTGCAACAGTGCCCTTCAAACAACTGCCTGCAAGTACGGCCATTTGTAGTCTGCTTGTATTTTTCTTCAATATATGGACTTTTTATGTAATATTGAAACGAAAACCTTGTACAAAGCTCTGTTACTTTGCAGAATCATAGTAACTATGAAAAATGTCTGTAAATATCACCATTTGTATAATCTGTTATTTCCTAAACGATTCCTTGTACAGTGCTCTGATACCTTTGGTTCATGTTTGTGCTTTAGAAAACTCGTAAAATAAAATAATATAAACACAATAAAATATATATATATATATGATAAAATCACAATCGGCATGGAATGAGCTAAAGAAAGAGAGAAAAAATGCTGGTACATTTCCCATCTTTCTGCTAGAGAAAATTAAGCAGGAAAGTCAACAATTTACCATTTTATGGCTCAAAGAAAGAGACACACAGGTGACACTGTATTTGCACTCTCTTTACTCAAGGGCTGAGAGGGAAACAGTGAATCCTTTTGAACCAGCTCAAGCCCTCGTTCCTTGACATTTACTTAACCGTTGCTAGTAGAAGTCTAAGCTTCAGCACTCACAGAAAATGTATTTGAAGAAATTACACAAGCTTAATTAAGAATCAGGTATCAGGTTTATTGAAGTGTCAGGACACAATTATCAAAATTCTGCGTTTCGCTTCGAGATAAAGGCACAAAATACTTATAGAATCAATCGTCTTCCATAATGTTTGTCACGTTTCTCAAGCAGTACTTAAAAATTAAAAAAAAATACACAATGATCAAAGTTTATCTATGCCGACCGTTCCACCAATCATGTTCCCTTCAGACATTTCATACAATGCATTACAAAAGAATAACTGTTTTTACTGATCCCACAAGACAGGGACATGTAAAACTCCCAATATAGCATACATATGAAATGCAACATGGTTAGGCAAAATATCCACCAATCAGAAATCAATTTAATAGAACGGTTACATGTTTTGCTTGGAAAAAATTGAAAGGCAACATTTTTTTGCTTCATTCCCAAAAGATATTATCGGTTCTCCAGCCAGTTTATTCCATTCCATTCCATAATATATAACCATAATGCCCTGGAATGATGGAAGCCTGTGAGAGTTGCCAGAGAGGAATGCATGGACAGAAGTATCGAAGAAGAAAAAGATGAGATGTTAGGTAGATAGGAGATTTTAGAGTTAGGAAAATGGAGACAAAGAGGGAAACAAAGATCGCGAGAGAGCAAATGAGAGACAGAGAGAGAGACAGAGAGAGAAGTCAGTGTGGAGTGGGGCACCGCGAGGAAACATGGGAATAGAGAGATGGGGAGGATGGAAGCAAAGCAGTGTGTTGGAAAGGGATTAACATCTGGAGGTATGTTGCTGAGGTTAGAAATGAAGAGGACTTGCATCACCCATTTTATGAAATCAAAGCATAATTTTTGACATTGAAATAGTATATAAAAATTATAAAAAGTGGAATATAATCTTATTGTATCATGTTTTGTAGCGCAGTAGTGTTGAAACTCGTTGACCTTTAGTCTATATAGGAAAATTAGTATATAGATTATTGGAAACAAATAGAAGCATATAAACTACTGAGTATCTCTGGTCCGTAAATTTTACACTTCTTTATTTAGTACGCTATTAGACAAATTTTACATTACACCGGTGTATATTTTCTGTTTTTGTTTCACTTTAGCAGGACATTGTGGTGTGCAATACTTTCTACACCTTTTGTCAGAAATCAGTCATATGCATAAGCTGTGTGTTACCCACTGATTACGTGGCATTGGTATACAGAAGTAATAGGGGAAATTAATTATGTCCCGTACTTTTTTGAAGCTTAATAAGCAATGTTATTACAAATGAATGTTTTTATACTATCATGAGTCACACGAGCCACAGATCTTAGATTTATCACTACAAGAACTAAAACCGTGAGTAGAGCCAACTGGACCTTTTCCTGTTCAAATGAAGCCAAGGCTGCTCCATGTTGATGCCTCGGTGAAAGAAGTGTGGATGTTGTGACTTCTCAATTCCTCCGCCTTGGGGAGAGAAGCAGAGCAGTCCTTTATTTTTTTGTGCTTAGAACTCCCAGAAGGAAATAGTGAGGTGATATCTTCATTGTGCTTCCTGCCCAATGAAAGAACCCTAGTAGGCTTGAGGAATCCCAATGACGGTGGTTCTGGGAGTGGTTTCATGAGTTGCGGATTCATCATGCTTGGGAAGTCAAGCTTCATCTGCCCTCCTATCTCAGTGAAAAAGAGCATGAGTTCACTTGGGATCCTCCGTCTTCTCTTCCACAACTTGAAGGTGCGTGCTCTTCAAATTCTCATCCTTCTATACCCAAAAAAAATAAGCTGCTGTCCATAAAGCTCCATTGGCCTAACCCCTAGATCACTGAAGACATCAATCAGCCCTCTTGCTGCCCCAATGAAAGTTGGAGAAAAGCTATCAAAGCTCCACACCATTGGCTCCAGTGAAGAAGGAGGGTGGTCATAAGTTGAGCATTCTTCTGCCTCAAAGAATGAATTTACGGACATTGTATATTCCAGATTGCCCTCGCTCGGAGAGTGAAAAGCAGAGAATCTACAGCCTTTACGTCTTCTATTTTAAAGAAAGAGAAGAAGGATTGCCGTGAGCTTCCCATTCTTGTAGTGCAGAATTAAGAAAGGGAGCCAACACTTTGCTATTTTTTTCTCTCTCAAAGAAAGAGAAGCACGAGGGGCAGGGTCATTCCACTCACTTTACACAAGGGTGGAGAGTGAGACAGTCAAATCTTTCATACCGATCCCAATCCTCCTTCCTTGATATTTACTTTACCATTGTTAGTAAAAGCCTCTGCTCCTAGACTCATCAAGTAAATAAAACATGTCAGTCTTTGGGGGTCCTCATTTTAAGAAAACCAGAACTAGCCAAAGAACTTCGATAGAGAAAAAATATTTTTCTCCTGCACTTGGCTATATTAAATCCTTTGCTTTAAATATGATAATCGCATGTTTCTTACTGCTAGAAATGATGTGTGTCTTTCAATATGTGACTCAAGTTTACTTCTACATAGAATACTGGTGAGTAGCCCAACAAACCATTGACTTACTGGCACGATCCTATAGTTGGAAGCATTCTAGTAACTAGTTACTTTACCTAAAAGGATCTTCGGGAAGTGCGGGTTTAACCTCTTGAGCAGCTGCAAGAGTGGTGTACATAACCATGCTGTCTCTTCCTATTCAGCCATTTGCAATGGTCAACTCCATTAGCTCAACTTTCACATCTCGTTGGTTTGTTTCTGTGAGGTCACAGGTTGCAATAAAACATGTCTGCAGGTTAACATGCCACTCACGCAGTATTTCACAAACCCCACGGCAGGTCACATTGCATTCCTAATAGAAAAGTATGCTAGGCAAGAATGTTTATTGTGTAACGCGTCCTTCGAGCACCAGGAAAGCCCGGCGCGCGTCTACAGTGGGTCGAGCTCCATGGACTTCCTCCGCGGCTGTTCCTTTTGCTCCTCCCACTCCTCCACATGCTCGGATTCCAGAGTGCCTTTGCAAATGGAAAGCTTTTCGGACCAGCACAGGGACTGAGGGCAGAGGATGTAGTTGTAAATTATAGACGCCAGGACAGCACCGATCAAAGGTCCGATCCAGAAGACCTGGACACAAACGAGGAAGAAAGGAACGTTTTATTTTACATCACTGCAGAAAGGTGAAAGCATTAATTAATAAACAGCGGGCATATTTAGAAAAAAATTCGGAGCGCAGAGCTGCGCCAAAATCAGCTGCACTGCGCTCCGATGTTTTCCCTAGCGCTGGTGCAAAAAAAAAGCTGAAAATGAAAAAACTTTACACAGACAATGGGTCAGAGCTACTGGAAGCTAACTAATAAACTGTACATTGATTGGGATACAATCTAAGAAACCATGGTTTTCATAGTGAAAAAAGTGTATTCCCATCAGATACCCATCCTGTTCCGCCCTACATCATTTGGGATCCTTCACCCGAAGGAAGTGGAAACTTGTCCACTGTAGATTAGGTAGATTGTAGCCCAATCTTTGTTGAGGATACTAAAGTATGATGGTGGGAAAATGGTAACAGGTGGTAAATGACTAGCAGTGCAAAGAAAATGTGACAAGTTCAAAAGAACTGTGTGAAGTAAGTTAATATTGGGTTGTGGGAGTGGAAAAAAACTTTTAATAGGATCCTACCCACACCCAAGGGAATAAAAACAGTGCAAAGTAGTGTAACAAATGACTACTTAGGTGTTAAGAGGTCGACATGTTTCTGCAGTGAAATAGGGTCAAATGATCCCTGTCTGCTTCTTCAGGACCTAGTTAATAAATGCTACTGCTTATGTGCTAAACAATAATGATTTTTAAATAAAATTCATATCACCCATTGTTTGGGGAATGAACTCTCCACCTCACCCGGCTACAGCTCAGGTATAAATGGAGCACCGCTCTGTCCGTCGGTACTCCTGACATCCGTCTTGGCTGTCAAGTGGCCGCCATGTTGCAAGGGTGCCTGCCCTGCAGGGGCAATTGCTTACACAATCATTCATGGTGATTTGCTCTTTCTATGTGTTTTGCCGAGGCACACATGGAAAAAGCAAAAAACGAGAAATTAATACATTTCTTTTCGTTTCGCCATTCTAATGCCTGGTAATCCATGGCGTTAGAATGGTGCTGTTTTTGGTGCTGCCAAGCCTTGTAAATCTAAGGCAGCATCAAAATGCAATGGGTTCTGTGGTGGAACACCCACAGCAACACCCGCTACACGCCCCTTTGCCACAGAGCACTGCTGTGGAAAAAGGGCATATTTACAAGGTGGCATTAAGCCACTTTAAGTGACGACAAGGGAAAATGATTTATATATATAGTTTAAAATTTTTCGCTCAACATCCTCGGTTGAATTCCCCCCGCACGTCCCCACCACCCCACCACTCTTACCTGCATGGGCTGCGGTTGAAAATATGTTGTGGGAGAGACTAATGCATTGTTTACGTCAATGAATCCCACTCAACTCATAAGAAAAAAATGTATTTAGCGATCAAAGGGAAAGGGTACATGGGTGAACATCTGTGCCCAAATATTCACATTAAACATTTTTTTTCTGTATTATTAGCTGTATTTTTTAAGCTCATTCATCAATTTATGCATCTGTTATTTTTGTAATTAATTTTTACATCTCATACTCGTTTTCAAATTCGTTTTTAAAATGCACAGCTTGCTTTCATGCCTTCCTGTGCAAGTCTCAGTGCACAGTGCCTATGCACACCCATGTAACCTTGTAACCTTATTTTTGCCACACTGAGGGAGTGTTCCGGAGAAGCTACTGTGTGACATGCTACTGTAAAATACTCTCCAAGCTAGCTCAAGGGGAAAACCTGTAGCTTCCCAAAATATTGAACTGAAAAAAATATATACACATTGAATATCGGTGTTCATATGTAGACACGCTACTACAGACAGGTAGCCAACATGGCATTTTTTAATGCACTGATTTCCCTTGAAGTTTTGTGATTTAGACATCTAGTGGTATTGTTGTATGATATTAATTATCCTTCATGTTTGCAATGCAGTGTCTACGATCTGAACTATACGCATCACAAAGTGAAATTCTGACACGCCTCTTGGATTGGCTTACATATGTCCATGTATGGGGAGGATCACTCGATTGAATAAAGAAATAATACATGTGCTAAAACAGAAATGTACAGGCACAATAACTAAATGCACTGAACGCATGGGAACCAGACCAAAGAATTATGAGTTTGTAATATAAAAGTTCAATATTAATTAACAAATGGTTGTTCATCTAGGTGACTGACACAGCAAAGTGGAAGTGGAGAGGTAATTTTGGAAGAAGATTGTTTGCAGTCAAAGATGATGGTTATAAATGGTGTCTTAGAGGTTGATTTGTTAGTCTGGTGTAAGAAGGGTTGCTGCGGTGTTCTAGAGTCAGTTGAGTGTCATTCAGGTACTGGGGATTATTCTGCAATAAAGGAAGTGAATAGAATACGTAACATGATTTACACAAACTGAGATCGATTCACTTGTAGCGTATGTAACTCCTTAAAGCTAGGAGGCCAGTGGTTGCGAAGACCCTCTAAATCATTCAACATGCTCGTTCAGTTAAAAAAATTAGAATCCTCCAAGTTGGTTGCTGTTTGAATGAGGTTGTTTGTGGAGTGCAGAGGAGAATTTGAAGTTTTACTCCCCTGTAATATCTAAATTCCTTCAATAATTATCCAAGCTTTAAGGAAGTACATATGCTACAAATTACTGGATCCAGTTTATAGGGAAGATTCCCTTGAGATGCTTTGTGTGTTTTGTTCAGTGGTCAACGATATTTTTTGTTCTTTTGCTCCAAACTCTTACTGTCCTGATGATGGCCTAATAAATTGTAAGGGTTGAAACACCATTGACACACCATTGGCAAATTTATGAAGAAACATTGGTTGTGATAGATGCCTTCTTATTTGTGACTGCTTAATTGATTTCAAAACCCTTTGTCTGTATATGTTTGTTTAGTGTAATATGGTGAGCGTAAATTGTTGGTTTGTATATTGTATGGTGATATTATTTCTTTAGCAAATTAATATCTAATGATAAGTTTATTTGGTTTGAATTTTCTTTTGGACACTGGCTTATTTCCAATACACATGTACATTTTCTCCAAGCACACCTGTGGTTTCTATATGGTTTGACACCCCCTGGTTCTGGATCAATAGGTCTGCCCCTGTTGTGGCTAACCCTCCTACTAACATGGGCCCTCAGTAGAGAGCAGGATAACCGTAACCTGCACCACTGGCTTTCAATAACATCAGACAAATGGGTTTTAAAGATAGTCCAAAGAGGCTACTCTATCCTCTATCTGAACACTCCTCCCCCAAGCCACATACTTACAACCGGCTGACGGAGGACCATCTCTCCTTACCCCATCAGGAAGTGTTGACTCTCTTGGCCAAGGGAGCCAT
The DNA here is from genome assembly GCF_964261635.1 of Lissotriton helveticus. Taxonomy (NCBI): domain Eukaryota; kingdom Metazoa; phylum Chordata; class Amphibia; order Caudata; family Salamandridae; genus Lissotriton; species Lissotriton helveticus. Next base: position 1,719,363,222 of record NC_136057.1, read on the forward strand.
CAAAAGGGTTGCCAGCATCAGAAGTAGGTTGTGGCTGCTATTCTTGTACTTTTTGGTGCCCAAGATGGATGGAGGCCTTTGTCTTATTCTAGACCTGCCCCTTGTCAACTTCTTCCTGAAAAAGGAGAAGTTCAAAATGCTCACATTTGCTCAAGTTCTGTCTGCCCTGGACCCTGGAAACAGGATGGTGGTATTGCATTTGCAGGATGCATACTTCCACATTCCTGCCCTGCCTGCCCACAGGCTTTACCTGTGGTTTGCGGTGGGTGCAGATTCCTTATCGCCCATCCCATTCCCCCCACTTTGCATGCTGATTACAGTGTGAAGGTTACCCTTCTAAGGGCCTTAGAAATGCGCACCAGTTGTCAGTGTTTCTTGTGGCTTCGCATTTTTTGTTGGGAAGTTGCAAAAAGAAACTGATGTTATCATGCTCAGGTATGGCTTATTTTGGCACTCCACACACCACTTCCGGCACGGACAATGTGGACGACGCTGACACAGAGCTGATCAATGCCACCTACCCGACGTGTTGGGGTACTGCTCATAAATTTTCAGATGCAGTCTGACACCTGGGGAATAGTCTACGGTAAGGAGTCTGCGACTGGATAGAGTCTGTACCAGATAAGGAGTTACAGAATGTCAGTAACTTGTTCTTCACAACTCATGTGGACAGGGCTGGACTGGGAACCACAACCGTCCCAGGCAAAGTGCTCGGCCGACCCCCCTCCCCACTCGGGGGAGTTGGAGGTGCCGCTGAGCTCTTTGCCGGGGCCGGTTTCGGCCGATTTTGGTACAGGGCCAATTTTGCAGCTAAGCTGCAAAACGACCCTGTAACCAAAACGGCCCCCGGGGGCCCAAAACCGGCCCCCACCCGTGCGGCGCACCTAAGATTGCCCGGTGCCAGCTATGGCCAGTCCGGCCCTGCATGGGGACACATTTCATGCTCAAAGTTTTTAGCTTTTATGAATTCTGTGCCACTATATTACTGCAATGTGAGCCTTGTGCCAGTGAGATTGGTGAAGCCAGGTTTTTCTGAGAGTGTGAGATCTGGCTAGTCCAATGGCTAGTTATTTAGCCTAATGACTGAGACTGAACAAAACTTTGCCTGCGTCTTATTTATGTAGCTCGTTGCTCCTCTCTGTGGAGGCCACATATTCGCATTGTTACAATCTGCTACAGGATGTAAAGTTCGTCTTTCTGATCACAGTGGTCAGTGAACGGCACCCAAGCTCCTCCACAGAAGCAATAAGATAAGTTTGCCTCATATTAATAGCATTGGCAAACTCCATCCTCCTGACTCTATGGAACATGTGCCAGAGTCTATTGTCATTAGACTGCCCACATTGCCATCGAGTGGCTGTAGACTCTGGTCTTAGACCTTTCTCACAAATGACCTGCAACTTAGGCACTATTGTATACGTACAGATCAGTTCAGCAACTCCCAATAAACTATATTTTTGTTTAAGTTGCACCGCAATTTGTTCCCATTCGTAAAACAAAATTATGAATGGAGTTTGGCAAAAAGAGCTTTTGTCTTACAAGTGTCTTACTAGATATGTCAAAGTCTTAGTAAAGGCAACATGGAGCCTTCCCTTCTTTGTTTCCAAATTACTGTTTTCTGGTACTCCTTCAAAAAGCATGAGTTGTACTTGCTTGCAGAAGAGATAGAGCCTGTTTAACTACGTTTTTCCGTGACTCAGGACAGTATAACAACTGTCCTAAGCTAGGAAAAATTGCCTAATTAACCTGTCTTTCCCTGGCGTTTGAACCAGGACAGAACCCTTTGTAAATTAGGGCCATCATTCTTTTTTAAGACAGTCTTTAAACTGTGTAAAGAATGGGAAATCAGGATTGTTGCTCTTTACCCAGCATTCCTAAATACCTTATAGTGTGAGTCATGGAAGGTGGAGGTACAGCGGCATTAATCTTACTTGATCTCTCTGCTGCGTTTTACACAGTTGATCATACTCTCCTGACCCACCGTCTAAAAACTTTAGGTGTGGATGGCATGGCGTTGGCCCTGCTGGCCTCCTTTCTGCAGGAGAGGAGATCAACGGTGCCATGCCACTCGGCGGGTTTAACTCAGAACCCTATGTGCTGCCTTGTGGGGTTCCGCAGGGTAGTTCGTTGAGCCCTTTGTTGTTCAATGTCTATGTCACTGAGCTTGCATCACTTGTCAGTGATTATGGTTTCTCATTAACATCATATGCAGATGACTCGCAGATTGTGGTTGCAGCTCATAAGAAACAGAGCTTCCCTGCGGTGCAGTTTTATAACTGCATGGTCGCCATTAACATCTGGATGAGCAGTCACTGCCTTAAATTAAACTCAATTAAATCAAGACGGAAGTGTTGATTTTTGGCAACTTGAAACCTTCCTGGAGTAAGCTCTAGTGACCTGTGGAAATGGGCCTCCCGCCCGTCCCTACGGCAAAGACAAAAAATCTGGGCATTTTGATAGACAACATGCTGACGTTTATCCCTCAAACAAATGCCATTGTGTCTGCTTCTCACTTCCTGATATAAAAAAAATTTACCTGCTCTATTGCTATTATAGTTTATGCTCCCCCTTCAGCCTCCTTATTCATGTCAATCTTGCCTCTCTTCTACAGTGGTCTTTTGAACCCCTCCTTCCACTGTAGATCTACTATTTCCAATTTCCGATTCCCTACACCCAATCTCTCCTGTATACTGACTTAAGACAAAACAATTCTAGCGCTGTACCTTAGGGTTTGTGATTTTTGTTCTCACTGTGGATATTTATGAATCTGACTGAGAAATACCGAAAATCTGCTGGTTTGATGCATTATGAATCAGAGGAATTGATTTCCGGAAGATATAGATTTATAAAATAGAAATTACTTTTCTTTTTTCAAATTATTTTTTCTTTTTAGTAATAAATATATATTGTTTCCTAGAATAAGCGGAAATGATGTATTAATGGGCGAATTCAGGTTTGTCAGAGATCGATTCATATTTCAAGACTCAAATTGTATAGCTCAGAAATTAATCACGTTTTGTCTGTAATGGTTGTTTAATTAATTTGCAGGTTTGTGACAAACCACTAGGGGTAGTTTGTATTTGATGTAAATTTGGCTAAAAGTTTATTTGCTTTTGGGAGAATGCAATTTTCTTAGCCTAGCTTATATTCGTGACTTGAATTCTGCATGTCGTCCGTAAGTACTGTTGTGCAAGTGAAGTGTTTATATGATCATTGAGGGATGTTGCATTTTTGCCACATTACTTCATGGGAATCCCTCCATATAACTGATGACAATTTTGTCAAGTTCATGTACGTGGTCATCATAATGGGCCCGTTAGAACCTTTACTGCAATATTTTGCAAATATGAAGCTTTTTTGGAACTTTGTAAGGATACATTATAAATAAACCAATAATACCCATAATCTGCACCAGCTCCTATTTTCATTCTTTAAAGAGAAGACATCGGAAGGCTTACCCAGTGCATATAAAATTCACCCACTATTATTGCTGGGCCGAAGGATCTGGCAGGATTCATTGAACAGCCAGTGAAATATATCTGCAAAAAAAGAGAAAAAATTCAATGCATATAGATACACTCTCGGGTGATGAGGGCACTATACAAATCAATATGACATAACAAAGAGACTACAAGACAAATGTTATGAGCTACATCCTAAAGGTGTGCTTTAGGACATTCTGCTGTTTCAGGCTTGAATGGCTGGATATGTTTTACAAACAACAGTTGACATAGGGGCATATTACCACCAAGTAGCGATAATTATCGCTAAATAGGCTTAGCGACGATTTTTTTAATCCCTGCCTATCGCTGGATATGTTAGCGGAGAAAACATGCTATTAGCAACGTTTTTCTCCATTGTGCTAAAATATCCAGCGATAGCGGCGAAATGCGTGAATATAGCTGAGAATACAGCAATATTCACGCATTAGCGATGAAATGCTCTTAGCCATGTTATCCACCTCCCATTGGATAACATGGCTAAGAACTGGTCTGAGCAGGCGTTGGTGTTTGGCGATAGCGGGAATATTTCCATCGCTACGCCTGCCTTGCTAATAGACGATAGCAACGTTAGCGACTGCTTTCAGTTTTGTTGTTTTCATGTTTCTTACTCCTTCGATCTCAGCATATTCTGTTGGTGGGGGATAGGCAGTGGGACACTGGTCAGCTGTCTGTGATAGGAAATGTCAGGATACCTTGGGCGCCACATCAACCACCACCCCACTCTTCTGTGACATATGTGGGCAAGAATGCTGTTACCGACTGTACTCTGCACTTTTGTTGAATCGAAGTCTACCGAACAAGGAGCAATGTGTATGTTCTTCACCTAGGATGGAGAACCTCCATTCTAAACAATTCCAGGTAGTGTTTCCTGCTATCAGACTGCCATTGTGCCATGTACATGCATGGAAACAGGAAGTGAGTCTTGCTCATGTGGAAACTGATACATACCCCCAACAAGTGTCCAAGAGCAACAGAAAGGCCAATGGATATGGACGGTGATCCCACATTGTCCGTTCTGCGGCCGTCCGTTGAGGCACAAATGCAGAGAATAAGCTGGAGGGTGAGGAAGAGCTCCACGGTGACCGCCTGGCCAGCAGTCGCATTGTTTTTCAGCTGCGAAATTTTTTAGAAATAACTTTTAATTTTGATATCATGCAAGCAATGTTTAGAATTAACATATGATTTCCACATTTCTAAACATAACATTCCTTTTTTACTCTACCCACCAAGGTTTTTCTGTTAATATTATGGCTTTTTCTGGGTACATCTTATAATTATGTAGTTGAAGGTATACCCTTGGATTGATTGCTTTTATTAAATGCAACATTTCTGACTTTAAGAGGCACTTCTGTCGTGCAACCTCTTTGCTCCACATGTTTTGATATCATGTGGGAGAGTGAAACAACGTTTTTCTAACACATTTTATTGGGTAGTAATGAATTGTGAAACCTGAAAATATAGACATTTACATGCATACATGCTTATGTGTAGATAATCTCCTAATAGTCCAAAATTCCAGTACTATGTAACTGGTATCTGTGCTCGGTTGATGTCTCTTCGAGAACTGTACTGGCTGTGATGCTCGAACCACATTTCAATAATCTATCCATTATCTACTTCAACTATTCCCTCTAAACCACGTAGAAACTCTCTCTCTTCTCTTCTCTTCCCTCCCCCTTCCCACAGGCGTGTCGTGATTACTGTACGTAGACAACCTCCTCAAGCCCAGTATGCAGGGGCATCTATGCATCCATCATACTAGGAGAGTGAAACACCTTTACCACTTCTGAAGGCATCGTGAGATTGATTTATTCAGCAAAGTCCTTTATTGGGCGTAAATCGTGATGTCTCATCATGGCTACTTTAGGACTCGATTTTTTTGTTTAAATACTTTATTTCAGTCGACGACCGTAGAAGCAGCATAAAATAAGAAACACATTGTATATTAAACAAATGAATACAAGCTAAAATTCGCAAGTGAGGGAACCACAATGTTAACTTTTTTTAATTGAATAAAATATGCACCAAAAAGTCAGTTTCCTGGTTCAAAACATAATTTTAAAAGCAGAACTGCTTAAATCAATATTTTTCTAGAAATAAATGCCTTCTTGGCAGGTTATATTTATATAGGTTAGGACTCCGTTGATGCTCTGAGGAGCAAATAGTTTCCGATGACCAATCAGGGTATTGGCATCTGTCATTCCATCTTGGAAGACTTTAGGAGCTCATTAAAGTGTATCTCATTGTACCAATAACTGTGATAAGAGTAATGAGAACGCTTTTTGGGGTTTCCTTCTACTACTAAAGAGGCCTTCCTTGTCTCGCACTCACTCCATTTGTGAGGTCTCTGGGTTATTGATTAAAGAGTGGTGGTGAAGGTTGGAAGTAGCCCTCGTGGTGAAGACACTACATTGCACGGCAGACATCCCTAAAATTGATCTTGAAGTATTCCGGCTTTTAGACTGCCGGGCAGTGGCAGAGGCAGTCTGCGTTCATTTGGGGTTGTTTTTAGCCGGTCCATATAGGGCACCTGTAGAGCCTAGGGACATTCGTGGGCACTGGATGACTCCAGCCAAGCTCTGCCCCTCAAATACCGAGGGACTCTTTTCAGAATATTGACACTTATAAGATCTGGGAGGTGGTCTTGGCTGGGAATGCATCCATGTAACCAATCCGGCCATCAGACTCTTGTTTTCAATCATTCTTAGGATGTTAAGGTACCCAATAGCAAACGGGAAATGCTTTTAGCAGAGAGCTGAGAATAAATGTATATGTAGGCCTTTTCAAAATAGATTTCTGTTAATGTTAACTGGTATTTATATAGCGCCTAATCACTGGCAGGTTTCTTAGCGCTTGGAGGAGAGTGGCCAGAAGCTACTAAACGGTGTTATAAACAGTGCATGGATATGGAGCTACATCGTATTTAGGGCCTCTCTAAACAGAAATGTTTTTAGTTGCTTCCTGAACAAGATGAGAGTGGGTTCCTTTCGGAGATGTTCGGGCAACGGGTTCCATAGCTGTGTTTTCTAGATCTACTGCATGATTTAATTGCTGTTTGTGTAGTTTTTGTGACAAATGTATTTGAGGCTTTCTTTACAGATGATACAGAGAGATGTAGTGCACAGTCAGCAACCTCATCACTTTCCTCCCCAAGACAATTAGGGGGCGTCTCATGGTAGGCTAACACATGGCCATTCTCAAGATTGACTCGGGATTCTGTTGCGGGCTAGCAAAGTGGTTCACTCACGACAGGGATAGTGAAACAACTTGATTTGCACTATGTTCTTATACCTATGGCGTTCTTCAGACAATTAAAACAGTCACTGACATGTCAATGGCCATCAATACCATGTGGCACAGTGATCCTCGAATGCTTAAAAGCATCCTTCTTCTTACCAAAGCTACAGACAAAACCATCAATGAGGCAAGTGTAAGAATCCAGCCAAATGACCAAACTTGATCCTGCCCCGCCCTCATCTACCTCTTATTCTTCTCGAGATGGAAAGATCTTGGGGCATATTAGCAAGAACCTCGTTAAAATTATCGCCGTTTTAGCGGCAGGAAACTGCCGCTAAAACGGCGATAATGTGCTTGCTAATAAGCATTATAGAATTCCAACAGAAGCCCAGGTTAGATGTGCAGGACATCTAACCTGGGCTTCTATTGGAATTCTATAACGCATATTAGCAAGCCCATTATCGCCATTTTAGCTGAAGTTTCCTGCCGCTAAAACGGCAATAATTTTAACGAGGTTCTTGCTAATATGCCCCCTTGTAATTTCAATCAGAATAAGAAAGGAAAATAAATTATAAATTAATTTGCAGCACTCATTACCAGGCCACACTCACAAATCTTAGAAAGTACGCCATCCTCTGTAAAAGGGAGTTGTAAAATACATTATCTATTATAAGCAAAAATAAAAATAATTTTTCCATCTACCCACCTTGCCTGAAAGAGATCAGGGGCATCACTGCCCTTTCTGCTATCAAAACCAAACACATCAGAATAGCAACACTTAATAACCGGAGTCAAAGTGTTACAGCATGGTTTTCAATGTTAGGTGCGGTCATCAGGCTTTAGATGGCGCTAATTTAGCAGCCTAGAGCCAACGCAGGCACCCTTGCACCATGGTGCAAGGGTGCCTGCGTGAGTGGAAGGATTGTTTATGTGCATGAAGGTCCACCTTCCTGCACATAAACAATCAGTAATGGCGCTTTGTAACTTCTGTGTGTGCTGCTTAATGCAGCCCACATAGAAGCTGCAAAACTTCATTTTGTTTAATGATTGTTTATGTGCAGGAAGGGGGTCCTTCCTGCACATGAACAATCCATGGCGTTTTGCTGTTTCTATGTGTTGTGCACAACGCAGCACACATTGAAACAGCAAAAATTAGGAGAATTCAATAATTTCTCCTCATTTTGCATGTGTAAGGCTAGGTTTTCCCTGGCCTTAACTTTGGCACTGCCTCCTATTTATGCCACCCTTGTAAATAGGGTGGCAGCGTCAAAATCAATGGGTGTTGTGGTGGAACGCCCACCGCAAAACCCATTGCCCTCCACTTTCATGCTAAGTGTAGTGTGAAAGGGTGCCTTATTTACCTATTTACAAGGCAACGTTAGGTGGCTTACTGCTCCCTTGTAAATAAGGCAAAGCCCCTATCGCAACCACAGGGTCTGAAAAAGTGACATTGTGGTGGCAATAAGGGCTTGTAAATATGTTCCACAGTTCCCAACATCTCAAACATAGAGCTTTGGGTTTCTTCTAAGAACCAACAGAATATTTGTGATGCCTGAAGGGGAATATTACAACCCAGCTACTGCTCGTAAAGTAAAAAAAAAAGAATAATCAGACAGCCAAAATCTTTTACCCTAAGCTTCATTTTTATTTTTTAACTAAATTGCAGGGGGTAAATCAATTTCTTCAGAACTAAAGCCATGGAGGGGGCTTTCAGAAGAGCTTGGAGACAAACACTCATGAGGGCAAATGAACAGTACCATACAGACAGAATTTGAGAAGCAAGGTACTAAAAACAATTTCACATCCTTAGGGAAGCAGAAAATCCTATTAAACCTCAAAACATTCAGTGGAACCTAGCAATATGGGAATCCTGTGCAAAAATCCAAGCATTTGTCAAGGATAACATTGAGAAATGTCATCATAAAATGGCCCAAAACCAAACGCTGACTTCTTTTGAGCCTGGTCAGATAGCACAAGTTACATTTATGTTCTAGTGACCCACTTAGAAAATCATAGACCCTGCATGGCTTTACCTCCGCCCATTTCTGCAATGGCATGATCCTTCATACAAAAAATGTACAAAGTTGCACGGATGATCATATGCCGCCTAAACGTATTATATTATTGAAAATGATGACATTTTTGTTCTGAGAGCTACAGAAAATCAAATAAGTGCACGTGGACACAGCAAGATGCGCAGGACACTGAATTAAAGTTTGATTCTTCCTTTATTGAAGAAGCCATCTTTGGAGTTTCAGGTTCTCTATTTACCAGTAGTTTAAGAACTGTCCCTGTAGAAGGCGATTGAAAAGGTAGTGAGTGTCCTCAGAAGGGAGGGAGATGGCGCGGTTATCTGGCTATCGGAATGTATGGGAGAGATTGTCAGTAATATTTTTATCTGAATTGAGTCATGGTATAGAGTTTGATACACCTGAAAGACCATCTCATTAACAAACAAATAGGGGTGCGTCTGCATCAGCTGTGGTGATATTTGACTTTTTAACGATGTTTGATACCATTGAGGTTGCTTTACTACTAGAAATGCGGAACCTGGCGCTGGGGGTACCAGGGCACTCTATAAGATTATTTGCCTCTTTAGTTCGAGAGATGCTGTCTATTCATAGAAGAAGGAACCTATAGGCAGTTGGGGAGGCTAAAACATATGGTGAATGTATTTGTTGTCTTGATTTGCCCAAGATCGGACTATGTATCTAATGCTATGTCATGTGCCGAGTTATCACTACACTGCTATGTTTATTTTCTGCAATAAAAAAAGTTATAAAACAAAAGAGATGCCGTCTAAAGTGTGAGTGGAAATCATTGCAGCTAGCGTGGCATTTGTGATAGCCCTCAATAGTAGGTCAATTTGAGGCTTTAGATACATATTAAAAAGGCACAAAGAACCTTGTGGGGGACAGGCGCTTCCAATTTACTCTTTGAAGTAATCCCCCAGAGAGAGCAGATATTAACTGGACCTAGTAATCCCCCAGAGAGAGCAGATATTAACTGGACCTAGTAATCCCTCAGAGAGAGCAGATTTTGAATGGACCTTGTAATCCCCCAGAGAGAGCATATACTTACTGGACCTTGTAATCCTTCAGATAGAGCAAATATTGACTGGACCTTGTAATGCCTCGGAGAGAGCAGATATTGAATGGACCTTGTAATCCCCCAGAGAGAGCATATACTTACTGGACCTTGTAATCCTTCAGATAGAGCAAATATTGACTGGACCTTGTAATGCCTCGGAGAGAGCAGATATTGAATGGACCTTGTAATCCCCCAGAGAGAGCATATACTTACTGGACCTTGTAATCCTTCAGATAGAGCAAATATTGACTGGATCTTGTAATGCCTCGGAGAGAGCATATATTGAATGGACCTTGTAATCCTTCAGAGAGAGCAGATATTGACTGGACCTTGTAACCCCCTAGAGAGAGCAAATCTTGTCTGGACCTTGTAATGCCTCGGAGAGAGCAGATATTGACCAGACCTTGTAATCCCTCAGAGAAAGAAGATATTGACCAGATCTTGTAATCCCTCAGGGAGAGCAGATATTTACTGGACCTTGTAATACCCCGGAGAGAGCATATACTGACTGGACCTTGTAATCCTTCAGAGAGAGCAAATATTAAATGGACCTTGTAATCCCTCAGAGAGAGCAGATATTGAATGGATATTGTAAACCCTCATAGAGAGCAGATATTGAATGGATCTTGTAATCCCTCAGAAAGAAGAGAAATGGAATGGACTTTCTACCTGATCTCCTGTCACCCAGAAGGATGATCCTATGAGGTAGCAGTAAAAATCTTAAGTGGTAGGGACACAATTCTCCCTTCTGCCCTGACTGCCTCCACTCCTCATGAGGCAACGGATTGAATGAATTTAAAAATTAGAGGGAAGCGTCATTGGAAGAGACCAGGGTTAAACTGCATAATGAGTCACATCCTGCTGCTGAAAGTTATTTAATGTGTGATCCGTACATGTGCTCTGTTAAATGCTTTAATATTTCTGAAATTATTAGTCTCGCAAAGCAAATGCACATCTGTTCTTTAACTTATGCACTCATTCAGTTCTACTCTGTCCCAAAAACAGTTAAATGTTTGAGCTGATGTCGGTTTATTCCTGACATGTCACAGGCAGCATGTCTCACTGCATCCATGCTGCTTTTTCATGGCTTGCGCTTCAGGGTACATTCTAGCTGCGTTCAGTACCTTAGTGTTGGGTGTGTAATGACCCTTATTTCTCATCAGGAGATAGTCCAATCCCCTTAATAATAGAGGAATCTAATGACAATTTTCAAGATGGAGTCTCTTAGATGTGTAAGATTAGAAAGAGAGAACAGATTGAAAGCTTCAGTCCTTTTTGGTACCTTAGCGAGGGGTCCGGGTTTGAGCTACAATGAGCACCAAAGTCGCTTCTCATCCCAACTGGCCCATGATCAATGTACCGGCTGTATTTATTCTCTGTTCCGCTGTGTTGAGAATGTCTCAATCTCTCAAACTTCACACCACTCATTTCTAAAGCCTATTTGTTAGACATTTATAATATTTTTCTCCTCATATTTTCCTGAAAGCACCCAATTTGCATATCTCAGACCTCTTCTGTGTCCCCTTCCGCTCCCTCTTTTCGCTGTGTCCTGCACTGACTTTCTTGCATCTCCTGGACTTTATCAATCTCCCTCCCACACACACACAATGCACAATGCACCCACTCAACTAAGCACTGCATTTTCTTTCATGTTGGCCCTGTCAATAGTTGAATGGCTGTGTACAGTCGGATTAGGAACCCAAAGCAGCTATGGCAAATTTGTCGGACCAGCCCCCCCCCCCCCCTAAGGAGTGGGCAAGGAGGGTATAGATGTGAAGCACTGCTCAGCCCCCAGATCTGCTGCTTTTGTTACTGGGCAGCGTTATTGCTGCACAGCTGCAAAATCGGCCTCCAGTAACAAAACCGACCCCCACCACTTCAAAACTGCACCCACCCTTCCAGCCTCCTGGGGAAACACCAGTTGATGGTACTGCCAGTCTGGCCCTGTCTGTGTACCTCCTTCACACATTTGCACATTCAATTACAATTTCAATTGTCACACCTGATCCTTGCTCTGTGCACTCTGCTGAGAGGCCAAGGATGGGATGAGGAAATATTCTGAATCCCTTTATTATCCATTGTTAGGCAATGTGAAAAATTAACACTGTGTTTAGACTGAAGTTCACAGCTGTCAATCACTGCCCACCCACACCATGAACTCACACAACTACAAGTGAGGGACTCTTTTCAGGCCACGCTCTACACACGAATAATATGTTGCATGAAAAAAACTGCAGAAACAACCCATCCTGGCAAAAGCAAATACTTTTTAGGGAATTGAAGAGTAAGTAAATAGTCAAATGTGAAACAGGAGCAATATCGCTGTTCACAAGTTGTCTGTTTGTGTTGGATGCGTCTGCCACCTGTGGTGGGCACAATAAGGGCCTAGCACATTTACAGGTGGGGCGTTGCTCCACCAGCCATGTCTGTTTATAGGACTGAGCGTCGAAATGTGCTTTCTGGACAAGAAAAACGATCTATGTGCTAGCAAACCGATTTACTGCCGATATGGAGGCTGCTGCATGCTTTTACCAGCAATCTGTGCGTGCTCTGAGCTCAGCAAGGGTTCAATGTTAGATGCTCCAAGCTGAGTACTTTCTGTCAACAGATAAACTGTTTATAGCTACTTTGTGGAGAAACAGTCGAACGGCACTTACTTCATTGACTCCAAAATCTCCTCGCGCTATTTCCGGAGTGAGGCCGTAGAGCACCCCCGCCCCGGCCACCGCCCCCAGCATCTGGGCACAGATGTAGCAGACAGCCCGCAGCAGGGAGATCTGAGAGCCGACCAGGAAGGCGACGGTGACGGCGGGGTTGAGATGCGCTCCACTGACGTGCCCCACGGCCTGCACCATCGTGCCGATGCCCAGGCCAAACGTCAGCGCCACGTGCAGGACCGACGGGGGGTCCAGCTGCCACTTGAGGGCCGAGCCCACACCAAAGAAAACGAATACGGACGTGCCCACGAGTTCTGCGATGAATGCCCGGGTGAAGGCCCCGGAGCAGATCTCCCTCATCGTGAGCGCTGAGCCGAGACCCGAGAGGCTGGATATATTATATAGTGTGTTCTCGGCTCGTTTCTGTGACACCTGGCTGGAAAGTGCTCACCGATGACAGATGACAAGGTCATTTATACAATGTACATGGGAAGCGATTAAGAAAAGGGGTGGCGCCTGGAGGCAGCTGCCTCCTTCCCTTCCCCATGTCTAACAAAACTTCCCGGCATGATGGAACGCGTGCCTTTCTCCCTCATTACTAATAAAAAAGCTCTTGGTAGATTTTTATTGGCAGCTTGTGAAATGGATTGATTCAAGCAGAGACAGGGAAGTGATTCTATCTGCTGGCCCACACTGTGCTCCTTTTCACTTCCTGGGCTTTCCCATTGTGGGTGATAGGGCTGTCCTATTTAGGTCGAAGCTTCCCAGACAGCACAGCTCTTTGGTTGGCTGAAGACATTTTGGGGACATTCAGAAAGCTTCCCAGGGAAGGCATTCTGCTCATTGCTTCCTATTGGCTTTTTGGTTTGTAACTCACATTCACCTGCTTTGTATTTGCAGTCTGTATTTGCTTTAGGCTGTCCAGCTTGAGTTCATCCTTTCCCTTGCCTAAAACCTGATTACTGTCTACTTCCGATATTTCACTTTCTGTAAATAGGCCTTTAAATCTTGTTCTTATCTTGTCACATTTGCTGTACATTTAAACACATAGGTCAAATGCCGGGCTCCATCTTCATAGGGAGGTTGGTGTTTACTTTTCATTTCGTGCCTTCAAAGAGAGAGCGTTTATAGGTAAGCAAGAGGAATGCAGATGACTCTTTCCCATGGATCCCGCTCGAGCCCCTCCCACGCTCCAGTTTACAAGGTTGTAACACACATAAAACAGGCCTGCAGGGAGGAGGTGTATTCACATTCTGAGATACAAATATTCATGTCGACGTTCTTCGATCAAAGCCTGTTGGGTTTTGCTTAATGTGACCCTCTACTGAATGTCGAATGATCTTTCTGTTTACAGTCAGCGAGTCAGAGTACCAAACCCTTTGAACAATAACAGGCATTGGCAAGCTGAAAGGTGTAGCTTACACAACTACACTTAATGAGCAATAGCCTCAGTATGTGCAACACGTGCAGTAACACGGTGCCATAAAAACCTAGACACCACAGTTTACTGCTTTCCATAAAAATGCAAACAGGACTCAGGAAACTAACTACATTATTTAAATTACAGCCTTAAACACCCTGCCTATGTCAAAACATAGTTATTATACTATTTGTATGTGTGTGTTGTCAGCAATGAAATAGGTGAACATGTTCCACTGAAACAACAGTGGCCTGTAACGAGGGCTGGCTTTAGCACTGCTTGCGTCTGGTGCAACACTCTACACCACTTAACTCTATGCCTCTCTACTCTACTATGCACCTTTGCACTGTTCACTACTGCACTATACACCAGTCAAATCTAGGCCACTCCATTGTACTCTGCACCACTCCACTCTATGCCACTTCACTTCATGCCACTCTACAACACTGCACTCTATGTCACTTCTCTATGCCACTGCACTCTATCCTACACCACGTCACTCTACCCTGCACTATTCAACTCTACACCACTGCACTCTATGCCACTTTAGTCTAGTTTGCAATACTATACACAAATATCTTTACGCCACTGCTCTATGCTACTGTATACTACCCTGCACCACTCCACTCTACGCACCTCACTCTAGTCTGAAACAATCTACTCTATGCCACTGCACTCTCTGCCACTGCACACGATGTCACTACTCCACCATGTGCCACTCTACATCACTGCACGCTATGCTGTGACACTCTACTCTGCACTACTCTACTCTATAACCACTGTCTTCTACACCACTCTACTATAAATCACTGCACTCTTCACCCACACATAACACCACTTTACTCAAAACCAATACACTCTTTGCCACTTCACAGTACACCAACTACTCTGCACCACTGCACTCTACACCACTATACTCTACTCTGTAACACTCTACCCCAGGGCATGCTATGCCATTCTATTCTACTCTTCGCCACTCTACACTGCACCACTGCACTCTACACCACTGCACTCTACACCGCTGCACTCTATGCCACTCTACTCTAGTTTGCACTACTCTACACGACTATCTTTTTGTTACTGATCTATGCTATGGTATTCTACCCTGGACCACTCCACTCTACGCACCTCACTCTACTCTGAAACAATCTACTCTCTGCCATTGCACACTATGCCACTACACCACCATGTGCCACTCTACATCACTGCACTCTATGCCTCTCTATTCTGCAAGACTGCACTCTTGGCCACTGAACTCAACACCACTCTACTCTGCACCAATCCACTCTATGCCATTGCACTCTACAACACTCTGCAAGACTCCACTCTCCATCACTGAACTCAACATCACTCCACTCTGCACCACTGCACTCTTTGCCACTATATGCTATGCCACCCTTCACCATTGCACTCTGTGCCATTCTTTTCTACTCTGCACCACTGTACTCTAAACCACTTTCCTCTGCACCACTCCATTCTGCACCACTCTACTCTGCACCTCTCCACTCTGTTCCACTGCACTCTATGCCACTGCACTATATTCTGCACCACTCAACTCTACACCACCCTACTGCACTCTTCACTGCTACACTCTGCATCATTCCACGCCATTCTAAACTATTTTGCACCACTACAATCCACACCACTCTACTCTACAGTGCTGCACGCTACGCCACACTACTCTACACCTCTCACTCTACCCTGCACCTCTCCACTCTACCCTGAACCACTCCACGCCACTTCACTCTATTCTAAAACAATCTAATCTATGCCATTGCACTCTAGGTCACTGCACTCTACTCTGCACCACTCTACTGTATTCAACTGCACTCTACAGCACTCTACTCTACGTCACTGTACTTTAGGCCACTGCACTCTACACTGCTGTCCTTTGCGGCACTTGACTCTAGGCCACCTTCACACTCTACGACACTCCACTCTACTATATTTCACTCTATGATGCTTTACTCCATTAAGCTCTACTCCACTCTACAACACTCTTTTCCATTCTAAGTCATGTTACAACACTACTCCACTCTATGATGCTCTGTGCAGCTCCCTCTATGCCACTTCATGACACTTTACTCCACTCTTTTCTATGACATACTACTCCATCTATTTCACTCCAATCTACTCTACGCCACTCAACTCTACAACACTCTACTCCACTGTATACCATTCCACTCCTCTACATTACTCCGCTCTATGACAATCTTCTCTGCTGTACGCCACTCTACTCTACAACTCTCTACTCCACTCTACGCAACACTTTCTATGCCACTCCACTCTGTTCGACACCACTTTACAACACTCTATGCAACTCCACTACAATCTACTCCCCTCAACTCTACTCCACTCTATGTCCTTCCACTGTACAATGCTCTACTCTCTGCTTGTATTGTCAACGCTCCGTCCATCATTTCCTTTGGTTTTTCTTTGTTCGCCATAAGTTGGCAGGGTATGCTCAGACGTGAGTCCCTTGCTCACTTTGCCACTGGATTCAAGCAAGCCGGGCTGAAGAAGGCTGAAATGCCAGAAACCGGTCCTCGGTAGCTTGTTTCCGGTCCAGGGAAGGCATGACTTGGCAGTTCGGGCTGGACTGTTCCCATGAGGCGCAGGGTGATACTGATTTGCATATGGCCATGTCTGAACAGGGGTGGCAGAGTGGGGTAAAGAATGGTGATGGATTAAACCCAGATCAGTTGACTGGGGGTGAGTGCTTGTATTGTCAATGCTCCGTCCATCATTTCCTTTGGTTTTTCTTTGTTCGCCATAAGTTGGCAGGGTATGCTCAGACGTGAGTCCCTTGCTCACTTTGCCACTGGATTCAAGCAAGCCGGGCTGAAGAAGGCTGAAATGCCAGAAACCGGTCCTCGGTAGCTTGTTTCCGGTCCAGGGAAGGCATGACTTGGCAGTTCGGGCTGGACTGTTCCCATGAGGCACAGGGTGATACTGATTTGCATATGGCCATGTCTGAACAGGGGTGGCAGAGTGGGGTAAAGAATGGTGATGGATTAAACCCAGATCAGTTGACTGGGGGTGAGTGCTTGTATTGTCAATGCTCCGTCCATCATTTCCTTTGGTTTTTCTTTGTTCGCCATAAGTTGGCAGGGTATGCTCAGACGTGAGTCCCTTGCTCACTTTGCCACTGGATTCAAGCAAGCCGGGCTGAAGAAGGCTGAAATGCCAGAAACCGGTCCTCGGTCGCTTGTTTCCAGTCCAGGGAAGGCATGTCTTGGCAGTTCGGGCTGGACTGTTCCCATGAGGCACAGGGTCAGACTGATTTGCATATGGCCATGTCTGAACTGGGGTGGCAGAGTGGGCTAAAGAATGGTGATGGATTAAACCCAGATCAGTTGACTGGGGGTGAGTGCTTGGATTGTCAACGCTCCGTCCATCATTTCCTTTAGTTTTTCTTTGTTCGCCATAAGTTGGCAGGGTATGCTCAGACGTGAGTCCCTTGCTCACTTTGCCACTGGATTCAAGCAAGCCGGGCTGAAGGAGGCTGAAATGCCAGAAACCGGTCCTCGGTAGCTTGTTTCCGGTCCAGGGAAGGCATGGCTTGGCAGTTCGGGCTGGACTGTTCCCATGAGGCACAGGGTCAGACTGATTTGCATATGGCCATGTCTGAACTGGGGTGGCAGAGTGGTCTAAAGAATGGTGATGGATTAAACCCAGATCAGTTGACTGGGGGTGAGTGCTTGGATTGTCAACGCTCCGTCCATCATTTCCTTTAGTTTTTCTTTGTTCGCCATAAGTTGGCAGGGTATGCTCAGACGTGAGTCCCTTGCTCACTTTGCCACTTGATTCAAGCAAGCCGGGCTGAAGAAGGCAGAAATGCCAGAAACCGGTCCTCGGTAGCTTGGTTCCGGTCCGGGGTCGGCATGGCTTGGCAGTTCGGGCTGGACTGTTCCCATGAGGCACAGGGTCAGACTGATTTGCATATGGCCATGTCTGAACTGGGGTGGCAGAGTGGGCTAAAGAATGGTGCTGGATTAAACCCAGATCAGTTGACTGGGGGTGAGTGCTTGTATTGTCAACGCTCCGTCCATCATTTCCTTTGCTTTTTCTGTACTCTCTCCATGCCACTTCACTATACTCCACTACACTCAAATCTACACCAATCCACGCCACTCCATGCCACTTCACGAAACGCTGCTCCACGCCCCCAGAAGCAGCCCATGCAGGTAAGAGCGGTGGGGCGGTTGAGAGGAGAGTTGACAGATGATGAGGGAAACTTACATTTAAAAAAAAGAAAACCTCTTGCCTTGCGCTCCACTCTCCTTTACCCAACTAACTTTTAACCATGCTGAACAGCAGCCACACACTGGTGTGCAACATGGCTAAAACATATTGGCAAAGTCAATAGCTCTTGCATAGCCGAGACTTATTGGCTTGCCATGCCTGTTTTGATTGTTCCTAATTTTTTATTAGAAACTTCCCAAAGTGTAAGAGTGGGGACCCGGGGAAGAAAGAAGCGTGAGCATTAAAATTAACGTTTCGTAAAGACTTGATGTGGTCTCTTCTAGCCAAATGAAATAAAAGGCCAATTCTTAAGAATGTTTTGAGGGAGTACATGTTTAGCTTTGTTCAAAGTGTCCAGACTTAGACTACTGAAACAGAAAGAGTGATAAACACTTATATTTACAAAACAGAAAAAAAACAATGTAGACATTTTCAATAAGGGTTCTGGGGATTTTACTTTTGAAGTTTAAAAGCTAAACACATCGAAATTAACCAGTCATGGTTATTTAACACACTGAAACTATATGACAGCAACCAGTGAGCTTGGGCAAAAAGAAGCACAGATCTGATGTTTATTATGGTTCAGGTGGTACTGATAATCATACCTGGACAATTTCAATATTTTTATCATTTTTTTATTAAATCTCTTTTAGGGTTATTTTATTGGGTGTGTAGTGTTAAATACTGTGGATCAAACTCCACTGGATACCAGAGTGCAGTAGAGGGAGGTAAGACTTTGCATTTTGTTGACTATTTAAATATTTTAAAATACATTATTCATCTCATCTCTATGCCTGACATTACACATGCACTAACATTTTGACATAGATCTTTAAAATATCATAAAAAAGCAGATTATTAGCTTGAAGATTGATAAGCATGGAATGCCGCAAGTCATGTTCACGTAACATGATGCAAGATAGACTTGATCTGGGAGTGTATCCTGGCCAGTGGCGGCTGCCGCAATACTAAAGTGCGGGGAGTGGCGGGATGGGGTAAATATTCTTTTTTTTTAAACTTACATGACAGAGCGGCCGCCTTGGTCCTCGTCTCCTGCTCCCCTCCCAACATGCACTGGGACACAAGCTCCCCTCCCAATCCTAGCGCTGTTCTTATGCTATACCTAGCATGAGAGCATTGCCAGGACTGGTCTAGGCAGCATGGTTTGCCGCTTAGTCAGTGCCTAGGAGCCAGTGATGTTTCTCTAACCTGGCTACGCAACACAGCTGGGTTGGAGAAACCTATGCAGGCATGTCTGTCTGGCCGGCCAAACAGACATGCCCACTTACAGTGCGCCTACCACTCCTCCCTGCTATGCCCGGCCCGCCCCTCCTTACACTGCTGGCATCGACTCAGTCAGTCAGTGGACATTAGATATTTCACTTGGCCTCTGACTGACTGACTAATGGAGCGACGCTCCTCCGCCATTGCTGAGGAACTACACCTGATCCTGGCAGGAAGAACAATGCAATTTTCGAGATTTTCGAGACATTGGTCATCACACAGAGCAGCATGAATATCTTATAGTGTATTGCCAGTGAGTGACTGTGTGTTAAGGAGAGGTAAAGTTAAAACAGCAGTGCCTATGGCTCCTCTCCAGTTTGCATGGAATGACGTCAGCACACCTAGTTGCTTGTGTATGTGACGTGATGTTGAATTATCCTGGTTGAAAATGTAAGGATGATGTCGGCATGTGAGGGAAGTACGTTTTAGATTCTCATGCTAGCCTAATTATAGCGAGGCTGGCAGCGCCTTATTAGCTTACATTAGCATGAGTCACTTAAGAGTTAGAATGACACGAGTAAAGTCAAGATGAGTCGTTCCGCATTGCTTTGTCTGTGGCATGCGGGGAAATCCTTACTTAGAAATCATCCACGAAAGTCGGGAAATTTTAAGTTCTATTGCTCACAATCATTGTTTTTTTTCCAATCAACATGCAGAGCTGCATACATCCATTAGGACGCGGGTCGGAAAAGGTATTCATTTATGGGAACACAATGTTTTTATTTGCTCTTGTAAAAGAAAGCTCATACATTTGATTACCATCTCGTGTCCTGGCGAATATCCTTTTCTAGGAGTGGCTTGGCACTGCAGCTGACACTGACCTGATGTACAGGATTTGATTGGGCCAAAGTTGTGAGGTTCAACTAGAAAGAGTGCTTATATTGCACTTTTTGGTTTACGGCAAAGCTCATCCCATTTAGGGCTCCCGGTTTTATGGTATTTATTTTTTGTCATTTCCTTCTGTATTTATCCATATTTATTTTTTGTCACCTTTATCTGTATTTATCCATATTTATTATGGGTTTTGTGAAAAAAGTAAAGCTGAGACTGGTATATTTTCACATTTATTTAACCAATAAATATCCAGTCATGCTTGAATGCCTGCCAGGTTTCAGTGATATGATCAATTAATAATTTTTTTGTCATGTTGCAAATTGTAAATGGTTTTTTTAACCAATCAATAAAGAAAGACTAATAATTAAAAAAAAATCAGTGATATGATCACCTGCAAAAGAAAATTAAATGCACTTCTATGAAAATATGCACATTTCGGTATCAGCCTTGTGCATAGCAATGCAGTTTAAGCCTCTTTAATAAGAATTCCTTTCTTTTATACCCCCCTTACCTATCAATCCACACTGTTATTGACCTGACAGTTATGGCTAAGTGTATTTAGAATCACTCAAAAAGCACCCAATTTCCGTTTTTATCTATATTTAAAAATAAATACAGACAAGAAAATGAATGGTTTTCTGTCTGTATTTATATGTAAAAAGTAGTAAAAACAGAAAACAGAGAGCCTTATTCTAAAAAAAGCAGATCTGGTTTGGTTAGGGTGGCAAGTCAATGATCATGAATTTAATCCTGATCTTTTGAGTATGAAATGCTTTGATAAAGGCAGTAGGCCTTTTGTAATTATGGCGAAAAGCACCTCAAACTTGACAGACATTTATGGGTGGGTTGTTATTTCTGTATATTAAAGCCCAAAGTCATGAATTTTGTTATCAGGAATCTCCCATATTGACGCAGTAGGCAAGGGTTCGATAAACCATGGATATAGGAGTTTGCTCTGGGGACTCCCTTTTAGGTTCTGAGGAAAAGTGTTTTTCTGATCGGCATCATGTGTACCGGGACTCCATTGTTTTTTCATTGCCAACTCGTGTCAAACACTTCCACACGACCCACCTGGTCATTTCTGCTGATGCCTGAGAAAAATCTAAACTGACACGACAGAGACCATCTTGCAGCCTGCAATTCTGCCCAGGAACTGTCGCACACCCAACCCCCTGTTCTTTGCAGTTTAACAGAAAGCCATGAGACACCCACGCCCTGTGTAAACAAGCTTGTTTTCCATCTCCTGCTCCCAGACTGGTAAACATCCTTGACACCGTGATCAAGTTATCTGGACAATGGCCTGACTGTTGGGCCCTGATCAGGGTTATTAAACAATGACTTGAAAGACCGGCTTTGATCAAGCCGAGTGAACAATGATCTGTGTACCAAACCTTGACCAGGTCACCAACTACAAACATCATCTGGATCTGGTTATCAACTGCAAACACTGCCCTGATTGAACAATGGACTAACAACTAAAAGACTGGGATGAAAAATGTATAAAAGGCTTTTAAGCTACAGAGTGAATTAGCAGCCTCCTCTGTCTTGTCTTTGACAAGCTTGGGACTCTGGGGCATATTACCAAGCTTAAGCGAAAAATATCGTTAAGCTTGGTTAGCGGCTATATTTATATCGCGTGCTTCGCCTATTTTTATCGCTTAGGAGCTTTGCTATTATCAAGGTTTATCTCCTAAGCGATAAAAATCGGCCAAAATGCATGAATATCGCTGAAAAGTCCGCGATATTCATGCATTACCGAGCAAATGCTCTTAGCCATGTTATCCACCTACCATTGGATAACATGGCTAAGAACTGCTCTGGGCAGGCGTTAGCTTTTGGAGATAATCGCGCTTAGCGCGAATATTTCCAAAAGTTGGTAATAGGAGTTAGTGATGTTAGCGACTGTTTCCAGTCGCTAACATCTTGGCACGCCCACTTTGCATCTCATTAGCGATATATATCTCTGACATGCAAAGTGGGCCCCCAGAAGCTCGCTATCTCCTACTAGCTGTCGCTAACTGGTGTTAGCGACAGCTAGGTAATAGGGCGATTAAATTATCGCCGCTTTAGCGGGAAAAATTCCCGCTAAAGCGGCGATAAGGCCCTTGGTAATATGCCCCTCTGTTCCGTATCCCGGGCTATTGAAATAAATCTGGGTTCCTCCTGCAAACGAAGGCTCCTGTGTCTCCTTTTACTAAGTATAGAAGGTATGGAAGACTTGGGCGGTTCTCCCACCGCCGAGACCCAGTAAGTGGGTTATCCCGGTTCTTCAAATGGCGCCTGAACAGGTACTCCACGAGCACGACGGTCAGGCCCGGTGGATATGAGGAGGTGCACGGAGAGACTCCAACAGAGGCACCCTACCCGAGAGATTCTTGTATTCCGGTAGACCGAACGACTCGCCCGCTGTCCCTACACACCCGGTCAGGGCCACATGACCGCGTCCTTGCTGGAGTCCCCTAGCAAATAATTTCTGGAACAGAGAACTGTCCCTGTAAGGTAAGGATGGACTGATCATCCACCAAGTCTGTATGATTCTGTTATTGACTTTCGCAAAAGACAAGTTGTTATTGACTTTTGCCAAAGCCAAGCAAGAGAAGTGAAGTTTTAAAAACCCGCTGGTGTCTGTTCTGTATGATTCTGCTGTTATTGACTTTTGCAAAATCCAAGCAAGCGAGGTGAGTTTTAGAAACCCGCTGGTGTCTGTCATCTGTTTTTAAGCATGCCAGTCAGTAGTAAGTTCAAGAAATTATGTTGTTGTATGTGTACGCAGGACTCCCAGCTGGGACCCCTGGCCATACAATGTATGTTAATCATGGCCCTTCTACCATGTTTTCCTCATTTTGGGTAAAGTATACCAAACAAAGTGATGCGGAATTACAGTGGCCACTTTATGGCTCCTTTAATTCCCAAGTGCTCGCCAACTTAGAGTAACAATGAAGGAAATGAAAAACGAGCCCTTCTATGTCTGTCTGATTTTGGAGGAAAGAGATAGAGCAGAGAGCAAGAAAGCAGAAGGCCCAAGAAAGGAAACAGGAACGTATGTCAATGGCCGACCATGCTAGAGAAAATGTACAAATCAAATGACAAAATCGGTAGAAATAGCCGATAGGGAGCATGGGGCTCGGGTACAAAAATGTTATCCAGCTCGTGAGGAGCAGGTAAAGGGCCACATGGAAGGGGGAGAAGAAGGTAATTCCTTGCTTAATACCATGCTAGAAAGCCCTCCTGTATATGCCCAAATGTACCCTGCCCTGACACCTCCCAGCCCGCATGTCCCCCCGCCACTACCCACTCCTGCCCCCACTGCCCCTCCTACTGTTCTCCCTGTCACACCGACCCTCCCGACTTTTCTTATGACACCAACCATGCCCGTTAACCCTGTCCTTGCTGCTGGAATGACAACAAGTCTCCATCCGCCCAACTCCTGCGGCCTTACCCCTACCCGCCCTTTTCCTACTTCCCCGTGGTCTACAGTTAAGCAGGATTTATATAAATTGTTGAATTCCCCCTGACTGGCCTCCCTGCGCTCTGCAGTCAGCTTTTCGTCCCTTCGAGAAAATGACCTACCGAGGCAACAGTGTGAATGTTGGATAAATAACGGGAATATTTATACCTCTAAAGAAATATGGTCCACCTTTTCTCAGTGGACGATTATGGAACAGACCACCTGGGCTGAATATATGTGTACTTTGGTAATGCAAAAATTTGAGAATGTGCTTATGCAGATACCCGCCGGATTAATGGACCTTAGGTCACAAATAAAAAGAGGCGATGTTCAGGGAGAGGGGATGTTTGGCGCTATGTCTGCTTTAATGGCTTACCGTGATATGAAAGCTTTTCTCAACACCCCTCTGGAAACAGCTATGCCCATGAGAGAGGCAGCCCCTGTCTTTGTTAACGCACTTACCGATGCCCAAAATAATGGGCGAGGGGCTGTTGAAGCACACTGGCACAGGCTTTGGGTTCATGTTCCTTGGAAAAGGTCAGAAGTAATGCAGTTAAAAGGACAATTACCAGATCCCCGGAAGAATTCGGCTGCCTTTTACAGAGAATTAGGTCAGATAATATATGCAGGTACTCTCGTTCTTGAGGATATAGATTTACTTTTTGGTACCATTGTCCCCACTGAAATTTGGGACAAAATTCGACATACTGACCATGAAGTAGCGTTAGGAGGTAAATGGGCTGACCTAGAGGCTATGGAAGAAGCAAGGGTAGGAGGGACTAAACCAGAAGCAGCCATCCTGACTTTGCCCGGTAAAATAATGATGTTTATGAAAACACTTTTTCCGGAAACTGTCATTAACTGGGATAAAATGAACACCTGTAGGCAGCGAAAAGGATAAGAATGTGGCTAACTTCTTTACCCATTTTAAGAATGAATACAATGGACACAGTGGTTTGGATCCCCGGACCCCAGGTTCTGGCCCAGAGTTTGTCGATAAGTTTGTCGGCAACCTGCTTCCTGAGATCTCCGCCAGGCTTAAGAAAGTTGAAAGTACGTGGCCTGCCCAAACTATGACTAGTATCTTGACTATGGCACAATATCACGAGAATAGGGAGAGTGAAGATAGAGACCGGGAAAGTAAGAAGGTTAGGTATCTTAAGACTAAGGCACTTCTGCAGCAGGCTTACCCTCCCCGAGGTCCAGATGCCCGCGGGAATATTAGACCTCAACTCCAACCCCTTCCGAGGGCTCGCCAGTCTACTCCCTCCAGCCCTCAACGTACGGGAGCCCTCCAAACAGATCAGTGTACTTATTGTAAGGGGTACGGCCATTGGATAGATGAGTGTCCCCTGTTAGCTGAAAACATAAGAACAGGGAAGACTCAACCTCGCGCTCCTAGGGAAGCGAGGCCGACTAGGGACCATGGCCCGCCCCATCCACAGGATAAAGAACGTAGGCCCAGGGATGACGCTCCCGTCCGGCCGCGCCCAGCCAATAGGTTTGATTGGTACGAAGCAACACGCACTTATTACAATGATGATTATGACGAAGTTGATGAGAACGGATCCTACCAAGCATAGGACAGCCAGGAAAGGGGTATTACCAGAGTGCAAATTCCAGTAAATCAAAGGAGCCCGTATGTTCAAATGTCAGTTGTGGGGAATGATAAGAATATTCTTTTGGATACTGGGGCCACCAGGTCTTCTATTGCACATCTGTCAGTCCCAGAGGCTCCTCTTTCTGGCAATATGAATGTCTCCGTGGGTTTTGAAGGAACACCGGTAACCAGCCCTGCCTCTGAACCCCTCCCTCTCGATATTAGCCCTGCACATGTTGACGCTCCCTTGGTCCTTACTGCAGTGAAAACTTGTTAGGCATGGATTTACTGAAAGCTCTGTATGCGACCATTAATGTAGTCCCCAAGGTGTATCCCTAACAATTTACCCCACCGCAGCTTCCTACATGTATCTGTCCCGTCCCGTCCCACCAGAGTTGCAGTCTTTACCTTCCTCCCTCCGGGCATCATCGGACACTGATGTGGGGTGTCTCAACATACCCCCTCATGTAGTACGCATCCAGCCAGGTGTACTTCTCCCCCGCCTCCGGCAGTATCGACTGCCCACGGAAGGAGAAGTAGCCCTTTTAACAATAATATCTGAATTGATGGACAAGAGCGTAGTGGAGGAGACACGTGGCAATATCTGTAACAGTCCCATTATTCCGGTTCTCAAAAAGACCAATGGAGATGCTCTCTCCCCTAAAATATACAGATTTGTGATTGACCTGAGAGCCCATAACAAAATAACAATCTCCCAATACCCTGTTGTCCCCGACATTACAGCCCTCCTAACAATGGTCCCTTCTGACGCCACGCACTTTTCTGTGATAGACCTGCAGAATGCTTTTTTCGGCATTCCTATACATCCTGACAGCAGACAATTCTTTGGTTTCTCCCTTGGTGGGCGGAGCTTTAGATTCTGCCGCGCCCCTCAAGGTTTCACCGAGAGCCCCAGTATCTATAGTCAAGCCCTAAAAAGACAACTAGATTCCTTGGAACTCCCTGAAAATTCCACACTATTACAATATGTAGATGACTTCCTCATTGCTGCAAATTCTGCCCCAACATGTAAAGAAGCTACTCTCTGTCTGTTACGCCACCTTGCCCTCCATAACCACAAAGTCTCTTTGAAAAAGCTTCAGTTTTGTCAAGAGAAGGTGACCTACTTAGGTCATCTCCTCTTGAAGGAGGGAAGGCAGCTCATCGCTGATCGTGTAGCCATTATCAATGCTATGACGGCCCCGCGAACACAAAAGCAGGTGCGAGCCTTCATAGGCCTAACCTCATACTGTAGACAGTGGATTTCCAATTTTTTGGCCATGGTCAAACCTCGTCTTGCTCTCACCACTAAAGACATATCAGACAGTTCCTTTCCATGAACTACAGAGCATGCGCAGGCCTTCCAAGATTTGAAGAGGGCCCTGTGTACTGCTCCAGTCCTCGGTACTCCTGACTATAGCAAACAATTTTTTCTTTTTGTACATGAGACAGACGGCTGTGCATGCGCTGTCCTGACCCAGATGTTTGGAGGTCACCAACGGCCATGTGCTTATTTTTCAGCCACCTTAGATCCTGTTGCAAGGGCTCTCCCAGGATGCCTACGGGCGACAGCTGCAGCCGCCCTCATGGTCCGTCAGAGTGCTGGAATCGTCATGAACTCCCCCCTGACTCTGATGGTCCCCCATTCTGTAGATACCCTCCTTAGTAACACCAAGACACAGTACCTCACTAGCGCACGACTTACAGGATATGAACTGACACACTTTGCCAGCCACATTAACATCAAAAGATGCACTCCACTAAACCCAACCACATTACTCTCACTGGATACTCAGGATGCCCGCTTAGACCCACATGACTGTATATTGAGGACAGGGAGGAGACAAAGGCACGGGTTGACTTACAGGATACCCTGATAGCAGGACCGGAAGGTACACTGTATGTGGACGGATCATGTCTCAGAGGGCCAGATGGTAACACCTCAGCCGCCTACACCCTCATGACATTGGGGCAAGTAGTAGAAACAGCTCAGATTCCGCAGTGCTCTGCTCAGGCAGCAGAATTAGTGGCCCTCACTAGAGCCTGTGAGATAAGCAAGGGAATAACAGTAAATATCTATACTGATAGTCAGTATGCCTTTGGGTGGCCCACAACTTCGGGAGGTTGTGGAAAGAAAGGAATTTCCTTACTTCCCATGGGACCAAGATTCAACATGGCCCCCTAATTCACCGACTGTTAGAATCACTGACACTCCCCAGAAAGGTGGCCATTATAAAATGTAAGGCCCATAAGAAAGTGACATATGATGTTGGGAAAGGCAATGCTCTGGCTGACCAGACGGCCAGACAAACAGCTCTTAGGAAAAGGGACGGAATGTATGTAGGAGGTCCCGCTAGGTAGATGGCAGACGAGGGCATGGTTGAAAACACAGTACAGAGTGTGATTGATATTCAGTCCCATACTACTCCCTAGAAACTAAGGGTGTGGAAGGAGCAATTAGCAAAGGACGGAATTGATGGTTGTTGGGCCTGTACGACTATCGAAAGACAATGGATGTTACCTGACAGTCACGTGCCACCAGTAGTTACGATGGCCCATGGTCTTGATCACATTAGTGCAAAAGGGATATGTAAACTGTTGAAACCTACACGGTACAACTCTAAGATACCAGCAAATGCTGAAAAGCTGGTTAAAACATGTACGATTTGCCTAATGTATAACCCATGAAAATGCACAGTTACTCCTAAGAGAGGATTCTCTCCTCCTACCTTCCCTTTTGAAGTCCTCCAAATGGATTACATTCAGATGGACAGATGTAACAATCTAAAATATGTCCTGGTGGTGGTCTGTACCTTCAGCCGATGGGTAGAGTCCTACCCCGTCAAAGACTGCACCGCTATCACTACCGCCAAAGTGCTATTAAAAGAATACCTCCCCCGCTTGATCTGGAGTGACAACGGGGCCTTTACGGCCCAAATTATGGAATATGTCTGTACAGCATTGGGTATAAAACATAAATTTCATGCAGCTAACCACCCCCAGTCAGCAGGTCTAGTGGAGGTGTACAATGGCATCCTAAAAACTAAAATTGCCAAAATAGTAGCCGAGACAGGTATCACTTAGGTTGATGCTCTGCCCTTAGCCCTACTGTCGACAAGAACAACGGCTCACACCAGGATAGGGCTATCCCCCCACAAGATCGTGTTCGGGAGGCCTGCCAATATATGGGGTGTCCCACGGCCTAAGAAACTGTCTGATGTTGAATACCCTGTATTAACTGATTATCTGTACGGTCTAACTAATACCTTTCGTACTCTTTATCACCAGGTGCACGAGGCCATACCTGACAAAAGTGAGGGCCCAGGACACGTTATCCAACCTGAAGAATATGTCCTAATAAGACATTTTCAATGGACCAAGAGCCTCGAGCCCCGCTGGACACTGCCCCGTCATTTCCAATTTCCAGCCACTGGCCATGGGGGTTCCGCAGGGATCCTCGCTGAGCCCCACGTTGTTTAATCTGTACATGAGACCACTGGCTGAGGTCGCCAGGCAGTGGGGCCTAACTCTGGTCTCATATGCCGACGACACACAGCTGGCGGTTACTCTCAGCGGGGATGCGGAATCAGATGCCCCCAGGTTTCAGGATGGACTGAAGGCGGTGGCAAGCTGGTTGACGGGGAACTGTCTCCAGCGTAATGCCACTAAGACAGAGGTTATGATTGTCAGAAGGGGAGTGGAACTATGGGGTGACCAATGGTGGCCACTAGAGCTGGGACCAACCCCGACTCCGGTGTCGGAGTTGAAAAACCTGGGAGTTTGGTTGGACGCTGGACTTACTTTTGTAGGACACACTAAAAAAGTTGCTGCCTGCTGCTTTGGTCTGTTGAGAGGCTTAAGACCTGTCCTCAAATATTTTGATGCCCCAACCAGACAGCTAGTAATCCAGGCCACTGTCATCTCTCACCTGGATTACGCTAGCTCTCTTCTGGTCGGGGCCAATCAGGCTGAGCTTACTCGTCTGCAACGGGTACAAAATGCTGCGGCCAGAGCGATTGTCGGCCTGCCCAGATTCTGCCCGGTGGCGAGTGTCCTTCGCTCCTTACACTGGCTCCCAGTGAGGAAGCGTATTCTCTTCAAGGTCCTTTGTTTAACCTTTAAGATTCTGAGAGGCATAGGCCCTGAAATTATGTCCCGCTTTTTGTCCTTCTATGTCCCCACACGCACCCTTCGCTCCCAAGGCCAGGCCTTTGTTGTAGTCCCTAGATATAGGCTTAGCCGTATGGGGGGACGCTCCTTCAGCGTAAAAGCTGCATCAACTTGGAACTCTCTTCCGGTTGAAATTCGCCTGCTGGAGGATTTTATGACTTTCCGGAAAGCCATAAAAACTTCTCTATTTTAGCTGCCTCTCCTAGTTTTCTGTTTGTCTAGCTGTGTTATTAAACTTGGATCGGTCTCTTCTAGTTTTCTGCTTGTTCCTGTTGTGTTGTGTTCCTCCTTGTCAAATGCGCCAGGACGCTCCTTAGCTGGAGTAGCTGTGCGCACAACAAATAACAATAACATAACATAACATGTGTTGCTGGCCACCCGCACTGCCGTGAAAGTAGAAGGTTGGAAATTTTGGGTGCATGCGTCGCATTGCAGGCGTGTGCCTCTGCCCCTCCCCTATGATCAGTGGGTAAGGGAAGGACAAGGAGACGCAGAAACAGAAACAGTCCCATCGTTTGTCCAGTTCAGCGATGTCAGACTGCATTCTACATCTACGGAAGCAGAGAGTGACAGCATACTGAAAGGAAGGGTGGCACCCTCCCTTAACTCTGCTCAACACCAAGAACAATTGTTTACCGACCATATTGTTCCTACTTCCGACCGATATAACTTGCGCCCCCGAGGGAAGGCTTGCCCTTGACTTCGCCAAGTGCCGATAAGCTGTAGGGCTGTCATCTTCCCAGATGAGATTAGTGCTGGTGTGTCAGACTAAGGTATGCCATAGGGCTCCTTGGCACCTGCGCCCAGTGAAGCAACCACCAATCACAGACAGCCACTAGAGGTCCCTGGCTTAGCACATTGTCAGCCGTCCAAAACGCCCAAATCCAGAAACTGGATGTCAGTCTCAGACATAGTAAATGCTTCATGGCCACCGTGGTGACACTGTTTGTCTCCCTCATCCTGTCTATCCTTGGTTCTATTATTCTATTAAAATTATTTATACCGCGCGCTATCACCATAGGTTTCTTGGCGCTCAAAACAGTAAACGGTGACCTAGGGAGGGGAGTTAGTCGAAGGCAGCTTGAAAAAGCAAAGTTTTTAAAGATTTTCGAAACAGCTCATATTTAGGGCAGAAACGGAGAAAAGGCGGCAAGGAGTTCCAGGTCGATGGGGCCAAGACCGAAAAGCTCAGACCACCATGTTTTTTCCTTTTATATCGGGGAACATCCAGAAGATTGAGTGATGCAGAGCGGAGAGCTCGAGAAGGGATGTGACGAGACAGAGTTGAGGATATGAACAGAGGGGCTGCGTTCGAAAGTGCCTTAAAGGTGGTGCATGCCAGTTTGAAAGTACAGCGCTTCGAGACGGGGAGCCAGTGAAGAGTACGGAGAAGGGGGGTGACGTGTTCATATTTGGGCAGACAGAAAATCAACCGGGCAGCCTGATTCTGCACCAGCTGAAGTCGGTGGAGGTGACAGGCGGGGATTCCAGCGTACAGACTATTGGCATAGTCAAGCCTGGAAGTTATCAGCGCGATGACAACTTGAATTAGTGCTTCTTTAGTAAGGAAACGACTGATCTTGCGAATTCGCCTAAGGTGAAAAAAGCAGGCAGATGTCACCGCGTTAATGTGCGGCTTCATGGACAGATCATCGGAGATGATCACCCCCAGGCTCTTGACAGAGCTCACCGGAGTGGGTGCTAACCCCAAGGTGGTGGGCCAGAAGGTGGCGTTCCAAGGGTGCGAGGGTCCTCCTACCAGGACGAGCTCTGTTTTTGTAGGATTTAGCTTTAAATGACTATGATACATCCACTCCGCAATGGACAACATAGTGGACTGAAAATCAATACGGGAAGACGGATGAGAAGTGATGGGGAAAATTAACTGAAGGTCGTCAGCATAATTAAGAATTGTGACTGGGGCGTTTCGAAGGGAGGCTAAGATTGGCTGGAGATACAAATTAAACAGGAGAGGGGAAAGTGCAGAGCCCTGGGGTACACCACAGGGAAGGGAAGTGTAAGGAGCGGAAAAAATGGAAAGATGAACAGATTGAGAACGCTGATGGAGGAAAGATCTGAGCCAGTCAAGGGCCACTCCCTGAATGCCAGCGTTATGGACACGGTCGATCAAAATAGTATGATCGACCGTGTCGAATGCCGCTGAGAGATCCAGTAGGACAAGGGCTTGAGAGATGTTGTTATCAGCACCTTTCCTAAGGGTGTCCATAACTGCTACTATGACCGCCTCGGTGGAGTGGAGGGGTCTAAATCCTGCTTGTTGAGGATCCAAAAAAGAGGATTCCTCCACAAACGAGCTCAAGCATCGGGTGACATAAGTCTCCAGGATCTTTCCTAAATACGGGAGGAGGGAGATGGGTCTGTAATTACTAAGTAAGGTAGGGTCAGCGTTTGTTTTTTTTAGAATCGGTAGGACTGCGGCTTGCTTGAAAGAAGATGGAACCTCCCCAGTAGCAAGAGAGTTGTTTAGCAATGCTAGTGGGGGACCTGGGCATGCTAGAAAAGCGTCTTTCAAGACTTGCGGAGGACAGCAGTCACTGGGGGCGCCAGAGCTGACTTTGTGGAGGAGAGAGACAAACTCTTGATGCGAAATGGGTGGAAACTCCGTCAAGGTACTAGTGTTGGTAGGGGGAAGAGGGGGAGAAGTGGGAGAGGCCGGAATCGGTATGATGTTTTTAATTATTGTTATTTTCTCTGAAAAATAGGCATTGAGCGAGTCACAGAGTGTTTGGGTAGGTAAAGGTTGAGGGGTGACTCTGTCTGGGCGGGAAAGCTCATTCACAATTGAGAAAATATCCTTCGATTTATTATTAGACTTCAAAATTTTTTGAGAAAAAAATGCCGTCTTGGCTGCTAGGATGGATACTTTATAGGATTTTAGAGTCTCCATGTAGACGAGCTTAAGCTGAGGATCATAGTGGCGCCGCCATCGGCGCTCCGATTGCCTGAGCGCAAGTTTGGCTGCTTTAAGTTGGTCAGAAAACCAACATTGAGCATCATGGGGGCGCTTGGTTTTTATTTTCTTAAAAGGGGCTACTTTATCGCTGGCCTGGCGTAGCCAATCATTAAGATGGTCAGCCTGGTTCTCAAGTGAAGTATACAACTCCGGAGCAGTAGAGACCAGTGACTCGGGAAAGTCAAGCAGGTTGGCCCTTTTCCAATTGCGAGCCGACAGATTTTTAATGCAAAGTGGAAGGCACAAAGTGTGAAGGGGTAGATGAAACGAAATGAGATAATGGTCTGACCATGAGCAAGGAACAACTGAGGGAGGGGAGATGTCTAAATTAGAGGTCCAAACTTGGTCAAGGATATGACCCAACCGATGAGTGGGGGTATTGATGTGTTGAGAAAGATTCATGGCTTTTAGAAGTTCGGAGAATTCAACTGACGTGTTGCTTTCATGGGCATCGGATGGCCAATAATTAAAATCACCGATAACCAAAATGTTGGCATGGTTAATTACAAGCGGAGCGATGGCATCGCTAAAGAGTTGGGGAAACAGAGGCATATGATGGGGGGGCCTATAAACAAGAACACAAATGAAGGACGATTTAGGGGAAATACATTTTATTGCCAAGTAGTCGATTTTAGGGATAGGGGTTACCGTAATCTCGGAAAAAGTATATTCGGAGCGGATTATAGCCGCTACCCCGCCACCTATCTTCCCAGCAGGACGGTTAGCATGTATGATGTAATATCCCGTGGGGATAGCTGCCAAGATGTCGGGGGCGGAATCTTCATTGATCCAAGTTTCAGTTAACAGAAGGACATCAATTGAACTTTGATGCAATAATTGGAAGAGCTCAAGCTGATGACGAATAAGGGAGCGGGTGTTGAGGTAATAAATCGATAGGGACGAGAATGTCTGGGAAGCCGGGGGGGAAGGGTCAAGGGAGCAAACCTGTTGCAAAGAATCTGATGGAACCAGGATATCGCATGCCAGAGCCGCTTTAACGGCACGGGCAGGAATGGGTCCGGATGATTTGAGTCTCATGAGATCGTCCGAGGAATAAGAATAAAAATGGGCATTACGACGAGGCCCTAGGCCCGGTCGGCCGCGGACGGGCGCAGACGGGCTTGACTTAAGCGCGACTTCGGCGCGAAGTCGGCGCTCCCGCTGCGCTTCCTCCATGCCGTCATTAAGTACTGAAGGGGGAGGGAGTACTAGACCGCTAACCTGCGGGGCTTCTGTGCAGGGCGGAAGTGGTGTCACGAACACGAAGTGACTGCACCTCGGACTGACCCTCCGCGCAAACGGCACAAGCCGGGGCGGAACGGGGCCACGAGGTGAGAAGGAAACAGGTAAGAGTGACTGTGGCAGGCTACAAATGCAATGGTTGGTTGTTACTAATCTACCATCCTGTTACCTCAGCAACTCCTACACCGACTCCTGCAGAGCATTAATATTACACGCTACCAGCTCACGAATTACCCCGCCGTGCAGAATTCTTCAACAACACCTTCATCCAAATGTTGCATCATCCCCAGCTGATCATGAACACTTCCAACTGCTGGATGTGTGGACTGATGCTGCATTCCATGATACATCCTGTCCCATTCTTTCCTTACCCATTTTCCATAACTGGGTCTTGTCTTGCATGGTGGATGTTGATGCCTACACTGTCAATGGTACTGCCAATTCTGACCTTGGGACATTCCGCGATGACTTCTGGCGGAACAGATCTGGCAATGCCAATGCTCCTTTTTGCCCGACCAGCTCTTCCACATTGCTACTACCACCAGATGAACTCGGTGAGATGGTAGTATCCAACTCAACCACTCAACGAACATTTTCTAGATTCCGCACCAGAAGGATACTGCCTGATGAACGAAACACTCTGAATGTCATAAATGTGCAAGGCTGTGTCTGCATCCATGGCCTAGGGACTAAGAAAGTTGGTACCAGTACGTGTGATATCACTAAAGCCTTAAAATCTACATCTCCTCCGAAGCTGGTGGCATCCCCAATACCTATTTCATCTGTGGCACTGCCGCCTACACTTGGCTCCCCCGTAACTGGTCTGGTACCTGCTATCTGGCCTTCCTCCTTCCACCAACGTATTCCACCCATGGAGACTACCACCTGTCAATGAAGGGCGTCCTGCGCCGCTCACGTAGGGGCGTCATATCAGCCGAGGATACAGCGGGCCAGGAAGCGGGTACTTCTTAAAAGGTTTCCTTCCATTTTGAGGCCCCATGGCAAACAGTCGAGTCGACCAGGGTCCTTGAGGCCACATCAAAGTAACAGCTGGTGCCCTCTTCAACGTCACT
The DNA here is from genome assembly GCF_964261635.1 of Lissotriton helveticus. Taxonomy (NCBI): domain Eukaryota; kingdom Metazoa; phylum Chordata; class Amphibia; order Caudata; family Salamandridae; genus Lissotriton; species Lissotriton helveticus. The sequence continues at coordinate 1,719,397,999 of NC_136057.1, forward strand.
GCAGAGCTACAGGTGGACCGCCTTATAACGCTCCAAAACCGCATGGTCCTCGACGTCATCCTTGCTGATTGTGGTGGTGTGTGTAAATTGATCGGCTCCAGCTGCTGCATATACATCCCAGACAACGCACCTACAGTGTACGATGCCATCCAACGTCTGCATCGCCTTTCTTCTGAAATTCATCTGGATGAAGGCAACTGGTCCCTCACAGACTGGATCTGGGGTTTTCTTTCCCAGTGGGGTTGGAGGGTCCTCATCTTCCTTGCTTTGGGAGTATCTGTCTTGGTCTCCTGCTGTTTGTGCTTTCAGTGCCTGCCAGTGCTCTGTACAATGTGTGTCCAGACCATAAAGCCTCCACCCTCTAACATTCACAACACAAATATGATGACGATGCTCCAACAGGAAACAGATGGTCTTATGAACATTGATATTTCTTAAAGTATTTGCCACTCAATGGCCAAAGGAGGGTCTGAGGAAAAGTGTTTTTCTGATCGGCATCATTTGTACCGGGACTCCATTGTTTTTTCATTGCCATCTCGTGTCAAACACTTCCACACGACCCACCTGGTTGTTTCTGCTGATGCCTGAGGAAAATCTAAACTGATACGACAGAGACCATCTTGCAGCCTGCATTTCTGCCCAGGAACTGTCGCACACCCAACCCCCTGTTCTTTGCAGTTCAACAGAAAGCCATGAGACACCCACGCCCTGTGTAAACAAGCTTGTTTTCCATCTCCTGCTCCCAGCCTGGTAAACATCCTTGACACCATGATCAGGTTATCTGGACAATGGTCTGACTGTGGGGCCCTGATCAGGGTGATTAAACAATGACTTGAAAGACCGGCTTTGATCAAGCTGAGTGAACAATTATCTTTGTACCAAGCCTTGACCAGGTCACCATCTACAAACATCATCTGGATCTGGTTATCAACTGCAAACACTGCCCTGATTGAACAATGGACTAACAACCAAAAGACTGGGATGAAAAATGTATAAAAGGCTTGTAAGCTACAGAGTGAAGTAGCAGCCTCCTCTGTCTTGTCTCTGACTAGCTTGGGACTCTGTTCCATAGCCCGGGCTATTGAAATAAATCTGGGTTCCTCCTGCAGACGAAGGCTCCTGTGTCTCCTTTTATATAGTATGGAAGGTATGGAAGACTTGGGCGGTTCCCCCGCCGCCGAGACCCAGTAAGTGGGTTATCCCGGTTCTTCAGGTTTATTTAGGCAAGCTAGTATTTTGCTACGCCAACTTTAATTTTGTATACCTTCTTAATTTTATGAACGTGTGTCTGATGGTTGCTTTGTGGAAAGGTTTACGCAAAAAAAGTAGACCTGAGTCGGTTATGGTAAGAAGCAGTAGGCCTGATTTGCACACTGGGAAACATTATGTGTGATGCCATAAATGTGATCTGTTTATTATTATTTATTTATTTATTTAATACACATATAAAGCGCACTGTCACCTTGCAGGCATCCTGGCGCTGACTGGTTCAGAAGGGCGGACAAGTAACGGGTAGAGCGTGACCTATCAAGGAGTTGCATTGGGAAACAGCCATGTTTTAATCTTTCTCCTGAACGGAAGAAGTTCCGTAGTTTGCCTAATCTCAAGCGGGAGCAGATTCCAGAGTTTGGCAGCAGCCACCTCAAAGGATCTGCCCCCTGCTCTGACCTTCCTGAATCTAGGTACCTTCACCAACTTAGCCGCAGATGATCGGAGCGGCCTAGATGGAGTGTACAAAACAAATTTTGATTGCAGGGAGGCAGGGCCAATTCCATGGAGAGCCCTGAAGACTATGCAGAGGGCCTTAAATTGTATCCTCTGCCTCATAGGTAGCCAGTGCAGTTTCGCAAGGGTAGTCGGCCCATGTGCTCTTCTAGGAAGCCCCAGAGCCAACCTGGTGGCCGCTGATTGAATCCTTTGGAGCCTGTCCCGCAAAAACTCTGCGGACCCCAGCAGAAGGGCGTTTCAATAATCCAGCCTGCTGAGGATTGTACACCTTACCACTTGAGCACGAGCCTGAGATGGAAAGAGTGGCAAGACTTTCCTCAGGGAGCGTAAGATGGCAAAGCAACAGGCAGTCGTTTTTTTACATGAGTCTCCATACTGAGCCTTTGATCTAGCATGACCCCTAAATTGCGTACACAGGCCGTACTTTGGTCCCTGTTTCAGGAGGCCAGAAGTTTTCTGGAAACGGGCGGGAGATCTTATTCCCAGCGCTAAAGAGCACCTCCGTCTTCCCAGCATTAAACTGAAGGAAATTATACTTCAGCCATCATGACGTATCACGCAAGACAGTTGTGAAAGACCTCCAAAGATGTTGAATCCTCTTCCTCAAAGGAGAGGATCATCTGCGTGTCGTCAGCATAGTTTACAATCCTGATGTTATAGGTTTTAATGAGCGAGATCAAAGGTCTAAGATACAAATTAAAAAGTATGGGACTAATTGCTGAGCCCTGAGGGACCCCGTGAGGTACCTGAGTGAAGGCCGATTGAAAGGGGGGCAGAGACACCGCCTGCTGCCTATCCGGCAGAAATGATCGAAGCCACATCAGAGCGCTACCTCTCACTCCAGCCTCAGATAACCGGTTCGACAAGATCTTGTGGTTGACAGTATCAAAGGCGGCAGACATATCTAGCAGGATCAGAAACGCTGCCTGCCTCCTATCTGCACGCCTCTGAAGCTCATCCATGGCGGTGACCAAAGAAGTTTCGGTCCCATGAGCTGGCCGGAAGCCAAATTGATCATCCTCTAATAATTGATAATATTCCAGGTGTTTGGAGAGAGTAGTACTAACCAGACGCTCGACAATCTTAGCAGGAAAAGGCAACAAGGAAATGGGTCTGTAATTTTTGGAACAGTCCGGGTCTTGAGAGGGCTTTTTCAGCAGAGGAATTCAAGTAATGATTCCTTCGGTACCCAGGCTGGCTCAACAGTCCTGTCCACCGATGACCCAAGTCTAGTGTCATGAGAGAAACAGGACTCAGGAGAAACTTCCAAATCCTCAATAATATGCTCAATTTTCTCTGTAAAGAATTTGGCAAGGTTCTCACAGAGTTCTTGAGACGGGATAATCGCATTCTTGGAGCACTCAGGGTTGGTAAAGCTGTTTAATATATTAAAGATGCTCCTGGAACTATTGGTGGAGTTACAAATCAAGGAGGAATAATAGTCTGCCTTAGATTTCTTAATCAGACTCTTATATTCCAAGACTTTGTTTTTCCATACCTCCTTAGATGCTTCATCGTATTCCTCCCGTATTATGAACAGTTATGACAAAGGCTGCAAGCCTAGCTTTCTTATTATGAGAAAAGATTTGTTAAAAACATTGGACCTTTAGCATTGGATTCTTATCATATTATGTTACAGCCTATAGACAGGTATGTTGTTACATATAATCTACAATATTACTGTAGTAGGCAAGTATTTGGCATTGGCCACCCACTTGAACAAACCCTGTAGGTTTTCACTATGATGATTCTTGTTAGTCTCTATTGGGAGGGTTGTAAATTGTTTTATAAACAGTATGTTTCTACATCTTTGCAATTTATAACTATGCATGAGAGTTGCCAGTTTAAATGCACATGAATATGACTGAGTTGGTTAAAGTGTAAGCAAATGGTAATGGCCGTAGACCTTATCCTTCAGTAGAAAAAGTCAGGCCAGGTTCCATAAGTTTGATCTGTTTATTATTAGGGGTGGGTGAATTTGCGTTGTCGTGCTACACGAAGCTCAGCAAAATGGTGAAAAATGTCAGCGAGCACGCAAAAGTTCAGCGAACACGCAGAATTGCTTCTTTCGCAATGTTTTTTCCTGTTCGCGAACGCTGTTTGTGTGCTCCTGGAGAAATATCTCACAAACAAGCATTTTGAAGGCACCAACAAGCAAAAAATTCTGCAAACAGAATTTAGTGCCCAGGCCTATTTAATATGAAACATTAATACAAAGTCAGTTAGAAGGTAATCAGTAGCTGCATGTGAATTATGTTGTACAATGAAATAAGAGCAACTACTTGATATATTAAGGCAAAGGAATCCTTCTGACACCATCCAAGATTCTTTTAAAAACATTGCTTTAGAATCGGGTATAGCATTAGAGCTCTGAAAGTAGGTACAAAATAGTTCAGTAGAATATGCGGCATCATTAATGCCATCACAGAAACAACTCCCTAAGATGCAGAAAGCATGGGTATGTGTTACATTGACCCCTTGGAAACAGTGGTGTATGCAAAGATTGCTAATACATCCCCTTTGGAGGCACACCGGGTGTGATCAATAAACGTGATTCACAAAAAGTATATGTTCATGATTTATTCATCATATTTCCTTGTAAGTAGATCAAACATTTGATATTGTTTTCATATCAGCCTTATGGCGGTTCATTCGCTTTAATGGCACAAGAACTTTTCTCCAATGCATTTCGGGCCAAGCGGCCCTTTTTCACGGAGCGCTGCGGAGGAAAACAAAAAAGCGGCGGTGAGGTACTGTTGCCGTGAGGGTATCCGTGGGGGGAATAACCGTGTCTATGTGTGAGGGAGTAAAGGTTGATTAATCGGTGTGTCTGAAGGGCGTGCTTGACGGGGAGTGAGGTGGAATTTTACCGCGTAAGTTAAAGTGCGCTTAATAGCGAAACGGGGTCGGATGATAAAGTAAAAGTAAACCTGACTTACTTCATGTCCAAGCGTAGCGGAGTTCGCTAGTGCACAGTTGCGAAGTTTGTGAAAGTGAGGTGAGGTGGGAGGGCATTATAAGGGAGTGTGACTAAACGGAGGTAGAGAGGCAGGTAAACGGTGGAAATAGAAGACGGTGCTAAAGAAGAACAAACTTAGGTGGAATGGGGGTGGCCATCTTGTGATGGTGTATTTAACGTGGCAACGTGATAGTGAGGGGGCAAGGAGCAAAGGTATAATAGGAACAAGTAAAAACAAGTAGAAATACAGTAGGCATACTGAATATACATTACAGGTAACAACTATATTCAATGCGGTCATTAAGACCATGTGGTTTCTGAGTCTGTAAGAGGTAAATCCACTCAAGTTCACGTTTTAGTAACTGTTTATGGTTGTCAGTTCCTTCTCGCTTTGTGACAATTTCCAAAACGATGAATTTCAGTTGTGCGATGGAGTGGCGTGATTCGGCAAAATGCATGGCAAGATTAGATTTTTCTTGTTTCACCCGTATGGTAGATTTGTGTTCATTCAAACGGGTTTTTATTTTACGTTCTGCCTTCCCTATGTAGAGTTTCCCGCAGGGGCATTTCAAAGCGTAAATTAAGTTCATTGAATCGCATGTGGCATCAACGTGCAATTTAATAGTGTTACCCTTCATAGGGTGTTGGATGGTGTTGCCCTTAATTATGGAATTGCAATGACTGCAGTTTAGACAAGGTTGTGTTCCTCGGTGTTGTTTGGTGGTTGGCGTCGGTTTGGACAGGATTTCCTTGAGGTTCTGACTTCTTGTATAAGCGAACAAGGGAGGTTTATCAAATATGCCCCGAAAGTCAGGTTCAGCTTGTAAGATAGGCCAATGCTTGAGGATAATTTTCTTGTATGTAGGACTTGATGTCGAAAATTTAGATACAAGTACCATACGAGATTCCTTATCTTTCTTGTGTTTTGTGAGGCAGTCTTGTCTAGACATCTTAGCTACGCGGTTCTTCGCGTGGTTGAGAACGTCCTCTGGGTAACCACGATCAGTGAATCGTTCATGCATTTCGTTAATGCGTGTGGCTAGTAAGTTGTCATCTGACACTATGCGTTTGACGCGTACCATTTGGGAGAATGGTAAGTGTTTTTTGAGGGAACCTTGGTGGAAGCTAGAGTAGTGTAAGGTGTTATTACGATCCGTGGATTTTCGGTGAAGGTCGGTGATGAATCCTTGAGGGGTGATTTTGATATTGACATCCAAAAAGGATATGGCAGTATCACTAGTTTGCCAAGTGAGGTTGATGCGTTGATCTTTTGTGTTGACTTCAGTGAGTACTTGATTCAGTGTCTCCTGTGTATCTGACCACATTATAAAAAGATCGTCTATGTACCGCACGTACATTTTAGATTTTTTACGAAATGTTGCATTGGTGTATATATACTGATTTTCGAAGTTCTCCATATATATATTAGCATACGTGGGAGCAGCGCAGTTTCCCATCGCCATTCCGGACAGTTGTAGGTACCATTGGTCATTTTGTTGGAAGTAGCTATGATTGAGGTTGAAAATCATCAGTTCCATTAGAAAAGATTGTATTTGTGTGTTGATATTACTGTTGAGGAGAGAATGCTCGAAAGCTTCAATACCACCGAGGTGGGGAATCGAGGTATATAGAGAGCTGACGTCTGCTGTGCATAGGATTACGGATTCATTGTCGTCAATTTTAATTCCAGCTAACTTGTCTAGAAAATCAGTAGTGTCTCTGATGTAGCTAGTGGTGTTAGTGACAAAGGGTTGAAGATACTTATCGATGAACTTGCCGGTAGGCTCATGTATGGATCCTTTCGTGGATACGATGGGTCTGAACGGGGGGTCCAGAAGGTTCTTATGTATCTTGGGACACATATGGATGGTGGGACTCTTCGGGTGATCTTGCAATAGATACTTTTTAGTACGGTCTTCTATGGTACCCGCTAGGTGAGCAGTGGTAACAATGTCTTTCAGGATGTTCTGAAATTCCTGAGTGGGGTTGTGATTAAGTATCATGTAGATTGAAGTGTCATGTAGGTGTTCATTGAGTTTGTTGGTATACATGGTGGAGTTAAGTATGACTAACGCTCCTCCTTTGTCAGCTTTAACACATCTAATCTGGGTATTGCTGGCTATAGATGTTAGGGTGTCTCGATCCTTGTTCGTCAAATTGCGTTGTTTGGAAGTTTTTTTGAAATTGATTTTCTGAACGTCGTTGCGTACTAATGTCTCAAACAAATCAATGCTTTTGTGGCTTTGGGGTGCTTGAAATGTGCTGGGCGGACGTAAACCTCGCAGCTCATCTTCTTTATCAACAGTTTTTGCGGGTAGAATGTTATCAAAAAAGTGCCGAAGCTTCATTTTCCTTGTAAGCTTAAAAGTACTTACTTCTAGTTCAAGAAGGTTAGTTGATGCTGTGGGGATGAATGAAGTACCCTTTTCTAGTAAATTCATTTGGTAGTTGGAAATGGCAAAGTCTGATATGTTGATGACTAAGTGTTTTTCTTTGGCTTTAGATTCTTGGAGACTGTGCTCCGTGTGTTTGGGGGACTCTTTTCTCTTTCCTTTTCTTTTGCTCTGGCTCCTCCTGAGTCGTCGAGTTGATCCGGGCTTATCTCTAAAAAATGAGAGGTGCCATCTTGTCCTTGGTGACAAGTGCAGCCTTGACCTAATATTGTTAATAGTTGAAGAATTGGCTGGAATACTTAAAGATCTCGAAACAGAAATTAAGGAGATTGACCACGAACTTAAAAACATGGCAACCGCAGAAGAACTAACTTCTACCCTGGAAGATATTAAAAACATCCTAGACAAACACCAAAACGAAATCAATGAGCGAAAAGTAAGAAAATTTCGCAGGGACACGCTTGATTACATATACTTTTTGTGAATCACGTTTATTGATCACACCCGGTGTGCCTCCAAAGGGGATGTATTAGCAATCTTTGCATACACCACTGTTTCCATAATTGTTTGGTGCCTGACGGAAGACACCACCCTCGAGAGCACCCCTAAATTTGAAAGAAATTCTTCCACCTTCACTACATCATTTAGCTGTGCACCACCGACCCCCTCTTCTTACATTGACCCCTTACCATACACTTCTTGGGTACCATAGTTCACATTAACAATCAACCTCAGGTACGTGGGAAACCCTCATTCCATACGGTGTTCAATCTGCATACAACTGTTCAGAGTTCCCAAAAATACTGAATGTCTGTTCTAAAACAAATGCCTTACTAAGAACAGCTTTTATCTGTGTCAAACCCCTGACAGTTATTGAACCTTCATTGAGAAATGAAGCTGGTAAGAGTAGAGAAGTGGGTCACATCATCAGTGATAACATCAGTAATGTCATCAATGATGTCATCAATGATTTCCTCAGTGATGTATTAAATGATGTCATAGAACAGAATCTTTCTGGTGGTGCTAATGGTATGGTGAAAGGGGTTGTAATATGGTATACCGGAGCAGCTACTTCCGGAAGATGGAGATTGTGATGTAAAGAAGGTACCAAGCGCTCCAGACCCAGGATCTGGTGAGGGTGACGTTTGAGAGGCCTGCTGTAAGGCATCCATTCTAAGAGACAAAGCTTGCGTTTCTTTTTGCAAATTCCCTATCATGTGTGCCACATCAGCCAAGGTAATCTGATGTTCTCCCATTACGCCCGAGCGGAAATATGAAACGTGGGCTTCACATTCTGTGAGGCTCACCTGGGGTTTCCGCAGGGGTGAAGTGAAAGGAACAGAAGCTAAATCCCAACTTCCCTTACCCACCTCCTTCACCCAACAATGTCAAAGCAAAAGAGGAGAAGGTGGGGAAGAGGGGAAACAAAACAAGGAAAGGGCGAAGGAGTAGAATCCACTGGTCGGTCCGATGTGGTATTGCATGTGCTTCCTAATGGGCATAAGTACAAAAAATAAGTATGACCCTAGAACCATGAGAGGGCTATATATATATTGTGGCTAAATACAGGAAAATACCTGTTGAATATTCTGATGGCAGAATAAGGAGGACATGAACAACTAGCACTTGATGCAAATACAGTGGTATCTAAAAGGTAGAATAGTGCACATTACTCATTAGGACTGCAGATGTTTAAGCATTAAAAAATAATAAATGTGAAATATACCAACCTTAACGGAGACCACCATCAGAATTCAACAAACCCATAAAAACATGTATTTATCATGAGAGACTAGGAAAACACCCCAAAACTTATTTTCCCAGGGAGGATAAAGGAGAAAAATAAATGGTGCACAAAAAAGTTGCTGGGTCAGATAGTCTTAGCCGAGCTATACAAAATCAAGTAACTAACATCTTTCTCTTATTTTGGCAGCATAAGAGAAGAAGCAGGAGTAAGATATGGCAGAGACTTAACTTCTAGACCACTGGAGAAAAGGAAGAATCAGATAAGTATCTCTTATATACCCTGCACTAAAAAATGTGCATCCTACTGTAGAACAAGATCAAAGGTTCTTTAAATATTTCTTTTTGCGTGTTTTTTAATTTCCAGGTACAGGAAGAACAGCGTTGAGGATGGCTGTTTAATGGGAGAAGAAACGATGCAGATTGGCGAGGAAGCGCCGACACAGAAGCAAGCCCCAGAAGAGAAGCTATGACCCGGAAAGTAAATTACAGAGAATGTCAGGGGAAGAACGCCGAGGAGGCTCCAACTCTCTGACGCGGTCGCAGGAAGTCAGGTAAGTGCGGGTGAAAAGATTGCTGGAGAACTCAATGAGGCTAGGCGGGCGTCCGAGACGGAACATGAAGTGCATTGCCGTCACAGACCACCCCTTTTGTAGCCTTCATGCGCTGCCTTCGCCAGCTGACTTGTCTCGGCCAACAGGGCATGTGCTGGAGGCTGCGGGTGGGGCAATCAGCAAGACTGCAGGTGGGGCGGCCAACCAGTTTTAGATAAGACTTAGTCCATCTGACTTGGCTCTATAAATATTTATATCAGAACTGTTATTTGAAAATTAGGTATTGTTTATGATCTTATATATTAGATAAAAAAAAATGTATCTATGTTTTTTCATTGTATTTGTGCTTTTATGGTTTTTGGCCAAGTTATATTTATTTTAACTTGACTTCACTAAGGAAGACGAGTCCCACAAGAACCTAGATGCCTGGAACAGCACATCACACATATAATGCAGAATAACTACAAACATCAAACCCTATTCAGAATAGCACAATCAACACTCTTCTTGTAATAAGGTAGAAACAGTTAAAAGTCTCGACCCAGGCAGACTCATATTCTCCAGCTTAATGGCCCTAGAGGATATGCAACCAAAGCCAGCCTCTCCACATGCCGTAGACAACCAATGAAATAGTTGAAGGTCAAATAAACAGCCCAATAAGATTCACTAGAACAGACTGAACAGATAAATGTCTTGTTACATCAGCTACGTGAAAATCAACACCAATTCTTTATCAGCCAGGCACCGAGCCCAGTGGGAAGTATCCTGGAGCTAGAGAGCAATTACAATTAAAGCTCAGAAAATGCTTAGCTGTCATCAAAACCCTGACTAAAGGTAAATACCATGACATTGGAGGAGAACTAGCAAAGATCACCACAGCCAGCACAGATAGCAAGATCTAAAGTACAGGTTCACTGACAGGCATATTTTTGAGGTGCCGATATATTATGGTACACAGGTATAAAAAAATGAAATCCGAAGGGACGCTGCTGGCACCAAATGCAGAGAAAAGTGCAGAATTATCCACTGACCTAAAGATACACGCATACGAATTGGAGAAAGCACCAGGCCAGTACTGACAACACTATGCCTTATCATTGTACACACACCCCAGGTCAATATAGAGAAGGATCTGTTTTTTTTTGGGGGGGGGGCTGTAACCCACTGCATGGCACCAAGCAATATCGTGAGATAGCTTTTTGTATGAGTGCAGGTTGAGGATAAATAAAGTTTCAATATGACGATAGGGGAGTAGTCAGTAAGCCAACAAAGTGCATGATAGCTATAGAGAGCACAACTCCAAAATGGCGAAACTCAGATGATAAATCTTTGATGGCTCAACAATGTTCCTAGAAACCTTCAATGCTGAATGCAATAAAATCACAAAAATCAGCACTATTTACACTGACTTTGAAAGGCCGATATCAGCAGCATCCTCCTTTTCTAAGCAACCTCTTCTCAGTAATATGGATGCCTCAAATAACAACGCTGTCCTGAATCAATGGGCCCAACTGGATACCACTTCCTTTAGTAAAATTCTGAGCAGTATCAAATCTGGCTCTCCGATTGATATATTTCCTCCCTCAGTTCTTCAAACTTTAAGCCTTCCGACAATTAATTTAATTATGCATCTACTTAACTTCTCCCTCTTGGAGGCCAAAGTCCCAGCTACTTGGAAGCATGCTATGATTATGCCTCTACTGAAGAAAGCAAATTTGGACCCGGAAATACCATCTAATTTCCGCCCTATTTCTCTGCTACCAATTTTTTCGAAAATTTTGGAGAAGCATATTAATGTCCAGCTTACTGAATTCATTGAGACACATAATCTTTTGCACGCTTCCCAGTCTGGATTGCGCGCAGGCTTTTCTACTGAGTCCACATTACTGGGTGTCACTGATGACATCCGCCGTCAAGTGGATAGAGGTGAAACCGTGGCACTTATTCCTCTCGATTTAAGTGCCGCATTTGACACTGTCTTTCACCCTATCCTCCTGAAAACTCTCCACTCTTGTGGCGCAGCGGGCCTGGCTCTTGAGTGGTTATCCAGTTTCCTGATCATACAGAAATATTCCCTCTTGACCTAGACAATTCTGAGATTAACAATTTTTATGCTTTGAAAATTATTTTTTAACACAGGGTGACAACATTTGCTTTTTTACATGTGTAATTTTTATTACTTTTTTATATAAGAAACATATTTCATTTTTTTCTCTCCTTTTTTCAATTTTTACTTTAAAGTTATTACAATCATTTACTAAAACATGTGGTACTTCATTAGAGCAATAAAAAACATACAATTACCATGCAGAGAAAAAACAAGCTAATTAAGTCTCACAAAACCTTCATCCAAACTCTCTCATACATACTACATTCACTCTTTATTCTGCGTCTGAGGGATCGCAAGTTGTAGCGCGAAGTTATTACGCAAGGTCCTGACAAATAGGACCTTCCAAGTTTTTTCCGCCTCTTCCAAATCTGAAGTTCATGTGTCTCAGTATGGAGTTCCACAGGGATCCATACTGAGCCCTCTGCTTTTTAATATTTATGTCAGCCCTTTAGCTGCTATTGCGGAACAAGCGGGGCTCACGGTGTATTCTTACGCCGATGACACCAAGCTTATTTACTCTCTCTCGACTAAATAAAATAATAACACCTCTGTACTGAGATCTGGGCTGTCAAGCATCGCAGACTGGATGCATAACAATAAACTAAAACTAAACGGTGATAAAACCGAGCTCCTTCTTTTTGGCAAAAAAAAACCCTCTGGGGCCCCCAACATTGGCCCTCTCAGATGGGACTACCCCTATTCCTGTACAATCTGCCCGGAATCTTGGTTTCATGGTTGACGACCAACTAAACATGAGGCAACAAGCTGGCAAGGTGGCCTCTGTATGCTTTGCCTTCTTGAAATGGTTTAAAAAAATACTATGGATGCTTCCTTTGCCCAGTCAAAGAACGGTAGTAGCTCTTATAACATCTAGACTGGACTACGGTAACGTTCTGTACCTGGGAGGGGCAAGGAGGTGATACACAGGTTACAGGTAGGACAAAATGCTGCCGCCCGAATGCTTTGTAATCTCCCAACAAGAACATCTGCCTCAGTCGCATTACGTGATCTTCACTGGCTGAAGATTGAAAATCGTATTAAGTTTAAAACTCTATGCTACATGCATAGGATCAATGCAGGAGTAGCACCACATTATCTTCAGGCGCTAGTGCGTTAATACCGTCCCTCGCGTTCCCTTCGATCTGCTAGTCAGCACAATTTTCAAATTCCGAGGATCAAGAGAACCAGAATGGGGGGACGTTCTTTCTCCCATCTGGCTCCAACACTTTGGAACTCTATGCCTTTCCCGCTTCGTATTGAACCACAGTATCAGAAGTTCCGTAAGGACTTAAAAACTTGGCTTTTTAATCAGTAGATTTTACCTGCATCAGTTATTTGTTCCTTTTTTCATGTTTTTAGCGTTCTTAGCGCCGGGAAACCTTCGGGTAGCTGCTGCGCTGTTTAAAATTAATTAATAATAATAATAATAATATCTGTTCTTTAGCATCTGACCAGCCTGTCTAGGATCAAGTGGCATAACCATCTAATTAGACAAAAGGAAAGAGTCCAGAATTCAACAAACCCAGGGCCTTATTTACAAGCCCCTTGCACCCCCAGTGCATCCCTTTTCTTCAAATAAAAAGCGACACACTGAAGGCATACGGGGCTTGTATATAAGCCCCTCAGGGGCATAGTCTCAAGGATTTATCGCTGAGTTAACAGCATTTTATCGCAGCCAAAGTGGTGATAAATTTATCGCCCCATTCACAAGCTGGTGCTAGCAGCCCATATCACCAGTTCAGCTGCGATGGAAGCCGCAAAAAACATCTCCACAGATGACCCTGGCAACTATCGGTAATGAGATGCAGAGTAGGCGTTCCCGTTCCAAAAGCTGCATCAACACCACTCCGCAACATTCTATACGACCAGCCAGATTGGCGATAAGAACCCAAAACAGGCGATAAGGCGCATTAGCAGCAGGAAATGAACACCTGCTCTGACCTTGTGTAAAGTTGGACGACAGCCTGCACCAGAAAAGGGAGACCAGCCCAGAGCCACACCTGAAGAACGGTACAATAGGGGGTGGTGATGGACGGAGCATCTGAATCAATCAAACACTCACACCCAGTCAAAAGATCTGGGTTTAATCCATCACCGTTATTTAGCCCACTCTGCCACCCCAGTTCAGACATGGCTATATGCAAATCAGTCGGACCCTGTGCCTCATGGGAACAGTCCAGCCCGAACTGCCAAGCCATGTCTTCCCTAGACCGGAAACAAGCTTCCGAGGACCGGTTTCTGGCATTCCAGCCGTCTTCAGCCCGGCTTGCTTGAATCCAGTGGCAAAGTGAGCCTCACGTCTGAGCATACCCTGCCACACTTATGGCGGCCAAAAGCGGTACAAAAGGGGGTGGTGATGGACGGAGCATCTGAATCAATCAAACACTCACACCCAGTCAAAAGATCTGGGTTTAATCCATCACCGTTCTTTAGCCCACTCTGCCACCCCAGTTCAGACATGGCTATATGCAAATCAGTCTGACCCTGTGCCTCATGGGAACAGTCCAGCCCGAACTGCCAAGCCATGTCTTCCCTGGACCGGAAACAAGCTTCCGAGGACCGGTTTCTGGCATTCCAGCCGTCTTCAGCCCGGCTTGCTTGAATCCAGTGGCAAAGTGAGCAAGGGACTCACGTCTGAGCATACCCTGCCACACTTATGGCGGCCAAAAGCGGTACAAAAGGGGGTGGTGATGGACGGAGCATCTGAATCAATCAAACACTCACACCCAGTCAAAAGATCTGGGTTTAATCCATCACCGTTCTTTAGCCCACTCTGCCACCCCAGTTCAGACATGGCTATATGCAAATCAGTCTGACCCTGTGCCTCATGGGAACAGTCCAGCCCGAACTGCCAAGCCATGTCTTCCCTGGACCGGAAACAAGCTTCCGAGGACCGGTTTCTGGCATTCCAGCCGTCTTCAGCCCGGCTTGCTTGAATCCAGTGGCAAAGTGAGCAAGGGACTCACGTCTGAGCATACCCTGCCACACTTGTGGCAGATCTTTTGGCTGGGTGTGAGTGTTTGATTGATTCAGAGGCTCCGTCCATCACCACCCCCTTTTGTACCGCTTTTGGCCACCATAAGTGTGACAGGGCATGCTCAGACGTGAGTCCCTTGCTCACTTCGCCACTGGATTGAAGCAAGCCGGGCTGAAGACGGCTGTAATGCCAGAAACCGGTCCTCGAAAGCTTGTTTCCGGTCCAGGGAAGGCATGGCTTGGCAGTTCGGGCTGGACTGTTCCCATGAGGCACAAGGTCAGACTGATTTGCATATGGCCATGTCTGAAGTAGGATGGCAGACTGGGCTAAAGAACGGTGATGGATTAAACCCAGATCTTTTGACTGGGTGTGAGTGTTTGATTAGTTCAGATGCTCCGTCCATCCCCACCCCCTTTTGTACCGCTTTTGGCCGCCATAAGAGTGGCAGGGTATGCTTAGACGTGAGTCCCTTGCTCACTTTGCCACTGGATTCAAGCAAGCCGGGCTGAAGACGGCTGTTATGCCAGAAACCGGTCCTCGGAAGCTTGTTTCCGGTCCAGGGAAGGCATGGCTTGGCAGTTCAGGCTGGACTGTTCCCATGAGGCACAGGGTCAGACTGATTTGCATATGGCCATGTCTGAACTGGGGTGGCAGAGTGGGCTAAAGAACGGTGATGGATTAAACCCAGATCTTTTGACTGGGTGTGAGTGTTTGATTGGTTCAG
This sequence comes from Lissotriton helveticus, assembly GCF_964261635.1. Classification (NCBI taxonomy): domain Eukaryota; kingdom Metazoa; phylum Chordata; class Amphibia; order Caudata; family Salamandridae; genus Lissotriton; species Lissotriton helveticus. Next base: position 1,719,413,187 of record NC_136057.1, read on the forward strand.
ATGCTCCGTCCATCAACACCCCCTTTTGTACCGCCTTTGGCCGCCATAAGTGTGGCAGGGTATGCTCAGACGTGAGTCCCTTGCTCACTTTGCCACTGGATTCAAGCAAGCCGGGCTGAAGAAGGCTGTAATGCCAGAAACCGGTCCTCGGAAGCTTGTTTCGGTCCAGGGAAGGCATGGCTTGGCAGTTCGGGCTGGACTGTTTCCATGAGGCACAGGGTCAGACTGATTTGCATATGGCCATGTCTGAACTGGGATGGCAGAGTGGGCTAAAGAACGGTGATGGATTAAACCCAGATCTTTTGACTGGGTGTGAGTGTTTGATTGGTTCAGATGCTCCGTCCATCACCACCCCCTTTTGTACCACACCTGAAGACCAACAGATCCCATGGAGCCACTGATCATGCAGCTCGGAGCCCCAACAGGGCCACAACACCCACCGCCACCACCCCCAGGACCCCCAACCCGGGCACCCTACCCCAGGCACAGACATGTCACATCAACTTTACGAAATCGTGTACCAAAGAATCCACGTGATTTTGCACAATCACAACAGTTAACATGCATTTGTCTTCACAAAAATGAGCATCACACATTCACCTTCCAATTATCAAACCAAAATGTATTAAAAAAACTCAGAACATAAATGAAGACATATGGCAGCTCTCCTCGCAACAATCTGTAGGTCACAGCCTGCAAGACAAAAATCCAGATAATAAGGTGTGTCATGCGCTCATCAAAGGACAGAGAGAGAACGAAGGAGAGAGATACAGAGAGAGAGAAAGAGAGGGAGGGAGAGAGAGAGAAAGACGGAAAGAGACAGAGGGAGAGAGGAAGACAGAAAGAGAGGGAGGGAGAGAGACATAGACCTGGCTCAACAGTCTCTACTACCCCAGCATGGACATGCTGGTGCCTCCCGGATTCACAATGATCAACAAAGACAGGCAAGGGACAAGGGTTGGGGGCATAGCAATCATCCACAAGAGCAACATCTCCATCACGGAAATTACTTCCTGTTTGTACAACTCCTTTGAATGTCTCTCACTCAAAATTAAAACACACAATACCAGGCCTACTCTTTGCCATCTTCTGTACCACACCCCAGGCAACTCCACCAAATTCGGTGTTCACCTTTCTGACTTAAATGCCCACTGCGCACTCGGTAACTCTAACAACATAATTCTGGGTGATCTCAATCTAAGATGGAGTGAAACAAACAACCCACTCATTCAAACCTTAAACAACATACTACTTGAAAACAATCTGACCCAACACTGTTTAGAAGAAACTCATCATAGAGGAGCAATCCTCAACGCAATTATTGCTGAAAACAATGCAATCTCCATCGATTACATCCTCCCCGTAGACTGGTCCGTTCTTTTTCACATCCATCAGGTGGGCCTAACTCAACACCCAAAGCAAGACCCTCCCAAATGGGTCAGGAACACAGCCCAGATCCCCCGAGCTGACCTAGAAGAAAGAATCAGCTCGCTTCTTCTCATCACTACTGATCACCTCTCAACTACCAAACTCACCTTGATTTACAACTCCAATATGACGCTCACCCTCGACCACCTTGCACCCTTGAAACTAAAAAAATCCAGGAACATTCCCTCCAGATCATGGATCACCACGGACATCAATGAAGAATGAAGACATCTAAGAGCCGTAGAAAGAATCTGGAGAAACAATCCCTCCGCCCTCCATTGAGATCTACTCCAAGCAGCCCGCAGGACTTACAAAAAGCACATTAAGAACAATAAGACAGCTTTCTTCTGCTCTGCGCTAGACACCGCAAAAAAACGACCCAAAGAGCTTTTCAATATCATCAAGAATCAAACCTGTAAGCTTATGACATCATAAACACAGGCATCCAAAGAATGATGTGACAACTTAGCCAGCTTTTTCAATGACAAAATTGCCATGATAAATCTCTCACTTGGCTCAAATCTCATTCCCTCCATCGAGAACAAATTGTCCGAAACTCATGACTGCGCCTCCTTGATCCCCCCCAAAACATTGGTCCTCCTTTATCCCCATCCAAGAAGCAGAGATAGTCAAATTAATCTCCAATGCTAAACCCTCATCACGCGCCCTGGATCAGCTACCCCCGCACCTGGCCAAAGACCTAAAGCTTGTCCTAACCCCAATATGGTGCAAGATCATTAACAGCTCACTGAGCTCTGGAATCGTACCGGACTGCCTCAAAGTAGGCCAAGTCACGCCTCTGCTGAAAAAGCCAGGGCTAGACACTGAGGATCTAAATAACTTTAGACCTGTATCTAACCTACCTTTGTTGTCCAAAATCATGGAAAGATGTGTACTCCCTCAGCTGACCCAACACTTGGGCAACATCATTCTCCTTGATCCTCATCAATGGGGCTTCAGAAAAGGCTGCAGTTCCGAATCCGCTATACTCAATGTCATAGACGACCTACTCAAGTCACTTGACTCAGATCAATGCTGCCTTCTCATCCTTCTAGACTTATCTGCCGCATTCAATACAGTTGACCACAAATTGCTCATCAATGTTTTACAAGAAAGGGCCGGTCTTCAAGAGATGGTCCTCCACAGGTTCTCCTCCTTTCTCCAAAACCGATCACAAAGAATAAAAATTAAAAAAATTGAGTCCGACCTCCACCCCATCATCAGGGGTGTTCCACAAGGATCAGTGCTCTGCCCTCAGCTTTTCAACATTTACATTGAACCCCTTACCACTCTACTCAGGAAATCCAACATCCCTTTTCACTTATATGCCGACGACACGCAGCTTTATCTGGAAACCACCTCCATTGATGACACCCAGAGACTTAACGCCACGCTCAAGGAAGTTCAACACTAGCTCTCAAGCAATCACCTGAAACTCAACCAAGAGAAAACAGAAATACTTCTCATCTCCAACAAAGGTGAAAACCCCCAAATTGAAGAATGGCTCAAACCCATTGACTCCCTCAATGGTAACCTCACCCTGGCGGATTTGGTAAAATGTCAAGGGATCACCCTAGACCCGAAACTGAACATGAAAAAACAGATTTCCAGATCGGCTAAAAGTGCTTTTCTCAACCTGAAATTTACAGAATAAAACCCTTCCTCCCACCCAAAGACCTTCAACAAGCCACCCAAGCACTGGTGCTCTCCAGAATCGATTATGGGATTGCACCCCTGACTGGAACAGCAAAATCACACCTCACCCCCCTGAAGACAACCTTCAATGCAGCTGCTAGGAGGGCCACTGGAAACAGGAAATTAGAACACACCTCTCCAGCACTCAGGGAACTTAAATGGCTCCCAAATTGAGCTGCGAGCTGCGAGCTAGCTTCAGAACAGTCTGCCTCACGCACAAAGCCTTGCACACAGGCAAACCAGAATACTTGGCAACCAAACTCAAAAGGGCCGGCCAGTCCAGAAAGCTCAGGAGCTCCAACACTCTACTACTCATCCCGCCAAAAACTCGTAAGCAAACAACCGCAGCCAAATCATTTGCTGGAAACGCCCCCAAAATATGGAATGCCATCCCCCCACATCAGAATGACCCCCTTGTTTCCAAAATTCAAGAACCTACTCAAAGTCCTCTTCCTCGACCGCTCTAGAGCGAACCGATAAAATCCAAGGAAGTACCTTAACTTGGAGACTGAAGACACTGACTCGGAACAAGAAAACTTTTTGAACTCCCGCCTGGATTTAACAATGAATCAGCTCGGATGCCCGTCTGGTTTGACCTACACCCTCCTCCCCTTTTGCCCCTTCCCTTCTGTGTTCGTTCATTTCCCAGCTAGAACCCTCATGTTCTACCAACTACCTGTACTGTCTATCTGCACATAATTGTATATGTTGTGAAGCGCTCTGATACCCTCAGGTCCAGCCAGCACTATATAAAACTCCTAAAATAAATAAATAAGAGGGAGGGAGAGAGAAAAATGGAAAGAGAGGGTAGAAGAAAGCAAGACGGAAAGAGAGGGAGGGAGAGAGAAAGACAGAAAGAGAGGGAGGGAGATAGAAAGACGGAAAAACAGGGGAGAGAGACACAGATACAGGGACAGGGAGGGAGATACAGGCACAGTGCCAACACTGCGCACCCAGGCCTATCTGCTCACCTGCTGCCACCGGTGTGTCTCCAACCACATGCCGGTATGTAGTGCAGTTCACCAGGTCCCACATCTGAAGCAGATTTCTCATCTGAAACAGTCCAGATACATGAACGGCAAAGTACATACAATTCCACACGCCATCATCGCCTGTCTGCTCCTGTGCACCCAGGCAGCTGCTCCCCAGCCCCTCCCACCGCCCATCGGCGCATGTCGCCCCTGCGCACCCAGGCCTCACTGCTTTCCTTCCGCCACTGGCGTGTCGCAAAGAGGGTCCACCACGTGCCGGTGCAAGACCCAAGCCCAGGGCCCGCGAATATGGCAGCCTCCCCATCATGCAGCCCCACTCTGCGGGCCACCAGGTCTCACACCTGATTCTGGGTCTTGTTTTCGCTATTACAGAGAACATACTAGTGCACAGGGCATCATCGCAGGCTGCACACCCGCTCAGCCCTTGAGGTGCCACTAACTCTGTGATCCGGGAGGCAACGCCACGTGATGGTAGGCACGCACTGTCCGCTTGCTCAGGCCTACACTGCGGTCTAGCAGGGCTCACAATGATCAACACCAGTCTGAACCGCCAGGACGGGGCATCATCGCAGGCTGCATACCCGCTCAGAACTTAAGGTGCGCCTACCTCAGTGCACCAAAAGTCACCGTCCTGAGGAAGAGTGTTCTTCTGATCGGCATCATTTGTACAGGGACTCCATTGCTTTTTCATTGCCATCTCGTGTCAAACACTTCCACCCAACCCACCCGGTCATTTCTGCTGATACCTGAGGAAAAACTAACTAACACGACAACATCCATCTTGCCATCATATTTATACTGACAGCCAATATTCCTTCGGGGTGGGCCACAACTTCGGGAGGATGTGGAAAGAAAGGAATTTCCTTACTTCCCATGGGACCACAATTCAACATTGCCCCCTAATTAACCGACGGTCAGACTCCCTGACACTCCCCAGAAAGGTCGCCATTATAAAATGTAAGGCCCACAAGAAAGTGACAGATGATGTTGGGAAAGGCAATGCCCTGGCTGACCAGACGGCCAGACAAACAGATCTTAGAAAAAGGGAAGGAATGTATGTAGGAGGTCCCACTAGGTGGGTGGCAGACGAGGGCATGGTTGAAAACACAGTACAGAGTGTGATTGATATTCAGTCCCATACTACTACGGAGGAACTAAGGGTGTGGAAGGAGCTATTAGCAAAGGAGGGAATGGATGGTCGTTGGGTCCGTACGACTATGGAAAGACAATGGATGTTACCTGACAGTCACGTGCTACCAGTAGTTACGATGGCCCATGGTCCTGCTCACATCAGTGGAAAAGGGATTTGTAAACTGTTGAAACCTACATGGTACAACTCTAAGATACCAGCATATGATGACAAACTGGTTAAAACATGCATGATTTGCCTAATGTATAACCCAGGAAAAGGCACAGTTACTCCTAAGGGAGGATTCTCTCCTCCTACCTTCCCTTTTGAAGTCCTCCAAATGGATTACATCCAGATGGACCAATGTAACAATTTGAAATATGTCCTAGTGGTGGTCTGTACATTCAGCCGATGGGTGGAGGCCTACCCTGTCAAAGACTGCACCGCTATCACTACTGCCAAAGTACTTTTAAAAGAGTACCTCCCACGATTCGGTTTGCCCTGCTTGTCCCGGAGTGACAATGGGACACACTTTACAGCCCAAATTATGGAATATGTCTGTACAACATTGGGTATAAAACGGAAAATTTCATGCAGCTAACCACCCCCAGTCAGCAGGTCTGGTGGAGGTGTACAATAGCATCCTAAAAACTAAAATGGCCAAAATAGTTGCCGAGACAGGTGTCACTTGGGTTGATGCTCTGCCCTTAGCCCTACTGTCCACAAGAACAACGGCCCACACCAGGATAGGGCTATCTCCCCATGAAATTGTGTTTGGGAGAACTGCCAATGTATGGGGTGTCCCACGGCCTAAAAAACTGTCTGATGTCGAATACCCTGTATTAACTGATTATCTGTAGAGTCTGACTAATACCTTTCGCACTCTTTATCACCAGGTGCATGAGGCCATACCTGACAAAAGCGAGTGCCCAGGACACGTTATCCAACCTGGTGACTGGGTCCTGATCCGGAATTTTCAACGGACCTAGGGCCCGATGTAGGAGCCCTAATACCGGTCGGAAACGGCCGATTTCGGCCGTTTCCGACCGGTATTAGGGTTTTCTAATGTAGGAACATGCTTTACAGATTCGGTATTTTACCGAATCTGTAAATACAGACTCGGTAAAAATACCGATTCTGTAAAAGCACATGTAGGTAGCACATCTTTGAGTGCCGCAGGCCTTTCAGATTCAGTATTTTACCACCCAATCCAATTGGGTGGTAAAATACCGATTCCAGGTGTGCATGCACATGTGTGCATGCACACCTAGCCATGTGACAGACAGACATGCCCTTAGGGCATGTCTGTGTGCCACATGGCTCACATGCCCGTCTTTGGGGTGCTAGAGGGTGTCAAAGTGACATCCCCTGCACCCTTGCTAAAATCGGAATTTACCGATTCTGTAATTACAGAATCGGTATTTCCCATTGATTCCTATGGGCTTCAAAGCCCATAGGAATCAATGGGCAATACCGATTCGGTATTTACAGAATCGGTAAATACCGAATTTTAACCATTCGGTATTTACAGATTCTGAAATACCTACATCTCCCCCTTCATATTTACCACTTCTTAAATACCGAATCGGTAAAATTCGGTATTTAAGAAGTGGTAAATAAGAATTACCTACATCGGGCCCTAAGAGCCTCGAGCCCCGCTGGACACAACCCGTCAGGTGTTAATAGCCACCCGCACCGCCGTGAAAGTAGAAGGTCGGAAGAATTGGGTGCATTCATCGCACTGCAGGCGCGTGCCTCTGTCCCTCCCCTATGATCAGTGGGTGAGGGAAGGACTAGGAGACTCAGAAACAGAAACAGTCCAGACGTTTGACCCATTCAGCGATGCCAGACTGCATTCTACATCTACGGAAGCAGAGAGTGACAGCATACTGAAAGGAAGGGTGGAACCCTCCCTTAACTCTGCTCAACACCAAGAACAATTGTTTCCTGACCATACTGTCCCTACTTCCGACCGATACAACTTGCATCCGCGAGGGAAGGCTTGCCCTTGACTTCGCCAAGTACCTATAGGCTGTAAGGCCTTGATCCTCCCCGGCTGAGAGTAGTGCTGGTGTGTCAGACTAAGGTAAGCCACAAGGGCCCTTGGCACCTGCGCCCAGTGAAGCAACCACCAATCACAGACAGCCACTAGAGGTCCCTGGCTTAGCACAATGGCCGCCATCCAAAACACCAGAATCCAGAAACAAGATGTCAGTCTCCGACATAGTAAATGCTTCATGGTCACCGTGGTGACGCTGTTTGTCTCCCTCATCCTGTCTATCCTTGGTTGGCTGTTACTAATCTACCATCCTGTTACCTCACGAACTCCTACTCCGACTCCTGCAGAAGACCAGTATTACACGTTACCAGCCCACTAGTGACCCCGCCGTGCAGAATTCTTCAACAACACCTTCATCCAAATGTTGCATCATCACCAGCTGATCATGAACACTTCCAACTGCTGGGTGTGTGGACTGATGCCGCATTCCATGATACACCCTGTCCTATTCTTTCCCTACCCATTTTCCATCTCTGGGTCTTGTCTTGCATGGTGGATGTTGATGCAGGAGGCCTACACTGTCAATGGTACTGCCAATTCTGCCCTTGGGACATTTTGGCAGGACTTCTAGCGGAACAGATCCGGCCATGCCAATGCTCCTTTTTGCCCGAACAGCTCATCCACAACGCTACTATCACCAGATGAACTCGGTGAGATGGTAGTATTCAACTTAACTAATCGACAAACATTTTCCAGATTACACACAAGAAGGATACTGCCTGATGAACAAGACACTGTGAATGTCATAAATGTGCAAGGCCGTGTCTGCATTCATGGCCTAGGGCCTAAGAAAGTTGGTACCAGTACGTGTGATATCACACAAACTTTAAACTCTACATCTCCTCTGAAGCTGGTGGCATCCCCCAACACCTATTTCATCTGTGGCACTGCCGCCTACACTTGGCTCCCCATAACTGGTCTGGTACCTGCTATCTGGCCTTCCTCCTTCCACCAACGTATTCCACCCATGGAGGTTAAAACCTGTCAATGAAGGGCGCTCTGCGTCGCTCACGTAGGGGGTCATATCAGCTGAGGATACAGCAGGCCAGGAAACTGGGGAATTCTTTAAAGGTTTCCTTCCTTTCTGAGGCCCCATGGCCAACAGTCGGGCTGTACGAGGGCTGACCAGGGTCCTTGAAGCCGCCATTACAGTAACAGCTGGTGCCCTCTACAACATCACTGCAGAGCTGCAGGCGGACGGCCTCATAACGCTTCAGAACAGAATGGTCTTAGATATCATCCTTGCCGATCGTGGTGGTGTGTGTAAATTGATCGGCTCCAGCTGCTGCACGTACATCCCAGACAACGCACCTACAGTGTACGATGCCGTCCAACGTCCGCATCACGTTTCTTCCAAAATTCACCTGGATGAAGGCAACTGGTCCCTCACAGGCTGGATCCGGGGCCTCCTTGCCCAGTGGGGGTGGAAGATCCTCATCTTCCTTGCCTTGGGAGTAACTGTCCTGGTCTCCGTCTGTTTGTGCTTTCACTGTCTGCCAGTGCTCTGTACAATGTGTGTCCAGACCATCGAGCCTCCACCCTCTAACATTCACAACACCAATATGATGATGATGCTCCAACAAGAAACCAATGGCCTTATGAACATTGACATTTCTTAAAGTACTTGCCACTCAATGGCAAAAGGAGGGTCTGAGGAAAAGTGTTCTTCTGATCGGCATCATTTGTACTGGGACTCCATTGCTTTTTCATTACCATCTCGTGTCAAACACTTCCATATGACCCACCTGGTCGTTTCTGCTGATGCCTGAGGAAAAACTAACTAACACGACAACAGCCATCTTGCAGCCTGCATTTCTGCCCAGGAACTGTCGCACACCCAACCCCCCTGTTCTTTGCAGTTCAACTGAAAGCCACAAGACACTCACACCCTGAGTAAATGATTTGTTTTCCATCTCCTGCTCCCAGCCTGGTAAACATCCTTGATACCGTGATCGGGTTATCTGGACAATGGTCTGACTGCTGGGCCTTGATGTGGGTGATTAAACAATGACTTGAAAGACCGGGCTTTGATCAAGGTGATTGAACAATGACCTGAAAGACTGAGCCTTGATCAAGCCAAGTGAACAATGATTTGTGTACCAAGCCTTGACCAGGTCACCATCTACAAACGTCGCCTGGACCTGGTTATCAACTGCAAACACTGCCCTGATTGAACAATGAACTAACAGCCAAAAGACTGGAATGAAAAAGTATAGAAGGCTTGTAAGCTGCGGAGTAAAGCAAGAGCCTCCTCTGTCTTGTCTCTGACTAGCTTGGGACTCTGTTCCATAGCCCGGGCTATTACATAAATCCTGGTTCCTCCTGCAGACGAAGACTCCTGTGTCTCCTTTTACTAAGTATGGAAGGTATGGAAGGCTCAAAAGACCATTGTTAAATGTAAGCTCAGCATTAATTTTATCATTTATCACCTTACCCCCTATAGCCATTGAAATTGTAGTATTGTCCTGGTTTCCTGCAGTAACATTGTTGCACATTGACTCAAGCAGTACTGACTGAGCTCCAGCATTTGATAATACAATATCGCCGTCATTAGCTTTAGTGTCATCCACATTTACTCCCTGCTTTTCTTGCTTACCGGAAAGTTGTTTGTTCGGTGTGGTATTAGCAAGTTTCTCCAGGTTGCAGGAAGTGGTGGCCGTCGCTGGCACTGGCACCGGCGTCTGCTTCCCAGTAATTGCCGTGGTCCGGGTGTTCCGCGCTGGAGGTTTCATCGCCATCCCAGGGTAACTAATCGCCGTTGTCGGCGAAGAGGAGAGCCGCCGATAGACTCGAAGACCGAACCAGCTGATCGTCGACCAGCCCCTCGTGGACTCAGGGGTCAGACGCGGAAATCGAGCAGAACGGAGGAAGCTCCGCACTCGGCTCTCAATCAGCCGAAGTTGCAGCATCCAGGTAAGCTCCAGTCCGCAGCGCGCAATCCGTTATAAAATGTTTGTAGTATACCAGTAGTATTCCAGGACCCCCGGTTTTCAGTACTTTAGGGTTTTTAATAACACGCAAACACACGCCGCCAGAGCCAGCATCCTGCAGTGTTAAATCCGGTGCAGAGTCGTTTAATTCGCAGTATGCACGGCAGAAACATACTCCTAAGCCCGGATCCGTTCAGTGCTCCTCCACTCTGACGGTGTCAATCCGCCATCTTGGACCATTATTTTAAAGTAAACGAAATTGATCTTAATACTGGCTCAGTTACCGGCTCCCTTGCCCCGACTGTAAACTCAGTAACTAACTCAGTAACTAACATCAGTATAAACCCCACGCAGTCTGAAATTCTTTTTTTGGAAAACCCCTCATCCAATCAAGGGTTGTCTACTATCTTAACCGCTAATTCTGCTGAGATGGAGGTGTTAAGGGCTGAAGGAGGTGATAATATTGATGGAATTGAGACAGATGAGGAGTATGTCGACCTTAATGATCTTGGAACTAACATACCTTCTGGTTTGACTAAAGATAAAACTATTAATATCAAAAAGCTTAGAGGTAAAACTAAGAATAAAACCAAAAAGACTATAAGCAAATCTAATCCAAACACTATGAAAGCAATAGTAGAAAATAGCCCTATCAGACAATGGGTGCAAGCAAAGGGCGGCGTTAAATCAATGGCTATGAGACTCTCAGGGAATAGTCCCAGTGATCTAGGTATTGTAACCAATGATGCAACCACCTCAAATTCTATGATAGACGCATCTGGAGCGATGAGTGTTAACCAACGATCAATCAAAATACCTACTGCTGCTCTGAATGTAGAAAATTCGATGGCTGTGATGGAAATGGAAAGACAGGAATTAACTGACTTTGGTAAAGTAACTTTAGAAGAGTCCACTGTTTCTTTGTTAACAATTTTGCAACCGCCTTCTCTGATATCAACAACATCTATGGGCGATACCCCTACACCATCACTAAATAACAATACTTCAACACAAGACACAGCTTGTACCGTCAGAATAACTAAGGATGGCATTGAATCGGCTTCAATAACAGAACCAATTAAAGAGATTACTTCCGGAGGATCGGATCACCTTTCTATCTCATCAGCAGATTGGACCCTTCAAGGGGTGGTGTCGGCATCTTTTCAGATGATATTACAGCTACTTAATGAACAGAAACAAGAAGCCAAGATCCATTACCAACAAATGAGGGAAGACAATAATAAGACTCAAATCTCTCTGCAGGAGATGTCATGTAAATTGGGTGCTGTCTCCCAAGATGTGGAGGAATTACAGCAAAGAGTGGTTCTTACGGAGGAAAAGACACACCGCTCTGAAATTGCTGTGAATAAACATACCTCTCAATTACGCCAGATGCAAGCTAAGCTTGAGGATTTAGAAAATAGACAACGGAGACAGAACCTACGTGTTTTTGGTATTGCAGAGGGAGCAGAGGGCGCTGACCCTAGGGCTTTTATTACCCAATTATTTCGGAAGGCCTTTCCTGACCTATCAGATTGGGATTGGGACTCCCAGATTCAACGTGCCCATCGGCTACCCTTAGTTCAAAGGAATAAGAGTGCTAATTTTCCTTGCCCAATCTTGATCTGTATAGGTAACTATCTGCTTCGCCAAGCCATTTCAATAAAAGCACGGCCAAATACTCCAGTTACTATTGATTCAGTTATATTTTTTGTTAGATCTGATTTAAGCAAACTCTCCCTGGAACGACGCTGGAAATTGAAACAATTTATTGATCCAATAAAGGAGTTGGGATGCCAAGTTTTTCTTCAAGAGCCAGCAAAACTGAAAGTAATTAAAAATGGCCGGTCTTATTTTTTTTTGGAAGAGCACGAGGTTGAATCTGCTATGGCTACTTGGAGATTGGAAAAATGAACTGGATATTGACTCATGACTAATGCTATGTTTGCTTGACTCTATCCCCCTTTTTTGGTTATACATTCTAACTTACCTATAGATTGGTCTGGCGGGTTTGGCTGGGTAGTAATAGGTTTCATTAGATGTTAACGACTGTAAAAGCACGGCTATCTTGATTATTTTTTTTGAACGTTCGGATCCTAAAAGCGGCTAAAATCCGCTTGCTGGCTGCCAATATAGCGGCAGCCGGATTAAGGGGGGACCTGCAGGTAACTATTGGGTGGGGGGAGGTTGGGGCAGAGTGCGGGGAGGGGAAGGGGAAGATTTACTTTGGGATAAAAAATGCATCAAAAGACACAAAACTACAAAAACAAGAGGAAATATAATGTTGCTTTGATTTGTTGTTTGATTTTTTATAGAGGTCATATAGATAGTGATATATATAATTTGAAATGTATCAAATAAAATGTTTCGTTTGGAACGTGTCGGGTTTAAATAATAGAATAAAGCGGAGTCTTGTATATGAGGAGCTTAAGATGTATAATCCTCAAATCGCGGTCATTACTGAAACTCATATAGCTTATAAAGATAAACATTTGCTTAAGCAATTAGGATATGATATTATAGTTTGCACTGAATTTAATGCTTCAATCCGGGGGGTAGCGATTTTAAAACATAAAGGCTTTAAATGTGAGATACTGAAGACGCTAACTGATAAAGCTGGTAGATGGGCCATTGCACAAATTAAATTGGAAAGTCGAAAATATACAATTTGTGGGGCGTATGCGTCCAATCAAGATGAACCTAAAATTTTTGATCAGATTAATATGGAATTACTTGGATGGGATGGGGAATATATTGTGTTGGGTGATTTTAATTGTATTATGAATTATAATTTGGATACTACTCGGAAAAATTCTTTTCAGAGAATGAGGAAAACTAGAGCTGCAATTCTGGATTTAGCTGCTATTCATCTCTTAAAGGATACTTGGAGATGCTTAAATTCTAAATTAGCCGGCTATACATATTATTCTGCAGCTCATAAGTTATACTCACGTTTAGATATGATTTGGGTCTCAGACTTTATCCTCGGTAACTGCTCAATGGCCATATATCCAAGGGTGACCTCGGATCATAATCCGATTTCCTTAACCTTTGTGTCTGCAATTGAAGAGTTTTCTCCTCGCCTTTTCTCATTTCCAAGATATCTGTTTACTGATTCTGTGTTTATAAATCAACTTAAAGAGCACATAAAAGAATTCATTGACATAAATATACATTCTAGCTTACCGTTGATAGTTTGGGATGCTTGTAAAGCAAGCATACGTGGATTCACTCAGCAATATATTTGGCGACAAAATAAACAACGCCGAAATTTAAATGAGGAAAGGCTTGGAGAAATCCGTGATATTGAACTTCAATTGGCAGAAGCTCTTTCTAATGGGGTATTGAACGTAGATGCACTTAACCTTAAACTAATCGAACTTAAAATTGCATTAAAAGGTCTTCTTAGGGTCAAGAGTATTGGCAAATTAAAAAAATATCAGCTTGATCAATATGAAAGCGGTGAAAAAATTGGCAAACTTCTGGCCTACAAAGTTGCTGAAGACCGTTCCCAGAATACGGTTAAGGAGATCAAATGGGATAATAATCAATTATTCTGTGATTCTAAATCAATATTACAACAATTTTCTTCTTTTTATCATGCTTTATATACACCAGAAAATGCAATTTCGGATGATAGTATTAAGAATTATATAGAGTTAAATATGGTTAAAGCCTTAATGCCGGAACAATCTATACAATTAGCGGTAGATATTACAGCTACAGAAATTAAGGATGCTATTAACTCCCTAGCAACTGGTAAAGCTGTAGGGGAGGATTCTATTCCTTTGGAACTATATAAATGTTGCACTGAGGAACTGATACCATTATTGACCGATGTGATCCACGCTATAGGCAATGGGCAACAAGCTCCCAAAACATGGGGCCTTATTTATGAAGGACTTGCGCCACCGGTGCGTCACTTTTTCCCATGTTAAAAGTGACGTACCGGCGGCGCAAGTCCTTTATAAATAAGGCCCATGGAATTTAACTCAAATTATCTTTTTTTAAAAAAAGGGTAAAACACCACAAGAGAGAATATCTTACAGACCAATCTCGCTTATTAACAGCGATGCTAAAATCTTTACCAAAATATTAGCTAGGAGGCTTGCGCCAGTAATGTCCCAGCTTGTCTCTTTTCAACAACATGGATTTATTCCAAAAAGAGACACTACAGCGCATATTAATACGGCCATCTCTGCTTTTGATGCTGCACGGACTCAATCCACCCCACTCGGGATGATTTTATTGGATGCAGAAAAAGCATTTGACCGAGTGGGGTGGGATTTTTGTGGGCGGCCTTACAAGCATTTGGCATCCAAGGTAAATTTTTGAGATGGATTCAATCGCTTTATGATACTCCTATGGGCAAGGTATCTTATATGGGAAAATGCTCTTCTATGTTTCCAATTAAGAGTGGGGCAAGACAGGGGTGTCCTTTATCACCCCTGCTCTTTGCTTTAAGTATAGAACCCTTTTTAATCGCACTGCAACGCCAGGCTTTAATTTGTCCTTTTTTCAATGGCTTAAATAAACTTGATATCACTGTGTATGCGGATGATGTTGCAGTTTTTTCTTCGGATGCCCCTCAAGCAATGAAAGGTATTTTAACAGAAGCAGGTAAATATGGTTCAGTTTCTGGTTATAGACTTAACACTACCAAAACTCAAATTGTTATGAATTATCACTCGCCTACCCCCATCCCAGGCATATGCGGTGCTGCAACCTATTTGGGTGTCAAAATCTCTTCGAATATATTGATTCTATTCTAGCATTAAAATATGAATCATTGTTAAAATAGACTGCTATGCAATTAAAGAAATGGCATAAATTGCCCCTCAGGATTATTGGCCGAATAAATTTAATTATTTTGAAAATTCTGCTTAAATACTTATATTTATTTCAAACGATTCCCCTACGGGTCAATAATTCTTATTTTCTAAGATTAGAGGGGAATATTAGCAGTTTTATATGGGGGTATAAAAAATCCCGGCGTGCTGTTTCTTTACTTAAATTCCCTTTCAATCAAGGTGGATTGGCTCTTCCGGACTTTAAGCTTTATTATTGGTCGGCTTTTTTGATTTGTCTTCGTAGTTTAATAGTTAGTGATAAGTGCTTCTATTTTCATACGTTTTTACTTGGACAGGATGTGTTTCTTTACAGGCTAAACGACCCTAACTATTTTAAAAGGGTAAAATTCAAGACGGTACGAGATACCGTCAATATCTGGCGATCCATTTTGGCTAAGTGTAATGTTTCTCATCTACACTGTAAAAGTCCTTTGTGGGGCAATCCGGGATTTCCTTCAAATTTTCATGATACATCCTGCCTAATATTCTCAGATTCTGGCATTAGATTCTTGGGAGATGTATATGATCATCAGGGATTTATGGCACTGGAAAAAATGATTTAAAAAAGGGGGTGGTGATGGACAGAGTATCTGAATTAATCAGAACACTCCTACCCAGTCAACAGATCAGGGCTTGATCCATCACCGTTTTTTAGCTCACTGCACCATCCCAGTTCAGAACCTGGCTACATGCAAATTAGTCTGTCCCTGGCCCAGTGCATCGTGGGAACAGGGCAGACCAAACTACCAAGCCAATTCTTTACTGGAAAGGAAACAAGCTTCCGGGGACCGGTTTCTGGCATTACAGCCGTCTTCGGCCCGACTTGCTTGAATCCTGATGGTGCAGTGAGCAAGGGACTCACATCTGAGCATACCCTTCCACACTTATGGTGGCCAAAATAATTTCAAAAAGGGGGTGGTGATGGACAGAGTATCTGAATTAATCATAACACTCCTACCCAGTCAACAGATCAGGGCTTGATCCATCACCGTTTTTTAGCTCACTGCACCATCCCAGTTCAGAACCTGGCTACATGCAA
The DNA here is from genome assembly GCF_964261635.1 of Lissotriton helveticus. Taxonomy (NCBI): domain Eukaryota; kingdom Metazoa; phylum Chordata; class Amphibia; order Caudata; family Salamandridae; genus Lissotriton; species Lissotriton helveticus. The sequence continues at coordinate 1,719,429,309 of NC_136057.1, forward strand.
ATTAGTCTGTCCCTGGCCCAGTGCATCATGGGAACAGGGCAGACCAAACTACCAAGCCAATTCTTTACTGGAAAGGAAACAAGCTTCCGGGGACCGGTTTCTGGCATTACAGCCGTCTTTGGCCCGGCTTGCTTGAATCCTGATGGTGCAGTGAGAAAGGGGCTCACATCTGAGCATACCCTTCCAAACTTATGGTGGCCAAAATTATTTCAAAAAGGGGGTGGTGATGGACAGAGTATCTGAATTAATCAGAACACTCCTACCCAGTCAACAGATCAGGGCTTGATCCATCACCGTTTTTTAGCTCACAGCACCATCCCAGTTCAGAACCTGGCTACATGCAAATTAGTCTGTCTCTGGCCCAGTGCATCATGGGAACAGGGCAGACCAAACTACCAAGCCAATTCTTTACTGGAAAGGAAACAAGCTTCCGGGGACCGGTTTCTGGCATTACAGCCGTCTTCGGCCCGGCTTGCATGAATCCTGATGGTGCAGTGAGCAAGGGTCTCGCATCTGAGCATACCCTTCCACACTTATGGTGGCCAAAATAATTTCAAAAAGGGGGTGGTGATGGACAGAGTATCTGAATTAATCAGAACACTCCTACCCAGTCAACAGATCAGGGCTTGATCCATCACCGTTTTTAGCTCACTGCACCATCCCAGTTCAGAACCTGGCTACATGCAAATTAGTCTGTCCCTGGCCCAGTGCATCATGGGAATAGGGCAGACCAAACTACCAAGCCAATTCTTTACTGGAAAGGAAACAAGCTTCTGGGGACCGGTTTCTGGCATTACAGCCGTCTTCGGCCCGGCTTGCTTGAATCCTGATGGTGCAGTGAGCAAGGGACTCACATCTGAGCATACCCTTCCACACTTATGGTGGCCAAAATATTTTCAAAAAGGGGGTGGTGATGGACAGAGTATCTGAATTAATCAGAACACTCCTACCCAGTCAACAGATCAGGGCTTGATCCATCACCGTTTTTAGCTCACTGCACCATCCCAGTTCAGAACCTGGCTACATGCAAATTAGTCTGTCCCTGGCCCAGTGCATCATGGGAACAGGGCAGACCAAATTACCAAGCCAATTCTTTACTGGAAAGGAAACAAGCTTCCGGGGACCGGTTTCTGGCATTACAGCCGTCTTCGGCCCGGCTTGCTTGAATCCTGATGGTGCAGTGAGCAAGGGACTCATATCTGAGCATACCCTTCCACACTTATGGTGGCCAAAATAATTTCAAAAAGGGGGTGGTGATGGACAGAGTATCTGAATTAATCAGAACACTCCTACCCAGTCAACAGATCAGGGCTTGATCCATCACCGTTTTTTAGCTCACTGCACCATCCCAGTTCAGAACCTGGCTACATGCAAATTAGTCTGTCCCTGGCCCAGTGCATCATGGGAACAGGGCAGACCAAACTACCAAGCCAATTCTTTACTGGAAAGGAAACAAGCTTCCGGGGACCGGTTTCTGGCATTACAGCCGTCTTCGGCCCGGCTTGCTTGAATCCTGATGGTGCAGTGAGCAAGGGACTCACATCTGAGCATACCCATCCACACTTATGGCGGCCAAAATAATTTCAAAAAGGGGGTGGTGATGGACAGAGTATCTGAATTAATCAGAACACTCCTACCCAGTCAACAGATCAGGGCTTGATCCATCACCGTTTTTTAGCTCACTGCACCATCCCAGTTCAGAACCTGGCTACATGCAAATTAGTCTGTCCCTGGCCCAGTGCATCATGGGAACAGGGCAGACCAAACTACCAAGCCAATTCTTTACTGGAAAGGAAACAAGCTTCTGGGGACCGGTTTCCGGCATTTCAGCCGTCTTCGGCCCGGCTTGCTTGAATCCTGATGGTGCAGTGAGCAAGAGACTCACATCTGAGCATACCCTTCCACACTTATGGTGGCCAAAATAATTTCAAAAAGGGGGTGGTGATGGACAGAGTATCTGAATTAATCAGAACACTCCTACCCAGTCAACAGATCAGGGCTTGATCCATCACCGTTTTTTAGCTCACTGCACCATCCCAGTTCAGAACCTGGCTACATGCAAATTAGTCTGTCCCTGGCCCAGTGCATCATGGGAACAGGGCAGACCAAACTACCAAGCCAATTCTTTACTGGAAAGGAAACAAGCTTCCGGGGACCGGTTTCTGGCATTACAGCGTCTTCGGCCCGGCTTGCTTGAATCCTGATGGTGCAGTGAGCAAGGGACTCACATCTGAGCATACCCTTCCACACTCAAGGTGGCCAAAATAATTTCAAAAAGGGAGTGGTGATGGACAGAGTATCTGAATTAATCAGGAAACTCCTACCCAGTCAACAGATCAGGGCTTGATCCATCACCATTTTTTAGCTCACTGCACCATCCCAGTTCAGAACCTGGCTACATGCAAATTAGTCTGTCCCTGGCCCAGTGCATCATGGGAACAGGGCAGACCAAACTACCAAGCCAATTCTTTACTGGAGAGGAAACAAGCTTCCGGGGACCGGTTTCTGGCATTACAGCCGTCTTCGGCCCGGCTTGCTTGAATCCTGATGGTGCAGTGAGCAAGGGACTCACATCTGAGCATACCCTTCCACACTTATGGTGGCCAAAATAATTTCAAAAAGGGGGTGGTGATGGACAGAGTATCTGAATTAATCAGAACACTCCTACCCAGTCAACAGATCAGGGCTTGATCCATCACCGTTTTTTAGCTCACTGCACCATCCCAGTTCTGAACCTGGCTACATGCAAATTAGTCTGTCCCTGGCCCAGTGCATCATGGGAACAGGGCAGACCAAACTGCCAAGCCAATTCTTTACTGGAAAGGAAACAAGCTTCCGGGGACCGGTTTCCGGCATTACAGCCGTCTTCGGCCCGGCTTGCTTGAATCCTGATGGTGCAGTGAGCAAGGGACTCACATCTGAGCATACCCTTCCACACTTATGTTGGCCAAAATAATTTCAAAAAGGGGGTGGTGATGGACAGAGTATCTGAATTAATCAGAACACTCCTACCCAGTCAACAGATCAGGGCTTGATCCATCACCGTTTTTTAGCTCACTGCACCATCCCAGTTCAGAACCTGGCTACATGCAAATTAGTCTGTCCCTGGCCCAGTGCATCATGGGAACAGGGCAGACCAAACTACCAAGCCAATTCTTTACTGGAAAGGAAACAAGCTTCCGGAGCCACCATGAGTGTGGAAGGGTATGCTCAGACATGAGTCCCTTGCTCATTGCACCATCAGGATTCAAGCAAGCCGGGCCGAAGACGGCTGTAATGCCAGAAACCGGTCCCCGGAAGCTTGTTTCCTTTCCAGTGAAGAATTGGCTTGGTAGTTTGGTCTGCCCTGTTCCCATGATGCACTGGGCCAGGGACAGACTAATTTGCATATAGCCAGGTTCTGAACTGGGATGGTGCAGTGAGCTAAAAAACGGTGATGGATCAATCCCTGATCTGTTGACTGGGTAGGAGTGTCCTGATTCACTCAGATACTCTGTCCATCACCACCCCCTTTTTGTAATTATTTTGACCAACATGAATGTGGAAGGGTATGCTCAGACATGAGTCCCTTGCTCATTGCACCATCAGGATTCAAGCAAGCCGGGCCGAAGAAGGCTGTAATGCCAGAAACCGGTCCCCGGAAGCTTGTTTCCTTTCCAGTGAAGAATTTGCTTGGTAGTTTGGTCTGCCCTGTTCCCATGATGCACTGGGCCAGGGGCAGACTAATTTGCATATTGCCAGGTTCTGAACTGGGATGGTGCAGTGAGCTAAAAAACGGTGATGGATCAAGCCCTGATCTGTTGACTGGGTAGGAGTGTTCTGATTAACTCAGATACTCTGTCCATCACCACCCCCTTTTTGTAATTATTTTGGCCACCATGAGTGTGGAAGGGTATGCTCAGACATGAGTTCCTTGCTCATTGCACCATCAGGATTCAAGCAAGCCGGGCCGAAGACGGCTGTAATGCCAGAAACCCGTCCCCGGAAGCTTGTTTCCTTTCCAGTGAAGAATTGGCTTGTTAGTTTGGTCTGCCCTGTTCCCATGATGCACTGGGCCAGGGACAGACTAATTTGCATATAGCCAGGTTCTGAACTGGGATGGTGCAGTGAGCTAAAAAATGGTGATGGATCAAGCCCTGATCTGTTGACTGGGTAGGAGTGTTCTGATTAACTCAGATACTCTGTCCATCACCACCCCCTTTTTGTAATTATTTTGGCCACCATGAGTGTGGAAGGGTATGCTCAGACATGAGTCCCTTGCTCATTGCACCATCAGGATTCAAGCAAGCCGGGCCGAAGACGGCTGTAATGCCAGAAACTGGTCCCCGGAAGCTTGTTTCCTTTCCAGTGAAGAATTGGCTTGGTAGTTTGGTCTGCCCTGTTCCCATGATGCACTGGGCCAGGGACAGACTAATTTGCATATAGCCAGGTTCTGAACTGGGATGGTGCAGTGAGCTAAAAAACGGTGATGGATCAAGCCCTGATCTGTTGACTGGGTAGGAGTGTTCTGATTAACCCAGATACTCTGTCCATCACCACCCCCTTTCTGTAATTATTTTGGCCACCATGAGTGTGGAAGGGTATGCTCAGACATGAGTCCCTTGCTCATTGCACCATCAGGATTCAAGCAAGCCGGGCCGAAGACGGCTGTAATGCCAGAAACCGGTCCCCAGAAGCTTGTTTCCTTTCCAGTGAAGAATTGGCTTGGTAGTTTGGGCTGCCCTGTTCCCATGATGCACTGGGCCAGGGACAGACTAATTTGCATATAGCCAGGTTCTGAACTGGGATGGTGCAGTGAGCTAAAAAACGGTGATGGATCAAGCCCTGATCTGTTGACTGGGTAGGAGTGTTCTGATTAACTCAGATACTCTGTCCATCACCACCCCCTTTTGTAATTATTTTGGCCACCATGAGTGTGGAAGGGTATGCTCAGACATGAGTCCCTTGCTCATTGCACCATCAGGATTCAAGCAAGCCAGGCCGAAGACGGCTGTAATGCCAGAAACCGGTCCCCGGAAGCTTGTTTCCTTTCCAGTGAAGAATTGGCTTGGTAGTTTGGTCTGCCCTGTTCCCATGATGCACTGGGCCAGGGACAGACTAATTTGCATATAGCCAGGTTCTGAACTGGGATGGTGCAGTGAGCTAAAAAAACGGTGATGGATCAAGCCCTGATCTGTTGACTGGGTAGGAGTGTTCTGATTAACTCAGATACTCTGTCCATCACCACCCCCTTTTTGTAATTATTTTGGCCACCATGAGTGTGGAAGGGTATGCTCAGACATGAGTCCCTTGCTCATTGCACCATCAGGATTCAAGCAAGCCGGGCCGAAGACAGCTGTAATGCCAGAAACCGGTCCCCGGAAGCTTGTTTCCTTTCCAGTGAAGAATTGGCTTGGTAGTTTGGTCTGCCCTGTTCCGATGATGCACTGGGCCAGGGACAGACTAATTTGCATATAGCCAGGTTCTGAACTGGGATGGTGCAGTGAGCTAAAAAACGGTGATGGATCAAGCCCTGATCTGTTGACTGGGTAGGAGTGTTCTGATTAACTCAGATACTCTGTCCATCACCACCCCCTTTTTGTAATTATTTTGGCCACCATGAGTGTGGAAGGGTATGCTCACACATGAGTCCCTTGCTCATTGCATCATCAGGATTCAAGCAAGCCGGGCCGAAGACGGCTGTAATGGCAGAAACCGGTCCCCGGAAGCTTGTTTCCTTTCCAGTGAAGAATTGGCTTGGTAGTTTGGTCTGCCCTGTTCCCATGATGCACTGGGCCAGGGACAGACTAATTTGCATATAGCCAGGTTCTGAACTGGGATGGTGCAGTGAGCTAAAAACGGAGATGGATCAAGCCCTGATCTTTTGATTGGGTAGGAGTGTTCTGATTAACTCCGATACTCTGTCCATCACCACCCCCTTTTTGTAATTATACTGGAAAAAATGAAGCAACGTTATAATTTACCTGAATTGGCTAGGTTTAAATACTATCAGATTAGAGACTATCTAGTGAAGAAATTAGAACTTACTATGGTATTAGATTCTACGCTATGGGACTGTATCTATAGAGAAGTAGACAAATCTATGATTAGCATGGGATATAAGATTCTTTCTGGCTTTAACACTAATGATATCGTTAAATTAACTGAGAAATGGAATAGAAAATTGGCCTTGAGTGTACCATCTGATCTCATTACTTCATCTCTTAAAAGCTTAAATGTGTCAGTTCAATCCTCTAGTCTAAAACTGCAAATGTTTAAAACTGTATGTCAATTATACCATACTCCTGAGAGAATTCTTAAATGGACAACAAATAATAATTTTGGTGATCGTACGAAATGTCCTAAATGTGATCTGAGTGGTGCTGATATTGTCCACATGTTTTTTTCTTGCCCTCATCTTAGTGAATATTGGGATGGAATAATTAAGATGGTTTCTGATAGACTTGCTCAAACTATCTTATTATCACCCATTGATGTGTTGGTGGGTATTTGTGGGGGTATTAGTGCATTCAGGGATCTGTTGAATATTTTAGTCACCTGTGCAAGACTTACTATTGCTAGAGCTTGGATTCAAAAAATCCACCTATGGTTATGGAATGGTGGAGCCTAGTTAAGGAAACATATAATATAGAGATTGCACTTGCTGCTTCAAGGGGTATACAGGCTAAACTAAAAGTTGACAGAATCTGGGGTTTGTGTATGTCTCAATAACAGTATCAGTCATTTTCTGAAACGTCCTTCTTTGGTTATGATCCTTTTTTTCTTTCCGTAGGACCTCTCTTTTGTTTATGACTTATGGAATAGTTAATGGAATATCTAATGTTTACTTATTGCTGTTACAGATATCGATTGATTTTGTGAATGATGGCTTTTTTCCTTTCATGTGTCCATTTGATGCAAATAAAGATATAAAAAAAAAAAAAAAAGGAAGGTATGGAAGGCTTGGGCGGTTCCCACGCCACCGAGACCCAGTAAGTGGTTTTTACCGGTTCTTCAAATGGCGCCCGAACAGGTACTCCACGAGCACGAAGGTCAGGCCCGGTGGATGTGAGGGGGTGCACGGAGAGACTCCGAAGGAGGTACCCTACCTGAGGGATTCTGGCAATCCGGTAAGCCGAACGAGTCGCCCGCTGTTCCTCCCCACCCGGTCTGGGCCACTTAACCGCGTTCTCGCTGTAGTCCCCTACCAAATAATTTCTGGAGCAGGACACAGCCCTACGTCTGCAGAAGAGAACTACCCCTGTAAGGTAAGGGTGGACTGATCACCCACCAAGTCCGTATGATTCTGTTATTGACTTTCGCAAAAGCCAAACTGTTATTGATTTTTGCCAAAACCAAGCAAGCAAGTTGAGTTTTTAAAAACCCGCTGGTGTCTGTTCTGTATGATTCTGCTGTTATTGACTTTTGTAAAAGCCAAGCAAGCAAGGTGATTAAAAAAAAAACGCTGGTGTCTGTTACCCAGTTTTTTTAAGCATGCCAGTCAGTAGTAAGTTCAAGAGATTATGGTGTTGTATGTGTACCCAGGACTCCCAGCTGGAGGCGGCCTGTCCGCCTCCTCCAGAAGGGACCCCTGGCCATAGGATTTATGTTAAACATGGCCCTTCTGCCATAACGTTTTCCTCATTCTGGGTAAAATGTACGAAACAAAGTAATGCGGAATTACAGTGGCCACTTTATGGCTCCTTTAATTCACAAGTTCTCGCCAACTTAGAGGAACAATTAATGAAAAGAAAAACGCGCCGGTCTATGTTTGAATCTGCCCGATTTTGGAGGAAATAGATAGAGCAGAGAGCTAGAATGCAGAAGGCTCAAGAAAGAAAACAGGAACGTATGTCAATGGCCGACCACGCCAGAGAAAATTTACAAAATCAGATGACAAAGTCAGTAGAAATAGTCGATAGGGAACTTGGGGCCTGGGTACAAAATTGTTATCCAGCTTGTGAGGAGAAAGGAAAGGGCCATATGGAAGGGGGAGAAGAAGATGATTCTTTGCTTGATACCATGCTAGAAAGCCCTCCTGCATATGCCCCAATGTACCCTGCCCTGACACCTCACACCCCACATGCCCCCCAGCCACAGCCCACTCCTGCCCCCACTGCCCCTCTTACTGTTCTCCCTGTCACACCATCCCTTCCAATTTTTCCTATGACACCGACCACGCCCACTAACCCTGTCCCCGCTGCGGGAATGACAACACAACAAGTGTCCGTCCGCCCAACCCCTGCGGCTTTACCCCTACACGCCTTTTTCCTGCTACCCCTTGGTCTACAGTTAAGCAGGATTTATATAAATTGTTGAGTTCCCCCCGACTGGCCTCCTTGCGCTCTGCAGTCAGCTTTTCGTCCCTTCGAGAAAATGACCTACAGAGGCAACAGTGTTAATGTTGAATAAATAACGGGAATATTTATGCCTTTAAGGAAATATGGTCCACCTTTTCCCAGTGGCCGATTATGGAACAGACCACCTGGGCTGAATACAGGTGTACCCTGGTCATGCAAAGATTTGAAAATGCGCTTATGCAGATACCCACAGGATTAATGGACCTTAGGTCGCAAGTAAAAAGAGGCGATGTTCAGGGAGAGGGGATGTTTGGTGCTATGTCTGCTTTAATGGCTTACCGTGATATGACCGCTTTTCCCAACACCCCTCTAGAAAAAGCTATGCCAATGAGAGAGGCTGCCCCTGTCTTTGTTAACACACTTACCGATGCCCAAAATAATGGCCGAGGGGCTATTGAGGCACACTGGCGCAGGCTTTGGGTTCATGTTCCTTGGAAAAGGTCAGAAGTAATGCAGTAAAAAAGGACAATTACCAGATCCCTGGAAGAATCCGGCTGCCTTTTACAGAGAATCAGGTCGGATTATATTTGCAGGTACTCTCGTTCTTGAGGATATAGATTTACTCTTTGGTACAGTTGTCCGCACTGAAATTTGGGACACAATTCGACATACTGACCATGAAGTAGCGTTGGGAGGTAAATGGGCTTTCCTAGAGGCTATGGAAGAAGCAAGGGTAGGAGGGACTAAACCAGAAGCTGCCATCCTGACTTTGCCCGGTAAAATAATAACGTTTATGAAAACACTTTTGCCGGAAACTGTCATTAACTGGGATAAAATAAACGTGGAACATCCTTTACAACGCAACTTTTACAACGAAGTGCCTTTACGACGCAACCATTACCACGCAAATTTTACAACGAATTGCGCTGGGGGGCGCTCTAGGATAGGGAATAGTTTCTAACACCTTCCCTACTATCCACGGGGACTGGAGTTGGAATAGTAATTTATTTATTTATTTATTTTTTTTGAAAAACCTTTATTCAGCAAAAGTATGGAAATACAGATTCTCGCCTACAACCCTTCGGGCCGGCCAGGAAAACATCACAAAATATAGCATAGTACACAGCTCATCAGCCGACAACCAGGGGTCCGGCAGCCATGGGAGAAAAATCGTTAAGGTCCAAACGACAGGATACGAGCGGTTTCATTTTATAACATTTAAACAACAAAAGAAACAAGGCTGCACTCCGATCAGCATGGTCGTTCCGTGTGTGGCAGGAAGAAGCGGTCAGGAAACAACATGGTAAACAGGAGATGGATCAGGACAGAAAAAAGAAAGGGAGGGAGGGACAGGTCGGGAGCCAGAGCCAGAGAAAATATCGAGAGATCTGTACAGGTAAGAGCCGAAGCGCACAGTCAAGGAAAACAAGGAATATCAGGGGGATCTACGAAGGGGGGTTCACAAATGTCCCCACGGAAAGCATTCCACTGGTTCCATATCCTACCCCATTTTCGGGGCCTACCACGGGAAATGTAGACAATTTTCTCTCTGAACATGCACCAGTCCATGTTATCTTCCCACCCGGAGACCAAGGGAGCCCTCGGAGACCCCCATAACTGCGCAATGTCCCTCTTTGCGATCATGTAGCCTGGAGTAACCCATTGAGTCTGAGCAACATTACAGTCGGTCGGTTCCCATACATTCAATAGACAGCGCCTAGGTTCAGGCAACAGCCGAACACTCGTGACTTCAGTCATCACTTCATGCACTCCCCTCCAGAAGGACTCAACCACCGGGCACTCCCACACAATATGGAGGAAAGTAGCAAGCATACCACAACCCCGCCGACACAGTCCATCATCAGAAAAACCCATACGCAACAGCCGGGGACCAGTGACATAGACTCGGTGCAGGACTTTCAGCTGAACAAGTCGCAAGCGCGCCGGAATCGCGACCTCTTTAGGAGAGGACACCGCAGCCTGCCAGTCCTCATCGTCGAGCTCCAGCCCATCGGCAGTCCAGGCACCACGCAACTGGACAAGCAAGTCAGACCGAACATTAATACGTTTTTTGTAAATAAGAGAAATAGTGCTGTCTGGAACATGACCGTCCAGTACCCTATCCTCCAGGGGGGAACTCTCCGGAATATCAGAAACAGTCGGAAAAACCGACCCGACGGCATGGCGAACCTGAAGATAACGAAAAAATTCCAAGTCATGTAGACCATATTCTAGCTGAAGTTCCGCGAAGGTCTTCACTCTATCCTTAACCCAAAGATCGCCCAATTTACTAATCCCAATGAGGTCCCACCTGTCGAACCCCTTTGACGTCCATAGTTCACCCAGCCTCTCCGCAGCAAATAAAGGGGTCGCCCTGGTAAGCCTATCTGTCCACCCGGTAGCCGCAGTCGCGCTGCTCCAAACCCGCACCGCCACTGCCGTGGGGCCCGTCAAATTCCTCCTAGCACTCCTAGAATAAAATGCCCTGTAGTAATCCCCCCCAGGTAAGAGCCAACGGTCCATTTCAAAAGCCGGGTTCAGGACAGGACCATACATAGCATGGTTCACGGCACTCAACTGGGACGCCCAATAATAACGTCGTACGTCAGGTAAAGCAATACCCCCGTCGTACCAGGGTAGCGTGAGTTTAGCCAATGCTATACGGGGCCGACCAGCCCACACCAGCTTTCTCTGTAGGCACTCTATTTCACGAAAATAGGTAGCCGGCACCAAATCTAGCGTGTTTTGTATGGCATACAGGAACCGGGGGAGGGACATCATTTTGAACAGCGCCGCGCGGCCCAAGGGGGAGAGGGGCAAAGCGCACCACGCCGCAACGTCTGACCGGAGCCGAGCGAGCGGAGGCAGCAAGTTACGATCATAACGCAGCACAGGGTCAAGTGAAATATAAATCCCCAAATATTTAAAACCATCAGTGCAAACCGGGATCGGACAGATTCGGGGCAGAAAAAGAGGGTCGCTAGTAAGTGGGAAGATACAGGATTTAGACCAATTGATAACCAACCCAGAGTTGCGGCCAAAAGAGCGCAGTACGTCAATGAGAACTCCCAGCGATTTGCGGGGGGACGTCAGGTATAACAGGATGTCATCAGCATATAAAGAGACTCGGTCTTCAAAATCCGGAGCCCAGCGTATACCTTTCAGAGAGGGTTCCCACTGAAGCCAGGCGGCCAGCGGTTCAAGCGCAAGCGCAAACAACAACGGCGACAAAGGACAACCCTGCCTTGTGCCACGCCCGAGGGCGAAGGGCGCCGAGGCTCTGCCATTGACTACCACCTGCGCAAGCGGCTGTTCATACAGGAGTTTAACCCAAGCGATGAAGTTAGGGCCAAAACCGAACTTGGCAAGGGCGGCCCACAAATACGGCCACTCAACCGTGTCAAAGGCCATCGAAGCATCGAGAGAAACCAAGATGGCCGGCTCACGAAGAGATCCCGCCCTCGCGACGACACCATGTAGACGGCGAAGATTAAGAGCAGTATTGCGCTGGGGGATAAAACCGGACTGATCCGGGTGAACCAGTCCGCTGATCACCGTGACCAGTCGATTTGCCAGTATTTTCGCCAATATCTTAGGTTCAGCGTTCAGAAGGGAGATTGGACGATATGATGAGCAACGCTCGCTGGGCTTACCATCTTTATGAATGACCATGATGGAAGCCAGCCGCTGGTCCCTGGGAAGAGAGCCAAGATCTCGCGAGGCCGCAAACATACGCAGCAAATACGGCGCCATTTTGTCCGGACACAGTTTATACAACTCAACCGGTATACCATTCGGGCCCGAAGCCTTCCCCGAACGAAGGGAGCGAATGGCAAGCGCAACCTCATCGGCGGAAAAATCAGCCTCCATGAGCACCCCGTCCGACTCTGAGAGACTAGGCAGCGCAAGGTCGCGAAGTAACAAGCACGAGTCCTCCTCAGGGAGGCCCGAAACCAGGGCATATACGACCCGAAAATGCTGAGCAAACACCTCAACTATCTCCACCGGGTCCACGACTCGCACTCCATCATCTCTCTCAATCACCGGCACCACACGATTCAATCTGTCTCTCCTGTCCAGCCACGCAAGCAATTTCCCGGCCTTATCACCCACATCATAAAGTCACCCTTGCTGAATGCGATGCATCGCCTCAGCAGCGGCAGTCACAAGCGCCCTGTACTCAGTTTGCTTAAGAGCCAAAACATGCAGAATCTCAGGCGTCACTCCAGCCTCCAATCGCCCCTCAAGCACCGCAATCTCAGATTCCAAACTCACCACCTCCTCTTGGGTGCGCCGCTTCTCATCGGCCACAAGGGACAAGGTCTGACCTCGGATCACCGTCTTATAAGCCTCCCACAATGATACCGGGGAGGAGACAGATCCCTCATTTTCTGCAAAGTAATAGTCCACACATTTGACCACTTCGGATCTGAGTCTAGGGTTCTGGAAATGCCACGGATTGATCGGGGCGATGCGGCCCCCGGTCCCCAAACAAACGTCTAAGTGAAACCATATCGGGGAATGGTCCGAGATCCCCCTAGCCAAATGTCTAATTTCACGCACCGAGGTCAACTGCACCATAGGCACGACAATATAATCAAGTCGTGAGAGACTCCCATGAGCCCCGGAATGAAAGGTATACTGTAGTTGGCCCGGGTGCAGCTGCCTCCAACAATCGGCCAGCCCAAAGGCATCAAGAAAGTTCCCCAACCATAACTGCGATGCAGGGAGGAGCCGGGGGGGGCTACGATCACTCTCACCATCTGCCACCGAATTGAAATCGCCACCCAGCACAAGCGAGCCTTCGGGCAGGCCCAGAATGACCTCGCCCAAGTCAGCGAATGTGGTAGACTGCAGCCCAGGCGGAACATAAATAGACAATATGGAGATCAATTTCCCCTCCCACCTCCCGGTAATGCCAGCATAGCGGCCCCTATCATCCAACAGTGTGGTGTCCACCTCCAAGGGAAGGGAATTCCTGACCAGGATACCAGCCCCCCTCGATCCCGAGGTGAAGCCGGAGTGCGCCACCAAACGGTAGCCTCTCCTGTGCAGAGCGTGGCATGTGTTGCCCACCAAATGGGTCTCCTGAAGCAGAACCACATCCGGGGAGCACCTCTTCAAGTATTGCAGCACTATCCCACGTTTTATCCTGTCCCCAAGACCATTAACATTCCAGCTCAAAACCCTAAGCCCCCTACCCCCCATCCCTGAAGCAGACCGACCGCACTCCCCACCTCGAAACAGGCAAGCGAAAGCAAGTAAAAAACAGAGCACAGCCTCGAAACAAACAAGAAGAAAAAAGCCCCCCCCACCCCCAAGGAACCCAACAGTGTGGAACCCCCCACCCTGCACCCCTGCGGTAGACCCAAAAGCCACCCCAACTTGCAGTGTGCCTGTCGCCCCATTAAACTAACCTACAGAAAGAGAGAAAGAAATCCCCAGAGGAGGAAGACCCCTCAGACCCCCCCCCATGCCCCCGGGCAGACACATAATACTCAAAACACAGTCCGGCAGCCCCTGTGATGTAATCCGGCTCGCCAACGTAGACTCACTGCTCCTGGTCCTCCACGCCTCCCTCGGCCCCACTCGAATCTTTCGGGTCCTCGGTGCGCTCCGGTAAAGTGTCCAACCAGTCACTCACCACCTCAGGGCGGTCAAAGAAAAAGGCACGCTCAGCATGTTCAATCCTCAGGCGGGCCGGGAAAAGCATGGCATATTTCAGACCCAGGTCCCTGAGGCGCCGCTTCACGCCCGTAAAGCCCATCCTCTGTTTCTGGACAGCTTGCGTGAAGTCTGGATAGAAACTTATGGAAGCGTTCTCAAATTTAATGGGCCCAGTGGTTCGCGATGCTTGCAGGATAGCGTCTCTATCGCGAAAGTTAAACAGTCTAGCTATAATAGGCCGTGGAGCGGAACCCAGCTTCGGCTTGCCTCCCGGAACACGATGGGCCCTTTCGACCGCAAAAAATTTACTGAGGCCCTTCGCCGCCAGATGTTTCAAAACAAGGTCCTCCACCAGGACATCGACAGGCATATCGGCAGAAGTCTCCGGGACACCAACGATGCGGACGTTGTTGCGCCTGGCCCGGCCCTCAAAATCCTCCAACCGATTGGCAAACTGGTCACAAGTGGTCCGGAGATTACGGACTGTGGTCTGGAGGTCCGAGACATCCGTGATCAGACTGGCGGTCTTAAGATCAAGAGAATTGACACGCTCGTTCGTTTTCCCAAGGTCCGCTCTGATGAGAGAAACGTCAACCGCCACCGTGTCTATTTTAGCAGCCAGGGTTTCATACTGTTGGCCCATGCTAGATTGAATACTCGCAATGGCGCCCATCACGTCCTTCAGTGTAGGCTCCACGTCATCTGGAGCACCGTCCCCAGCTTCCTCCAGGGCACCACTCGATCCGCCCGGGGAGCCCTTAGGTCGAGTAAAGCGATCAATAGTCTGAGATTGGGTGGCCCCCCCTCGGGACGAACCTCGTGCGCCGCGTCTCTCGACCACTGTCCTGCCCGTCATGGCCGGGGAGAAACTCCAACTGGAATTGCAGAACTCAGACAAAACAAACTCCGTCGTGGCAGGCGCCAAAGTGCGAGTGAATAGGGGCACAGCACAAGCACCAGGCGGGCTGTAGCAGAGTAAGAACTCCAATCGGGAAGTGGGCTGGCACGAGGAGCAGAAACGAAACCGAAAGTACACCAGGGGCAGAGGGCGTGGCCCACCAGCCGTTGTTGTTCGATCGCCACCTGGGTACCTCGGGGACTTGAGCCCCCGGTTGGCATATGTGGTAGGCCGCAAAGTTCAGGGCGCAGTAAGTTCAGCGTACGACGGCCAAAACAAGTCACAAAAAGAACGCTGGCATCAGCAGGGCGTCGATAAAAAATATCCGTCGTCGGAATCAGGATAGATGACAGGATAGTCGCCGGAGGTGGAAGGGGTCCCGGGAGCTCTTAGCTCACGCGTCCATCTTGGAATCGCGCGAAGCTCCTCCTCCTGGAATAGTAAATTAAACTATTCACTATCCAGCGCCCCCCCCAACGCAAGTCGTTGTAACGACTTGCTTTGTAAAACTTGCGTCGTAAAGGCATGCGTTGTAATAGCATGCGTTGTAACATCATACATCCAAAATAAACGCCTGTAGGCAGCGAAAAGATGAGAATGTGGCTGACTTCTTTACCCGTTTTGAGACAGAATACAAGGGACATAGTGGTTTGGATCCCCAGACCCCAGGTTCTGGCCCAGTATTTGTCGATAAGTTTGTCAGCAACTTGCTTCCTGAGATCTCCGCCAGGCTTAGGAAAGTTGAAAGTACGTGGTCTGCCCAAACCATGACTGGTATCTTGGCTATGGCACAATATCACGACAATAGGGAGAATGAAGATAGAGACAAGGAAAGTAAGAAGGTTAGGGATCTTAAGACTAAGGCACTTCTGCAGCAGGCTTACCCTCCCCGATGTCTCGATGCCCGTGGGAATTTCAGACCTCAACCCCAACTCCCTCCGAGGGCTCGCCAGTCTACCCCCTCCAGCCCTCCAAACAGATCAGTGTGCTTATTTTAAGGGGTACGGCCATTGGATAGATGAGTGTCCTGTGTTAGCTGAAAACATCCGATCAGGGAAGACTCGGCCTTGCGCTCCCAGGGAGGGGAGGCCGACTAGGGACCATGGCCCGCCCCATCCACAGGATAAAGAACGCAGGCCCAGGGATGACGCTCCCATCCAGCAGCGCCCGGCCAATAGGTTTGATGGGTACGAAGCAACATGCACTTATTATAATGATGATTATTATGAAGTTGATGAGACAGGGTCCTACTAAGCATAGGACAGCCAGGAAAGGGGTATTACCAGAGTGCAAATTCCAGTGGATCAAAGGGGCCCTTATGTTCAAATGTCAGTTGTGGGGAACGATCAGAATTTCCTTTTGGATACTGGGGCCACCAGGTCTTCTATTGCACGTGTGTCAGTTCCGGAGGCACCCCTTTCTGGCAATATGAATGTCTCTGTGGGTTTTGCAGGAACACCAGTGACGAGCCCTGTCTCTGAACCCCTTCCTCTCGATATTGGCCCTGCACATGTTGACGCTCCCTTGGTCCTTACTACAGGTTGCAGTGAAAACTTGTTAGGCATGGATTTACTGAAAGCTCTGTATGCGACCATTTCATGTAGTCCCTAAGGTGTATCCCTAAAAATCTCTCCCACCACAGCTTCCTATATGTACTTGTCCGGTCCCCTCCCCCCAGAATTGCAGTCTTTACCTTCCTCTCTCTGTGCATCAGCAGACATTGATGTAGGGTGTCTCAACATATCCCCTCATGTGGTACGCATCCAGCCAAGTGCACTTCTTCCCCGCCTCCGGCAGTATCGACTGCCCGGGGAAGGAGAAATGGCCCTTTTAACAATAATATCTGAATTAATGGACAAGGGCGTAGTGGAGGAGACACATGGCAATATCTGTAAATGTCCCATTATTCCCGTTCTTGAAAAGACCAATGGAGATGCTCTCTCCCTGTTGAAAAGTCAGCCCATATCGCACCCGATGCCCAGGCTGCTGGTGCAGGGCGACTCTTCGTTTCCATCTTGAATAATTACCAAAATAAAGAGACGGGCACTGGAAGTAGGAAAACAAGAACAGAGTTTATTACTCATGAGGAGAGCATGTCCTTTGGGACACTCGCATAGTGTCTTCGGGAGGTGCTCTAACAAGTTTCTCTGAGGCTTCGCCTTTTATACACAGGTTTGTGGCACACAGGCATCCTTTATTACAATCAACACATTGTGTAGTATGAAGGTATTCCAACACGTGGCTACAGTAGGGGCCCTTATCCTCCATGCAATAGGAGGGGCTGTCACGCAGCTGAGTGTTCTGCTGATTCCATTGGAATGTGTGTGCCTGATCGAATCTCAGGGGGTGGGGTGGCCATGGTCAATAGTGGCTTCTTTCAAGAGAGACGAGTGCATACAGTAGTGGGCAATAAACTGTATCCTCGGGCTAAGGGATGACCAGCGGTCCGTGCTGACGTTCAGGCTCAGAGGTCGGGGTCATCAAAGGAGGGGTATTCATGGGAGGAAAGGAGGTGTTGGTCAGGCGCGGGGTGTGATTCTCAGAGACAGAGTCATGTGGGAAGGGAGGGCTCATGACTTGTACATGTGAGAGCGGGGGCGGTCAGGGTGCATGGGGGAAGCTTGCAGGGTCAGGAAAGGGGCTGATGATCGATCGTGAACAAGGAGACCATGATACCTAAAATGGCTGTCGTGTACGTGTGTGCATGGGTCTATGCTAGCGGGATAACACAGTCAGTGCTTTAGCGATATCCGTTCTGCTTACAACAAGGGGTGCTATGAACACAAATGAACGCCGCTTATGTACATACACATTGCTATTTTTAACAGTCGCCGCTTTTTTACATAAGCAAGTTCAATTTCTACATAGTCGATGCGATAGGCAGAATGCAATACATGTTAATTTACATTTGTTGGGTTCTCAATACAGGCCTAAAGATCGGCATAATTTTTAGTCAGAGTCTAAGGAAAGAGGTTTCCGAAACATTATAGAATCAAGTTCAGACTTTTTCTCAGACGACATCAACATACAGTAAAAGGCGCTATATAAGACTTTTGGACTTGAGTGACCGAAAACATTTTTGAAAGCAATAGGAATTGAGGGAGGAATTCAGTTCGATGTAAACAACTATTCAAGGGGTAGGTAGAAAGTTCAGGAAAGGGGGGTCTTAGTGAAAGTGTCTTTTTCAACGACGAGCCACCACTGGTAGACTCTGTTAGTCCGTTTTTCTTTTCGTTGGCGCTTTTGAGCACCGGCGGTGGAGCTATATGTCCAGCTCGGAATCATCCTTACGTGTTGCAGGGTGCGATCAGTCCTCTGCTGTTAGATCACAGTCCTGTTTCCTAACTCATTTTCTTAGGGGTGCCTCATGCTGAGCACCTGCGTGTCTTTCTTTTTCCGTGGCAAAATCCCAGTCCATAGTCAAAGTTTATATGAAAGAGTTTGTTGAATAACCGAGGGAAGAGAGGGCGGAGCGGGGCCAGATCTTCGAACACACCAAGAGACCAAGGGAGCAAAGGAAAATGAGCAGGCAGGCCCATTAGTTGGACTCAAAAGGGGACGGGGGACTTCAGGCACGAGTGGGTCAGCGAGTCGAGGGCTTCAAGGCAGCCCTTCATTAATCCATCTGCTGAGTTTGAAAGTTATGCCTCGTCCGCGTCTCATTGCTCTGCGGCTCCACCTTTGGTTGCGGTCACACGTGTTCCATGATCTGTGGCCAGGCTGTGCGTCACGTCCAGCTCCTCTCCTCCGGTAATTGGATCTTTGAATGGGTAGAAAACAAGTTTTAGAAAAGCTGGCAGGAGAAGACATTTATACATCTCAATTCCGTCCCCAATCCTATGTAGGTGGGGAATAAGTTCATCGGTCACAGTCAGAAGTCGTCATTTATGGAGTCTGTAGGAGTGCATTGCTATGGAATTCATAACTCTGTTCGGTGCTCATTTGTGACGTACGTGGAGAGAAATTGGACCTTTATACACAGTGTATTATATCAAAATCAAAATCGAGTCCTTATGTAGAGACTCGCCCTTCCCTTTAACCCAAGTATCGACAATCTTACATTTCCCTTCGGGGTCGGCTAACTCTCGTAAGTGGGGCGTTATCGTCATGAAGAAGGGGGAGGGGGTGGACGTAAAACATGCTCTTCTTGGGGCGTGAACGTTAATCAAAGTCATCAATTTCGCTTTCGAGGGTAGATGACATGAAGCTGGGGTTAATCGGGGGAAAGGGGACACTTTGGACAGGGAGCTGGGGTCGATCGGGAGAAGTGGGGTATTCTGGACATCCACATTTAAGTGCAGAGGAGCGAAGTAATCTGTGCATTGGGAATTGCATTTTTAGCGAACTGAGAAACAGAAGACCATTGACGTTATGGTTCCCTTTATAAAAGGCCAGATTAGGGGACATCCGTCGTCTTACCTGTCCTTTCCTTCATTACCAACTCGGGTTCTATCGTTTGCAGAAAGGAGAGGTAGTAATATGGCAAGTTACAATCATTTTGGGTTTGGTAAATTTTTGCTGAACACCTTTGCGTTCGAGAAAACCCAATAATGTTTTTATACATGAAAAGAGGAAACGGGGTTTTTGGAAAGAGAGAGAGAGAGAGAGAGAGAGAGAGAGAGAGAGAGAGAGAGAGAGAGAGAGAGAGAGAGAGAGAGAGAGAGAGAGAGAGAGAGAGAGAGAGAGAGAGAGACACACACACACACAATAATGGACCGTTCAGTGCGCGCACAACACAGAACAACAGGGGTTAAGTAACCCGGAAACACAGGCAGAGGGATGACGTAGATTCATGCATCACGTACACACAAACTCAGACGGGGAAGACAGTACATGTATTATACACAAAAATCCAAGACAAAACATAAAACAGTTATTGGCCAAAATTATCCCATTTCTGTATGCTGTGCATTTTTTTTTTGGCATCCTAAGCTCTTTTTACCTTTTTCTCCTCTTTTAACCATCAGCTGCCCTTACTGGTGGCTTTGATTGTACACACTTACGCCTTTGGCAATTGGTCATGAACTAACCTGGTCGGGCTACTGCTCGCGGTGGTTTATTCGAGTCATTTTCAGCAAATGCGTTTCCAGGCTGAGACAACGGTTGGTGTCAGTTGGAGAGCAATGGGGCAGCTTGAAGTTACGTGTCTAGGAGGGTGCGAAGAAGGATGCAGTAGATTTTAAATGTACCTCACCTCAAAATATTGCTTAAACTTTCCCTATTTAATTAATTGTAGGATGCTCATTCATTAGCGCACATCATTTTTAGTTGTACTATTCGGAGTGTCAAGCGAAGTTATATTTTGTGGTTTCCCCTTCAGGCTGCCCTCCCAGGTGCTAAGTTCAGAGAGAGAAAATAGTCATGGTTTGCTTGTTGCGGTTAGGTACCCTAATCAAACCCTTTTTCCCGTCTCTTCGTCTATTTAGATCATCGTTTTCATGCACTGATCGATATTCCGATGTGACCTGCAGAGAGAGTGAAAAAGAAGGGGGGCAGGGGCTACATTGATAGACACATTAGCGTGCATAAACCCAGAAAGGCTTTTACTTACTGCATACTCTGCCTATCTCCACGGGATGCAGTCCCTGCCAACTGGGCGTTTAAGCCCCGGTGGACCATTAGTGTGACTCTTTCTATACAGGCAGCACATAAAGTATAGGCTAAACACCAGGATCTTTAGTGGTTGCTTTTTGGCTGTCCAAAAAGGAAAAAACGCACACAACGAAAACTTGGACCCTTCATTTTTGCAATATTTCTGCGTACTATACTTTTTAATCCTTTAAACAGTGGTCATTTATTCAAAAATTACCAATTCACACGTGACAACTATGTTTGCTTTTTCCAAAAATCTTTAATAAGAATGTCGGTGCATAAATATGGGCCTACAACCCCGTGGGCCGGCCACGGAGCAGACTGGAACTGTAGATGCGGGGATACTTTATTAGTAAAAACGTTAGTGGAGTCGGTGGTCGTTTATTTCATAATAAAAGTGCGAAAAGCGCAATAAAATCATGTCGAGACGTCAGTGTGAGCGAGTGTCATAAGTGTTGGGCTTCAAACTTTCAATAATCAAGATGTGCAAAACTCAAACAACAATTCATTGTCCGAATGTTCAATTAATACCCATCTGATGTCAATTGACCGTTTGAACACATAATCAGTACCCATCCAATATCAATTCATTGTCCGAACCTATTACCAGTACCCATCCCATATCAATTCATTTCCCGAACTGACAGTACACATCCTGAATCCATTAATTGTCCGAGCATGTAATCAGTACACATCCTATATCAATTCATGCGGGTTAAAAAAAACCTTCATACATATCTCATGACACCAGGGCTGAACAATCGGGGTACAACAAGGAGTTGAAAGTTCCATTTGCATCAGCGCCATTTTTGGGTGCAGTCAGGCAGATCAGGCATAGTCTAAATCTCTACTAACTCGTGGTTGGCCCAGAGCTTCCTTTGGCAGTCCAAAGTTCCGTTAAAGGGCAAAAGAAGGGATCGGTGGTCTGAACCATCAATCAAAAAAAGGGGGGGGGGGTGCAACAATGTTCCTACCGGGTCATACTGTGCTTTCACCGGAACTGATCCAAACTGTAGTCTGCAGGATTCTAGTCATTCGAACTGAGGCTGGCGCCAGCATGGGAGCGCCGACGTCCTGCGGCTACATTTCCATCGTTTCGTGGGCAATCATGGCAGTCATTCCCCATCGGGGGTATCTGCGGGAGTCGGGGACCCCGCGGCTCCTCTAGAATCTTCAAGGTTGTGGAGAACTATGGTGGTGGAGTCAACAACAGACCGGACCATTCCTTCATGCTAGGCCCGCTCTTGTCAGATCGATCGCCATTTCGAAAGTTCGGCAGCTACCGGCGATCGCGGGGTCAAATGAGCGGACGGGCTCTACCTTTCCGGGCGAGGCGTTGCAGCATTGCCACAGTGGAAGAACCCTTTTCCGGGCGCCTGGAGCGCTGAGGGTGCAGCTGGGAAGCCTCCACCTGGGGAGGCGGGAGAGGCTTGTTCGCACCGTCTCTCCCTCCCAGTGCACCCCACGGCGTCTCGCTTGACATTTGTTATGGCCGGACCAGGTGATGAGGACGAGGGGGGGGGGTCGGAGGCATGTGCAAGACATCCCCCCCCCAGGGTTGTCACAACCATTATTAAAGAAAGAAGAAATGTCCCGTCCGTCTTTTGGGGGCGGGCCTCCGGTGGATGGCGGCCGGACGCCCTTTGCTATGGCCCCATGAACGGGTTCCTTGGCTCATCCGGTGGGGCAGGCCTTGGCGTGTGGTGCCTCTCCTGGGCCTTTCGTGCAGTGGCCTCTCCACTCCCGAGCCCTCCATGGATGCTGGCCCAGACTGGGAGAGAGAGAGAGGGGGGGACAACCTGTAACTCTCTAATGCTACCGCGGCCGGACTGGGAGAGAGAGGGGAGGGTCGAGGACATAGACATTCCCCCCCCTTGCAACTCTCCTGGGTTGTCATAGCAGTCCCCTTGGCCGGGTCCCGCTGGCCTCGGCCTCTCCTCCGGCTACACCCTACGTGATGATCTCCTGGCCGACTGTTGGCAGCAGGACCCGCCCTATATGCGTTGCTTCCGGCTGGGCGTAGCCGCAACCCTGTTGCACTTTGGAAGTTTCCAGAATGGGGGCGGATGTTCTGCTGACTTGTATCTGTCCCGGTTTACCGTTATTTGGGCGTGGCAGGCGGTGGGACAGACACGTTTGGGGCAGTGAGGGGCGATAAAGCCTCGTTGCCTTGTGGCCGTTGCAATCTCACGCTTGGTTTCTCTTACTATTTTCAGGTTTCTCATTACGGGTTTATTTCTAACGTTTCTTGTTTCTAGGACAATAGGTTTTATCATCACGTATTTGTTATCGTTTCTTTGTTCGTTATTTAATAAAAAGTTCATGTTCATCAGTGGCCTACTGATTTCGTTTTCCTATTCCTTCCTTTCCAGGTTGTTTCATGCTAAAGTTTTCTGTTAACAGGTTACAGTGATCACTTCGTTATTAGTGTATATGTCCTTTTCACTAGCGGTGCTCTCTGGTCGGGCCAGATGACCTACCTCTAGTAAATGGTCCGGGTGAAACTGGTGCATCAATCAGTGGGGAGTAGATAGGCATGACAGATTACAACGGGGGACAAAGGTCCGCATTACCTACCCTTCACTATTTGCAAAGACTAGAGTATGGCGACTCTGTGCTCGTTTGCAAAATAGGGAATAGCTCCAAAAAGAACCAATTCCAAACAGTCAATGTTCGGACAATCAATCAATCAATGAGGAATGAAATAGGTACGACGTGTTAAAGGTTTGCGTTACCTACCCTTCACTTTCGGCAAAGGGAGAGAATATTCCTATTCTTCCCCGTTTGCAGGCAGAGAAGATCCTTAAGAGAACCAACTTCGAACAATTCAATGCTCGATTCAATCAATCAATCAATGGGGAGAAAAAAAATAGGCACGACGTGTTAAAGGTTTGCGTTGCCTACTCTTCACTATCTGCAAAGACTAAACAGAGTATGGCGATTCTGTGTTTGTTTGCAAATAGAGAATTTCTCAGAAACAGTCAATAAGTAATACTAGTATTTTCAAACAATCAATCAATCAATTTCGCAATTTGTCGTGTGTCACGACCTTACCCGGACCGGACCATGTGGACAGTTCTTCGCCTTCCTTTTTCCAGCGCCCGATCGTTCTCTTTCTCCATGTTTTTACCGCAGCATTCCTGTGGGATTCCAGTCAGGACAATAGGTCACTTGAGAGAGGTCCGTTCGGAATCGGTGAAGTTCATTCAATCGGCAGCCGGACGAGGGCCCTCTCAAGGCAGGTATACTCCAATCATTTAGATGTTCACCCCATCGTCTGGACCTCTCTTACCGGACCTTATGTCGCTGATGGACCCCGCGTTGGGACGCCAATTGTTGAAAAGTCAGCCCATATCGCACCCGATGCCCAGGCTGCTGGTGCAGGGCGACTCTTCGTTTCCATCTTGAATAATTACCAAAATAAAGAGACGGGCACTGGAAGTAGGAAAACAAGAACAGAGTTTATTACTCATAAGGAGAGCATGTCCTTTGGGACACTCGCATAGTGTCTTCGGGAGGTGCTCTAACAAGTTTCTCTGAGGCTTCGCCTTTTATACACAGGTTTGTGGCACACAGGCATCCTTTATTACAATCAACACATTGTGTAGTATGAAGGTATTCCAACACGTGGCTACAGTAGGGGCCCTTATCCTCCATGCAATAGGAGGGGCTGTCACGCAGCTGAGTGTCCTGCTGATTCCATTGGAATGTGTGTGCCTGATCGAATCTCAGGGGGTGGGGTGGCCATGGTCAATAGTGGCTTCTTTCAAGAGAGACGAGTGCATACAGTAGTGGGCAATAAACTGTATCCTCGGGCTAAGGGATGACCAGCGGTCCGTGCTGACGTTCAGGCTCAGAGGTCGGGGTCATCAAAGGAGGGGTATTCATGGGAGGAAAGGAGGTGTTGGTCAGGCGCGGGGTGTGATTCTCAGAGACAGAGTCATGTGGGAAGGGAGGGCTCATGACTTGTGAGAGCGGGGGCGGTCAGGGTGCATGGGGGAAGCTTGCAGGGTCAGGAAAGGGGCTGATGATCGATCGTGAACAAGGAGACCATGATACCTAAAATGGCTGTCGTGTACGTGTGTGCATGGGTCTATGCTAGCGGGATAACACAGTCAGTGCTTTAGCGATATCCGTTCTGCTTACAACAAGGGGTGCTATCAACACAAATGAACGCCGCTTATGTACATACACATTGCTATTTTTAACATCCCCTAAAATATACAGATTTGTAATAGACCTGAGAGCCCTTAACAAAATAACAATCTCCCAATATCCTGTTGTCCCCGACATTACAGCCCTCTTAACGATGGTTCCTTCTGACTCCACGCACTTTTCTGTCATAGACCTGAAGAATGCTTTTTTCAGCATTCCTATACATCCTGACAGCAGACATTTTTTTGGTTTCTCCCTTGGTGGGCGGAGCTTTTGATTCTGCCGCGCTCCTCAAGGTTTCACCGAGAGCCCCAGTATCTATAGTCAAGCCCTAAAAAGTCAACTAGATTCCTTGGAACTCCCTGATGATTCCACACTATTACAATATGTAGATGACCTCCTCATTGCTGCAAATTCTGCCCCAGCATGTAAAGAAGCTACTTTCTGTTTGTTACGCCACCTTGCCCTCCATAATCACAAAGTCTCTTTGAAAAAGATGTAGTTTTGTCAAGAGAAAGTGACATATTTAGGTTATCTCCTCTCGAAGTAGGGAAGGCAGCTCACCGTTGATCGTGTAGCCATTATCAATGCTATGACGGCCCCACGAACACCAAAGCAGGTGCAAGCCTTCATAGGCCTAACCTCATACTGTAGACAGTGGATTTCCAATTTTCCGGCCATGGTCAAACCTCTTCTTGCCCTCACCACTAAAGACATATCAGATAGTTTCTTTCCTTGGACTAGAGAGCATGCGCAGGCCTACCAAGATTTAAAAAAGGCTCTATGTACTGCTCCAGTCCTCGGTACTCCTGATTATAACAAACAATTTTTTCTTTTTGTACATGAGACAGACGGCTGTGCATGCACTGTCTTGATCCAGATGTTCGGAGGTCACCATCAGCCATGTGCCTATTTTTCAGCCACCTTAGATCCTGTTTCAAGGGCTCTCCCAGGAATGCCTATGGGTGACCGCTGCGGCCACCCTCATGGTCCGTCAGAGTGCTGGGATCGTCATGAACTCCCCCCTGACTCTGATGGTCCCCCATTCTGTAGATACTCTCCTTAATAACACCAAGACACAGTACCTCACTAGCGCACGACTCACAGGATATGAACTGACACTCTTTGCCAGCCACATTAATATCAAAAGATGCACTGTACTAAACCCCGCCACATTACTCCCACAGGATACTCAGGATGCAGGCTTAGACCCACATGACTGCATATTAAGGACAGAGGAAGAGACGAAGGGACAGGTTGACTTACAGGATACCCCGATAGCAGAACCAGAAGGTAGACTGTATGTGGACGGATCATGTCTCAGAGGGTCAGATAGTAACACCTCAGCCGCCTACGCCCTCACGACATTAGGGCAAGTAGTAGAAACAGCTCAGATTCCGCAGTGCTCTGCTCAAGCAGCAGAATTAGTGGCCCTCACTAGAGCTTGTGAGTTAAGCAAAGGGATGACGGTAAATATTTATACTGAAAGCCAATATTCCTTCGGGTGGCCCTCAACTTCGGGAGGTTGTGGAAAGAAAGGAATTTCCTTACTTCCGATGGGACCACAATTCAACATGGCCCCCTAATTCACCGACTGTTAGACTCCCTGACACTCCCCAGAAAGGTGGCCATTATAAAATGTAAGGCCCACAAGAAAGGGACAGATGATGTTGGGAAAGGCAATGCCCTGGCTGACCAGACGGCCAGACAAACAACTCTTAGAAAAAGGGAAGGAATGTATGTAGGCGGTCCCGCTAGGTGGGTGGCAGATGAGTACGTGGTCTGCCCAAACTATGACTGGTATCTTGTCTATGGCACAATATCACGACAATAGGGAGAATGAAGATAGAGACAAGGAAAGTAAGAAGGTTAGGGATCTTAAGACTAAGGCACTTCTGCAGCAGGCTTACCCTCCCTGAGGTCCCGATGCCCGTGGGAATTTCAGACCTCAACCCCAACTCCCTCCGAGGGCTCGCCAGTCTACCCCCTCCAGCCCTCCAAACAGATCAGTGTGCTTATTTTAAGGGGTACGGCCATTGGATAGATGAGTGTCCTGTGTTAGCTGAAAACATCCGATCAGGGAAGACTCGGCCTTGCGCTCCCAGGGAGGGGAGGCCGACTAGGGACCATGGCCCGCCCCATCCACAGGATAAAGAACGCAGGCCCAGGGATGACGCTCCCATCCGGCAGCGCCCGGCCAATAGGTTTGATGGGTATGAAGCAACATGCACTTATTATAATGATGATTATTATGAAGTTGATGAGACAGGGTCCTACTAAGCATAGGACAGCCAGGAAAGGGGTATTACCAAAGTGCAAATTCCAGTGGATCAAAGGGGCCCTTTTGTTCAAATGTCAGTTGTGGGGAACGATCAGAATTTCCTTTTGGATACTGGGGCCACCAGGTCTTCTATTGCACGTCTGTCAGTTCCGGAGGCACCCCTTTCTGGCAATATGAATGTCTCTGTGGGTTTTGCAGGAACACCAGTGACGAGCCCTGTCTCTGAACCCCTTCCTCTCGATATTGGCCCTGCACATGTTGACGCTCCCTTGGTTCTTACTACAGGTTGCAGTGAAAACTTGTTAGGCATGGATTTACTGAAAGCTCTGTATGCGACCATATCATGTAGTCCCTAAGGTGTATCCCTAAAAATCTCTCCCACCACAGCTTCCTATATGTACTTGTCCGGTCCCCTCCCCCCAGAATTGCAGTCTTTACCTTCCTCTCTCTGTGCATCATCAGACATTGATGTAGGGTGTCTCAACATATCCCCTCATGTGGTACGCATCCAGCCAAGTGCACTCCTTCCCCACCTCCGGCAGTATCGACTGCCCGCGGAAGGAGAAATGGCCCTTTTAACAATAATATCTGAATTAATGGACAAGGGTGTAGTGGAGGAGACACGTGGCAATATCTGTAAATGTCCCATTATTCCCGTTCTTGAAAAGACCAATGGAGATGCTCTCTCCCCTAAAATATACAGATTTGTGATAGACCTGAGAGCCCTTAACAAAATAACAATCTCCCAATATCCTGTTGTCCCCGACATTACAGCCCTCTTAACGATGGTCCCTTCTGACTCCACGCACTTTTCTGTCATAGACCTGAAGAATGCTTTTTTCAGCATTCCTATACATCCTGACAGCAGACTTTTTTTGGTTTCTCCCTTGGTGGGCGGAGCTTTTGATTCTGCCCCGCTCCTCAAGGTTTCACCGAGAGCCCCAGTATCTATAGTCAAGCCTTAAAAAGTCAACTAGATTCCTTGGAACTCCCTGATGATTCCACACTATTACAATATGTAGATGACCTCCTCATTGCTGCAAATTCTGCCCCAGCATGTAAAGAAGCTACTTTCTGTTTGTTACGCCACCTTGCCCTCCATAATCACAAAGTCTCTTTGAAAAAGCTTTAGTTTTGTCAAGAGAAAGTGACATATTTAGGTTATCTCCTCTCGAAGGAGGGAAGGCAGCTCACCGTTGATCGTGTAGCCATTATCAATGCTATGACGGCCCCACGAACACCAAAGCAGGTGCAAGCCTTCATAGGCCTAACCTCATACTGTAGACAGTGGATTTCCAATTTTCTGGCCATGGTCAAACCTCTTCTTGCCCTCACCACTAAAGACATATCAGATCGTTTCTTTCCTTGGACTAGAGAGCATGCGCAGGCCTACCAAGATTTAAAAAAGGCTCTATGTACTGCTCCAGTCCTCGGTACTCCTGATTATAACAAACATTTTTTTCTTTTTGTACATGAGACAGACGGCTGTGCATGCACTGCCTTGATCCAGATGTTCGGAGGTCACCATCAGCCATGTGCCTATTTTTCAGCCACCTTAGATCCTGTTTCAAGGGCTCTCCCAGGATGCCTATGGGTGACCGCTGCGGCCACCCTCATGGTCCGTCAGAGTGCTGGGATAGTCATGAACTCCCCCCTGACTCTGATGGTCCCCCATTCTGTAGATACTCTCCTTAATAACACCAAGACACAGTACCTCACTAGCGCACGACTCACAGGATATGAACTGACACTCTTTGCCAGCCACATTAACATCAAAAGATGCACTGTACTAAACCCCGCCACATTACTCCCACAGGATACTCAGGATGCAGGCTTAGACCCACATGACTGCATATTAAGGACAGAGGAAGAGACGAAGGGACAGGTTGACTTACAGGATACCCCGATAGCAGAACCAGAAGGTAGACTGTATGTGGACGGATCGTGTCTCAGAGGGTCAGATGGTAACACCTCAGCCGCCTACGCCCTCACGACATTAGGGCAAGTAGTAGAAACAGCTCAGATTCCGCAGTGCTCTGCTCAAGCAGCAGAATTAGTGGCCCTCACTAGAGCTTGTGAGTTAAGCAAAGGGATGACGGTAAATATTTATACTGAAAGCCAATATTCCTTCGGGGTGGCCCACAACTTCGGGAGGTTGTGGAAAGAAAGGAATTTCCTTACTTCTGATGGGACCACAATTCAACATGGCCCCATAATTCACCGACTGTTAGACTCCCTGACACTCCCCAAGAAAGGTGGCCATTATAAAATGTAAGGCCCACAAGAAAGTGACAGATGATGTTGGGAAAGGCAATGCCCTGGCTGACCAGACGGCCAGACAAACAGCTCTCAGAAAAAGGGAAGGAATATATGTAGGAGGTCCCGCTAGGTGGGTGGCAGATGAGGGCATGAGTGAAAACACAGTACAGAGTGTGATTGATATTCAGTCCCATACTACTCCTGAGAAACTAAGGGTGTGGAAGGAGCTATTAGCAAAGGAGGGAATTGATGGTTGTTGAGTCCGTACAACTATGGAAAGACAATGGATGTTACCTGACAGTCACGTGCTACCAGTAGTTACGATGGCCCATGGTCCTGCTCACATCAGTGCAAAAGGGATATGTAAACTGTTGGAACCTACATGATACAACTCTAAGATACCAGCATATGCTGACAAACTGGTTAAAACATGCCTGATTTGCCTAATGTATAACCCAGGAAAAGGCACAGTTACTCCTAAGGGAGGATTCTCTCCTCCTACCTTCCCTTTTGAAGTCCTCCAAATGGATTACATCCAGATGGCCTACCCCGTCAAAGACTGCACCGCTATCACTACCGCCAAAGTACTATTAAAAGAGTACCTCACATGATTCGGTTTGCCCCGCGTGGTCTGGAGTGACAATGGGACACACTTTACAGCCCAAATTATGGAATATGTCTGTACAGCATTGGGTATAAAACAAAAATTTCATGCAGCTAACCACCCCCAGTCAGCAGGTCTAGTGTAGATGTACAATGGCATCCTAAAAACTAAAATGGCCAAAATAGTAGCCAAGACAGGTGTCATATGGGTTGATGCTATGCCCTTAGCCCTACTGTCCACAAGAACAACGGCCCACACCAAGATAGGGTTATCTCTCCATGAAATTGTGTTTGGGAGACCTGCCAATGTATGGGGTGTCCCGCGGCCTAAGAAACTGTCTGATGTCGAATACCCTGTATTAACTGATTATCTGTACAGTCTGACTAATACCTTTTGCACTCTTTATCACCAGGTGCATGAGGCCATACCTGACAAAAGCGAGTGCCCAGGACAAGTTATCGAACCTGGTGACTGGGTCCTGATCCGGAATTTTCAACGGACTAAGAGCCTCGAGCCCCGCTAGACACAACCCCGTCAAGTGTTAACAGCCACCCACACCGCCGTGAAAGTAGAAAGTCGGAAGAATTGGGTGCATTCATCTCACTGCAGGCGCATGCCTCTGCCCCTTCCCTATGATCAGTTGGTGAGGGAAGGAATATGAGACTCAGAAACAGAAACAGTCCCGACGTTTTTCCCATTCAGCGATGCCAGACTGCATTCTACATCTACGGAAGCAGAGAGTGACAGCATACTGAAAGGAAGGGTGGAACCCTCCCTTAACTCTGCTCAACACCAAGAACAATTGTTTCCCGACTATACTGTCCCTACTTCCGACCGATACTACTTGCGCCCCCGAGGGAAGGCTTGCCCTTGACTTCGCCAAGTTCCTATAGGCTGTAATGCTGTGATCTTCTCCGTCTGAGAGTAGTGCTGGTTTGTCAGACTGAGGTAAGCCATAAGGGCCCTTGGCACCTACGCCCACTGAAGAAACCACCAATCACAGACAGCCACTAGAGGTCCCTGGCTTAGCACAATGGCCGCTGTCCAAAACACCAGAATCCAGAAACAAGATGTCAGTCTCCGACATAGTAAATGCTTCATAGTCACCGTGGTGACGCTGTTTGTCTCCCTCATCCTGTCTATCCTTGGTTGGCTGTTACTAATCTACCATCCTGTTACCTCACCAACTCCTACCCCGACTCCTGCAGAACACCAGTATTACACATTACCAGCCCACGAGTTACCCCGCCGTGCAGAATTCTTCAACAACCCCTTCATCCAAATGTTGCATCATCACCAGCTGATCATGAACACTTCCAACTGCTGGGTGTGTGGACTGATGCCGCATTCCATGATACACCCTGTCCCATTCTTTCCCTACCCCTTTTCCATCTCTGGGTCTTTTCTTGCATGGTGGATGTTGATGCAGGAGGCCTACACTGTCAATGGTACTGCCAATTCTGCCCTTGGGACATTTCGGGATGACTTCTGGCGGAATAGATCCGGCCATGCCTATGCTCCTTTTTGCCCGAACAGCTCATCCACAACGCTACTATCACCAGATGAACTCGGTGGGATGGTAGTATTCAACTCGACTATTCGACAAACATTTTCCAGATTACGCACAAGAAGGATACTGCCTGATGAACGAGACACTGTGAATGTCATAAATGTGCAAGGCCGTGTCTGCATTCATGGCCTAGGGACTAAGAAAGTTGGTCCCAGTACGTGTGATATCACAAAAACTTTAAACTCTACATCTCCTCCGAAGCTGGTGGCATCCCCCAACACCTATTTCATCTTTGGCACTGCCCCTACACTTGGCTCCCCCGTAACTGGTCTGGTACCTGCTATCTGGCCTTCCTCCTTCCACCAACGTATTCCACCCATGGAGGTTACCACCTGTCAATGAAGGGCGCTCTGTGCTGCTCACGTAGGGGCGGCATATCAGCCGAGGATACAGCAGGCCAGGAAACCAGGGACTTCTTTAAAGGTTTCCTTCCTTTCTGGGGCCCCATGGCCAACAGTCGGACTGTACGAGGGCTGACCAGGCTCCTTGAAGCCACCATTACTGTAACAGCTGGTACCCTTTCTAACATCACTGTAGAGCTGTAGGCGGACCGCCTCATAACGCTTCAGAACAGAATGGCCTTAGATATTATCCTTGCCGATCGTGGTGGTGTGTGTAAATTGATCGGCTCCAGCTGCTGCATGTACATCCCAGACAACGCACCTACAGTGTACGATGCCATCCAACGTCTGCATCACCTTTCTTCCAAAATTCATCTGGATGAAGGCAACTGAAATCACGTGGGCCACCACGTGATTTCAGAAAAAGTGTGTCGGCCATCTTAGTCTGTTGTTTACATTACGGCCAATATAGCCTAGTCATGGTTATTATATGCGGCAACATCACAATATCCATCGGGCCATTGACATTACAAAGATTCCATAGATCTTGGTGTGTCAACAATGTCTTGCCCCAGTGGGATTAACATTTAAAAATGTCATTAATAAGAGTAAGATAATCAGCAAATTATATGCTGCATCATTGTTCACACAGGGCCATTGACATTACAAATATTGCATAGATCTTGATGTGTCAACAACGTCTCGCCTCAGTGGGTTTAACATTTAAAAATTCATTGATAGTAAGATAATCAGCAAAATATATGCCGCACCATTGTTCCCATAGGACTGGTACTCTATCCTGCCCCAGTGGGCGTATGTATAGTTCTCTGATATTAACATCGATAAGCCCCATCAGTACTAGCTTATCTAAACCTTTGCCCTGTAAAAATTGTTAGTCTCCGAGGCAGCAATACATATTTTAAAGATTACAATGCATCTCCTTCAATGGCAGTCAACCTTTCACAACAATTAATGTATTTTGTTGCAGAAGACATAGATGACAAAAATCAGATGATTTCTCCAATATACCCTTTAAAACGAAGATGAAAAGTGCCTGTGCCTGTGTGAAAAAATATAAAAAATATAAATAAACCATTACCATTTCAAAACCATCCGGAAGGAATTTACAAATACAAATATCAAGTTACTTTCAGCTGCTCAAGTGAATTGCTAATTCCTCATTGGAATTTAATCCTTTTGGCATTATGGTCTCAAAATCAATAATATATTTTGATTTCAGTTTCCTCAAAATTAGCTCCCTGTTGCTCTCCCTGACATCCAGATCTACAGCATCAATTACCATCATTTTCAATAGATTTTTATTTTGAAAATGGAAGTCAAAGAAATGACCCGCCACCGGGTATTGTTTGTTGTTATGTCGAATGTCGCGCACATGGTCAAGTACCCGTGTTTTGGCCTGATGGATTGTGATACCTATGTACGTTCTGTGACACGGGCAAGTTAAAGAGTACGCACAATAAGTATTGTTACAATTCATCGCTTTAGGAATAACAAACTGACATTTGGAACTTTGGATTTGAAATTCTCTACAATTGGAGCTATTGCTGCATGCTTTACACTTTGCACAATGTCGATAACCCGTCTGACCCATACTTTTGGGCCTGTCCTTGCTAGTAACTAGATTCACACTCAGTACATCACGCAATGATTTGCTTTTTTTAAAGTTATCTGAAGATTACAATTTAGATGTTTACTCAAATCATCGTCTGTCAATAATATGTGCCAATGTTTATTCATAATTCTCTGCACATGCTGTGCTTGATGTGAAAAGTTGTTATGAATCAGCTTGTCTTTGATTCTTGGGTTTCTCTTACCTGATGTAATAATTCAGTTCTTGTGGCCCTTTCTACTCTTGCCACAGCTTGATCAATCACCTTTTTACTGTACCCTCGTTCTGAAAACAGTTGGCACATAACACCTTTCCCATGTTCAACATCAGTCTAGTACTGCAATTGCATTTAGCACACAGCAGCTCTCCGTAAGGAATGCTGTAAATAAGTTTCAGAGGGTGGGCACTTTTTGCTTAGGCTATTCCCTGCCGTCTTCTTACGAAATAACTTAGTCTCCAATTTGTTGTCTCTGACAATCCCCTGTACATCTAGGAATTCTATCTCAGTTTTACTGATATGTTTGGTAAAAGTAAGGTTGTAGCTCTTATCATTTAGTTTCTTCATAAAATCAGTTACTAATTTCATATCACGCTTCCAAATAAAAAATACATCATCGATAAAACGCAACCACAGGACAACACAGCTTTCAAACTCATCTAGCTATGCGGCCACCTGTTCCTCCACCAGCCCATGACCAAATTTGCACAGCTGGGGGCGAAGCAGATGCCCATCGCCGTGCCCTGTGACTGCTTGTAGATGTCATCAAAAATGAAAAAATTATTTGTTAAGCAAAAATAAATCATATCTAAAATCACCTCAGAATGGAATAATGAAATAGATCGTGTCTTTAGAAAATGCCTAACCGCCTCAATACCTATGTCATGTGTGATACTTGTGTACAAACTGTTGACATCCATGGTGACTAGAGTGTAATCGTCTTCCCAATGGATGCCATCATTTATAGTCGGGAAATGGGTAGTGTCCCGTAAATAGGCCGGTAGACCCATTACGTATGGTCTAAGATAATGGTCAATTAATCTCGTTGTGTTTTCTAACAATAAACCAATCGATGAAACGATGGGCCTGCCTGGTGAGTGTAACGCATCCTTATGCAGTTTAGGCAGAAGATATAATACGGGGATTCTGGGATGGGCACATTTCAGGAAATTATACTCGTCCCACTCCAGTAGACCCCTCTCCCTCCACTCAATTAGCATTTCACCGAATCTATTGTTAGATGTAGAGATTTCCTGTCTGCTCGATACACAATAACAATTAGCATCATTCAGTTGTCTTGGCCCTTCCATCAGATATTCATTTTTGCCCAAAATACAAATGTTCCTGCCTTTGTCTGACTGCCTAATGACAATC
Organism: Lissotriton helveticus; assembly: GCF_964261635.1. Classification (NCBI taxonomy): domain Eukaryota; kingdom Metazoa; phylum Chordata; class Amphibia; order Caudata; family Salamandridae; genus Lissotriton; species Lissotriton helveticus. The sequence continues at coordinate 1,719,463,957 of NC_136057.1, forward strand.
AAATCATCAGATTTTACATTTTCCAAAGCTTTCAATTGTGAGTAAGTGACATTCTTCTTATTTACAGCCATAAACTTATACCTCAACTTTTTGAGGTCTTTTAACACCCCCTTCTCAAAGACCTCTATTGCCTCACATTGAAAGTTAGGGAGGAACACAGATTTCGGTTTAAAGGAACTACATGGATTGACCTCCAAATTAAAATCAAAATCAGCCAAATTGAGAATTGCATTATCGTGACTCTCACAGTCCTCATCAAGAGAAGTAAATGCATGCAATACCTCTATATCATCCACATTTAGATTACTTAACACTTAACCCACACCATCTGACTTCCTTTTTACCGGTTTTGTTTCAAACTACTTTTTCAATTTAAATTTTCTTGAAAAATAAAACAAATCTATCCTAGTCTGTGCAAAATTCAAGTTCACAGAAGGAGAAAAAGACAGACCTAGTTTCTCTTCTTTAGATGACAACTGTCGCTCTGATAGATTTACGACATTCATTGGTTCTGTTGTTGTTTGCTCCTTGTCAGCATTCCCACGGGCTTGACTTCTGCGCTTTTTGCTCCTTGCTTTGGCTTGTTTGTTCCTCGAGTTTTTCCTCTGTTGCCGCGTCCTCTCCCTCTCTGGGCATTTTATTCTTGGAGGTGTTGAGTCCTTCCTTCGCTCATTACATGAAATTGCCGTAAAAAATGTTTCTTTTGGGTTTCCTTGGATGTACCCTGGCTCAATGCTGAAGTAAAGACATCTGACATATTCCCATCCGATACGTCACTTTCACCACTGACTTCAGTTGTTAACAATGGGGATGCTCTTTTTTCCAACACCTCTGCATTTTTAGATTTAAATAAATAATCATATTTCTTATGAAAAGTTAATGTCCGCCCAGCCTGGTAATCTTTAAAATCACGTAGGAATTTTCTTTGTTTCTTTCTGCGATTTCAACTTCCAATTTTTCCAGGCGACTCATAGAATTCTTAGTGAATGTCTCCACTGCCTCCTTTGTTGCCAGGTTGCCCAAAAGTGCGGTCAATTTCTTCGAGAAGTATGGCCCTGTCCTTTAGTGCATATTTTACTAAGATACGCATCATGGTCAGTGAGCATGCATTTGAGTTGTTAGACCATTCTTCTAACATCTCCGGATCCGGATCTTCATATGTAGGAATTGTAAATATCCGTAATCCTCGAGGTACCCGCTCTACCTCGATATAGTGCTGTAATGACTCTGCCTCCCACCATTTGGAGAGTTCCTTATGATGTAACTTCTCTAGTTGCTGGAAGAGCAACTGAATTTTGATTTAATCCGTTATATTACGTGTTGCAGCTGTACTGCTTATAATGGTGCCAACAGTTCCACTTTGAGCAAAAAACTGCTTATTTGCTGTTTCCTTCCATTTGGCTTCCAAAATTGTTGCCATTCTGTTATGATCACTGCTATTAACCTTTAAATATTGTGAAGCATCCACGTACTGATCCTGTAGCTTTTCAGCTACGTACTTCTCTCAGCTCCCAGCCCGTTAGTACACTGTGTGATAATTATGGGCCCGCAAAAATGTCTTGTGAAATCGCACTCCTTACCGTTGCTGCGCAGGTGAAAATCCGTCCTCCGGATACCCCTGTTGCGAACCGGCGGGGGCTGCTCCCAGCAGACCTGTAGGCGTCCTCCGTACCAGGTACACTCGATCTTTCGATTTCTGCAACGTTAGAGCTTCTGCTACGTTCACAATTCACATACATAGTGCAACCGTTTCTCTTCTTTGCAGCACTAGATAATATCCTGCGCTCCGCAAACTTCAGCGTGCCACTTCTAAAGGGGTCAGCCTCAAAAACCTTCACATTACATAGTCAGCTTCAATCCCGGTTTATTTTCGAGGCTGTCAGCAAGGGCGGTCTGGACAGGGTTACGGGGCACCCCGTAGTTTTTGGAAAACACTCGCTTTATCAAAAGAGAGAATGTCCAGACACTCGTGGATGTTTCAAAATAGTCAATTTATTGACAATCCCGACGTGTTTTGGCTTTACGCCTTGTTCACGCCAATAAAGTTTTCACAAATTTTTCGAATCTTTCGATTTCTGCAACGCTAGAGCTTCCTCTACATTCACAATCCACATACCGCAACCTGTACCAGTCCTGTGTGAACAATGGTGCGGCATATATTTTGCTGATTATCTTACTTTTATTAATGAATTTTTAAATGTTAAGCCCACTGAGGCGAGACGTTGTTGACGCATCAAGATCTATGCAATATTTGTAATGTCAATGGCCCTGCGTGAACAATGGTACGGCATATATTTTGTTGATTATCTTACTGTTATTAACGACATTTTTTAAATGTTAAGCCTCCTGGGGGTAGATGTTGTTAATGCACCAATGGAATCTTTGTAATGTCAATGGCCGGATGGATATTGTGATGTTGCTGCATATAATAACCATGACTAGGCTATAATGGCCGAAATGTAAACAGACTAAGATGGCCGACACCCTTTACTGAAATCACGTGCTGTTGTATGTAGTCCCTTTTCACTATTTGAGTGTGTATTCAACTATGGAGTGGTAATTTGTAAAAACTTTATTGCCGTGAACAAGGCGTAAAGCCGAAACGCGTCGGGATTATCATTACATTTACTATTTTGAAACATCCACGAGTGTCTGGACATTCTCTCTTTTGATAAAGAAAGTGTTTTCCAAAAAATACGGGGTGCCCGGTAACCCTGTCCAGACCGCCCTTGCTAACAGCCTTGAAAACAAACCAGGATTGAAGCTGAATATATATATATATATACTACCTATTGGCGGTCACCAGTAGGTAGTTATAGTTAGGACCTAGTTTCCATAGGAAATCCGCAACATTCTATTTGGAACAACTTTGGCGCCGGTCAATGAATCTTTGCGAAATTCTCCAAGAAGATGACATGCTCCACTCTGCTCCTTCCTTGAAAGTTTGGGGGTGATTCGTCAAACGGGACCCGAGAAAAAAGGGGGGCCCCAAGACATGTTTTCCCCATGCAGTTTTCAATAGGGACCTTTAAGACGGGCTACAGCCCGAACTGCTGAACGGAATTGCACCAAATTTGGCAGAGAGGTAGAGTTTGGTTCGCAGATGACGCTTTTTGATAAATGCTGTAAATCGGAGCAGTAATTCCTGAGAAAATCAAACGTAAAATCATAGATATATCTATAGACGAAGTACCGTCTGAGGATTATACGCGTACACTTACGAGCACGAGCTGCATGCTAATTGGCTGTCAACTGTTTGTCAACACTCCAAACCAGAAAGTGTTGACAGCCATCTTGTGTCTCGGTAGAACAGAGGCACAAGAAAACTGAAAAACAAGTGCGCAAATGTCGCAAAGGGGGCAGGGTAGAAAAACCCTGACCCCCTAGGCCTCCTCAGGGGGTCTGAAAAGGATCCCCAAGGCCAAAACATTTTTTAATTTAAAAAAAAAAACGCGGGATGCACGTAGGATACGCGTATCGCGTTGAAAAACAAAAAAAGAAAACCTGAAGCCTGCGTTAGTGCTATTTAGCCCCCGGGGTGGAAAAGTCTTGGAGGCAATGTAGTTTATTATAATGACCAATACCATCCGAATGGCACAGGATAGAGGAGGCTCTGTGATTCTGGTGCTATTAGATTTGTCCGCCGCCTTCGACACGGTGTCGCATGACACCTTGATCAGTCGTCTGGAGGGAATAGGAGTGCGGGGAACTGTTCTATCATGGCTAAAAAGCTTTATTTCCAACCGATCCCAAAATGTTCGCTTGGGCTCCCACTATTCCATCTTCAGGGAGCTCACCAAGGGGGTGCCACAGGGCTCATGCCTAAGCCCCACATTATTTAATGTGTACGTGGCCCCCCTGGCGACAGTGGCAAGGAAATATGGGTTCACACCAATATCCTATGCTGATGACACCCAGCTGTTGTTCCCTTTCCAAAATATGAACCCTGCAGTAAGGAATTCCTTTGCTGCTGGAATGAGAGCAATAGCTGGATGGATGACCTCCAATTGCCTACAATGCAATGTGGGCAAGACGGAGGTCATGCTCTTTGGAAACGCCCCACTTCTTTGGTCTCCTGAGTGGTGGCCTCCAGAACTGGGTGCAGCTCCCTCCCCTAAGGAAAGTGTGAAAAATCTGGGTGTCAAGCTAGATCAATCATTGGTGCTAAAAGACCATGCCACACAGGTTACAGGAACCTGCATGAGAGTCATTGGCCTACTCAGAAGGGTATTTCCGTATTTAGCATATTATCACCGGAGAACATTAGTGCAGACCTTAGTCATGAGTAGGCTTGACTACTGCAATGGATTGCTAATATCTGCTAATGTAGAACAACTGCAGAGGCTACAGGTTGTTCAAAACACCGCCGCTAGGTTGATCCTTAATGTTCCTGCTAGATCCCCTTCATATCCCTTACTGAGTAGGCTACACTGGCTCCCTGTGTGTCAGAGAGTACAATTTAAAATATGTTGTACAATCCACAAATGCTTGTACGGGACTGGTCCTAGGTATCTGACGGAAATCTTTCGACCTTATCAACCAGGAAGAACTCTGAGATCTGGAAATCAAGCTTTGCTTCAGATCTCTAGGATCAAAAAAGAAAGACAAGGAGGCCGAGCCCTTTCATTCAGAGGTCCTACTTTATGGAATTCATTACCCCTCTCTCTAAGACAAAACTCTAATCTTGTCACTTTTAGAAAATGCCTGAAGACGCACCTGTTTCCTACCCAGCAATCATAAATATGTCACACAAGCTCTCTGTCTTTGCCTACCTTTGAAACAACGCAGCGCGGAGATATCTCCTTGGAGATCGAATTCCTGCGCTATAAAAGAAACAAAATAAATAAATAAAATAAATGTGGGGCCCAGAGTGGCCCCCTAGCCCCGGTGATTACCACCCCAGGGCTTTTTTTAAATATATGTGCGGGTGGGGCTCACGTCCCCCTCGCAGTAAATGTAAATGTATATGTGTGGGGGGCTCTTAGGCCCCACCAGCCCAGGGGACCACCACCTCTCGGGGCTTTAAAACATTAATTGATGGGGGTCTCTGAGGCCCTTTCAGCTTCGGGGACCCCCACCCCCCGGGGCTTTAAAATATTAATTGAGGGGGGTCCGAGGCCCTGGAGCCTCGGGGACCGCCACCCTCTGGGCTTCTTGAAAGTATTGGTGGGGGGTCACATGGTCCTTCTCCTGGAGCCCAAAATGGCTGTGGTGACTGCCACCCCCCTGGGCCAGCTCCTGTAGTGTCGCGGGGTACACACCCCCGGGACACTGCCGCCTGCAATGACCGGGTGGGAGCCTCGCGGCTCCCACCCTGTCATTGGAAACAGCTTTCCTATTTGGAAGAGAGAGCTTATACAGGCCTATTCTAGGTTGACAGTGTGCATGGACTACGGTTTGGCTGGTGCTGATAGGGAGCAGACAGTATTTGTGTTCTCCGTAGTTTTGTGTACCCCCTAAATCAGATAGGGAGCTTATATAGGCCTATTTTATAAATTTTATTTATTTATAAATATTCACTGAAAAAAACATAGGTTTAAGGCACCTTATAGGTAGGAATTAGAATTTAAAAAACCTTGCAAATTCACTGAATAAACCATAGGTTTCAGCCACGTTATAGTTAGGAATTAGCATTTAAAAAACCTTTGAAATTCACTGAAAAAACCATAGGTTTCACACATGTTATAATTAGCTGGACATTTCACTCATACAAAACCATTGAAATTCCCCCGTTATAGTTAGTTCAGCTAACTATAACTCGCGCGCCCGCAATCCACTGCTGATGACGTTACATACTACATCACTCATGACATGGTCAGTGACATCACTCATGACATCACTGATGACACCTCAAATGACATCACTGATGACATCACTGATGATATCATCCAGTGAATGTGTGTCTTTGTGAAAAATAAATATTTTTTATATATGTATATCTAAAGGTCGATGGAAGAATAAAAGGGTAAATAAGTGTCTAAATGGATGTTTTTTTTGTAAAATTAATTGTATAACTGACTTATTAAGTATATCTTAGTGAATAGATCTATTAGCGAGTAATTTTTAAATATTTAAATATCTGTATCAGTGTCTCACTTTGTATATAGGTGGCTGCATGGGTTGGTGAGTAGCTACATGAGTGTGTATATGGGTTATTAGTTGTTTTTTTGATTATCAGTATGAGTGTCTGTATGGTTTGGTGGGGGATATTCCTTAGCGCAGAGATTGGAGGAGGTGGAGCAAGGCGGAGATCGCGCTGAGCAGCTGAGAGAGACGTAGAGAGTGAGAGCCAGGTGCCGGGAGCCAGGGGGCCGGGAGCCGCAGCCGCAGCCAGCAGCCACCATCCAGCAACCGGCAGCCAGCAGCTGACTCGCTCTAATTCCCGTCCCCCTGCACCGGGCCGGACCGGGGGCCGCACCTCCGCCGCACCGCTCCAGCACCGCGGCAGCGGCAGGGAGGCTAGGAGGAGTCCGGGCAGCTCAGCGCCGACACTTGCCTTAGAAAACAAATTGGTACACCCGCACCGGCTACAACCAGGCTCCGGCACCCCTCCCCCCGCCCTTCAAAGCCACTACTGTCAGGATGGTAGCTGGGCAATAGCTGGGCGGTGGCCAGCCGGCAGCGGATTCAGCCGGTCCTGTAACCCAGTGCCCCAGTGTCTCCGTGAGCCATGAGTGTGTCCGAGACACACCCCCGGATATCGTGACCACCCACAGGAACAGGACAGACCTGCAGGCAGAGTGTGTGGCGGCGCGGGGGACACCTGCCCTCAGGTGAGCCTCGAGTGCATTGGGGGTGGAGCAGGGGCTCTGAGCCGAGCCACGGTGCTGTGAGGAAGACCAGAGGTGCCCGAACAACACTCAGCAAGTAGCCTGCCAGAACTAACGGCAGCGCTAACGGGTGGGCAGCTCCTACAGTGCCAAAACACCCCCTTTTACCACGTACCTGCCGAGTACCCCTCACCCCCACCCCCCCTTAGAAAGTTACGGAGCGACTAACCGCTGTGGACGCGGGAGGAATGACCTGAGGGTGTGGAGGGGAAAGGGTGGAAAAGGAACTACGGCTGTGTCACCCCGAGCAGCGGGCTGCTAACACTACTAGATCCTACTAGACCCTTCCTTCGGCCGTTGAGTCAGGAGCCCGAAGGATTATTGTACCTGCAGTGGGTATTAGCAGTGGGTACTGGCAGGCTGCAAGTGCTCTAAGGTGGGCACTGACCTGTACATCTGACCTCAAACCACACGGGAGGACAGGAAGGCTAAAGGACAACGAGAAGGGCACAAGAGGAGGAAAAGGTAAAGAGAGCCCGTGCCAAACGCGTGTGGCTTCAGGCCCCGCCCTAAGGGGGCTTGCTGCCGGTCCTACGAAGGCAGCCAACTCAGGGAAATGAGCTCGGGTAGAGTCAGACAACCCCCATCGCAGAAAATCATGAGCGACAAGCAAAAAAAAAAAAAAAAGTGCAAATACAGAAACAAAAGTTTTTGCTAACAAGCATAAAAGCCCTTTAATATCACCGATATCAACAATGTTTAGAGAAATAAAGGAAGGCGCCAAAAGAAAGCTTGCGCTGGGCGATAGATTACTACTGCTCAAAGAACCAGGAGCAGCCATTTACTCCACATCAGCGGAGATCCCAGGACTTAAGTCTCCTTTAGTTCCCCAGTCACTCCTTTTGCCAGGGAACGGAAAAAACAAGGCACAAAAAGACGAGGGGCTAAATTCAAACGGTACCATAAAAAAGCGTTTGCTTCAAAATCAATTGAGAATGAGGAAATCCCCGGTTTGACTCCGGCAGAAATGGAGGAGTTGTTCAACTGTACCAGCCCTGGCACGTCACACAATGAGGACATACGCCTGAGCCCAGGCACCGCCCAAGCGGACCTGCAAAAAAAACAGGGCATTGCACTGAACACTAACGAAGAAAACTCAGAACAAACAGAACATACTGATCAACTGAATCAGACTGTAGGCTCATCAAACACCGACCCAAGGGCATTAAGCTTCAGGGATAAATCCTACTCCCCGACAACAATTCTTAAAACAGCCCAAGGGGTTCATACATCTTCTACCCCAAAGCCAGTAACAAACAACGCAAGACTAACAAGGCTTCAGACAACCGCTCAGGTCCACCAGCGGGAGCAAGACGACCAAGAAGGCCTAGACATTGTTTGGCCAATTGAAAGAAACTTACCAACAACTAAAGCCTGCACGCAAATAACTACAGCTGAACTGATGGACCAAACGGGCAGAACGCACCATGTTAATCCCCAAAATAACACAACCTTACAGGGATGCTTCCAGGGAACCAAAATAACCCTGGGAACCGTTATCAACAACCCTTGTAGGGAGCTCAATGATAATACCTACCAGCTCAACCAAGACCAAGATCTAAATCAGACTCATGCATCAAAATCGCAGGAGAGGCAGTCGGGTACGAAAATGTTTTCTCGGAGACATCCAAATCTCTAATAAATACATTACAGACCACAATAGCTGCGTTTAATATGCAAAATGACAAGATGGACATCCAAATGGACATGATGAACATCATAGCAACACACCTAGCAGGAATTAACACTAAACTGGATAGCATGAACAATTGGATTTCAAGAGCACAGGCAACATTTTCTATCCAATGCGCATGTAGCCCAATAATTGACAAATTAAGCCTCTTGCCCACACTCCTTGAACAAATAATTCAAACCAACAAATCTACTCTGGGCGGTCAGGGAAAAAAAAAAGAAGAGGAACTAAAAATAGATAAAATAGAAATAACCAAGTTCATTCAAACCCAGAACCTCTTAATGACGACAAAACAGAAAAGGAGGAGAGAATAAGTAACAAAGATCGAAAACAATCTCGCAAACAAAAAAAACGTGATAGGAAAGCACGCAATAAAATGGCCCCACCTACAGAGCAGCTTACAACTAAGATCTATCCGATGTTCTGCCTACCAAAGACTGATAATACAACAATAGCCCCGGTTAGCTCAACAGAAGACCTCTCTGCCAGCATCACGAGTACAGAACTAGCAGAAAAGGATAAACAAGCAGAGATTAAAGGAGATAACAAACATGGGCAATTTAAAAAAGCCACCATAGTAGGTAATCCTACCGGTACTCAACAATCAACGAAGATCAAAAGCTTTAAAGGCTCAACGAACAAAAGTGGGCAACGCATTGATGCCATCAAAGAAGACATAAGTAGCCACGAAAAACTAGGAACTACGACCAGTAATTCAACAGCGCCCAATTGCATTGTGTCCAAAGCACTAGGTAATGAAGCAGCAAACAAGCTAGGACGACACAAAATAGAAACGGACCATGGTCCCAAGAAAGTCTGCGGAGAAAGAAGGTGAGAACCAAGTCTGGCGACCGCAAACCAAGAAACCTCTAACATGGGGAACCTAAAGTGCGGAGACAGCAAGACAGATAGCCTAATAAATGACACCCCAAGGGTCCAAATGCTCGGTCTTGGTGGAACCAATGGAATGGAGGAAATCTACAGAAATCCCCAATTGAAACCAGAAGGCGAGCCAAACCGAAAGAATGTGTATCCGGGAGCAGGAACTTCCTTTAGTCCAGGACGGGAGATGGATGAGCTCCAGGTCGAAGACCATGCGGCGGAGCTCGAGACCCAATACGTCAACATAAAAGTTGAAATTATAGACAATAGAAAGCACATCAAGGTTGGAAATAAGGTTGAAGCTCCAACCCCACAGACAAGCCACTGTAACGTCCCAACTGAACGCCAAGTACTGCTAATCCCAGAATATGATTCAAAAGGGCCCTATGACATACTGAACAGGGGGAATATACTGAAATTGACATCCGACATTCCAGCGTTAAAATATTTGACCTCAGCGAACCTACTGGCAGTAGAATTCATAGGAACGGATCACCAAAAATGCAAGGAGCTAACACTAACAACCTGGCAGTCTGAAGTAGACTCTAAGCATATCATGGATTCTAAGGCGCAATTTGAAGCTTGGGGAATTAAACTGCTAAAGCCAGCAACACCACGCTACCCTGGCCCTCTGAATAACAACCCGAACGCCAGAATCGGATATGGTCAAAGGCGAAAAGACCGCACGCAGAGCACTCAAACATTCCTCAAAGGGGCAATTGGTGGAAGTGTCTCTACAGCACAGAAAAGGGAGCCACTGAACAACCAGCCAAATGGTATGGATAGGGCTACGGACAACTGGGGTTGGCTCCCAGGAGTGCTTAATTCCAACTTTTCGCACTGACCAACAGAAAATAGTTTAGCAACTCAAGACCCAAGCAACATACAGATTGTTAGAAATGGGACCCCCGGCCGGCCAAGGCTCACGCCAAAGTCAGTCAGGGATCACCATTTCTAAGGTCAGGGCAAGAGAGTTACACACCAAGATAACCCCTGCTCACCCTCTAGGTAACGTGACGCGAGCAGCAAGGCTAATCTCGGAGGCGATGTGTAAAGCGTTTGCGCGCGCACCCAGCAACAACACCCAAGGCCCACCACAAAGTAAACACCACACAAGGTTATATCAAAAATAGCCTTTGTATTATAGCAAAAACACAGTAGATAACAAAACACACTTTACAATGTGCCAACAGGCACGGGCAGAATTTACAAGGGATTATGTACAGGACAGGGCCACCTGGACCACTGTCAGGAGTAGCTACTTTTAGAATTAGCACTTGTAGGTATAACACTTAGCACATAGACATATAATGATTGTAGCACCAAAATAGTAAATGTAGCTCCCAACCAGTAACTACTGGTAAAGGGTAAATACCTCCTACGCAACCCTAACCACTGTAGAAAAATCACGCAGGGAACTAGGACCTATTTATCAGGACCTATAGGAACATAAACAATCACCTAAGCAAGTCACATTTAGCAAAGGTAATAAAACATAAACAATCCTCTAAGCAGGTCACTTTTAGCAAAGGGGAAGAAACATAAACAATCACCTCAGCAAGTCACATTTAGCAAAGGTAATAAAACATAAACAATCCTCTAAGCAGGTCACTTTTAGCAAAGGGGAAGAAACATAAACAATCACCTAAGCAAGTCACATTTAGCAAAGGTAATAAAACATAAACAATCCTCTAAGCAGGTCACTTTTAGCAAAGGGTAAGAAACATAAAACAATCACCTAAGCAAGTCACATTTAGCAAAAGTAATAAAACATGAAAAATCCTCTAAGCAGGTCACTTTTAGCAAAGGGGAATAAACATAAAACACAGTGCACATGAGATATAAAAACACATTCAGAGGTGCAGGTAGAACATGTGCGCAGGAATCACATTAGCAAGTAAACCATAAATTGCGCAAGGTGCACATGGCACAACACTAGAACTGTCCCCCAGGCCAACTGGCCTCGCAAGGGCTGAAATGCCCTTAGTCCAAATGTCAGGCAGGCTGCGCAGGCAGCCAAGAACACAAGCCTAAATGTGGCAGCTGCCCACAAAGTGCTGGGCAACTGGTGCAAACAAGGATGATGCCACCGTTGGAGCCTCGTGGGCTCAAGAACACAGGATGGCACTCAGGAGCCTCTCTGGGGCTCTGCAATAACGAATGCCCCTCGAGCCTCTTCTGGGCTCGCAAACAAATATGGGCGGGAGCCTTGGGGCTCTTCAAACAAGGCACTGGCCCTTGAGCCTCTCTGGGCTCGTAAGAGCAAAATGGCCCCCTGAGCCTCTCGGGGCTCTAAAGCAGAAATGCACTAAACCTCTCGGGCTCTAAATAACAAAGAACTGCCCCCAGAGCCTATCTAGGCTCTAAATAAAGAATGCAGCCTCGCTGGGGTCCCTCACGCTTGTGGGCAGGGGCGGGCACCGGCAATGTGCCCCGACGCCCTCCTCCCTACCGACTAGCACCGGGCCCCACTCACCGGATGGTAGGCTTCCTCCGGACTCCTCTGGCGGCTGGAGACCATCTCCTTGACACGGCTGCAAGCGGGGAGCTCCTTTCCCTCTCCGGGGCTCTCAGGCAGGGCACTTCCGGGTCGCGGCTGTAGTCCAATCACAGCACAGCCCGGGGACCAATCACAGCGTGGCAATGCTTTCTCCGGGCCGCCAATGGCAGCGCGGCCCTGGATAGGGAGGCGGGCGCAGCGCCTCTCCAGCTGTCTCCGGGCTGCGGCGGTGATCTCGGGGGCCACAACGAGGAGTGGGCTCCCTCGAAAATTAAATAAAAATGCCGGCAAGGTCCCTTGCGGGGTGGGCACCCGTCAGAGGACAACACAGGGGCAAACACACGGCAAAACACGGCGTGGGCAGCCGCGAGAGGGGAATCAGGCGCTCTCAAGCGCGAACGGCACACAGAGCGCTCCCAGGCGCTCGGGGGAGAAATAAAGCGCTTCCAGGCGCTCTGGCAAAAGTAAAGCTCCAGCAGGGTCTGGAGGCAGGCAGGGGGGCAAGGCTGGGCCCAGAGCCAGCTCACTGGGTCTCCAGGCAGGGAGACAATCCAAGTGGCGGTCCTCCTGGCCCCAGCAACAGCAGCAGCCCCCTCTGGCAGGATCCTGGAAGAGAACAGAACCAATTGTAGGGGACACAGCCCCTTCTTATACTACTAAATCCTTTGACTGTCGCAGCTGGTTTTGGAGCACCCTTGATGGCTCAACCACCCCTTTCGTTCACTAGAGAGGCTAGGGTCGTTAGACGCACCACAGGGGGCGGAGCCAGCATTGTGTGGGGAAAGCCCAGCCCCATTCAGGAACCAGGTGCAGCCCTCCCTCACATCACTCAGGCTGATCTCTCCACTCACTCCTGGGCAGACCCATCCAGACTTCCTGGAGCCAGGCTGGCCAGCCAGCTCCAGCCAATCACACTCCAGCACCCTCACTGTACACACACATCAATGTCTAGAAGTGGCACTTCCCCACTAGACACATACACGTCGCACATACCATTGCGCAGCATTCACTCTCTCGAGTTCGCACATACCAAACTCGAGCCTGCACTCCCCACACATCAGGAACTAACATGGACACACACATTCCCCATGCATTCCTATGGGAGGGTAGGCCAGCCTCACTACACGCACGCACTTTTGCTCTGGGACAAAGGGAAAAGTGCGCAGAGACCCACAAATCACTAACACAGATCCCATACTAAAAGCAAAAAGATTAGGGGTGAACCTGCCAGAAGGGCCAAGTCCAACACAACCCCCTTCCAGCCAAAACGCAGGGCAGACCAATCACCACCGTGATGGACTTCCCTGCTTGGGGCGATAAAACACGGACGCGGGCCCGCAACTGCAGGGACACCCTCCTGTTTTACGCCACAGTGAACCTCCGGGGTTCCTTCTAAAACTACTGTAGGGACTAACTGGGCTACCCCACTGGTACTCTCCAGCTGTCCTCGGCCAGGACCAGGCCCTAGGCCACCCAGGTGCCACTGGTTCCTGCCTACTCACAGAGTGGGGGGTAGTAACCCCTGGCACATAGTAGCCATTCTCCACCCTTCCTGTCTGCAAGACAGGGCTAGACTGCCACTGCTTCTTCAGCCTAGGGTCTACAACCTCAGGCGGACCAGGAGTCTCAGGGAAGGCTCTCCTCCCCCTACCTCTTCTCCTAGGGTTCCTCCTCCTCCTGAGAGGGGTACCCTCAAAACACCATTCTCCCAACCTAGGGTTTAACCCCTCAGGTTGCACCGGGGTCAGAGGTGGGCTCTCCCACCCTCTGCACCCCCTTCCAGAGTCCTGCTCCCTCCCAACCGGGGCGGTACCTCTGGAAGAAGAACTGGTCAGGACACTGATTACAGTAGTCCCACCCTTCAGGTCAAGCTGATCCTGCTCACCCTCTAGGAAACGTGACGCGAGCAGCAAAGCTAATCTCGGAGGCGATGTGTAAAGCGTTTGCGCGCGCACCCAGCAACAACACCCAAGGCCCACCACAAAGGAAACTCCACACAAGGTTATATCAAAAATAGCCTTTGTATTATAGCAATAACACAGTAGATAACAAAACACACTTTTCACAACCAGTAACTACTGGTAAAGGGTAAATACCTCCTACGCAACCCTAACCACTGTAGGAAAATCACGCAGGGAACTAGGACCTATTTATCAGGACCTATAGGAACATAAACAATCACCTAAGCAAGTCACATTTAGCAAAGATAATAAAACATAAACAATCCTCTAAGCAGGTCACTTTTAGCAAAGGGGAAGAAACATAAACAATCACCTAAGCAAGTCACATTTAGCAAAGGTAATAAAACATAAACAATCCTCTAAGCAGGTCACTTTTAGCAAAGGGGAATAAACAGAAAACACAGTGCACATGAGGTATAAAAACACATTCAGAGGAGCAGGTAGAACATGCGCGCAGGAATCACATTAGCAAGTAAACCATAAATTGCGCAAGGTGCACATGGCACAACACTAGAACTGTCCCCCAGGCCAACTGGCCTCGCAAGGGCTGAAATGCCCTTAGTCCAAATGTCAGGCAGGCTGCGCAGGCAGCCAAGAACACAAGCCTAAACGTGGCAGTTGCCCACAAAGTGCTGGGCAACTGGTGCAAACAAGGATGATGCCACCGTTGGAGCCTCGTGGGCTCAAGAACACAGGATGGCACTCAGGAGTCTCTCTGGGGCTCTGCAATAACGAATGCCCCTCAAGCCTCTTCTGGGCTCGCAAACAAATATGGGCGGGAGCCTCGGGCTCTTCAAACAAGGCACTGGCCCTCGAGCCTCTCTGGGCTTGTAAGAGCAAAATGGCACCCTGAGCCTCTCGGGGTTCTAAAGCAGAAATGCACTGAGCCTCTCGGGCTCTAAATACCAAAGAACTGCCCCCAGAGCCTATCCAGGCTCTAAATAAAGAATGCAGCCTCGCTGGGGTCCCTCACGCTTGCGGGGAGGGGCGGGCACCGGCAATGTGCCCCGACGCCCTCCTCCCTACCGACTAGCACCGGGCCCCACTCACCGGATGGTAGGCTTCCTCCAGACTCCTCTGGTGGCTGGATGCCGTCTCCTTGACACGGCTGCAGGCGGGGAGCTCCTCTCACTCTCCGGGGCTCTCAGGCAGGGCACTTCCGGGTCGCGGCTGTAGTCCAATCACAGCGCGGCCCGGAGACCAATCACAGGGCGGCAATGCTTTCTGCGGGGCCGCCAATGGCAGCGTGGCCCTGGATAGGGATGGCGGGCACAGCACCTCTCCAGCTGTCTCCGGGCTGCGGCGGTGATCTCAGGGGCCACAACGAGGAGTGGGCTCCCTCGATAATTAAATTAAAATGCCTGCAAGGTCCCTGGCGGGGTGGGTACCCGTCAGAGGACAACACAGTGGCAAACACACAGCAAAACACGGCGTGGGCAGCCACGAGAGGGAAATCAGGCGCTCTCAAGTGCTAACGGCACACAAAGCGCTCCCAGGCGCTCGGGGGAGAAATAAAGCGCTTCCAGGCGCTCTGGCAAAAGTAAAGCTCCAGCAGGGTCTGGAGGCAGGCAGGGGGGCAAGGCTGGGCCCAGAGCCAGCTCACTGGGTCTCCAGGCAGGGAGACAATCCAAGTGGCGGTCCTCCTGGCCTCAGCAACAGCAGCAGCCCCCTCTGGCAGGATCCTGGAAGAGACAGAACCAATTGTAAGGGGACACAGCCCCTTCTTATACTACTAAATCCTTTGTCTGTGGGTGCAGGGTGGGGGGAAACCAGTCTCAGCTGGTTTTGGAGCACCCTTGATGGCTCAACCACCCCTTTCATTCACTAGGGAGGCTAGGGTCGTTAGACGCACCACAGGGGGCGGAGCCAGCATTGTGTGGGGAAAGCCCAGCCCCATTCAGGAACCAGGTGCAGCCCTCCCTCACATCTCTCAGGCTGATCTCTCCACTCACTCCTGGGCAGACCCATCCAGACTTCCTGGAGCCAGGCTTGCCAGCCAGCTCCAGCCAATCACACTCCAGCACCCTCACTGTACACACACATCAATGTCTAGAAGTGGCACTTCCCCACTAGACACATACACACCGCACATACCATTGCGCAGCATTCACTCTCACGAGTTCGCACATACCAAACTCGAGCCTGCACTCTCCACACATCAGGAACTAACATGGACACACACATTCCCCATGCATTCCTATGGGAGGCAGGCCAGCCACACTACACGCACGCACTTTTGCTCTGGGACACAGGGAAAAGTGTGCAGAGACCCAAAAATCACTAACACAGATCACATACTAAAAGCAAAAAGATTAGGGGTGAACCTGCCAGAAGGGCCAAGTCCAACACAGATGCTATCATGGAACATCGCAGGGGCAAAAAAATGGCTGGAGAACGGAGAACACCCAAAAAAATTGGGAAAACTACGATACAATAGCTCTGCAGGAAACTAGAGAAATAGACGCTCTTCCCTTGGCAAACTACATTCACTATACAGTTCCAGCAACTAAAACCAAAACCTTTGGTCGGCCAAAAGGGGGCCTGGCAGTATACATCTCTACAGACTTAAAGATTAAAAGCGAACAGATGGCCTCTGAAGGACCAAACATACAACTGATTAAATTGACATCAGGGCCGGCCAGCAGAACAAAAACCGTCCTCCTGATAAATACATATGCACATCCCATGGCAAGGAAAAAACTGGCCCACAATAAACAACTAATGGCAATCATCACAAACATCCGGAGTAATTTTCCACTGTGGGACTTGATACTCACAGGAAACTTTAACTCAAATCTAATTTATACCCCGGACGAGGACGAGGACGAAGCTCTAGTAACTGATAACATACTTTGGTCCGTTCCAAATCAATCCAGCCTACGAAGCCAAAAGTGGACCACGCAGGCCAGGGGTTGGTAAACGCCCTAGAGTTTTTTGGGCTAAGAGTAATTAACCGTAGAACCCCAGACGACTTCCCCCCTAAACTCACATTCCATGGGGGAAAGACAAGATCAAGACTGGACTACACAGTGATCTCAGTATCACTTATGCCAAGCCTCTCCCATTTCTCGATAGAATTCACGACCAGGAGCGACCACACATACCAGCTGGTACACTTCAAGCTGGTACACTTCAAGTTAAAAATCATCAAACGTGCCCCTACATGACACGCCAGAGGGTCCTTGGGAGGGTCATGTTGCCAAATATAGTGATCGTGGGAACGAATAATTAGACACACATGAATATACACATAACACAACACAGTAGAGCACCTGAAACTAGCAGCGCGATGTATATACATCAAGATACATACTTTAGAAATGAGGAGGCAATGCCCATGAGCCAAGCTGGGCGAAGGGTACAGAGGGTCCAACTGTGAGAAGGAATGAAAAAAAGGGGGGGGTGAGAAAAAAGCAGAGAGGGTATTGCTAGGACCTCGAGTGGCTATATACACTAAGTTGATCAAAGTAGTGAATTCCAGGTCGGTTCCATCGGCTATGCCGTACTTACTCAACCCCAACACCTCAGTGCTTCCTCCTTCGTCAGTGGCTTCCGTGGTAATGGTAAGCCAGAGCGGGGTGGGTCTTTTTATAGTCTTGCTTTAACAGGGTGATTGAGTCCTGATTGTTTAACTTGATTCCGGTGTGAGCGTTCGGTCGAGTGGTTATGCCAGGTAACAGGGGTGGCCATTGTTAAGTGTCCGAGAGAGGCTGGGAGGAGGCGCGTTTTTTAGATCACTAATAGGGTATGGATGTCCTATTGTAATGTTAAATCGTAATAGGCAGATAGTTTTAATAGGCAGGTAAAATATACCGTTGTCCGCGCTGAGGAGTGTTCGGGCGTCTAAACAGACACAACCGCGCATGCGCGGAGAAGCTCCGTCTGCAGTTTTCACTCGGCGCATGCGCGGGGGATAAGCGTGCCTTCGCGCTATTCGGTAGTGAAGGTTTTAGCTGCATGGGAAGTTCCCTGGTATTTAAAAAAAGAGGGGAGACAGAACACGCAACGTTATGTTCTTACAGTATAGCTGCAGAACATGAGAAATATCTGGTTTTGTTGTACAACACCATAATCCCAACACATATTCACAAATCCTGATTCCCATAAACCAGCCTGCAGATTATTGGGGTGGCTGGAGAGGAAAAGGAAAAGGATTATTAGGGTGGCTGGAGAGGAAAAGGAAAATGATAATTATACTGTGATTAGACACTGTGTTCATGTCCAGATTCTGCGAGCCGGGGCTCACATAGTACCTGGGATGGATTATACCCTGAGTTGGGACCAGGGAATGTCGTCGTTCAAACCTGTTAGGTGGGTGCCCAAGCGGTAAACCCAACGTTGTTCCTTAGCTAGAAGGTCCTTGTCACTGCTGTAGGCTTCTATGACTGTCCATTTTAGCTCATCCATACTGTGACCCATTGTGGCATAGTGGGTGGCCATTCTCGTGGTAGTCTTTTTGCAACGTACGTTGCTGCGATGTTCGCCCATCCGTATTTTGACAGGCCTTGTGGTCATGCCTACATATTCTTTTTTACACGGGCAGGTGATCAGATAGACCAAGTTCCGGCTGTTGCAGTTAGTGAAGGAACGTTGTTCTCATGTAGACTGGTTGGAAAAAGTGATGTTGCGACTTTTCTGCGTGTACTGGCAGGATGTGCATGAGCCACATGGATGGTGCCCGCCAACAGTTGAAAGTTTGGGGGGGCCCTTGTTTGTGAGTTGTTTTGGTCTTGTGGGGACCAACAAATCCTTAAGGTTCTTACCTCGCCTGTGTGCAAACATGGGTTTTGGGAAATCTAGTTTCCCGCAATTTAGTATTCTCCAGTGTCTATTCACAATCTTTGTGATTTGGTTCGAATTGGTGTTGTATGTTGTGACACAAATAGGGCGTTGGTCTTGTTCCTTTTCTGCTATGGGTTCTAATAAGGCTTCCCTGTTGTTGTTCCGTGCTCTCTTATAACCCTTATTGACCACCTTACTAGGATAGTTTCTGCTACTGAGCTTGGTTTTCAAGTCAGCTGCCTGGGTCTTAAAGTTTTGAATAGCGCTGCAATTACGCCTAAGGCGGAGGAATTGTCCGTAGGGTAAATTGTCGCGTAGATGTCGTGGGTGGAAACTACTATATAGTAACAGACTGTTTTTAGCCGTGGGTTTGAAGTGGGTGCATGTTTCCAATTTGCCATTGGAGGGGTAGATATTGAGATCAAGGAAGACAAGGTTCTCCTTAGAGGCTGAGTGGGTGAACTTGAGGAACCGGTCTTGTTGGTTCAGCCAAGTCATAAACTGGACAACAGAGTCTTGATCACCCCTCCAGATGACTAAGACGTCATCTATGTATCTTTTCCATGCGACCACATGGTTCTTGTAAGGATTCTGGTCGTTCAGGATTCTGGTGGTTTCGAGGTGGTGCACGTAGAGCCCAGCTAGGCTTGGCGCACAGGTGCTGCCCATACTCGTGCCGTGTCTTTGTAGATAGTATGTATTTTCATACATAACATTTTTTTTCTTCAAGGTCATGGAAATGCATTCAAGGACCACCTGTCTCGGGGTGTGGTAAGCCCAGGCGGTAGAGAACAGAACTTCCTCAATTATTTCCAACGTCTCTTGATGGGGGAGGCTCGTGTAGAGGCTCTCTACATCCAGACCTAAGAGGAGGTCTTGTTCAGGGTCAAAAGATATTTCTTTGACCAACTGTAGGACCGCTTTTGTGTCCTTTAGATAGGTACTCGTCCTTTGCACAATTGGTCTTAGGAAGGCATCGGCAAATTTTGATAAGGGTTCAAGAATTGACTGTATCCCAGATACTATGGGGCGTCCAGGTGGATAAGGGGCGTCCTTATGAATCTTGGGGATGGTGTAAAAATAAGGAGTTTTTGGATTTTTTTGAATCAAAAAATCACTCTCTTGTTTTGTTAGCCAATCATGTGCCATTGCTTCTTCAATCATAATGAGGATAAAGATCCTAACTTCTTCAGTCGGGTCTTCCCTTAGTATTTGATAATTGCGTCTGTCTTCAAGTAATTTCCTGCATTCTCTATCGTAATTGGTATATGTTTGTATCACCGTAGCCCCGCCTTTGTCGGCTGGCTTAATTACAATAGTTTCATTATTGGCGAGTTCATGGAGGGCAGTTCTCTCAGAACTGGAAGTGTTGTTAAAGATGTCTCCAGCGTCCGTGGATAACTTTTCCAGATCTACCATGACCGCCTTTTCGAAGGCTAATAGTTCAACTGGTAACGTTGAGTCTGGAGGTGTGAAAGAGGATTTGTTTTTTAGGCCTGTATCAGATTGGACGTTTGTTTCATTGTTTGAGTCCTGAAAAAAAGCTTTTAGCTTAAGTTTTCGCATAAACTCTTTCATCTCTTGGCAGAGTTTGAATTTGTCCATTTTGTGAGTAGGAACAAAACCCAAGCCCTTACTTAGGACATTCTCCTGGGCTTCCGTTAGTAAGTGGTCTGACAAATTTACCACTAAGTTCCTCGACTGGTCGATGCTGTTTGGCTCCGGGTTGATACTCCTAGGGGTGTCACTGGCTGTTGATTCCAGTGGACCTGTGTACCTTTCCGATTTCGGCCCTTTCTTGTTCCTTGGGGCTGGCCTAAAAAAGGCGGTTGGCCATAGTGGTTGAAAGGGGGCATTTGTTGGTCCCATGGTTGGAATTGATTCCCCATGAAGGCGGGCCCTGGTGGGTATTGCATGAAACCTGGAGGTCCTTGCATGAAGGGAGGTGGTCCTTGATAGGGGCCCCAACCTCTCCCTCCCCGTGGGTAGCCTTTGCCAAAGAATTGTGTCCCTCCTCGTGTGCTCTGGTTACTATTCCTACTGGAGTTTGATCCGTTGGAACTTGTATCAGAAAAGTCAGTGTCTTGATCGTTGTTCTGATTTTTGGACACATGATCTTTTTTGATGTAGGGGTATATGCGTTCATGCGTAAAGTTTTCAGTATCTTATTTGTGTTTTTTATACTTGTTCTTTTTCAGGGTACATTCAAATTCTGTCATTTCTTGATTTAGTTCCTCCAGTCTTTTTTTCAGAGCGGTCGGGGATAGGTAACTTTTTATCTTCACCTCCAACTTGGTTATCTCTATTTTAAGTTCTTGTGTTAGTTTTGTCGCAGTTTTTACTATGAGGACTAGCCAGTCCCTAGTACACCTCCAGCTTATTAGAGACCAATCCCTCTTGAATTCCAAATCATGAGTGAAGATAAACGGTTCGTTTTTCACTATTAGGCCAGGAGGGGCCGTTTTTGATTTCAAATACTCGGACATGAGAAGCCCGTACAGGGCTGTCTTTATTTGTGTTCTCCTAAGAGCAGCCAACTCGTCCCAGTCGCCTTCATTGATGCCTGGTTCTGTGTTGCTCAGCCCTTCGAATGGGCGTAGGGTTGCTAGGATCCTGTCGACCTCCTCATCGTCAAATGCGAGGCCTCCAGCTTCCTCCATCGTGGCTAGTAAGAGGTGTATGTACTGGGTGTGTGTGTAATTCGTTGTGACTATGTGTATAGGGAAGAAGTGATAAGAAAAAGGTAAGAGAAGTAGAAAAAACCAAGTTGGATTTACTACTGAAGTCCAGAAATTCCGGTCAACTCTAAATGGAGCAAAAAAACTCCCACAGCTGCACGCTGTCTAAAGACTAAGGGATATCAAAAAAAGGAGTGAAGAGGTGGTGCAACTCAGCACCGCGGTGGGCTAATCCTCCTCTTATGAAAGTATGAATAATCAACAGAGACCACCTGAAAATAGATCAGTAGATATTCCGATGTTGTTGGAGTATACTCAGTGTGTTAAAATACCCCTCACACACCAAAAGGGCCCTTGGTGTCATGCTTCATCATCGGGGTCTTCCCGCCCCTGCTGCGGGATGGGGCAGTGCTGCGACAAGCGACTACGCCGGAGCACCTTTTTATTGTGAGTGCTATGTGAGTGAAATGAGGTGAGTGTCAGTGGGGTCAGGAGTGATATGAGTGAGAATTAAAAAATACCTGGCCTGGTGTTAGAAAAAACTATTTAATAGGCACTTGCTGGTATTGTTAAAAGGGGTGAGGCGTAGGGCAAGAGCGGGTTACTAGTCTTGCTCTCCTGTGTGGGTCAACATGTTTCGGGGCGACATGCCCCTTTGTCAGGACCGGGTATAGATCCCCCTGTCACTCACTAATGTGCTCCCACAGGTGGAGAGTGTAATGTATTATCAATGTGTATGGATAAACTTTATAGATACACGTGTTAAAGCTAAATCAGAAATTCTGATGATATAAGCCTGAAAGGATAAGAACACAGGTTTTAGAAAGAGCGCGGATCCCAATGCGCTTGACTAATGAGTACCTGTAGGGAAGGAAATGCAAAAAAGAGGAAAACACACTTGTAGGCTATTACATGACACGCCAGAGGGTCCTTGGGAGGGTCATGTTGCCAAAATAGAGTGATCGTGGGAACGAATAATTAGACACACATGAATATACACACAACACAACACAGTAGAGCACCTGAAACTAGCAGCGCGATGTATATACATCAAGATACATACTTTAGAAATGAGGAGGCAATGCCCCATGAGCCAAGCTGGGCAAAGGGTACAGAGGGTCCAACTGTGAGAAGGAATGAAAAAAAGGGGGGGGGAGAAAAAAGCAGAGAGGGTATTGCTAGGACCTCGAGTGGCTATATACACTAAGTTGATCAAAGTAGTGAATTCCAGGTCGGTTCCATCGGCTATGCCGTACTTACTCAACCCCAACACCTCAGTGCTTCCTCCTTCGTCAGTGGCTTCCGTGGTAATGGCAAGCCAGAGCGGGCGGGTCTTTTTATAGTCTTGCTTTAACAGGGTGATTGAGTCCTGATTGTTTAACTCGATTCCGGTGTGAGCGTTCGGTCGAGTGGTTATGCCAGGTAACAGGGGTGGCCATTGTTAAGTGTCCGAGAGAGGCTGGGAGGAGGCGCGTTTTTTAGATCACTAATAGGGTATGGATGTCCTATTGTAATGTTAAATCGTAATAGGCAGATAGTTTTAAAAGGCAGGTAAAATATACCGTTGTCCGCGCTGAGGAGTGTTCGGGCGTCTAAACAGACACAACCGCGCATGCGCGGAGAAGCTCCGTCTGCAGTTTTCACTCGGCGCATGCGCGGAGGATAAGCGTGCCTTCGCGCTATTCGGTAGTGAAGGTTTTAGCTGCATCGGAAGTTCCCTGGTATTTAAAAAAAGAGGGGAGACAGAACACGCAACGTTATGTTCTTACAGTATAGCTGCAGAACATGAGAAATATCTGGTTTTGTTGTACAACACCATAATCCCAAAACATATTCACAAATCCTGATTCCCATAAAACAGCCTGCAGATTATTGGGGTGGCTGGAGAGGAAAAGGAAAAGGATTATTAGGGTGGCTGGAGAGGAAAAGGAAAAGGATAATTATACTGTGATTAGACACTGTGTTCATGTCCAGATTCTGCGAGCCGGGGCTCACATAGGACCTGGGATGGATTATACCCTGAGTTGGGACCAGGGAATGTCGTCGTTCAAACCTGTTAGGTGGGTGCCCAAGCGGTAAACCCAACGTTGTTCCTTAGCTAGAAGGTCCTTGTCACTGCTGTAGGCTTCTATGACTGTCCATTTTAGCTCATCCATACTGTGACCCATTGTGGCATAGTGGGTGGGAATCAGGATTTGTGAATATGTGTTGGGATTATGGTGTTGTACAACAAAACCAGATATTTCTCATGTTCTGCAGCTATACTGTAAGAACATAACGTTGCGTGTTCTGTCTCCCCTCTTTTTTTAAATACCAGGGAACTTCCCATGCAGCTAAAACCTTCACTACCGAATAGCGCGAAGGCTTGCTTATCCCCCGCGCATGCACCGAGTGAAAACTGCAGACGGAGCTTCTCCGCGCATGCGCGGTTGTGTCTGTTTAGACGCCCGAACACTCCTCAGCGCGGACAACGGTATATTTTACCTGCCTATTAAAACTATCTGCCTATTACGATTTAACATTACAATAGGACATCCATACCCTATTAGTGATCTAAAAAACGCGCCTCCTCCCAGCCTCTCTCGGACACTTAACAATGGCCACCCCTGTTACCTGGCATAACCACTCGACCGAACGCTCACACCGGAATCGAGTTAAACAATCAGGACTCAATCACCCTGTTAAAACAAGACTATAAAAAGACCCGCCCCGCTCTGGCTTACCATTACCACGGAAGCCACTGACGAAGGAGGAAGCACTGAGGTGTTGGGGTTGAGTAAGTACGGCATAGCCGATTGAACCGACCTGGAATTCACTACTTTGATCAACTTAGTGTATATAGCCACTCGAGGTCCTAGCAATACCCTCTCTGCTTTTTTCTCCCCCCCCCCCCCTTTTTTTCATTCCTTCTCACAGTTGGACCCTCTATACCCTTCGCCCAGCTTGGCTCATGGGGCATTGCCTCCTCATTTCTAAAGTATGTATCTTGATGTATATACATCGCGCTGCTAGTTTCAGGTGCTCTACTGTGTTGTGTTGTGTGTATATTCATGTGTGTCTAATTATTCGTTCCCACGATCACTATATTTGGCAACATGACCCTCCCAAGGACCCTCTGGCGTGTCATGTAATAGCCTACAAGTGTGTTTTCCTCTTTTTTGCATTTCCTTCCCTACAGGTACTCATTAGTCAAGCGCATTTGGATCCGCGCTCTTTCCAAAACCTGTGTTCTTATCCTTTCAGGCTTATATCATCAGAATTTCTGATTTAGCTTTAACACGTTTATCTATAAAGTTTATCCATACACATTGATAATACATTACACTCTCCACCTGTGGGAGCACATTAGTGAGTGACAGGGGGATCTATACCCGGTCCTGACGAAGGGGCATGTCGCCCCGAAACATGTTGACCCACACAGGAGAGCAAGACTAGTAACCCGCTCTTGCCCTCCGCCTCACCCCTTTTAACAATACCAGCCAGTGCCTATTAAATAGTTTTTTCTAACACCAGGCCAGGTATTTTTTAATTCTCACTCATATCACTCCTGACCCCACTGACACTCACCTCATTTCACTCACATAGCACTCACAATAAAAAGGTGCTCCGGCGTAGTCGCTTGTCGCAGCACTTCCCTGTCCCGCAGCAGGGGCGGGAAGACCCCGATGATGAAGCATGACACCAAGGGCCCTTTTGGTGTGTGAGGGGTATTTTAACACACTGAGTATACTCCAACAACATCGGAATATCTACTGATCTATTTTCAGGTGGTCTCTGTTGATTATTCATACTTTCATAAGAGGAGGATTAGCCCACCGCGGTGCTGAGTAGCACCACCTCTTCACTCCGTTTTTTGATATCCCTTAGTCTTTAGACAGCGTGCAGCTGTGGGAGTTTTTTTGCTCCATTTAGAGTTGACCGGAATTTTTGGACTTCAGTAGTAAATCCAACTTGGTTTTTTCTACTTTTCTTACCTTTTTCTTATCACTTCTTCCCTATACACATAGTCACAACGAATTACACACACACCCAGTACATACACCTCTTACTAGCCACGATGGAGGAAGCTGGAAGCCTCGCATTTGACGATGAGGAGGTCGACAGGATCCTAGCAACCCTACGCCCATTCGAAGGGCTGAGCAACACAGAACCAGGCATCAATGAAGGCGACTGGGACGAGTTGGCTGCTCTTAGGAGAACACAAATAAAGACAGCCTTGCACGGGCTTCTCATGTCCGAGTATTTGAAATCAAAAACGGCCCCTCCTGGCCTAATAGTGAAAAACTAACCGTTTATCTTCACTCATGATTTGGAATTTAAGAGGGATTGGTCTCTAATAAGCTGGAGGTGTACTAGGGACTGGCTAGTCCTCATAGTAAAAACTGCGACAAAACTAACACAAGAACTTAAAATAGAGATAACCCAGTTGGAGGTGAAGATAAAAAGTTACCTATCCCCGACCGCTCTGAAAAAAAGACTGGAGGAACTAAATCAAGAAATGACAGAATTTGAATGTACCCTGAAAAAGAACAAGTATAAAAAACACAAAAAAGATACTGAAAACTTTACGCATGAACGCATATACCCCTACATCAAAAAAGATCATGTGTCCAAAAATCAGAACAACGATCAAGACACTGACTTTTCTGATACAAGTTCCAACGGATCAAACTCCAGTAGGAATAGTAACCAGAGCACACGAGGAGGGACACAATTCTTTGGCAAAGGCTACCCACGGGGAGGGAGAGGTTGGGGCCCCTATCAAGGACCACCTCCCTTCATGCAAGGACCTCCAGGTTTCATGCAATACCCACCAGGGCCCGCCTTCATGGGGAATCAATTCCAACCATGGGACCAACAAATGCCCCCTTTCAACCACTATGGCCAACCGCCTTTTTTAGGCCAGCGCCAAGGAACAAGAAAGGGCCGAAATCGGAAAGGTACACAGGTCCACTGGAATCAACAGCCAGTGACACCCCTAGGAGTATCAACCCGGAGCCAAACAGCGTCGACCAGTCGAGGAACTTAGTGGTAAATTTGTCAGACCACTTACTAACGGAAGCCCAGGAGAATGTCCTAAGTAAGGGCTTGGGTTTTGTTCCTACTCACAAAATGGACAAATTCAAACTCTGCCAAGAGATGAAAGAGTTTATGCGAAAACTTAAGCTAAAAGCTTTTTTTCAGGACTCAAACAATGAAACAAACGTCCAATCTGATACAGGCCTAAAAAACAAATCCTCTTTCACACCTCCAGACTCAACGTTACCAGTTGAACTATTAGCCTTCGAAAAGGCGGTCATGGTAGATCTGGAAAAGTTATCCACGGACGCTGGAGACATCTTTAACAACACTTCCAGTTCTGAGAGAACTGCCCTCCATGAACTCGCCAATAATGAAACTATTGTAATTAAGCCAGCCGACAAAGGCGGGGCTACGGTGATACAAACATATACCAATTATGATAGAGAATGCAGGAAATTACTTGAAGACAGACGCAATTATCAAATACTAAGGGAAGACCCGACTGAAGAAGTTAGGATCTGTATCCTCATTATGATTGAAGAAGCAATGGCACATGATTGGCTAACAAAACAAGAGAGTGATTTTCTGATTCAAAAAAATTCAAAAACTCCTTAATTTTACACCATCCCCAAGATTTATAAGGACGCCCCTTATCCACCTGGACGCCCCATAGTATCTGGGATACAGTCAATTCTTGAACCCTTATCAAAATTTGCCGATGCCTTCCTAAGACCAATTGTGCAAAGGACGAGTACCTATCTAAAGGACACAAAAGCGGTCCTACGGTTGGTCAAAGAAATATCTTTTGACCCTGAACAAGACCTCCTCTTAGGTCTGGATGTAGAGAGCCTCTACACGAGCCTCCCCCATCAAGAGACGTTGGAAATAATTGAGGAAGTTCTGTTCTCTACCGCCTGGGCTTACCACACCCCGAGACAGGTGGTCCTTGAATGCATTTCCATGACCTTGAAGAAAAAAATTTTTATGTATGAAAATACATACTATCTACAAAGACACGGCACGAGTATGTGCAGCACCTGTGCGCTGAGCCTAGCTGGGCTCTAAGTGCACCACCTCGAAACCACCAGAATCCTGAACGACCAGAATCCTTACAAGAACCATGTGGTCACATGGAAAAGATACATAGATGACGTCTTAGTCATCTGGAGGGGTGATCAAGACTCTGTTGTCCAGTTTATGACTTGGCTGAACCAACAAGACCGGTTCCTCAAGTTCACCCACTCAGCCTCTAAGGAGAACCTTGTCTTCCTTGATCTCAATATCTACCCCTCCAATGGCAAATTGGAAACATGCACCCACTTCAAACCCACGGCTAAAAACAGTCTGTTACTATATAGTAGTTTCCACCCACGACATCTACGCGACAATTTACCCTAC
Organism: Lissotriton helveticus; assembly: GCF_964261635.1. NCBI lineage: Eukaryota > Metazoa > Chordata > Amphibia > Caudata > Salamandridae > Lissotriton > Lissotriton helveticus. The sequence continues at coordinate 1,719,491,703 of NC_136057.1, forward strand.
GGACAATTCCTCCGCCTTAGGCGTAATTGCAGCGCTATTCAAGACTTTAAGACCCAAGCAGCTGACTTGAAAACCAAGCTCAGTAGCAGAAACTATCCTAGTAAGGTGGTGAATAAGGGTTATAAGAGAGCACGGAACAACAACAGGGAAGCCTTATTAGAACCCACAGCAGAAAAGGAACAAGACCAACGCCCTATTTGTGTCACAACATACAACACCAATTCGAACCAAATCACAAAGATTGTGAATAGACACTGGAGAATACTAAATTGCGGGAAACTAGATTTCCCAAAACCCATGTTTGCACACAGGCGAGGTAAGAACCTTAAGGATTTGTTGGTCCACACAAGACCAAAACAACTCACAAACAAGGGCCCCCTCGAACTTTCAACTGTTGGCGGGCACCATCCATGTGGCTCATGCACATCCTGCCAGTACACGCAGAAAAGTCGCAACATCACTTTTACCAACCAGTCTACATGGGAACAACGTTCCTTCACTAACTGCAACAGCCGGAACTTGGTCTATCTGATCACCTGCCCGTGTAAAAAAGAATATGTAGGCATGACCACAAGGCCTGTCAAAATACGGATGGGCGAACATCGCAGCAACGTACTTTGCAAAAAGACTACCACGAGAATGGCCACCCACTATGCCACAATGGGTCACAGTATGGATGAGCTAAAATGGACAGTCATAGAAGCCTACAGCAGTGACAAGGACCTTCTAGCTAAGGAACAACGTTGGGTTTACCGCTTGGGCACCCACCTAACAGGTTTGAACGACGACATTCCCTGGTCCCAACTCAGGGTATAATCCATCCCAGGTACTATGTGAGCCCCGGCTCGCAGAATCTGGACATGAACACAGTGTCTAATCACAGTATAATTATCATTTTCCTTTTCCTCTCCAGCCACCCTAATAATCCTTTTCCTTTTCCTCTCCAGCCACCCCAATAATCTGCAGGCTGGTTTATGGGAATCAGGATTTGTGAATATGTGTTGGGATTATGGTGTTGTACAACAAAACCAGATATTTCTCATGTTCTGCAGCTATACTGTAAGAACATAACGTTGCGTGTTCTGTCTCCCCTCTTTTTTTAAATACCAGGGAACTTCCCAGGCAGCTAAAACCTTCACTACCGAATAGCGCGAAGGCACGCTTATCCCCCGCGCATGCGCCGAGTGAAAACTGCAGACGGAGCTTCTCCGCGCATGCGCGGTTGTGTCTGTTTAGACACCCGAACACTCCTCAGCGCGGACAACGGTATATTTTACCTGCCTATTAAAACTATCTGCCTATTACGATTTAACATTACAATAGGACATCCATACCCTATTAGTGATCTAAAAAACGCGCCTCCTCCCAGCCTCTCTCGGACACTTAACAATGGCCACCCCTGTTACCTGGCATAACCACTCTACCGAACGCTCACACCGGAATCGAGTTAAACAATCAGGACTCAATCACCCTGTTAAAGCAAGACTATAAAAAGACCCGCCCCGCTCTGGCTTACCATTACCACGGAAGCCACTGACGAAGGAGGAAGCACTGAGGTGTTGGGGTTGAGTAAGTACGGCATAGCTGATGGAACCGACCTGGAATTCACTACTTTGATCAACTTAGTGTATATAGCCACTCGAGGTTCTAGCAATACCCTCTCTGCTTTTTTCTCCCCCCCCCCTTTTTTTCATTCCTTCTCACAGTTGGACCCTCTGTACCCTTCGCCCAGCTTGGCTCATGGGGCATTGCCTCCTCATTTCTAAAGTATGTATCTTGATGTATATACATCGCGCTGCTAGTTTCAGGTGCTCTACTGTGTTGTGTTGTGTGTATATTCATGTGTGTCTAATTATTCGTTCCCACGATCACTATATTTGGCAACATGACCCTCCCAAGGACCCTCTGGCGTGTCATGTAATGGCCTACAAGTGTGTTTTCCTCTTTTTTGCATTTCCTTCCCTACAGGTACTCATTAGTCAAGCGCATTGGGATCCGCGCTCTTTCTAAAACCTGTGTTCTTATCCTTTCAGGCTTATATCATCAGAATTTCTGATTTAGCTTTAACACGTGTATCTATAAAGTTTATCCATACACATTGATAATACATTACACTCTCCACCTGTGGGAGCACATTCGTGAGTGACAGGGGGATCTATACCCGGTCCTGACGAAGGGGCATGTCGCCCCGAAACATGTTGACCCACACAGGAGAGCAAGACTAGTAACCCGCTCTTGCCCTCCGCCTCACCCCTTTTAACAATACCAGCCAGTGCCTATTAAATAGTTTTTTCTAACACCAGGCCAGGTATTTTTTAATTCTCACTCATATCACTCCTGACCCCACTGACACTCACCTCATTTCACTCACATAGCACTCACAATAAAAAGGTGCTCCGGCGTAGTCGCTTGTCGCAGCACTGCCCCGTCCCGCAGCAGGGGCGGGAAGACCCCGATGATGAAGCATGACACCAAGGGCCCTTTTGGTGTGTGAGGGGTATTTTAACACACTGAGTATACTCCAACAACATCGGAATATCTACTGATCTATTTTCAGGTGGTCTCTGTTGATTATTCATACTTTCATAAGAGGAGGATTAGCCCACCGCGGTGCTGAGTTGCACCACCTCTTCACTCCCTTTTTTGATATCCCTTAAAAATCATCAAACACCAGGTAAATGTATCAGCTGCAGACAACATTCACACTGTTGACCTAAAACGGTTAAAATGGACAAACGATACAATGGAAACACTACAGTTAAAAATAAAAAAGAAGTTATCCGCAAGTAAAGCTGGTACCCAGAACAAAATCCAAGCGTGGGAAAACTTCACAGCGGACTTAACTACGCTAATGTCGTCTGGACAAAAACAGACAAACAATCTTAGCCATATTACCGACCTGGGAAAAACATCAACGGCAGGGCTGAGAGCCTTGAAACGTAACCTCATTAAATCAATAAGGATGTTAAAAAGAACAGTTCCCGATAATGCGGCATGGGACAGGGTAAGACAGCTCAGGAAACGCTACTAAAAAGATCTCTCGGATGATAAAAGAAAGAGCAACGACAAATTCTGGGCCGAACTCCTTTGTAGCTCAAAAAACCCAGCTCAAAACAATTTTGGGTAATCACACACAACTTGAATCGACGAGCCAAAACCTTATCATCAAATATTCAAGAATCCGAGTGGGTGGAATTTTTATCCATGAGGTTTATGGGAACATCCTCCCAAGAAACATTAGTGGGAAACTCTCCGGATCCAGATGTGGGAAGTGGCGAGCCCAAAAGGGTCATAGAAACTTTCAGTGACGTAGACTCTGTAACCCCCCCAAAAAAAAGGAGCAGCCGGAGGTTGTTACAAATCCATCGGAGGGAAATGTTTCCGTAACAGCAATAACAAGTTACCCATCTTCCCCAAGTGCGGAAGTCAGACGCATAATAAAGAAATGCAGAAACGATGGTGCGCCAGTCCCCAACGGAATCCCTCAAGCAATTTTTAAGCATGACATTTCGTTTTGGGGTGATCACCTTTCAATCTTGTACCAAGAAGTAGAGAACTTAAACATAATACCGGTAAACTGGCAAGGCTCGATTCTGACCCCTATATTTAAAGGAGCAGACATAGTAAACCCAGCTCACTACAGGTTAATAGCTCTGCTGGACGTTGAGGCCAAATACTACGCCTCCCGGGTCCTGGAAGAGCTCCAGTCATGGTCTGAAAATCATAATCTCATCCCGGCCAATCAGACGGGCTTAAGACAAGGCCTAGGGACAACGACAAACATCTTAGGACTTTCACTAATTGCAAACAAGTGCAGGCAGAGGAAACATCACCTACACCTCTGCTTTATAGACCTCAAAGCTGCCTTCGATAGCGTCGACCGTCACCTGCTGTGGAAAAAGCTGCGAGCCTGGGACATTCCTGAAAGGCTATTAAAAGGCATATTGCTTTTCTATTCAAACACCTGGCTAAGGATCAAGATAGGAGACGGGTCAAGACTATCGAGGAAGCTGACAACCAATAGAGGCCTAAAACAAGGGTATGTCCTGGCCCCTCACCTTTTCAATCTGTTTTTATCTGATCTTTCTCAAAGGCTGGACCGCATCAACTCCCATCCACCGAAACTTGGTGAGTTGAGACTCTCGCATCTTTCATACGCGGATGATGTGGTGCTAATGAGCCAAACAAAGATCGGCCTCCAAAGAAGCCTGAACGAAATGTCAGCATACGTTTCAGAAAACAAACTAGAAATAAACATATCCAAGACTAAAACAATGGTGATTGGGGGCCAACAGAGAAGAAAACAGTCAATTTGGCTCAACGGAAACCAACTAGAAGAGGTAAAAAAATAAAAATACCATGGCCTCTATATGGATAACTCAAGAAACCTCATGGAGCAAAAAAGGTACATGACCTAGAGAGCTAGTGCCCTAATATTTGCCTTCAGCTACTATCTAAAAGCCTGCAGGGCCCCTCCTATAAACCCTTGTTAGCCGTAATGAAGGCAAAAATCCTGCCAACACTAACATATGCCAGTGCTGCCTTCCACGGTGAGGATGGGGAGCTCTTAAATCAACTGATAGCTTCCATTTACAAAAAAGTGTTCCAGATACAAAGGTCGGCCTCTCCAGCCCAGGTTCACCTTGAATTCGGCCTAATAAATGAAGACATAGGCAGGATGTACGCGACAGTGAAAACTGGGTATCGCATCAAGCTAAATATATCTACATCAAAAATTAATGAAGCCCTTTGGTCTGAACTAAACGGGCACAAATTCTCTCCTTTCAATCAATACCTCCGCAATTCCATAACAAGTACATGCACAACGAAGCTATGGAACACAAATTTGCCGTTTCAAACTTTTAAGCAAGCCTTAAACAAAGTCTCAAAAACCCACACATCCCTAAACGACAAAGATACTTTAAGATCAATGTCGCACACCTGGATGGTGATAAACCACTACAAGCTTCTTGCCCCGGCTACATACCTGAGCGAAACTTTTTCAATAAATGTAAAAAAGCAACTCATGTCGCTACGCTTTGGATCCCTACCATGTTTGGCTGACCAGCCTGCTTGGTTGCATGCAGGCCCCAAATCATGTCGGCTGTGCAACTCCCACAAAGAAGATTTCATCCACGTAATTTGCATATGCAAAAAAACTCCAGGAGGAACGAGCGATCTTTCTAAAATCAAGCTTTAATGAAAGAGGCATAAGATCCTGTAGAGCTGCAATAATGGCGTGCTTAAACCCCTCAGATCCTCCATTGAATGGTAGACTGATTAAATTCCGTAAAGCCTTCGTAAAGCTGTGCTGAAAGGGTCGGATGAACGGTTAGCGAGGGATTAACCCATAGCACTGAATTTTTAATAACATTGAACTTTTAGAACTCCATGATGAGATGAAATGATTGTATGGTCAATTCCTGCTTTTAATTTTTTTTATATTTTTGATGCTGTTCAAAATTGTTATGGTTTTAACTAACTAAACAATAAACATTATTACGAGATTACTTAGCGCATAGATGCATGAATGAGTGACTCACTGTTTGTATGTGTTTTGAAGACAGCATGTGTGCAGGACTTTATGAGTGGATGAGTGTGTGTATGTGTGTGTTAGTGAGTGAATGACTGTCTCAATAGTGTCTTTATGAGTAAGTACATATGTTTTAAACTAGTATATGTGAGTATTGATGTATATAAGTGAGTATATATGAGAGTGAGAGATTGAAAGAGTTCCTGTATAAATAAGTATTTGATTCTATAAGTGATTGTTTAAGAGAGTAAGTATGTGTACGTTTCTGTAGAAGTAAGTATAGTGGTGTGTGTATAGCTGTATATGCAAGTAAATAGTTTATTTGCATGTGTGAGTATGTGTGTGAGTAACTCTATGTATGAGTGTAAGTGTGTAACAGGATGTATAGGTGTATGAGTACATGTTATGCGTGAGTACATGTATGAGTGACTATATAGAACTGTTGGTCAATGAGTGGATGTGTATGTAGATTTTGGAATTACTGAATAGGTTGTTCTAACTGGTATTGGTATCTTCATTGTTTTGAACATTTTTCGATTCTATTTTTCAATGTGTGTATCAAAGGTTATATTAGGATGAGAGGAGGTCTGCCACTCTTTCAAAAGGATGATGTCATCAGTGATGTCATCAGTGATGTCATTTGAGATGTCATCAGTGATGTCATGAGTGATGTCACTGACCATGTCATGAGTGATGTAATATGTGACGTCATCAGCAGTGGATTGCGGGCACGCGAGTTATAGTGAGTACAACTAACTATAACGGGGGAAGTTCAATGGTTTTGTATGAGTAAAAGGTCCAGCTTACTATAATATATATATATTTATAAATACGTGGGCGGACCTTTGCGGGCGCGAGCTGCATGCTGATTGGCTGCCAATGTCTGTCAACACTACAAAACAGAAATTGTTGGCAGCCATCTTGTGCCTCGGTAGACTGAGGCACAAGAAAGCAGGAAAACAAACGTGTAGAACTCAAAAAGGGGGCAGGGTAGAAGCACCCTGACCCCCTAGGCCTGCTCAGGGGGTCCCACTAGGACCCCCCAAGGCAAAAAAAATAAATGTTTTTTTCGAAAAATCACGGGGTGCGCGTACCGTGTGCGCACGGGTCCGCGTACCTTTCCGAGAAAGCTGCATGCTTATTGGCTGTCAACACTCCAAGCCAGGAAGTGTTGGCAGCCATCTTGTGCTCATTAGACTGAGGCAAAAGAAAGCAGAAAAACAAATGTGTAGAACACAAAAAGGGGGCAGGGTAGAAACACCCTGACCCCCTAGGCCTGCTAAGGTGGTCCCACAAGGACCCCCAAGGCCAAATATATATATTTTTTAAACCCGGTATGTTTTTTAAAAAATTACCCCCAGGGGGACCAAATCGCGGGGGCATAGTGATAAAGAAGTGTGGGGGGTGCCCAATCCCCCCCACACTGCCCCAGGGACTGCCGCCCTCCGGGGCAAAGCAACACAGCCCCCTGGCGCATACTGTAGGCTCCTGGTGGGCTAGTTGGCCCCCAGGGATCCCCAGTATGCAAGGGGAATTAGTTCCCCCTCTGCAAACGCGCCAGTGGGCTGCGTTGCAGAGAGGTGTAAAAAGGGGCATAGCCTCATTACCCCTCTGTGCAATGCAGCCCCTGGCGCATACTGGAGGTTCCAGGTGGGCTAGGTGGCCCCCAGGGACCCCCAGTATGCAAGGGGAATTAGTTCCCCCTCTTCAAACATGCACGGGGGCTGCGTTGCAGAGAGGTGTTAAAAAGGGTGTGGCCTCATTACACCTCTCTGCAATGCAGCCCCCTGGCGCATACTGGAGGATCCTGGTGGGCTAGTTGGCCCCCAGGGACCCCCAGTATGCAAGGGGAATTAGTTCCCCCTCTGCAAACGCACCAGGGGGCTGCGTTACAGAGAGGTGTAACAAGGGGCATAGCCTCATTACACCTCTGTGCAATGCAGCCCCCTGGCGCATACTGGAGGTTCCAGGTGGGCTAGTTGGCCCCCATGGGCCCCCTGTATGCAAGGGGAATTAGTTCCCCCTCTTCAAACATGCACGGGGCTGCGTTGCAGAGAGGTGTAAAAAAGGGTGTGGCCTCATTACACCTCTCTGCAATGCAGCCCCCTGGCGCATACTGCAGGTTCACAGTGGGCTAGTTGGCCCCCAGGGACCCCCCAGTATGCAAGGGGAATTAGTTCCCCCTCTGCAAACACCCCCGGGGGCTGCGTTGCAGAGAGGTGTAAAAAGGGGAGTGGCTTCATTACACCTCTCTGCAATGCAGTCCCCTGGCGCATACTGGAGATTCCTGGTGGGCTTTCAGGTCTTATATAGTTAGGAATTAGCATTAAAAAAAACTTTGAAATTCACTGAAAAAAACATAGGTTTCAGGAATTATATAGTTATGAATTAGCATTTAAAAAACCTTGCAAATTCACTGAAAAAAACATAGATTTTAGGCCTTATATAGTTAGGAATTAGCATTTAAAAAACCTTTAAAATTCATTAAAAAAATATAAGTTTTAGGGGTGTTATAGTTAGCTGGACATTTCACTCATACCAAACCATTGAAATTGCTCCTATATAGTTAGTTGTACTAAATATATTTCGTGCACCCGCAATCCACTGCTGATGATGTCACATATTACATCATTCATGACATGGTCAGTGACATCACTGATGACATCTCAAATGACATCACTGATGACATCATCCACGTGACAATCACATACACCTTTTCATACACTAGTAAAATCTTTCATCACTCTTTGTAAAATACAGAGTATCATATTTGAATCCATTGTCACAGCAATACAAGTATCTAAAAACCCACTCAGTGATTCATAGATGTATACACACATCTAATCACTTACCTGTAGATTCACTCATACATGCTGTGAATGAACAATAGAACCCTATCAAAAATACTTATACACCTATATCGACATTACACACCAGAACACATCCTATTCACATATGAAGTCATCCTACTCACTTATGCAAACAATGGATCATACTTACATATTTACTTAGCTACACACTTATACAAACACAACTTCATCTATTCATTTAAATAGTAAGTCATACTTAGTGAATTATAAAATCATTATTACAAGTATTGTATTGTATTGTATGGCACACTTATAAAGCGCAGCTGTCACCCGACGGGTATCCTGGCGCTGTGATCTTTCATGGCCTGAACACAAGAAACATTACATTAACAGTCAGCTACAGTGTCCTTGGAAAAAGGTGAGTTTTTAATCCCTTTTTAAAACAAGAGAGGTCTCCCAGGCTTCGGAGGGACAGTGGCAGCGCATTCCACAACCTGGATGCAGCGTAACCAAAGGAACGGCCACCCATCCGAATCCTCCGGATCTTGGGGACTGCCACTAAATGAGCCGCAGCCGAATGAAGAGGTCTGGTGGGGGTATACCAGAGGAACAGTTCCCGCAAAGAAATCGGTCCCTGGCCATGAAGATCCCGAAAGACCAGACACAGAGCTTTGAATTCGACGCGCTGGGAAATGGGCAGCCAATGGAGATCTTTAAGTGCCGCTGAAGAAGAATCAAGGCGCCGGCGAGAAAGCGCCAGTTACAGTTATCCATACAGTCACTCACACAATCATTGAGTCTTATGTATACTTATTTATATACAACAACTGACACATACACTGCCTTTTATTTTTCTAGTTTGTTGGACATGTACCATTGAGAAATATATTTGCTCATCGCCACACCCATAAAGATATTCACTCACCCAAACAACTGTTAGAACATGTAGTTTTAACGTCATATATCTAGTGAATCAACTATTCACACATCTTTGGGCAGTCACACACCCCCCACTGAACCACACACACATTCACTCTCCCATACAAATACTCAGTTAACTGATCAATAACTAATATAAACTTTCACATATCTAGTAACCAACTGGAGAACCAGTCTACACAACAACTGACAAAGTGATACAGATATTCACACAGTTTAGTCACTATCCACTATATTTAGTGAGACACTATAAATTGGTCAAGTAAACAGTCAATTACACTGCTACTAAATCCTCCATCCAAATATTTATTTTTATATATCCACTCATTCTTCAATGCAAATTGCTATATATATAATGCATAATTACATAACGAAGCAAACCACATTCACTGGATGATGTCATCAGTAATGTCATCAGTGATGTCATTTGAGATGTCATCAGTGATGTCACTGACCATGTCATGAATGATGTAATATGTGACATCATCAGCAGTGGATTGCGGGTGCGCGAAATATAGTTAGTACAACTAACTATGTAGGAGCAATTTCAATGGTTTTGTATGAGTGAAATGTCCAGCTAACTATAACACCCCTAAAACTTATATTTCTTTGAGTGAATTTTAAAGGTTTTTAAATGCTAATTCCTAACTATATAAGGCCTGAAACCTATGGTTTTTTCAGTGAATATATATATGTATATATATATATATTCAACTCGATAAATTTGCCGTCCCCAACATCCACATGGCGATGAAGGAAGCACAAACTCCTCTGTAGGTAGGTGAAATCAACATTTATTTCTCACATGGAGCCAGTCATTACGCGTTTCAGCCACCAAAGCAGCCTTGATCACACGCGGAAATGCGTTGCAGTGAATATTTAAATACCACCCTAGTGTGTCATGTGATCCCCATAGACATAAACAACACACTTTAACATTACGCTTGTCTTCTCAGTGGGCCACAACATCAAATTAACATTTCCTAATACTACAGATAGTGCCAGCCGGTAATATAACAAATATCAGGTAAGACCAGATAAAATCAATGACATTTGAACTATTGAGCATATAAAAACATTTTGGAGCACGAGTGTATAAGAGAATAAATGCTAAAATATTCCAATCATAACTATCTTCACATCATAATAAAAGACCGGCATAAAATAAATTAAAAACTCCTTTAATGAAGTTACATTGGAAATCATCTTAATCTGATAACCTAATTGTATCAATGCAACATTTGGAGATATAATTTTATGTTCTGGTTCACTAATTGCTGAAACTCATCTGTTCTTTAAAGCTCTATCAAATGCATGATACTGATACATCCACAGTCTTTATAAATTGACCAATGCTCGCGGTCTATGTGCAAACATTGCGATTAAAGTGTCTAATAACTAAGTGAAAATAGTGCAATAATAAAGTGCTATATAAAAAAACATATTAATACCATAAATATGTACATTAAATATGGCTAAAAAACACATCTAGAAAACATTTCATTTTTGGGGGGATTTGATAATTTTTTATACTCAAAAAGTTAATATATGATCAATGGATGGTGATGTAAGCCTGTTGTTTTTGCGAGGCTATAATGTTCATCGTACTGTCCTATTAACTAACTAATTGATCTTATTTTACAAAAAGTTGTATTACAAAAAGTTATTTCACAATAAATTGTGGAGGTCCTCTGTGGTGTTTAATCGAGTAGGGTCCTTGCTATCGAATTCCATAATCATACATGTTTCCAATTGCTTAAGCAGCAGCTCTCTGTTGCCCGCACGTCGGGGCGCATGAATAGCATCAACCACATAATACTTAAGACAGTTGAGATTATTGTCATGCACTGTCTTAAAATGCCAAGCTACAGGGTAATTGACATCATTGTTTACTATAGCACGCAAATGTTGTAAAATGCGTACATGCACCTGCAGTTTGGTGCTTCCGATGTAACTAAAACCACATGTGCATGTGAGGACATTAACCGCAAACTCAGTACGGCAAGTGTAATGGCCCTTATTTTTTCTTTTTTTCAGACTGAATGGTACCGTATAGTGAGTTGTATTTTTCCCGAATTTGCAGGCCCTGCATGATGAGCACTTGAACAACCCTTGTCTTGGTTTTAACCATGTAGTGCTAGAAAGATTTTCCGGGCTACTATTAACCAACTCAGTTTTCATAGACTTGCCACGTCTAAAAGTGAGTGTTGGCACAGATTGCAAATTAGGTGCCAGCACTCCTTCCGTAAGTAAAATGATCCAGTTTTTAATTGCTATTGCTCTTTCTTGCCTCTGTTGTAGACTGTAAGTTGTAATAAGTCTAGGTGTAGTGGTCTCATTTGTTGTGGCTAGAACATCTGCCTGAGTGCAATTAGTTATATTCAGTAGGGATTCCCTAGATCTTAATGCTGCTTTTTTGCTAGCTTCAGTTAAAATTCTCTCACTATATCCCCTCTGTCTAAATCTTTCTAGAGATGCTAGTGTCCACTTTGCCAGTTCTTCATCTGTGCTGCAGATCCTTTTCAATCTAAGTAGCTCGCCATATGGTATGCTTGTAATGAGGTGCTTAGGATGTGATTGGTTGCCACTTCAATACTTTACAACAGCCCTAATCGAGAATTTTTTTTTTTTCCCAGGTAACCTCTTGCACTTCAACTTTAAAGCCCGTCGATTCCGGCGTACAGATATTTTTCGTCACTAGAAACGCTACTTTTGAGTTAAAAACAGGTGAGTAGAATCCCTCAGCGGTTAGAATATTGTCAGTATAGTGTTATCAGCTTTTATACAATATGGTCAAATAGGTCCGCCTTTTTTGTTCCACCTTATAGGACAGGACCCTTTATGACTAGTCAGTCCATCTAGTACAAGCCTAGGACCCTTGAAAGATATTGGTAAGCCTATGCTCAGACTGAGTGTTGTGTTGCAAAGTTGTGCTCCAGGTGTATCCAAAAGTGTTTCTGCAAAACTCAAAAACAATTGGCATCACTGATGTTTCTCTCTTCTTTTTCTTTTTTCCCATATTGCTTCAGATTTCTACAATAGGCCCTGATGAGAATCCCCAACAATTCCAGCGGGATTCGAAACGCGCAGGCCTTGCCACTTTTGGTCTACGTGAGCATCCGGGTTCCCAATCAGTTTAACCTGGAGCTCCCAGTTTTGTACATTACCTTCTAGTATTAACCCATAATGAACTCAAACAAATTTGTTAGAGACATAGGAATGTACTTCATGAAATAGTTTTCTTTATAATTTTTGGAAATCATATGTAGACTGTGGCTTTTCTTTGTTCATTGTACTATTGGATATGTTCATAAAATTCCTTTCTTTATGCGAGTGCATGAATCCAATCTGGTCATTTGTGATATGTCTGTTTCTTTGAATGAATGATTGAATGCATGTTGAATATATTTATGCTTTATTTGTATATTGGAAAAAGTAGATTTTTGGTACTATGTACTGAATTTTGAAATCTATCAGAAAATGCTTCTAATAAAAAGCTATTAAGTAGCCAATACCCTTTCTTGAATTCTCTTTCTTGTTTAGGACGTACATTGATCGATGATGAATTTTCCCTCATCAGTATTGGCATCCCTGTTTTGTTAGTGGATGTGAGCTCATGGCATGTAAAGTAGAGTTGCCAGATGTGGGTTTTCTGTGTAGTTTTGTTTCTAATTTGCCTTCTGCTACATATGGGGTACTATCTAAAAAGTAAACCCTTAGATGGCTCATATGCGATGTAAATTTCAGACTTTCATCATTGGTGTTGATATCTGCTATGAACATTTCTGCACTTGTTTGATCCCCCTTCCACACTATAAAGACATCGTCTATATAGCAGAACCAATGCGCTACATAGGTGTTGAAAACATTTCCTTAAGTTCCCCTAAGGGCCTGTTTCTTCCACCAGCCAACATGCAAGCAAGCATAGCTGGGGAGAAACAGGCTCCCATGGCACCGCTCCAACTTTGTTTATACAGTTCCTTTCCAAACATGAAACAATTATTAAAGAGGCACCACTTTATCAACTCGAGTAACATGGTATTATGACTGGGACAATTGAGTGGTTTCGTGTCCAGATAATGCTTGACTGCAGACAATCCTACATGGTGGTCAATACTCGTATAGAGTGATTCTATGTCCAATGTAATCAAGAGATATCCCTCTTTCCAATGTACTTGATTCCGTTTATTGAGAAAGTCAACTGTGTCTTTCACATATGTGGGGAGTTTCTGGACATGATTCTGTAGGAAAAAATCCACATAACGACTTATGTTCTCACTCATTCCCCCCATTGCAGACATTATTGGTCTACCTGATATAGGGGTTGTTTTCTTGTGTATTTTTGGAATTAGGTACATCGTGGGGATCACAGGAAATTCTTTGTGCATGAACTGATATTCCTGGTTGGATATTAGACCCCGTCTCTTGTATGACAGCATTTTTTTCTTTAAAGCATTCTTAGCTTTCTTGCAATCTGACATAGAAGTATTTTATAGCGTGTTGTATTGTCAAGTTGACGGAATGCTTCTTGGATATAGTCTTTGCGAGGCCAGATTACCAAATTACCACCTTTGTCAGACTTATTGATTATTATTTCTTGGTTGTTTTTTTGTTTTGAAATAAAATTGACATATTCTTGGTCCCGAAATGTTCTCCTTTTTGCTTCCATGATTGACTTTGTAATATAGCTCCTTTAAGTCTTCCGTGACTCTTTCATGGAAAATGTTAATCGAGTCCTTTGGAATCATTGGGTAAAAGAGGGATTTGCTCCTGAACTGACTCATTCTTGCACATGGCTGGATTAGGTTTAATGTGTCCAGTCTCTCCTGTGTTGAGCACTGGATCATATTACTATCTTGCCCATCGGTTGTGTCTCTGCTTAGTTAATGGAGTGTTAGCAACATGCCTGCATCAGACACTTGGAGGTTGATATCAGTTCAATTGTTACTAGTCACATTCTTTTCACTGTTTTTCTGTTAATTGTTTCCTTCTTTGATTGTAAAGAATTATATAAACCCCTACTCCAAAAGCTCTGACACAACTCGAGTATTCTTGAGGCAAGTTTTATTTCACCACCTTGCTGCAAGGTTTTCATGACGCAGATCCAAAATGCCTGGCAGAAGCGTTTCGGCTGTTTGCTTTCGTCAATGCCACTTACATGTGCAAAGTCCGTCTTCCAAGGCATTTTTAAATCCTTGTTTAGTTGACTCTCAATAGGAGGTGCTGCATGGTCATAGAGACAGGATTAACGTTTCGAGTACATATATATATTGACGAGGCCGCGCCCCACAAACGAAAACTGCGGCTGATCGTCGGACGAGCCGTCAGGCAGGTGTGGCGTGTGTGAGGAGGGCGGAGGCTGACGGAGGCTGTGGCAGGATTGCAGGATTGCAGCGAGCTGTGCGGGCCCGGCCGGGAAGCCGCGCAGGGTCCCGTGAGCTTCGGTTCGGGCCAAGTCGGGTCTCCGGTGAGAGCGGTGGTGTGCCGGTAAGTCGGCTAATCCGTGTGGGAGGGAGAGGGTGCGGTGAGGCGCCCCACCACTGTCAGGCTGCCGGTTGTTGTCGGATTGTCGGCTGTGGCGGGGTAGGGCGGGCCAGCAAGAACTGCTCGACAAAAACGCAGTGTAAGTCCTCCCCCCTCCCCCCTGAAATGCACGCAGTCGCGTGGAGCCGCTACCTGTCTGCGGAGAGACCCCCTACCTCGGAGAATCGCCGGGTGTCTCCCAGGTATCCTTTGTGTTGCTCCTGCCTGCCTAGAAGGCCGCCTGGCGTGCTCTACCCTGCATCCCTGCATCGCCTTGCCTTGCGTCAGCACTCTTGCGCAATTCACCCGCCAGCCTGGCTGGTCGGGCGTGTGAGGTATCCAGCCGTTCTTTTTAGCTCTGGGGCTGCTCCCCTGCCCCCCCTCCCCGGAGTCTGCCCTGTGACAGCCGGCCTAACCGCGCTCAGCAAGTTCAGGACATCAACTGGTTGAGTCGGCCAGACCTGGTCACACACACTAACCCCTTACCTGTGTGGCCCTACCCAAGGCTTAGACTCTCCCTGAGACCGGTCTTGGGGGTGCGGTGTGTGCCAGCAGTCGAGGGTTAGGCGGAAGGGGCTGGGAAACAAAGGAGCAGGGGGGTGCCACACCCTAAGGTACCGTCAAGCACCTTAGGGCGCCGTCAAGCACAGACAGCGCACCGGTGCACGCCATAGCGTCACTTAAATAATCACCCATTATCCAACTGGGCTGCCTCCGACGACAGGGTCAGTCAAACTATAGCGGACCCGATCGGGGTGATCCAACCAGCTGCAGTGCCCTCGGAGGGAATATACTGACCTGATCCATCAGTGCTTCAAGACTACAGAATTTCTTCCAACCCCTCAACAGCAGAGCCATTGCACAGCTATCAGAGACCTAAGGCTATAGCAACCCTCTCCTTTGGACTACTTTCGGGTTCCTAATAGCCTTTGTAGCTCACCTTAGCCCCACCGAATTGAGGCAATGAGATCGGGGAAGGTACGAAAGATCACAGCGGCGCCCAAACGGAGGAATACAAAGCAGCGGGCGCCCAAAAGGGAATCCCACCTGGGTAGCCATTCATCCCTCACGGGTCCCGAGGAAACAGCGACCGCAGCAAAATCATCTCCAACCTGCTACACCCACCCAAGTCAGAAAGGCAAGAGCTCAGATATGCCAAAAACCATGAAGCATTCAAACTTATTGGCCTATTTTAAAAAAACACCAACTCTGATTGATACTCATCCACAGCCCCAGTCTCAGGAGGCAGTAAGGCCCGGAGCCCTGGACCAACTGGCTGAAATAAGCGCGCCCCCTCCACACCTACTATCCCCATTACAGCAGTCAATGAAATCCAAAAAGTCTGCTCAACCCCCGGGAGTGTATATTTTCGGATCAACTTTCAACAACTCGATCTCGGCTTGGCCCGGGGATGCAAGCCCCAATCAAAACCTCACAGTTATTTTTCAACCACAGCTCCAATCAGGTCAGCAACTTTTAACCGGAAGTGCGGACAAGCAAGGAGTATGTCTGCTCCAATCCTCTCCGGTGGACCTGCAATCCACCCGAAGTTCCTTCCCAGATCAAAAACAGAGACCTGACTCCCTTGTACTTGCCCCCCAACAAGAGCATGCTAATCCAAAGGAACGTACAATGGGTCTCCAGTGTCAACCAACTTTTGCACAAATACACGTGCAAAATCCCGAAGTGTGCGATATCACTCCCCAAATGCCCCATTCACCGCAAGCCATAAACACATTTAATCAGTGTCTGGTCACGTCAAATCTCCAGTCCATCGACAAAGTCGTGTCAAGCCCTAAGTACAACATACTTTCACCACCAGCAGCAAAAATAATACCCCCTCAAAAAACAACTAAGAAAACCGATCCGAATGACCAGTTTTTAGCGGATCTTTCATTTTTCTTCAAAAACACCGAAAATTCCATCAATCATATTTGGCCACAACTCCTTCTAACGTTTCAACAAACAGTCAATGCATTAAATTATCACTCGGATAGACTGGACGTGCAGGTTGACCTCCTGAACACCCTGGCCCTATTCACGGCAGGGATAGATAACAAACTTGACAAACTGAACAACCTAATACTAGGAGCACAAGCTTCGACTAAGCTCGTACAATCGGTCTGCTGTTGCTCCCCAATCATTGACTCACTTTCTTCGCTCCCAGTCTTTCTATCCAGTGTTATAAAGGAAGTCAAGTCGCTGAAGGGGGGTAACTTATCCACAAATCCCGCTCTGCAACAGCAAAAACCATCAAAAACGGACCAAGATTCTGCTGACCGGTGGCCCATTATAAAAAAAGGCACAAAGTCAAGTGGAGGAACAGAACCATGTACAAACCAGCTAAACGATCAGCCAAAAAGCGGCCACTTTCAACCAGCAACAAAGGGCTCTGACCCGACCGAAGTGACGACTGAAAACGCCGGGGTCCCCTCCAGACACACAATCTGCATGGATAACCTAGCGACCAGGCCAATGGCCAGCCCAGTGACCCTGGTACCCTCCAAACTGGAAGCGTCGACAGCCCCTCCGCTACCATGCAGCAAGAGAGACCGCAAACGTCAGCGCAAAAACAAAATAAGCACAAAAGCGAATGCCGCACACCAGGAATTCTTTCCTCTCTTTGTGAAGGCAGTTGATAAGAAAGCCTCAAGTGAGACGGACACACCAACAACTTCAGCAACTCCAAGCGCTTGCAAATCAAAAGGGGATTTACCAACAAGTGTCACCCAACCATCTTCTGGGGGTCCCCAAGACCCAACCGAGCCAGTTATGGGAGCAACAATTGAAGAATCAAGCACAGCTACGGAAAATCCAACGACCAAACTCATCGAGTCGAACCCAATAGGGCCCACAGTTACATTAATAAAATCTAACCTAGTGTCGGCCACAACTCCTCTCTGTGTGGATACCGCAAAAACAAGATTGAATCTCACAAAAACAATCCACAACCAAAAAATAACCGTTCCCAAAACCGGTCATCTCCCATTGAAGGTGTCCAACTATTCAACGCAACAGGAGCAGAAACCAGATACAAGCCTGTTCAGCAATAAAATTAACAAGTCGGCGCAAAGCGCTCCCAAAAAAGAGAATAAAAATGATTCCTTACTCTTCCACATCATACTGGCACCAGAATACAAATCAAAGGGTCGACAAGATATTCTCAATAGATCTAACATAATAAAATTAGTGGAAGGCATTCCGGGGCTTGCAGGCCTGGCATCGGAGGATATAGAATCCATCAAATTCCTCCCACCAAGAGGTACTCAACCGTCTGAGGTAACGCTGGTATCATTTAAATCGGCAAGCTGGGCAGGGGCCTTTTTGAACCACAAGACCACTCTGCGGGATTGGGGTATTCATACTCCACTCCAGGCTACCCCATCTCCCTATTAACCCAGCCAACACCCCCGCGAAACACTGGCATTACCTGTCCAGTGCTTCATCCAAGACCATATTCGATTCTAAAAAACGCGGGAGGACCCGAGGAACTGTACAAAACTCCTCCAACAGTGGCCTCCAATGTCGAAACAAGTCAAGGCTAGGAATGGCTCCCAGCAATTTTGTCAACCACAAGCACAGATTGACCTTCTGAAGTAGAGCCCTCTTCCCATAATTACAAACTCCAAGCAGTGCCAACTCTTCTAGTAGTGGAATCTACAACCGCTCCCACTCCAGAAGCCGATTCCACCTTTTTTATGTGTTCATGGAATATTAGCGGCCTTCAACAGAAAATCACGCACCCTGATACTTTATCTTTCCTATGCGGACATGCTGTAATAGCCCTACAGGAAACCTGGGCTACAGACGGATTTCCCGTCATCGGCTATATTGAATTATGGAAACCTGCTCTCAGGGATAGCCGCTACGGCCATGCCAAAGGCGGCCTTTCACTATACATATCAAACAATTTAAAAGGCCCCAATCTCACGGCTAAGCTTTGAGGAAGACTGGCTACTCGGGGTCAAAATTACCTCATGGCGAAAACAGCGCCCACTTTTCCTTTTAAATGTATACATCAATCCAAACACATGTACAAAAAAAGGACACCCGGCACGCCTAACGGAAATAATGTGCGACATAGCTGCGGAACATCCCAACTCAGATTGCATTGCCACGGGGGATTTTAATACCAACCTATTTCAGGGGGAACTAGCAGACATCAACGGGCCCTTCTTATTCCCCATCACTGAGGCCGTGACACAAACCAAACCAACTAACCTAGCCCACTGTGGTCTGGGTGAGATCTGTGTGACGAAACTTTACAGCGCCGGCTACCTGGTAATGAATGGCAGGTCGGCGGGAGATACTCCCCCGAACTGGTCCTGGACAAATGGTAGCAAACACTCCTATCTGGACTACACAATTTGCAACGCTGATCTGCTTCACTGTTTGTCCGACTTTCGTATTCATCCACGTCCTGAAAGCGACCACAGGCCTCAGGTGATATCTCTTAACACAAACCCAGTGAAGCACAAACCCGCACCTCCAACGTGTCGGGGAACATATACGGAAAATCTTAAGCGCCTCAAGTGGAGCGAAGACATCAGCCCGTCCATCTTACAGGTATGCATGGAACGTATAAAAAGCGGAAACGAACATGATGCCTCCCCCATTGTAACATGGACGACGCTGTGCACCCACCTGACTAGTTGTTTTCCAGTAAAACAGCAGGCCCAAAGGACAAACCAGTGCTACAAATTTAAACTCTCATTACCGTCAAAGGTACTTAAGAAAGCCAGGAATAATGCCCTGCGGTCACTTGCAAAACACCCTGGGAACAGTGAATGTTTAAATCTCTATCATGCTGCCCAAAAGTCATTCAGGCTGGCGATCATCAAAGACAAACAAATACACGAAAATCAATTTTGGTGCAAATTGGTGTGGGAGAGTAAGAGCAAAAACCCAAAAAAATTCTGGGCCCTGGTTAACCGCACCAACCCGAGTACCTCAAGCTTTGGATCAGCAAATATACAAGAGTCTGAATGGGCATCATACCTCACAGAACATTTCAGGTCCTCAGAACATCTAGATCCCACAGGAGGTGGCCCGCCGAGAGAGACTGATACCGAGGCAAGCACTAAGTGGAGTGCACCCACTGAGCTGCCAAGTCCTCTTAATATGGGCTTTCAGGTGTCCCAGGACAGAGTAGCGTCGACTATGACTAAAGCAAGATCGGACGGAGCACCAGGCCCAAATGGGCTACCACAGAACCTCTTTACATATGATATTCCTTTTTGGTCAGGAACCCTAACAAACCTATTCAACTATGCCCTGAGAACCGCAACTATCCCAGAATCATGGCGGGGTGCAATAATACACCCAATTTATAAATCAGGAACCTGCGCAGCCCCTAACAACTACAGACTCATTGCTCTTTTGGACATTGAAGCTAAGCACTATGCAGGCCTCCTTCTGGAGGACCTAAAGCTATGGGCAAAGGAGCACAACCGGATTCCGATGAATCAAACCGGGTTTGTTGCCAATTCAGGGACCATAACAAATCTTCTAGCAGTGTCAACCATTGTCGATAAAGCTCTCTTAACATCTAGGACAGTGCTATGCTGCTTTGTCGATTTCAAAGCAGCATTTGACAGGGTCCCCAGGGCGGCTTTTTGGGAAAAACTTAGGAATTGGGGGATCCCTGACAAACTATTGGAGGCAATTATCCAACTTCACTCTCGTACCTGGGTCCGAGTGAAGCTAGGGTCCGGCACGCATCTCTCGCGCAAAATTATGACAACGAGAGGTGTCAAGCAGGGATGCGTGCTGGCCCCCCTGCTCTTTAATCTGTTCATAGCAGACTTGTCGTCGACCCTGGATGAAACCAATAGTCATCCTCCAAAGGTGGGAGGCACGGCACTTAGCAATCTGTTATACGCCGATGACCTTGTTCTCTTCAGTCTTACCAGGGTCGGGCTGCAAAGGCTTCTTGACACACTGCTTCGTTATACATTGGCGAACCAATTAGAAGTCAATTCAAAGAAAACTCAAGTAGTTCCCTTTGGGAAGAAACGATATGTTGGAGGTGGGTGGTCCTTCAACAACATAAGCCTCGTGATAGGTCAATCGTATAAATATCTTGGCGTCCACCTGGATTTAAGGGGCAACCTTATAAAACAGCGCCATGAGATAGCAGTTAAAGCCACGACTCTTGCAGTATCTCTAACTAAGCTTTCGAAAAATCTCTCAGGTCCAACTTTTTCGCCCCTCTTGGAAGTCCTGAGAGCGAAAATCGGCCCCACCCTATCATACGGGATAGAGACATTCAAGGGTAAACTGAATACGGCCCTAAACCAACTTACCACCAAAATCTATAAAAAGGTCCTCCAGTTGCCAACCTCTGCATCTGCCGCACAGCACAGATTAGATTGGAGATGGGGCTACCAAACTATGAGGTTTCCCATATTGGTGTATACCTTAACCTGTGTCACAAGCTGAGGCAGGCTGACCCAGACTCACTAGAATCCTTAGTCTGGCTAGAAATCTCCCAGAAAAACCCAGGAGGAACGTTTGGTCGCCTCTTCAAGGACTATATCCAACAAATGTCAGCAGGAGACCTATGGGCTCTTAACCCTAGTCAGACAGCGTTTAAAACTGCTATCAAAAAATGTGTAAGAATGAGATCACTTATTACAGACAAAGGACTCTTTTCAAAACGGAGCCATTCTTGGGCCCTTGTAAACTCCTATAGTCGGCTAGTTCCTGTCGCTTATCTCTCCTGCACATACCCACTGTTTCTAAAACGTAGCTTTATAGCCATTAGAATGGGTGACTGGCGGTTCCTGCAAGACTTACCACCCTGGAGACGCACGGCGGAAGATCTAACATGCAGAGGGTGCGGTACAACAGCTGAAACACTGTTACACGTGGTTTGCCTTTGCCCAGCCTTCAACCCCCAACGCAGGTGCAAACTAAAAGCAGAATGGAACAGGCTGGGCGTTCGAACCTGCAGGCAAGCCATTATTGTGGCCTTGAACCCTGAAAACACTGACTTAAACATAAGACTAACAAAGTTCATTCGGCAAGCATATTGCAATTTTAAGTTAAAGAGGTCCTGTTAAATCCTCCCTCTTATTTTCTCTCTCTTTTATCACTTAACGATCGTTATGATACACGCCAAATTTCTAGAGGGATGAACTGAAAAGAATACGAGCAGTACCCCTAGGAAACTTGGGTCGTCTTTTAAATGTATGATATACAAATCAGTTAGAGTAAAGAAAAAGGAGTGAAGTTCCTTGTATACCAGGTTTTAACTTTTGTATTATATTATTATTATTTTTTTTTTCTCCTCTCTTTTTTCTTGGTTTTTATCTTTCTTTTATTACTCTTACTACGGCTGGCTTACCGACTGTTTTGTTGTCTTCATTTTTAACAAGTTGCATATGAAGTTAATTATGTAACCCTCTTATAAAGATATCTATGTTATATCTAAATAAAGAATTTTTCTACTATATATATATATATATATATATATATATATATATATATATATATATATATATATATATATTGCAAAAAACAGCCACTTAAAAAGTTTTACAGCATCATGCAGAGGTATTCTCAAAGATGGGAACTAAACAGCAAATGAAGACAACAGAATTGCACAGCTAATACATTTAAATGCAGAAAAATACTTCATTGATGATGAGAGGTAACTATAAGGAAATCAAACACCACCTATACACCTATAAAGATTCTGTAGCCACAGGAGAGTCAACACTTAAAATGTTGTTTTCAACCCCAGGGAATTAGATGTGAGCATTAAGAATTGAGGGGACACTTTCTTCTTGACCAAAAGCTTTAAACGTGAACTTCATCAATCTCACACAAGGACATGGTTGATTCCACAGCAGCAGGTGTTACCGAGTCATATCTGCTTTCTCAGCTCCAACAACCAGGATATCTGCTGAGATCACCTGCTTTTTCAGTGACACGGTCTTTGAGTGACAGTGGTCACAATTACATGTTTCCACAGTAGCAAGTCATACATCGGAAACCCAGCAATCTTACTTCAGGTAAATACCACTGCGTTTTTTCCTGGCATTTGAATATATGAGTGTCTGATAGGCTGCATACATCGTACCGGGATGCATAGGATGAAACAATCTTCAAGGACCCCCCCCACCTCTCACATGTTACTAAAGTGCATGTGCCTGCACTGCATACTTATGGTAGATGACAGACCATGAACTGGTGCAGTTTGGGGTATACTCTTAAAACAACAGGAGTATTGAGGTTTGCTTACACGCCCATTGGATGGACAGGAAAATTCAGGTGTAGATTGACTCCTCTTCATTTGTTTTCAAATGTATAAAGCACATTCTCCAGTGAATCCTCACTTAGGGCCAGATGTAGGTAATTTCATTTTACCAATTCTAAAATACCGACTCATACTGAATCGGTATTTCAGAATCGGAAAATGAGATGTAGGTAAAAAAATCGGTAAAAATTACCGATTCGGAATCACTCGGAATCTGAAATCGGTATTTACCGAATCGGTATTTTCCAAATCGGTAAATTCCGATTCGGTAAAACCCATTCATTCCAATGGGCCTCATGGCCCATAGGAATGAATGTGTTTTACCGATTCGGAATTTACCGATTCAGAAAATACCGAATCGGTAAATACCGATTCGGAAATTTGAAACTGACAAACATGTGAGCCTGTGAACCAATCAGTAACACCAACCACACCCAAAACCAAAGGTACAGTGGAATCAACCAATCAGAATCAATCACCCCTCCCCAGTACCTGGGAGTGGCCACACCCATGCAGGTGCAGAAACCAACAGTCAGGAGACCAGGAGGACAGACTGAGGAGCTGGCTTCCCTGAGCTTACCTGAACAGCACCATGGAGAGTCAGGGTGGACAGAGGGATGCAGCAGAGCGCAGAAGAAAAATGAAATTCAGCCCTGAAGAACTGCAGGTGCTTGTTGCAGAGGTTGTGAAACATTACAGCAAAATATTTGGGAGACAATCACTGCATGTTGCAGAGTCTATCAAGCGCACTACCTGGATTGATATTCAAGCAAAGGTAAATGCCATTGGTGTCACCCACCGTGAAATTGACGATTTAAAAAAAAGGTGGTATGACCTTCGCATAATTACCAAAAAGAAACTAGCTGCCCACCGAAAAGAAGCTGCAGCAACAGGGGGAGGCAGAAACCGAGCACCACGACTCACCGACATTGAGGAGCTGGTGGAATCCACCCTTGAGCCTGAATGCATCCATGGTATTGGGGACGCTGACAGCTCCGCAAGAGCTGCAAAAAAACAAGGTAAGATGCATGTACATCATCATTAACCCATTTACCTATTCCCCTTCCCCACTCTGTGTGCCTACATAACACTCCAGAACAGGTATTACTAATGCCAAGCAATGCATTATGGGAGACGGAGTCATAGGTAGATACCTCTATGCAGTCAGCATACCATACAGCAAGGGATGCGACACACTACTAGCATAAGCAAATGAGGGACAGGCAAATGTGTGATAGTAGTGTGATTTAATCTAGAGACACAGGTGAACTACTCCACTGACACAATGTCCATGTCTGTCCACAGGAGAGTCATCGCACAGCACAGCAATGGATAGGGAGAAGAGGAGACAAGAAGCTGGTCCCAGCACAGTACAAGGAGGGAAGGACACAGAGCAGGCAGCCAAGGCACCTGAGGATACAACCACACCTCAGTCTCCTCTTTTGTTTGGGAGTCAGGAGTCAGGAGCAGCTGCACAGTCCCCCACACCGACAACTCCGTCACCTGTGCGGGAAAGGGCAAGGCGGCTTGATGTGCCCCCTCCCCGCATTCTAAAAACATCTAAGGAGGAAGAGGATGAGGGTGACATGGCAAGCAATCCACCAGAGTCAGCCAACGCTGAGCAGCAGCCCACTCCTAGAGCTGTGCGGGCCAGTGTCCGAGGACGAAGGTCACGGGAGAGAGCTGAAGGGCATAACGGTCAGGGGGTCTTCTGCGGTCTGGAGGCCACCATGGTCAAGGTCCAGCACCTGCAGGCAAAGGCAATGATGGGTGTTCAGAGGCAGGGACGCAGCACCAACAACAAGCTGGATAACATAGACAAGGGCATAGGAAACATTTCTGAGAGCATGCAGTCGCTGGCAAATGGCATGACAGACATGACCCAGTGCATGACTGTCCTGTGCGACAAGTTGGACAGGGACCACTTGGAGAGGCGCAAGGCTCGTGTGGATGTGCAGCAGCAGACAAAAGTCTTAAACCGATTTGCGACTGCAACCTCCCTGCTGTGCAGACGGTCAGTAGAGATGCAGGATGCTATTGTTCAGTTCTGCACCAATTTATCTGTGGGGATGGGCAGAGTGACCTCTGCCATGGAGCTCATGCTCGCACAACAGACAGCCACTCGAGCCGACACATGTGTGGCTGAAAGTGAGGAATCCACCAGAAGAAGTGGCGCAAGCACTCCTGTCCCAGAAATACGCAGGAGCGGCAGGCGTCATTCGACAGAGACAGGCCACACCAAAAGCCATGACACACAGCCACATCAGTCCCACCCTGTAATCCGTGGACGTAAACATTGACTATGCCCTCCACCCAAAGGACAGGTCACGGTGGTGTTAACTGTGACCAGCCAGTCATGGACATTGATATTTCGTGTAACCATTGTGTAGTATCATTGCATTTTTGCGTAGTGAAAATTAAACTACGTACATCATAATCTTTGCCTGTCTGTGTCTCATTACTCACAATATTGCTGTGTGATCTCTGCCCGTCTCAGTCTCCCATCTGTAGCTGGTGCTGCTACTGTAGCATGGGGCTCTGCCTGTTCTGTGTCATCATCAATGTCCTCATGATGTGTGATCTCCACCTCTGTGCCTTCCTTGGTGGCGAGATTGTGTAACATGGCACAGGTCGCAATGATTTTGCAGCACAGGATTGGAGTGTACTGGCGTGCCCCTCCACTCTTGTGGAGGCAGCGAAACCTGCTCTTGAGGAGTCCAAATGTGCGCTCCACAACGTTGCGTTTGGATCTGTGAGCCACATTGTACCGCCTTTCACTCCTGGTGGATGGGTTGAGGTAGGGGGTGAGCACAAAGGACCGCAGGGCATATGCACTGTCGCCTAGGGGGGAGAAAGATTGACATTAGTTGCATGTACATGATACATTAATCTACTGTGAGTGTCAGGGTGTGTCAATGTCATTTACCTAGCAGGTATCCGTTTCCAAATTCTCCAGCAACTAGGCGTGTGTATATCCCACTATTCTGGAATATGTACGAATCATGGGTACTCACAGGGAATTTTGCAACGATGTCTGTGATGATGTTGCCAGCGTTGCATATGACCTGTACATTGATGGAGTGCGTTGACTTCTGGGTCCTGTATATGTGTTCTGTGGCTGCAGGTGGACAGAGTGGTACGTGGGTGCCATCTATGCAGCCTATCACGTGAGAGAAGTGTGCCAGTTGATAGAAATCAGTCTTGGTCTTTGCAAGTTCCGCAGGTGTGTCAGGGAATGAAATATAATGCTCCATCCTCTGCATCATGGCGTCAAGGAACCTCCTGAAGAAGCGGGACAGGCAGCTCTGGGACACACCACCCACTGCAGCTATCACACTCTGGTAGCTCCCAGAGGCAAGCAGATGTAAGCTACACAGCACCTGCACATGGGGTGGGATGGCGTGGACCCTGGGTGTTGGGTGCTCCAGGAGTGGGTGTAGGTCCCTGATCAGGTCCTGGATGGTTTGGGGATGTAGCCTGTACCTCGGGAGTATTTCAGGCTCTGTCAGTTGGAAAAGTGTTATCCTCTGCCTGTACACTTGTTCCTCCCTTTGCCATTCCCTCTCTTCGGCTGCCTGTAGTCTTTGCCGCCTTGCAATGACGTAGAAAGCCGCCATTTTGTTCACACTGTTGCATTTTGGGACTCTTTTTATAGCCTTCACCTGGTTACCACCTGCATTCAATCCATGGTAAATACCGACTCATAAATACCGAATTTCCGTAAATTCTGTATTTTTCGGGTTTCCTACATCTCCATGCCCATTATTTTACCGTTTCTTATTTACCGATTCGGTAAATAAGAATTCGGTAAATATGAATTCGGAAAATTCCGCATCGGTAAAAAACCGACTCATATTTACCGAGTCGGAATTATACCGACTCATATTTACCGAGTCGGATTTATACCGACTCATGTTTTCCAATTCGGTAAAAAATGGGCTCCTACATCTCATTTTATGGGTACCGGTCGGTAACGGCCAAAATTACCGATTTTCGGCCGTTACCGACCGGTATTGGCCGACCTACATCTGGCCCTTAGAGCGTTCCCTCATATTCTAGGTTAGTGGTTGTTCTGCCTGTCAGCTTCACTGTTCACCTTTTCTATACTGCTGCGCCCACCTGGTCATTCCATACTGTGTCTCAGCCGATGCAGCTGTTGAGGTCCTGTCCCACCACATGGGGGAGGAACTGCATCCACTGTGACTACTGAGGATAGCTGATCATGGCTTGCCGGTAAGACACCTCAGCATTAGATTTGTCATAGATTCACATGGTTTGCTCATTCCATGTCATTGAGCTGGGAGTCCCCACTGTGCTATTTCAATAGCAGTATCATGAAATTCCAATAAAACGAGACCAAATCACTCTTAATTTAATAGCCAAATCACCTTATTAAAAAAGACCCAAATCTCCGCTAGTGAAGTGAGAGCACCCTCAAACGCGATCCCCCCACCAGTCACAATAGTTTGGATTTCTACCAAGTTGTGTGGAAGGGATTCCCCATCTGAGCTCTGCTCACAGATTTCTGTATGCACTGTTCTTTATTTCGAATTCCTAGCAAATCATTTTTTTCTCTTTAGAAGGTGACTGATTAAACAAGCAAAGCCGTGATTAGAATTTGTGGCTCATTTTGGAAGAAGACACTATTTCCATATGAACAAGAACATACATTTATATATTCCATTTTCTGTATAAGTCTAAAGAATGCAAATTATGCAAGACATTCTTGGCAAAACCCCTCCTTGATTACCGCAGAAGAGAAAGGCCAGTGGCCAACACCACACAATGAAAGGGAAAGTGGCAACATGAAAATTCGTCCAGAGAAAGTGGAACAATCAGTCCGTCCTTCAATAAAAGTCTATGCTTCAATGTAGACTCACGAATAATTGTTCCAGCGATGCTTAAAAGGTGGATGCTCCTGCCAGATACCGCTCGTCGTCAAAATGTAGAAAAGGTCTGACACAGAAGAAGTTCACTTAAAGCTTTAATAGGAGCATCCACATAGGAAGGCAGCCACAGGTAAACTCTATAGAACATCCTACAGAGAATGGAATGCTCGTGCACAGACCAATGAAAACAAAGAGACACAACTATAAGGGAGGAAAGAATGTTCATTTAACCAAGCTTGGTTAAATGGACATTACCACACCAGGGCTCCTCAGAGGAAGAGTTTTCCCATTGCAGTATCCATGAAGGTAAGACACTGCTTAAATGACAGCTGAGGCAGACAGTCCCCCTAATAAAGTGAAGTCTAAAGAGAATCCACCTCCGGGGAATCTGGCTGAGACCAGCAAAAAGTCAGGTAGGCTGCTTATTCATCTCTTGAGGAGCACTCCATAAGGAACACTACATCAAAAACGTACTCAGTGGTGAACCAGCCAATGACTTGTTCTCCAGTGTACAGCCTATCTGAATGAATTAAAGGAACCATTGATGTCCACTGCTGTGCTAACTACTTAGAGACTGCCTCCTTCTCAATACACTACTCATGACTACTCCAGTGACAACTTCACCATTAGTGACCGCAATTTCACCAAAGACAATCTAATTGTCTATAACACGTCCACCATTGGCGATGCACCAACCATCAGTGACGACTCCATTCATCACAATACTATCAACAGATTCACTGTAAAAAAATGCCACAGTAGACGTCCACATTGTGGACGGCACTGAGGATAAGCCAGCCACACTGCCATCTGGGGCAGCCTTGTGTCATTTTTTTCCTAAGGAAATGTCTCCTAGCAAGGTTCTTCTTCTTTTGCCTTCCAGCATCATTGACCCAGAAGGTGAGTCCTAATGCAACAGACAATTTGGATGGAGAAGATGATGACCAAAATGCCCATGACCAACAACAAAGGAGACAAAGAGGATAGTACAATGAGAAAGATGAGCCTCTTTGGGCTTAGAGACAACCTCGCTATGATAGACATTATGATGAATATTAGATTAATGTCCTATCAGCCTTATAAAAGACCTACATTGGATGATGGAAGATTATAATCATCATTTTCCACCTACTCCACGGTCTACCATACCTCCGGCATAGTTTTAGTTTGCTCCTACACCACAGCCTCCTGGAGTTCATCAACATCCTCCCCAGCCTCTCCCCAACACACACAACTTCAGACTCAGTCAAATCATAAATAATAAACAATACTGATTCTTCTGATGATGACGATGTACAGGTGGAAGGAGAAGTTTCACATCAAGCTCATTCAGTAACAGATGAATGTGAAGACTATGTGGTGTCAACCACCAGGGAACTTGCTCCACCTCCTCCAGACTCTCCTCCACATGACAAAGCAAAATCCCCTTCACTAGAGGGGAAAGCAACCAAGCACTTTGAGCTAATTGTGCCTGTAAATGAAACAGATTATTTCCTTTACAAAAACTTCCTATCGTTTACCATGTATGGATAAAACATCACAAAATTAATCGAATGTCAGCTGTGCTATCAACCCTATTTCTCGGACTTGACAAGAAATATGGAGTTCCAAGTGATGCTTCAGCCTGTTTTATTGCTCACGATCTGGCAGAATCTGTGGTTTATGCAAGCGATGCAGCAATGTTCCTGTAAGCCGTTGTCCTTAAGCACGCCTCATCTGGATAGAGAAGCACAAAAATTGATAATTTCAGCAAAACTCTTGACTCAAGCGGCAACATCAATCAAGACTGCCAACTTTCTGGCCATTGTCACCTGCATGATCATCAAATCATGACTATCTACTTTGAACTTTTAGCAGCCGTCAACAGAGAAGAAGCCCTGGCTAAGCTGAACGAACTTCAGTGGCCATGACTGATGGATCTATGGGTATGGCAAGTTTCTGCCAAATGGCTATTTTGGCAGTTGTCAAGACAGTAAGGGTGGTCATGCTGTACCTCATGTAGACCTTAAGTACAAAACCACATTATAGATATGCTTTTTAATGGTGAGAACCTCTTCAAAAGACATGTGGACAAAGTCCTGCATCCATAAAATCAGATACAAACATGGTTCATTCTTTTGGGTGCTGCAGTTTTGAACACGTGCCCTTAATGAACCAAGGGGCAGAGAAGTATCCTATTACAGTGGCGGTTTCCAGCCTTACTCTTTTTCTGCTACTTTACAGTCCTATTACAAGCAGTCATACTACCCAAAGCCACTTATCATATTTTAGATAGCAGCCAAGGAAGAAAACATCCAGTCATAGCAAACTGCAGGGCTACACTCATCATCAGTGATTTGCTGTTGGGCTGGTATCTTTGAGCCCTCCTTTTGTAACTGCAAGCCCAGTCAGAGAAATTATTTCTGCCTCTTATGAATAGTTGGAAACTATCAATTTGTCCTGGACTTAATATTATGAAGGTACACAATTGTATGTATTACAAGATACCCACAAGCACCATCAGAAAATAAATCTCACCAACATGTGCAAGTTTGCAGGCTGCTATTTTGTCTGTGGTAAAAAAAATGGCCCAGGAACTCAACCCCAATCCCAGGGAAGCATAGGGTTTATTCAAGATTTTTCTTCATAAAAAATCTGGAGAATGGTGACCCACATTAGATTTTCAGCAGCTCAACAAGTATCTGAAAAATAATACTTCTGATTAGTAACATTGCACAATGTTTTACTTCTACTTTGGGGGGGAGAATACAGAACTTTGGTAGAGCTGTAGTACGCTTATGTTCCCCAAGCATTGCATGTCCCCAAGATTCAAAGTAGCTAGGTACAACTGCGAATTCAAGGTACTGCGATTTAATCTCAAGTGGGCTCCAAGAATTACAATAAGGCAGATATCTTACAACCCGCATAAAATACATATTTGCGTAGGCTACTTTCAGTCCCAGGGTGCACAGCTACCTTAATATTCCATGAGGAGCTTGGGATGCCTTACCTGGAAGATCATATTGGATTAGCTCCTTTGTTATTGTGGGTTAAAATATGGTCATCTCCAGAGGCTGGGCAGATTAGATCTTGCATTTCAGATTGCTTGTCATTACATGGGGTAGACCACAAGGTATTTGAAGGTGACCTACGTAAGATTGGGCCTCCTCGATCTTTATACATTCTCCCCAAAAATTAGTTCCAATCACAAATTACACATTAAAGAACTGTTATCAGAGCATTGCATAAATAAATGTTTGGCCATTGCTCAGGCCAAACAATCATTTGTAAACTATGCTACAGTTTCAAAAACTTAGGGGTTACAGCCTTCCCTGTTCTTGTTATTGTTATTGTTAACTTAGTCTTTTATAGTGCCAACTCACCTACAGGTCTCTAGGCGCTCAAACCAGACAGCAACAACCGTGCATGAGGACAGAAGAGAGGCAGGAGCATATAATAAGATTTATTTAGCTGGATCAAGTACCTCCCTAAATAAAAAGGTTTTTAACAGCTTCCTGAAACGCAGGAGATTCGCTTCTTTCCGAAGTGATTCTGGTAGATTGTTCCAGATCTGCGGAACCAGAACCGAGAAAGACCTACCTCCTTTGGTTTTTAACTTATACCGAGGGCAGACCAAGAGCTGGGATTCGGCAGACCGCCGGACTCGCTTGGGGATGTACAGCTCCAAGCGCTCTTTGATATACGCAGGTGCTTGCCCATAGATGGCCTTGTGGGCTGTACAAAGGCTCTTAAACTCCACCCTCTGTTCAATGGGAAGCCAATGTAGCTTGAGTAGTAAAGGAGAGGCATGGGATCTTCTAGGTAACTTGAAGATCAGACGCGCCGCGTCATTCAGGACCACCTGCAATCTGTTGATCAAGATTTTAGGTAGGCCTAGATAAAGGGCGTTTCCATAATCTAGCCTCGAAACAATGGTGGCCGAGACTACCATACGGAGTGCAGAAAAGGAAAGGAGGGGGGCCAACTTTCGTAACTGTCTGATCAAGCCAGTGCACATCCCTACCACTGAGGAGATCTGACTGGCCATTGACAGCTCCTTGTCAATCTTGATTCCGAGACTTTTTACTTTGTCACTCGGTATCGGTGACGGCCCTAGTTCCTGGGGCCAGTAGAGATCACTCCAGGGCAAAGCTGAGGTGGAGACCACCAATACCTCAGTTTTTTCCGGATTTATTTTTAACAAATTGGCCGTCATCCAGCTAACTGTGTGTCTGAGAATGTTCTGGGCGCTAATTTGTGCCGAGGTCGTATTATCAATACTCAGCAGCAACTGGGTGTGGTCAGCGTAGTTGAATACACGACAACCCATGTTAGCTAGAGAGTCTGTCAACGGCTGGAGGTACAGGTTGAAAAGCAGTGGGCATAGCGCGGAACCCTGAGGGACTCCGCACTCCAACATACCCACCTTAGAAATGGCATCCCCCAGTTGGATCCTCTGGGTCCTACCCTTCAAAAAAGATTGGAGCCATTGATGGACCTGACCCCTTATCCCAAACGCAGCCAATCTGTCCAGTAGCATGGGATGGCTGACAGTATCGAACGCCGCCGATAGATCTAAAAGTATCAGGGCGCTCGGTTTCTTACTGTCAGCCATGCCTCTCAGCTCGTCCAGCACCGAGAGCATCACCAACTCGGTGCTGTGGTGTGCGCGAAATCCCGCCTGACGCTCCTGGAGAAGATGGTGTAATTCCAGGAATGAGGAAAGGGACCTCAGCACATGTTGCTCTAGGATCTTGGACAGGAAGGGCAGTTGGGATATTGGCCTATAGTTTTTTTAAATGGCCGGGTCGGCTCCAGGCTTTTTAACAGGGGCCTAACACGTGCCTCCTTGAGGCTTGATGGTAGATAACCGGTCTCCATTAAGCTGTTAAGAAGTGAGATAATATGATCTTCCAAGATAGGGCGCGCCAAACGAAAGACCCTAGGGGGACACGGGTCCGCTGGGGAGCCTGACTTGGTATTATTCATGATCTGCTCAAGACTTAGAGAGTCTAATTCAGGAAGCTTAGAAATATATGCTTCAGGGGAAAGCTGAGCTTCCTGTAATGGACAAGAGCCCTTCAGGGCACTATTCTTAATCTCAGAGAGGATAATCTCCACCTTCTCAAGAAAGAAACTTTGAAAATTATCGGCAGTTATTGTTGTTTCCGACGTTTCTGATTTTTTACTCAACTCAGTTAAGATTTTGAATGTTTCCTTCTGAATATTGTCAGCTTGACTTATACGAGTTTCATAAAAAACTGCTTTTGTTGCCACAATCAATTTCTTATATGACTTAAGTGAGATTCTATATTGTTCCCTGTCTGTCTGTCCCGACTGTTCCCTGTGCTGGTGTTTAGACTTTGCACTTTAAATTTGCTTTTCCATTCCCGGGGACATGGGAGTCGAATATATCTTTTTGTGTATGTGTAACAACCTTTCGATTCAAGGCACCGTACATTTATTTTTGTTTTGCCCATTATATCAAGATCCAAGACACCGTTTTTGGTGCCGTTGTTACGCAAGGCTAATGTGAGACATCTATGGTAATTAGCAAACCATTTTTTCTGCTACTATCACTCTGTTTTTTAATCATACCATCTTGATGGACACATCCAATAAAGTTTCCTTTTTGACATCAAGATAGGCATTTTTAAATCACTTGGATCATTATCCTGTTTGTTTCACACACTCTTATCTATTTTCTTTGAGCACTGCAACTTAGTGCTACCAGCCTCAAACTCTATCATCTTTTCTGGTTGAGGGTTCAACCATTGGGTCCCAGGCTAGCCTCAATATCTCCTTGAGGAAGTGCTTTTTGGACACCAACTTTTCAAGCATGAAATCCCAGATGACAAAGTTCCACTAGTGAGTGGGCTGATGGGTACTTTTCTACCCTTGTATCTCTCCTGTTCTTTATCTATCCTGTCATTCCAGTTCCTCTTGTGGAATACTTTATAGGTTCCTCAGTGTTTCTGGATCGTGCAAAGACCTGTGGCATCTTTCGTGTGTTTAAAGTGTATAGTTGGGGGACAAGATGCTGGTAGGTCTATAAACTATTTCCCCTCGGGCCCTTTCTCCACTCTGTAGTTTTATGTAATGTGAGACATCACACATGGATGGTTTAATATTCATGCAGTCTTTGGGCTCTCCTGAAATCTGTTCTGCAGTCTTAAATGTTATAATATCAATGTGTTTTACTTTAGGAAGAGATATGCATGTTAAGAACTATTTTTCAATGTTTTAGATATGACTCAGTCTACCTGACTTGACCCTTTTCAAATTTTATCTCAGAATTCTTATTTGGGAAAATTGGGTATTGTCTGTGAATTGATAATAGATTTCATTTTTTTAATCTATGTTTTTTCTCATTTTATGTGTGCGTTTATGACTTTTGGCCGAATAAAGCTTATTTTGACTTGGCTGAGACAGTTCGCAAAGGAGGAAGACTAGTCCCACAAGAACCAAGATGCCGGGAACAGCATACCACAAATATAATGCAGACTAACTCCAAAAATCAAACCCTATTCAGAATTGCACAATCAATACTCTTCATGTAATAAGGTAGAAACAGTTTAAGATTTTGACCCA